>NC_133324.1:52285433-52992933 GCF_042186555.1 Aquarana catesbeiana | reverse complement strand
ACCCTCAGTATTATGCTAAGCATGTGAGGAAGTCAACGCTGGAGAGACTTCTGGCCTTTGTCCAGGCGACCATCCCGGAAGCAACAATGGAGACATTGCTCAAGAAAATTGGGGGCTTGAGGAACATGTATAAGAGGGAGCATAAGAAGATCCAGGAATCAAGGAGATCAGGAGCATCAGCAGATGATGTTTATGTACCCAGGCTGTGGTACTATAATCAACTCCGTTTTCTGGATGACCAGAATGAAGCCAGGCCATCACTTTCAACCCTTCCCTCCACCCTTCCCTCCACCCCAGCAGAGGCTGATGAGGAGCAAGCTGGGTCTTCCATCCTGGATGAACCAGATATGACCATCTGGAGTCAGGTAAATTATTTTAACAAATATTTACTGTACTAATATTAATGATGTTAACTGGATGTTATAATTGTCTAAAATAATTTGGCACTCAAAATTGGGTATACATATCAATTGACAGTAGTGGCTAAATATGTTTGGCAACTGCTTGAAATAATTAGGGTGTCTGATTAGACTCTTTTATTAAAGAGAAGTATTCACATTGAATTTGCTATTCATGAGAAGCAAACTGTGTGTCATTGATGAACCCCAAAAAATATACTCAAACTATTGTCCTTTTTTTATACACAGGATGAGTCCATCCAGGAGGAATGTGGGGAAAGTGGCAGGCAGGAGGAGACCGGGCCCATGGACAGCCTGGAGGAGGCCGGATTCACCATCATCCTGGAGGAGGCTGGGCCCAGTGTCAGGCAGGAGGTGGCTGCTCCCAGTGAGGTGGCTGCTCCCAGTGAGGTGGCTGGGCCAAGTGAGGTGGCTGGGCCAAGTGAGGTGGCTGGGCCCAGTAGGAGCCTGACCGAATCCCAAGTGCCTCCCCTCCACCTTCCCAAAAAAAGGGCCAGGAAGGGGATGGTCACACAGGACGCATCCCTGCGCCTCATGCAAGAGGCCACCCGTTTTTTAAGGAGCCCCCCCGAAGCGGAAGAATCCTATGGCTGCTACTTAGCCAGCAGGCTTCTTCAGATGAATAGGGAGCAGCGCCTCATTTGTGAGCGCCTATTTGGGGAAACAATCCATAAGGGGCTGCAGGGCACGCTAACACAAAACACCCAACTACATGAGGCAGCCCCCCCTCCTCCTCCTCCTCCTCCTGCCACAACTGAAACACCAGAGCCACAGCCTCAAAAGAAGGCTACAGGGAAGGCTGCAGGGCAGCGTGGAGGAAAGGCTGCAGGGAAGAGAAGAAAATGATGACCTGGGTTCAGTCTGGTCTGACAGAAGACGCAGGCTGTTGTAGGACCACAGTCTGGGGACATCTAGATCATCTGCTGGTGCTGTTGATCTCTGGGATTCTTGGACCAGATTGTGCTCCCTCTTATATGGACTCCTCAAGATCCCAATTTTCTGGTACACCGACTTTTTCCAGCGTTGACTTCCTCTTTATTTTATTTTGACCATGAATAAATGGATATTTTTTGAGTTTAGCAAAAGACTTTATGTGTTTTCTTTGAAATCATTGATTTTACACACAATGTTAAATTAACAAGGGACAACAATCTCATTGAGTTTGAAAAAAAACACACCAAAAATACATTACTAATGTTAATAATGTTCAAGTGGTGAGTCTTGAAAATCAAAAAAATTACGTAACCAAAAACGGTGCTTTGGGTTAACTTTATCTAAAAACTAAAAAATAAACACTATAAAAAAAAAAAATAATAATGGGTTCTTTGTGTTAACTTTACAAACCTAAAAAAAAAAAAAAAAAAAAAAAAAAAAGGGGGAAAAAGTATTATTAGTATGGAAACATTGTTTTAAAAAGGCATACTATATCATTCATGAGATCAAAGAGAAAAAGAATCCAGAAATCAGTTTGGGAGAACTCTGATTATGAACAGCAAAACACCTTCGTTCTTTAGAGCCTTCGTAAAGAAGAAATAAAATGCGCTGCATTGAACGATCACAGATTTTGCAGCGTGATGAATGTGCTACCTACAATACGAACACTAGTTTTACTAGACCGAGTGCTTCCGTTTAGTTTTTGCTTATGAGCATGCGTCGTTTTTTTGTCCGTCGGACTAGCATACAGACGAGCGGACTTCGGGGTCCGTCGTACTTACGACGTAAAGATTTGAAGCATGCTTCAAATCTAAAGTCCGTCGGATTTTAGGCTAAAAAAGTCCGTTGAAAGTCCGGAGAAGCCCACACACGATCGGATTACCAGCCAGCTTTAGTCCGTCAGCGTCCGTTGGACTTTTGTAGACGAAAAGTCCGACCGTGTGTACGCGGCATTACAGTTTGACTTGCATCAAACTGTGCGGAAACTGGGAAAATCAGTGAGCCAATCACACAAGCAGAAAAATTACATTTCTAAGGAGTTGTGTACACCACCCTCAGGTGGCCATATTGCATAGAATTTTACATACATTTTATTTTATTTCTTTTTTTTTTTCCATAACAATGAAGCTATGTTTTCAGTTTAGGGCTTGGATTTTAATGGATTCGTTTTGGCTATATTTTTTATTATTAAAGTGTAGGTAAATCCAAACTCTTCTTTTTTTACCTTTGGATGGAATATAGAAAGTTTAGAACTCACAGGTTTTTGCTGTGTTTCCACTTCAGAGATTTACCCCTCCTAATTTTATCCTGGCGACCACTGTGACCAAATAAGAAAGGGATGGGATATCTAAAATTATACAAACCAAAGGGTGAAGGCAAATATTGTAGCGGGGGCACCTGTTTCAATTACTACAATTTAGGAGACAACTTCCACTCAGTTTGTACATATTTACTCTCAGTTACTGTAAGTGTCAGGACAAGATCAACTAGTGCCCAGGGTGAAGATGGCAAACTGCATCCCCTCACCTGGGTGGAGGAAGGGAAGAGACAAAAAGCAGAAGAAATTTGTGACGGGAGTCACTTTGGGCGGGGGGTCCGTGGAACCCAGAATCCCTTGGGGAGGTTGGGAAACCCTTGTTTCAGCTCCCCATGCACCTCCTATGTCTAAGTCTACCTGTGTCTCTCTTACGAACATCTGAGTTGCGAACGACTCCTACTTACGAACGAGGCCCGAGTGACGTCACTGCCGGCCAAATCTTCCTCTCCTTGCTGGAGTGAGCTGTTCCTCCGTTCAAGGGGCCCCCCTCGTCATCCTGCCTGCCCATCCACAGGCCTGGTACGGTCCGGTGGCCTGCCAGGCCGCTAAAACTGCCCGTCGTGGCTGCGGCCTTGTCGGCATAGTGAAGCCTCCAAGATCCCCGGTCTTTTCTGCGCCACTGCCCCGCGGAGGTGCACTGCGGCCGGCCTGCCTGGACTCGGATCACAGACACTGCTGCTTTCACCATCCATCCATCTCCCTGCTGTGCTCCTGTCCCTGCCGCCGATGCAAACAGTGAGAGGGGAGAGCTGTGCTCCTCCCCTCTCAGCTGTGACAGGAAATCTAGTACAGTGCTAGGACTCCTATTTTGGAGGTGACAGGGTCAATAAAGAGAACCTGTCACCTCCAATTGCTATCACACAGGGAATTGTTTTCTCCTGTGTGATAGCAATAAAGTTAGGTGAAAAAAAATTTGATAAAAAAAATTAAAATAAAAAAATAATAAGAAATACAGAAATAATTAAATTAATAAAATAAAAAAGTAATTACAAAAAGTAAAGAATAAGAAAAATAATATTATAAATAAGAAAATTATACAAAAATAAAAAAAAATTAAAAAAGACTGGATTTGCACTTAAAAAAAGGTACTGTTCCGACTTACAAACAAATTCGACTTAAGAACAAAACTACAGTCCCTATCTTGTTCGTAACTTGGGGACCCTCTGTATACACTATCTCACAAAAGTGAGTACACCCCTCACATTTTTGTAAATATTTTATTATATCTTTTCATGTGATAACACTGAAGAAATGACACTTTGCTACAATGTAAAGTAGTGAGTGTACAGCTTGTATAACAGTATAAATTTGCTGTCCCTTCAAAATAACTCAACACAGAGCCATTCATGTCTAAACCGCTGGCAACAAAAGTGAGTAAACCCCTAAGGGAAAATGTCCAAATTGGGCCCAACGTGTCAATATTTTGTGTGACCACCATTATTTTCCAGCACTGCCTTAACCCACTTGGGCATGGAGTTCACCAGAGCTTCACAGGTTGCAACTGGAGTCCTCTTCCACTCCTCCATGACGACATCACAGAGCTGGTAGATGTTAGAGACCTTGCGCTCCTCCACCTTCCATTCAAGGATGCCCTACAGATGCTCAATAGGGTTTAGGTCTTGAGATATGCTTGGATCATGCTCTGCTTTAGTAGGTCACAGTACATGTTGGCATTCATGGTTCCCTCAATGAACTGTAGCTCCCCAGTGCTGGCAGCATTCATGCAGCCCCAGACCATGATACTCCCACCACAATGCTTGACTGTAGGCAAGACACACTTGTCTTTGTACTCCTCACCTGGTTGCTGCCACACACGATTGACACCATCTGAACCAAATAATTTTTTCTTGGTCTCATCAGACCACAGGACATGGTTCCAGTAATCCATGTCCTTAGTCTGCTTGTCTTCAGCAAACTGCGGGCTTTCTTGCGGGCTTTCTTGTGTAAAGAGGTGTCCTTCTGGGATGACAGCCATGCAGGCCAATTTGATACAGTGTGCGGCATATGGTCTGAACATTGACAGGTTGACCCCCCCACCCCTTCAACTTCTGCAGCAATGCTGGAAGCACTCATACGTCTATTTGCCAAAGACAACCTCTGGATATGACGCTAAGCATGTGCACTCATCTTCTTTGGTCGACCATGGCAAGTCCTGTTCTGAATGGAACCTGTCCTGTTAAACCGCTGTATGGTCTAGGCCACTGTGCTGGAGCTCAGTTTCAGGGTCTTGGCAATCTTCTTATAGCCTAGGCCATCTTTATGTAGAGCAACAATTCTTTTTTCCAGGTCCTCAGAGAGTTCTTTGCCATGAGGTGCCATGTTGAACTTCCAGTGACCAGTATGAGAGAGTGAGAGCAATAACACCAAATTTAACACACCTGCTCCCTATTCACACCTAAGACCTTGTAACACTAATGAGTCACATGATTCTAAGTCACTTGACACCGGTGAGGGAAAAGGGCTAATTGGGCTCAATTTGGACATTTTCACTTAGGGGTGTACTCACTTTTGTTGCCAGCGGTTTAGACATTAATGGCTGTGTGTTGAGTTATTTTGAGGGGACAGCAAATTTACACTGTTATACAAGCTGTACACTCACTACTTTACATTGTAACAAAGTATAATTTCTTCAGTGTTGTCCCATGAAAAGATATAATAAAATATTTACAAAAACGTGAGGGGTGTACTCACTTGTGTGAGATACTGTATATATATATATACATATATTGTATATTGTCTCATTTTGTTGTGTACTCTTTGCTGGGTCGTTTGGAGTGTGGCTCTGTTCCATTGTTCTATTGTGTCTGTCTGCCTTGGATATTATGGGATGTGTAAGTGTGTTTGCTGTGAGGAGGGGGGGATTCCTCCAACAGGTCTCCCTGCTGATTGGACAGTCTACCCTGCCCGGAATGCAAAGGGGGGGGGTTGTCCCGAGTATTACCTGTGTACCTGTGTTTCCATAAACAGTTCATGTTGAGCAACCAAACAAGTACTGCCTAGTTTGTGGTTGTCAGTGGTTGGAATATCTGATATCTATATTCAGGCTGGGAGGAATCAGTATATGACAAAAGCACTCCAGCAGAGTGTAGGATGTTTTGTTACATGGCAAGCAGTGGGATGCTTCGTGCAGTCTGGGACATCCAAACTTCCACCTGGATCCAAGTTTAGGATAGCAGACTTCAGTCACCCCAGCAGAGACATGGATCTGGCATGAGAGTTCCCAGGGCTGGTGTGGACCGCTCTTTCAGCATACTGTCTGCGGATGAATACCTGGAGCTCAGGCAGCAGATTCGGGTAGGACTCTGGATTGGTGCCCTCCAGTTCTCTTGTATGCAACAGGACAAGTGCATTCCAACCCCAGAGCAATGGGCCAGTGACCAGTGGGAGTTGCAGTTGCAGGAGCAATGGGTGACTGAGGGTGACTGAGTTGGACAGGCTGGTCCAACAGGAGATATAGCTGAACAATTGGTATCGGGCTCTAAAATGGCACGCAGAGCAGGGATATTTAAAGGGAGACAACAGAATGCTCTCCGGAGGGATATGACTTTGGCGGCTCTGGATTGCTGTGGGAGAGCCTTACAGATCGTTTAGTTTTTGGCGATGAAGGGGAACCTACCCTTGAGGACCTGCGAGAATACAGAGAGGCTATGCTTGGTCTTGCAGGAGTCTCAGAGCTTAAACCTGATCTGGACTATTTGCTAAGTAAGGAGCAGTATCTGGAAAGGGCATACAGGAAACTTTTAGAACACGCTCAGCAGCATGCCGGAAAATTGGCAGTGGAAACCCCCGGAGATTGCTGTCTCCAAAAGCTGAAGTTCTTACAACAGGGCAGAGTGCTGCTAACCTCTGCCCAGCACCAACAGCAGCTTCAGCCTCCCGAAAAGAAGAGGCAGTTGGCCTTTCTCCCAAAACACTGACAGGGACATGGAATTTCCTGCCAGCAGCATCTGTGGAGTTACCAGAAACGTCTGCAGCAGAAGAGCTGACAACTGGACAAAGGGTCCAAGACCTCTGCCCTACACTTGTGGCAGGTCCAGAGGCCCAGAGTGGGAAGGTGGTGGTCTTTCCTCCCCAGCAAGGATCCATGCACCTGGGAGACAGTACCAGAGACATGTCGTCCCAGCAGCCAGATGAGGGTAAGGGAGGTGAAGCAGCCAGCTTCCCTTCCCAGCAGCAGATGGCACCCCAGAATGATGCCAGAAACCCAGAAGAAGGGCTGGCAACAGGGCCAAGTGCTGCTGGCTTCTGCCCTTAACTAACAAAAGATGCAGTCTTTATCTGTATACCCCAGGGATGCTGGTCAGTCGGCCCAGATCCCCAACAGCATGATGAAGTGAGCCCAGCCACCCAGTCTTGTCTCCAGCTGTTGAAAGGACTCCAGGGAGAAGAGCCAGTCTGCACTTCTCCCCAGCAGCGGGTATGTTCTCTGAGAGAGGCAGAGGTTGGTTAGGTGAGTAATGCTATGTTTGGGACAATTTATTTTGGGTACTGTATGGATATTGGCATTGGGGGACTGGAACTACTGACTAACTTCATAATCAACCTGTCTGGGGTCTACTCCTGTGTTAGTCTGCTGCCGAAGGGGAGAGATGTGATGGGAGTCACTTTGGGCGGGGGGCCCGTGGAACCCCAATCCCTTGGGGAGGTTGGGAAACCCTTGTTTCAGCTCCCTATGCACCTCCTATGTCTAAGTGACCCTGTGTCAATAGGGGCACAGGGTGACCGAGAAATCCAGTCTGATCTGTACTAATCGGAATCACTGTACAACCACATTGGAATGTTGTATATATATATATATATATATATATATATATATATATATATATATATATATATGTTGTATATTGTCTCATTTTGTTGTGTACTCTTTGCTGGGATGTTTGAGGTGTGGCTGTATTCCATTGTTCTATTTTGTCTGTCTGCCTTGGGTATTATGGGATGTGTAAGTGTGTTGGCTGTGAGGAGGGAGGGGGGATTCCTCCAACAGCTCTCCCTGCTAATTGGACAGTCTACCCAACTCAGAAAGCAAAGGGGGGATTACCTGTGTACCTGTGTTTCAATAAACAGTTCATGTTGAGCAACCAAACAAGTACTGCCTAGTGTGTGGTTGTCAACGGTTAGAATATCTGATATCTATATTCAGACTGGGAGGAAGCGGCATATGATGAAAGCACTCCAGTGGAGTGTGGGACGTTTCATTACAAAATTTACAGTCGGTGCACAAATATGGGGCAACAATGCTGAAATAAAAAATGTCCCTGTGTTGGTGGGACATTTTTTAAGAGGAAAAATGGTGTTTCGTCAGTAAGGACAAAATTTCCCTGCATTGTTGGTGCAACTGAAAGGAAAAAATGCCCCTGCATCAGTGGTGCCAGTCTGAGAAGGACTACTTTGGAATCTATGCCAATGGGATGAAGTTTTTGTCATGTTTTTGGGGTTGTGTTTGATATGTGCAAAGAGAGATCACACAAATACTTAAAAATATAACATATTTTAAAATTAATGACAGATACAGATAAAGAAAAAGAAAATATGATAAAAATACTTAACTAAACATGCTGTTTCGCCATGGAGTCCCCCATAAAGGCGTGGCCAGGTTGGCAGACCAGATGCTTGCATGATGGATGATGCAGCTCTGGAGACTGGACTAACCCTATAAGTTTTAGTTGGAGTATATAGGTCTTGTATGTAGGAAATGGTCAAGCCCACCTTGAAAGCAAAGTGACCTTCTAAGAAAAATGGCAAATTCCTGAAGGAGAGGAGACTGGCTTGTCCATATAGGCAGCTCACATTCCAATAAGATAGGTAACCATAATAACCAGGATATTAGAGGCTTTATTAGATATTTGAGAGGCCAACCTTAATAAGGAATATGAAATATGCAATTTCCCTATCACTCATGCACTGCATGTGGTTGCAGGGAGCTTGCAAAGTAGCCACATTCACTTGAGTGTGTCGCATTCAGCGGGCGCTACACCCAACAAAAGTGACAGGAGCTATAATTCTTGCCATAGCCATGAAGCAAAACATTGCCGCTTATGTATATCCCCAGCTGCAGCTAAATGGGGAGCAGCCGGGGTGGTAAAACTGTAGTTTAACCTCATGCACCCCCTCACCAACCGCTAATGTGACTGAGCCCTTAGTGGTCTCATGGAGAACTTTTTATTACACTTATTTTTACTGCCCCACCAAACACTACCAGTACCAGGTCTGTGGTGTTAAATACTGATGTAACTTTACATTCTCATTCAGTAATAGTTGCAGAAGTGCAAAGAAATTTCTATTTAAAATGACCTCTTCAGATTTTGCACAGGACAGTATCTGATGAGCAGATATCATTTTGTTCCTGTATACTGGCAGATTAATTTTGCACCCTTGTCTATTTACGTGTGGCACATTAGGAAGATATATTTTAAAACCATCAAAGTAATTTATCCTCAATCCAGACTGATGGAACGATACAGCGTAAGTTCAAATGCTCTTTAATGAGCAGCGCGGAAGAGATATTGAAGCTCGTGATTAATCACACAGAAATTATTGAAGAAGAAAAAAGTCACATTATCATATCTAATTATAAAAGTGTAACTATCAGGGCCAAAGTTTGTAGATAGGTTAATATGTGAAACTTTAAGTAGCGCTAAGCCGTATCTGAGCTACACCAAACTCTAAGTTGAAATGTCAGGGGGAGATAAGAAACTTGCAAACCAATTTCACAAAAGCTGACATTTCATATGAAACATCCATGCAACCAAGTCATTATATTGTAGAATATTAAAGAAATAAATCATTAATTTGTTGATATTGCATTATATTTGTACTTCTGTACAGTACAGTAAGGTGGTCTCTGGGTATAGCCCAAGACTGTTAAAGTTCTAAGTCCAAGTTAGAAAAAAAGCACAAAAGGCTTTGGATTTTTTAGGCGCTAGATGGACTCATAATTAAAATATTTTTAGATCCTTTATTAACATACCCTTGAAAAAGAAATAGATGTACATCATTAGTTAAAATACAACAATATTAAAATCCAAAATTCCATGCACAGTTGACTTCCATATATCTTAGTCCATATCACGTACAATATCTAATACATAAAGGGAGTCTTAAGACCACCTTGTTTATGCCTCAACGTGTTTTGCAGGATCAATCTGCTTTCTCAAGAGGACTTCAAGGGGAAATTCTAGAGAAACAATCATGTACATAAACAAAAATCTTTATTACATACAGTATAAAGCCAATATCTCATCACAAAGAATACAATCGTATCATCAATTTTATACATAACAAACATATACTGTCAATTACATTTTACTCAATGAAGTTTTGGAATTCGTTTCACCAATATCTTCAACATAGGAAGTAGATCAGAAAACCAACAACCTGAAAATCCCCAGGGGGCAAGCGCAGAGGCCCTCAGCCTGACGAGCTAATAGGGAGCAAGACAGTAACAAAGAATATAAAACAATTTTCCCTTAAAGATCTATTAAAGATCTATTAAAGATCTATTAAATATTACCTCCCCAATCAAACCTCTACCTGTATCTATACCTGCATATAAACTCCAAGTGTGCTGGATGAAAAAGATGGAAAATAATTCTGTCCAATTAGGGCATAGCTCCTCCTAGCGAATAAACACATACAACAATGACAAACTCCAGTTTCAACAATCTCCACAATATGGTATGGCTTATTATGAATTGGGGTCGTTGCTGTCTTTTTATATACCTTGTTCAATTGATTTGGAGTGGGGACATATTAGATGCCTCCATCCTCCATTGTGCTCTTGCTGGGTGTCCAATGTGTTTCTTTGCCTTTAAGGAGGAGAGGGCTCCCTCCAGGCAAACCTGCCCTTAATTTATACATTGCTATTAATTCTGTGTTTCTGTGCCTTTAAGGAGGAGAGGGCTCCCTCCAGGCAAACCTGCCCTTAATTTATCCATTGCTATAAATTCTCCAATTTGGAGACTCTCAAAATTATAGCTACGACCACAGTATACAGAAGAGGCTTGACATAGGCACTGTGGTTTCCACAAATGTGTGCAACTAAAACCTCAGATTTTTTAAAGGGAATAGTTTAGACAGGGTAATTTTTTTTTTGCAGGCCAGCTGGTAAGCGTGCTGGGAAATTTTTGTCTATTTGAGTTGTGCATCTGTCCCCCGCCGGCTCTAACACTGAGAACTGAGTAATCCAACACTGCCGATCGCTCAGTTCTCAGGGCTCCGTGACTGTCAGTCACAGCTCTCTGCTCTAACCCCCCTCCTACGCTCATTGGACCACTGGGCTGTGGAGGGGGCAGGAGAGGCTGGCTCAGGCTCTCAACAGCTCACTGAGAGGCTGAGCTGGGTGCCGGTCGAGGCATGTGGGCAGATCTCAACTTCATTGTCACAATCTTGCCTGAGCCTGGACTGGGTCTGTGACGTCAGCCGACAGCAGATTTCCGCCCGCTGTCTGCTGAAAATGGGTCACAGGAGTGCAGAATGAACTGTACTCCTGTGATCCACAGGTGAAGTACAGCTAAAACAAGCTTTGGCTGTATGTCTCCTTTAAGAATGAACATAGCCACCCTAGAGCAGGAGGTCTGAGAATAGCAGAAAAAGCTTGAAATTGAAAGATGAAACAAAGGATTAGAGATATAGAAGGTTCATTCTACTTTTATGTAAACATATTGCATTTGTTTTATTTTATAAAGAATTTGAGTTTAGTGCCCCTTTAATGTACCCCCAGCATGGGACATTTTACTAGAGAATATTAATATACAGATTAGAAGTGGGAAGTGGTGGAAGAATAACATCCCTACTGCTCCCACTAATCCTAGATAAATGTGTGAATGGCTATTCTTTAGGAAAGTACACAGATTTTTTTTCTTTGTTTTGTACACAGTTTCCCTCCTTATTAAATGTGATCAGGTCACTACAGAGTCAAAACAGAATAAGGAATTATATTTTAAAGAAGAAGCTCTTTACTTACTTTTCTGACACCCTATAGGTGATGCTGCTCCCTGGCCACGGGAAGTATTTGACTCTTCAGCTGGGTTGAATACCTACTCCCTCCGCCACTCCCCCTCAGTGGGGAAGCAGATTTTCTGTACAGCAGTGTGGAATACATGCAGCAGGCTGGGGGCAGTATTTCAGGGGAGTTTCAACACATAAGCTGCTGGAATGCTAAGTAGAACCTCATCTTTTACAGGAATGTTTTTTTCTGTTTTGACACTACAGTGGCAGGTTACTTCATATTAAATACATTAAAAGAACGGGTCATCAGAGGACTGACTCATCCAAAGTGGACAACTAAGGAAGGTAGGGGGGGATCTGAAATCAAACAGGGATAAATCTTCATCATGGGGCTGATTTACCATAGGCAAATGGACCGTTCACTTTGCAATTGAAGTTGCATTTTGTGAAGGAATTTTCCCCAGAGTTTAGTAAATGAAGTTAAACTCTCCTGACTTCTTTAATCCAATCACATGCAAACAAAAATGCAGTTTTTCCCATGTGTATTTTTTTGCAATGTGAAATTTTTCACAGTCACTAAGCTCTGGGGAAAATTTCCTTGTAAAGTGAAACTTTCCTTCCAAACTGAACAGTCTTTTTCACGGTCAGGGGTCAGGCTCAATGCCCAGAAGCTATACAAGTAGAGAGGTTTCACTGATTAACTGGATAAGTACACATGCAGGTCCCACTGGTAGATGACACGGGCTCATCTGAGGTGCATTTTCTAGGTGCTAACTGGTGTTTACCAGAGCTCCTGATGGTGGAGATAGGATTTGCTGCATGTTTGTACTAGGTTGCGGTCCTCAGAATAGCCAGGAGGTGAGCAAACTAGGGTCTGGAGATAAGCAAAAGTGTAGTCAGTAAACAAACCAAAGGTCAGTAACAAGTGGTCGAAGGTTGGGATCAAGCAGAAGCGCAGTTGAGGAACAAGCCAAAGGTCGGTTACAAGTGGTCGCAGGTTGGGATCAAGGAGAAGCGCAGTTGAGGGACAAGCCAAAGGTAGGCAATGAGTAGTAGCGAAGATATGCATGGCAGCAGGAGTGACAAGAACGAGATATTGGCTGAAGAGAGCACAATAATCTGGCAACCAGAAAGGGCAAGGGGATAGCTTAAATTAGGATGTTCATGGGAGGAGCAAAGAGTTCAAGGTTCAAGAAAAACAGAGTTCCAGGCAAGATCATTCAAGAAATTGTCCAGGGAGCTCTCCAGCATCCTGGGTGGCTCAGCAAGAAGAGACATTGTCAGACACAGCAGGGTTTGCATGTTCAGTCTCTGGTCCCGACAGTCTACTTGCCTTTAGTAAATCAATTCTAATGTGTTGGAAAATCTATGAGAACTATTGCCTGAAACTGGGCCTCCATTCCATATTTTGTTTGCACAAAGTTGTAGCTAGTTTGTGTATGTAACGTACCTAGTGGTGGAACCTGAAGCATTGAAGAAAGGCCTCTCTCAGAGCCCTGGTTCTGGAGTACCTGATAAGGTGACAGGGAACTCCAGAGTGCAGAGTGGAATGAATGTCTGGTAAGTCTTTTACTAGCTGGTGCTGATGTGCGTCTGGAACGCAGAGATGACAGAACCAGGAACACTGGTGGAAGGACTGGAGCCATGGAGCCAGATTAGAGTGCAGAAAGGCAGATGCAGAATGGGCACAAGACAGAGTCAGACGGTCCAGGTTGGCAACTAGCGAGCAAAGCAGGTACAAATGGCAGGCAGGAGAGTAGTCAGGAATCAGTAACAGCGGGACAGATGAGCAGAGGGAGCAGCCCGAAGCATAATCCAGGGACATGCTAAGGGTCGGTACAGTCGGCGTTTAGGCGGAGTCAGAAGCTGGATCAAGTCAGCAGCAGGAGAACAACAGGAATTGATAAGAGGAACACAAGAACATAATAGACTAAACGGCACTGACACACTGAACTAGTGCAGTTTAAATAGCCCTTCTGGTGCCAATGCGCATGCGCTAACCAGCCACGGGTGGGATTTCTGAGGCTTGTGTGTCTGCACACACGAATATTCCTTTCCTGACAGTGTAGCTGTAATTTGCTATTTTTATATAAATAATCAAGTATTTAAAATTAATTATATGTGGGGGGCAGGAGGCGGAGCCTAGCGGAGCAGACATGCATTGTTAGAGCTCCACACCGCTGAGGAGAGAAGAGAAGGACAAAGCGGAGCCTGCAGGCTCAAAAGGTATCCATTTGAACCTTTTTGCCCCAGGGAACAAACTGTGAAAGTTTGGGCAGGAAATATGGTACTGGGAGGAAACCGTGGCAGAAATAAAAATCACCTCACAAAGAGCTCACAGGCACTCACTGCAGCTGAAGCAGCTCCAGTCACCTCACAAGATACAGCATCAGGGCGCTCTCACAGACAGAAAATGTCACAGCAAGACTCTCCATTTGAGTCAGATACAGAACAAATCCTCTCACAAACTTCTCCACAAGCCTCCTCAGTATCCCCAGTAATATTATTACAATTTGAAAAGATGCTTCATAAGGCTTTAAAACAAACCTCAGACCAAATAACAAAAAGCCTAACCAAAGAAATAAGAGAGCTGGGAAACCGCACCACAGTCCTAGAAATAAAAATGGATGAAATTGAAATTACAACCCAAGAAAATATAACAGAATTGGAACAATTAAAAAAAGAGAATTTAATACTTCAAACTAAGCTCGAAGATTACGAAAATAGAGCCAGACGTTCAAACTTGCGCATAAGGGGAATACCTGAAACTGTGACAGACCTGCAATCTACTATTACTGCTCTATTACAAGAACTAAAGCCAGATATCCCTATTGAACGTTTAGAACTGGACAGAGTACACAGAGCCCTCACAGCCAAAAAGAAAGATGGACCCCCACGTGATATAATCACAAAATTTCATTATTACAGAACGAAAGAACAAATACTAATTGCTGCAAGAGAAAAAAAGGAACTTAATTTTCAAGGACACAATTATCAAATTTTTGCTGACCTATCCCAACTTACTATTACTAAAAGACGATCCATGAAACCCCAACTAATGGAACTGCAACGCCACAACATTATGTATCAATGGGGCTTCCCCTTTTCAGTCAGATTTAACTACCAAGGTACAATTTACAGAAGCAGATCAGCAGATGAACTACAACAAACCCTTTTAAAATTAAATCTGACAGAACCCACAAGCAGCAACACTCCCACACGCAGAAGAATGGCATCATCTTCACCTTCAGGCAGCACCCAGAAAATTTCAGAACAAAATGGGAATCATCATTCTCACAAAAGAGGCCGTTATGCCACATCATCCATGGACCAAGAAGATTCAATGGACTGACATCCTAATTCCTGATATCTCTTCATTTATTATACTAAGAGATGGTTCTCTATAAAAAACCTATATTTATAACTGAATGTAACTGCATTCTGATAGTCACACACTGTGTGGGATCATGTTACATTCCAGTTATATTTCTTATTACTTCTGATTCATATAGCCTTAGAATATATAAGTGAAATAAGGAAATTCTTGTTCAGTTATATATTATCAGGTAATAACAATAGATTTATTACTTTTTAGGACAAATATGTTCAATAATACAGAAGTAATGGAAGCTTTTTCTTTCTTTTCTTAAAACAAATATATTATTACCTAACTAGTTCCTAGAATTATGTTTTTGTTTATTCTAATCTGAAGCAATACAACCTCAATTTTATGAGTTAACATATCTAAACAGTTGCATATGAATAAAATATGTAATTGTTTACTCTAAAAGGGTTAAAATCCCAAAATAATTCAAACTATCTTCATCAATACCAAAGTTATTAACAGTACCTTTCTAACTGAATTATTTAGCCTAGGGCAAGACTAACCATATACAACCACCCTGGAATAAACAATTTCAACAAAAACTATATTCTGCACTCCAATTAATGAAACATCATTTTGATGTCTTTTGACATAGCACTTCTCTCCTGTAAGCGGAAGATCCGTGTACCCCCATTAGCCCTCCTCATTCTCCCAACCATATTATGTGGGAGTGTGACGAAGGCACTTATTCCCCTGAGAGAGATATTTATTCTCTTTCACAGGTAAATTGTGATTACTTGCAAAAAATAATTTATACAATGTATCATCTAATCTCATATGTTTTTTGTTTACTCTTTACTCCAGAATTCACTGGTTTCTTTTCTATCTATTCATCTCTTCAGTCCACACAGGTTGATCTGCGCAGTCAGCTCTGCATAACAAAAAGTAAGTCAAAACTATTTGATCTATTGCCATGGCACCACTGAATATACTTTCCCTGAATGTTCAGGGAATAAATGTCCCTCAAAAAAGGACCAAAGCCTTCCGTACTTTCCATAACAAGAAGGCTCACATAGTATGCCTCCAAGAAACACACTTCACCAAAGATTCTACTCCAAAATATATTTCTCCTTTTTATCAACAAATTTACACGGCTTCTGCCTGTACCAAGCAAAGGGGAACTCTAATTGCATTTCACCTCTCACATATATTACAAGTGATTAATACACACAAAATAGGAACAGTGATAATGTGTGGGGATTCGAACCAGGTCCTCCTCCCATTTCTAGATAAATCACCTTTTACACCATCCAAAATAACCTCTAGATTACCTTTTTCTCAACTTCTTTCCAAATACAATCTGGTAGATTCGTGGAGAGAAAGTAACCCAATGAAAAAGAAATTCACTTGTTTCTCGCACCCTCATCAAACCTTCACCAGAATAGATCATATTTTTCTAACAATAGGAATGATACCAGAAATTATTGCATCAGATATAATTCCGATTCCGTGGTCTGACCATAATGCGGTATACACTACTATAGCCTCAGCCATACCAAAAGCGCATGACCCAACGTGGTACTTACCGGACATAATGCTCAAACACCCACTACATCAGATGGCCATTGAACAAGCTTTAAAGGAATACATATCAATTAATAATACAACAGACATCTCCCCAATAACACTGTGGGAAGCTCATAAGCCTGTCTTGCGTGGTACAATACAAAGACAAATGGCACTATTTAAACGGGAACGCAAAAATCTAGCAAAAAAACTAGAACTCAATTTTAATGCAGCCTACATATCATTTCAAGATAATCCATCTCAGAGTACAAAATCTCATCTGGAAAAATCTAGATTGGAATACGATCTATTTCTCACTGAGTCAGTTGATAAATCCCTCAAACGCTCCAAACACAATTTCTACATGAATACAAACAAACCAGGTACATATTTGGCTCGGGCATTAAATTCAACTAACAAATCTTTCAAACCAATACGTTTGAAATTATCAAAAAATGTTTACACTTGTAATCCAGTTAAAATAGTCCATAAATTTCACTCACATCTCGCAACTTTATGTAAGACAAACAATGAATTTAATCCTACAGAGGCTGAATCCTTCTTCTCAAAAATAACCTTACCTGAGTTATCTCAGAATCAAAAAAGCAGTTTGGATGAGCCTATAACTATAGATGAAGTTGCTAACGCCATAAAAGACCTAAAACTTAACAAAAGACCAGGCCCAGACGGCTACTCGGCTTTATACTATAAAACATTCTCAGAAATACTCTCTCCCATTCTCACTGAAACGTTTAACAAACTTCTAGATGGACATTCTTTTTGGCAAGAAACACTAATGGCAATTGTTTGTATGATCCCAAAACCCCTTTCTGATGATACTTCCTGTGTAAATTATCGGCCTATCTCTCTGTTAAACCTCGATATTAAATTATTAGCAAAAATAATAGCAAAACGCCTTAATAGCATTATAGGAAAATTAATACATAGAGATCAAGTAGGCTTCATGCCAAATAGACAGGCAGGCGATAATATACGCAGGGCAGTGTTATTGGCACATATTGCTAAAAAACGGAAAATCCCTTTATGTTTTCTATCTCTCGATATTAAGAGGGCATTTGACACAGTATCCTGGCAATATATGCAATATTCATTACAAAAATGGGGATTTGGACCCCACTTTTTAACATGGATCAAAGCATTATATAATAAACCCAAAGCCTATATAAAATATGCTGGATACAAATCTGAAGCCTTTAATATCGAAAGAGGTACCCGACAGGGTTGCCCATTATCTCCCTTATTATTTGCCCTTATACTCGAACCCATGGCCCAATACATCAGAACAAACCAAACTATAACTGGCATTGAAGTAGGAGGTATTACACACAAATTATGTATATTTGCAGACGATATATTACTTTTTCTATCATCACCACAGGTCTCTGGTCCTAACTTAATACCAGCTCTTGATGGATTTGCAGCCCTATCCGGCCTTATGATTAATCCTAAGAAATGCCTAATGCTTAATATTTCACTCACAAAGATGGAATTGATCCCGGCTAGGGCTGCACTCCCATTCACATGGGCAGAAAAATCAATCCCATATCTTGGAATTCATTTAACAGCATCTCATTCTGACTTATTCTCAACCAATTATCCTCCTGTATTAAGACAGATCACAAATCTAATAAAACAATGGTCGCAACTTCCTTTATCCTGGATAGGGAAGATTAATGCAATCAAAATGACAATTCTACCCAAATTGCTTTATCTATTCAGAGTCCTCCCTATTCCAATTCCTTCCTATTTTTTGAGAATAGTACAAAAAAGAGCAACTTCGTTTATATGGGGCTCTTCTAAACCACGTATACCTATACACACACTACATCTTCCCAAAAATAAAGGAGGCCTGGGATACCCTAATTTTACTAACTACTACAGAGCAGCACATTTGGCCAGTCTGTCCAAATACCATGCAAAACAGGAAATCCCATTATGGGTATTTATAGAGGCTTCAGAAAATGACCCACTATTAATATCAAATTTATTATGGCTTGATCCTAAAGACCGCTTTAAAATTCATAATCCCATAACTAAACACTTCTTATCTCTCTGGGATAAACTAAAAACCAAATATCAGTTACAATCTCCACACAATCCTCTCCTTTCTTTTATCAGAAATCCGGCCTTTTATCCGGCATGGATCTACCCAAATTCTTTTAAAGCTTGGACAACATCAGGCATTCAGACACTAAATGACTTCATGGCATCTAAATCATTCCTTTCATTCCCATCGCTTAGAGAAAAATATGATCTACCAAACTCTGAGATATTTAGATATCTCCAAATCAAAAATTTCTATACACCATTCCTAAAGGGGGATACACCATTATCCCAATTATCCATTTTTGAATCAATCTGTACAAAAGATCCATTTGCTAAAGGTACAATTTCATCACTTTATAATCAATTATATGGAGTAGCAAATCTTAATAGGCCCTCTTACGTTCAGAGGTGGGAGGAGGACCTGGGACGAACTTTAGAAGACACGGACTGGTCTAACATATGGCTCACATCTAAGTCATCTTCACCCAACATCTTAGCACTGGAGACAAATTATAAAGTCCTAACTCGCTGGTACCTTGTACCCGCTAGAGTGGCAAAATATTCACCTAATACCTCAGCTCTTTGTTTTCGAGGATGCCCAGAAATAGGCACATATTTACACATATGGTGGACGTGCCCAGTAATCCAAACCTTCTGGAAGGAAGTCTTCGTGATTGCATCTAAAATATTTAAAAAAATAATACAACCAGATCCATATTTAACCTTACTTAATCTAAAACCAGAATGGTTAACACTCTCTCAATTCAAACTTATGATCCAACTAATAACGGCTGCAAAACAAACAGTGGCCAAGGCATGGAAATCTCTTACATTGGTACTAGCAGAAACAATTCACAGAATGAATAATACAATGTCCCATGCTAAGATGGTAGCCATCGATCAAAATCAAATTCCAAAATTTGAAAAACTTTGGCATCCTTGGATAAAACAACAGTTCCTGTCAAACTTCAATGACTCTGTCCTGTTGCCATGGTAACAGATTAAATGACTTACAGAGACACCCATTCTAATGCTTCAAAGAGAACTAAAAAGAATAATAAACTGACGAGCGGGACAACCTTGTGGACCATACCTCTACCTTTCAACCCTTTTTCTTCTTTTTCTTTCCTTTTCTCCACCTTACGATTAAAGCTCATTATCAGAATTTATTTGACCTATATACACTCTACTTGTAAATAATATGTATAGTAGGTATAAATCATTTAAATACCTACAAAAGTAACTAAGGAAATGATATATATCTTTAATTTAGGTTTACGTAAACCCAATGTTTAATATTTGAAATTTCATTATATTTACCTATAGAAACCCTACTGTAAAACAATGAGCTTACTTTATAGATCCTTGTAAACTTACTTTATGTATCTTTATAACATTGTATACTCAATAAACTTCTTTTGACAAGGAAAAAATTAATTATATGTTATAAAATGTATATAATTTGTATACCGTATAAGGAATCACTTAAAAAAATGTTTTTAGTTTTCTGTTCCTAGCTATCCATATGTAAAGTAAAACCAAGGTATTGGCATCTTTTGAAGTCATACTGGTTCTTAATCAGATTGGCGATGATGATGATTTTGATCATCTGGTGAAGGGGGTAAGGGAGACATATTGGGCAAGCCATTGAAGGACTGTAATTGTAAAATGGTTAAGAGAATCTGCATAAAAGGGAGCTCCCACAACTGAACATTTTCCCTAGGCCTGTGCTGTGTATATATCTACCAGGGGAGAGTTTTAGAAATGATATGTGAAATTTATACTTTTTAAAAAAAATATTTGAAATTTTCTTATATTTAAGGGTGTATATATAGATATAAATTTGTATGTGTGGTTGTATTGACTTTTTTTTTTTTTAAACATTGCTGCTGTACAGAGTACCTTGAGAAATCTCATTATATGTGTACAATGACAAAAACATATTATCGTATCTTACATATGAAATATACTAATTAAAACAGGAACAGTCAGGAAATGAACATGTTAAATTGTGTCAATTTATCTCCAAAAGTGTGAAAACCTTCTTTAAATACTAGATATTGGAATGTTTTATATACAAGACCTCTTGGCTCTCAGTATTTCAATATAAAGCAAAGCATATTGCAAAGAACAGGGTTCATGAATTTTAACTTAGAAGCCTGTTTCCTATTTGTTTCCAAGAGCGCTTATTTAACAAAAAGAGACAGTTGCAAGAAACATTTGCTTTAATTTCTAGTTTCTATGGCTTATAAACAATTAGAGAATAATTATAATAGAATTCTTGCGGTGGTAAAGCAATCAAAACATAATTCCAGAGACTGCGAAATAGCCGCAGACATGTTGAAAAACACAATGAGCAATATTTACTAGCATTAGTACAGCTCTCAATGCCTTTTAAAAATGAATTTGACCAATTATTACCCGAAGAGAAAAGCGATGAAGTTAAAGCTATAAAAATACAATGATTAAATTACATACACGATCATTCTTTTTCTTTGACAGGGTTAGAGCGTAAAGCAAAATGAGTATGATAATATGGCATTAGAAAGACATTGCAAACTGCAATCAAATTTAGCAGTTGGTTGATATGAATTAGGAACATTTTATAAGTCAAAAAAGCCTTTATTTAGAGGTGACTTTTACTCTGTGGTAAGTGGCTTTCATAGAAAAACAGATACTGTGAATAAGATTTTTATTGTGCACACTAGAGCAGCATTTGTAGAAGATAAACTATACGGCCAAGCGTATGTTGACTCCCTTCCAATGTATTAAGTGCAGGTATTTCCAGTGAAGGGTGCTGTTACTAAAAAAGCTTCCAAAGACATTTAAGACAATTGGGCCAACCTTCCAACCTCGGGGCAACAGTTTGGGGAAGACCCTTTTCCGGCATGGCTGTGCCCTGGTGAATGGAGATAGATGAACGAAGACACGGTTTGATGAGTTGGGTATGTGGAACTTCAGTGGCCAACACAAAGACCCAAACTCAGCCCATCCTTTGGGATGAATTGAAAGTCCAAATGTTCTTTTTGGCTGTATAGATGCAAATTCCTATAGACACATTCTTAAATCTTGTGGAAAGTCTCCTCAGAAGAGTGGAGATGGAATTCAGACACTGGCAGGACAGTTTTGCATCAACAAGGACAGGGAGACCCTTAGGAAACTACTCACCAATTTATATCTGCTGGTTAAAACAAGCCAGTTACCACTTGTACAAAAACATGTATTGCTCCGAAAACTACCTGAAAATAAATCTGATTGAGATGTTGCCACTGTATGTAAGCCAAGCAAATTGTAAAAAAGAGAAAAATAAATAGTTTTAATGTTTTTGCATTCATACATGTGCCCCATGGGCATGCCGAGTTTTCCATGCATTTTCTTTGACAATGGCATTCTTATTATTCCTAACTGAATACAGCCCATGCTCCCACCCCACTTTGGATTTCAATAGGGTTGGCTGCAATGTTTTGTAAACTTCAAGAAAGATCTGTAAAACAGTTCCCAGTAGGATTCTTTAATCCTTATCGATCATGAAGGCTAAATGGTTACACTAACAAGGCGAGGGAGGGAGTGGGGGGTCATTTATGAAAACTGTTGTATTCTTTGCAGGTCTTATTCAGTCGCATCTTTTACTTTATATGCAATTTAGATACGGATTTGCTATTTTTACATAATTACACAGAAAATTGTTTATCCGCTTGCCAACTGCCCTATAGCAGATTTACTGCTACAGGGCAGCCGTGCTGTGCAGAATCACCTATATATACGTGATTCTGCACTTTCGGGTAAGGGGTGTATGCCGCTTCTGCTGTGATTTGTCTCAGCAGAAGCCGATCAGCAGGTACCAGCCAATGGATGTCCACCGGCACCCATCGATCGTCTGGAAACACACAGAAGAGAGCTCTGCTTATGTTAACCATGCAGAGCTCCGTCCTGACAGGGGGGGCGGAAGTGATGAATTATCTTTCAATGCAAAGCAGGGTAAGAAAATCCATCACTTCCCTTAGCAAAAGCACCACACACATTACACACAAACACTGGCTGGGCACATGTAGCCAAGTCCTCTCCAGGCTTAATGGTGACCTCCAGAGTTAGGAATAGCTGACATCCTTCTATGTAGAGTGGGTTGCGAGGCATGGTGGCTGTGGTGCTAGGTAGATTAATGGACGCCAGCCACTTCTTGAATGCAAAGACATTTATTGTCTGTTAAACAGAACTGTGGGAGAAAGGTTAAGGGCCAGGACACCCTTTAGTAGTTGCAATGTGAATTTAGCAGACCCTGAGACTTCTATAGGTAGACAGCCACGCAGGGAAAGGCATCCAGCAAGACACCACATCTGCATGAGTAAGACTTGTCTCCTATGGCAACAATCTTGAAACAGTTTATAACAAAGTTTGTAATGAACTTATTCACTTCTTCTACAATCTCCTATTGTAGATCTTCACTCAACTGAGATCCCAGTCTTTCACTAGACTTTCTGATCCATTGCCACTGGATCCCCTGAGCTCTTCCAATCTTCTCATTCAGCATCCTTCTCAAGTGTCACCCCCGCTTCCCTTCTGGGTCCCTAGCTTGGCACTCATGGATACTCCTCAAGCGTTACCCCACTAGCCTGCTCAGTCCCTGGCTTGGCACACAAAATTGCTCTGTAAGCGTCACCTCCACCAGCTGGGTCCCTGGCTTGATATCTGCTGAAGTTTCCCAATTATTCACCATCCGCAGTTGGTGAGAATACTGCTCTGGTACTTGCTTCAGCTACTCACAGTGGCCCCTGGTAGTAAGGTGGATGGCCCCTTAGTGGTGACAGCTTCCCCTTTACCTCCGACCACAACAGGTTCTCCGGCCGGCAGAACCGTCACTCCTGGTTGGACTGCAAGCCGCAATCCCAACCCTACACTGCTCTCTTGCTTCTGGATAGGCCCTCAGACAGCCTAGCAGCCAGATGTCCCCGGGATAGACCTCAGGCTCTGGCCTAGCAGCCTGGGGCAACACGACACATGTCCTCCCAGACAGCTGTCCAGGTGGCAAAGAACCCCGATCACCTGAACTCACCCAAATAAATAGACTCTCCCAGCAGGCCAAAGGACCCAAGAAAATCCCTGCCCTATGGCTGAGACACCCCATTCATTCATAATCTGTCCTTGCAATGCCCTTGTCTTATCTAATGTCACCAGATACCCGGCCATCTAATGACAGAAGAGAGAAGTGCAGCAATTCCAGAATTAGGGTGAAATCAATTGACCTCCAAGGCAACTATCACTTGGCAAATAAATTTACTAGCAAACCTGCCTAAACATCAGGGTGCTACACACACATTTAACCCTTTGATCACCCTAGCTGTTTAACCCCTTCCCAGCCAATGTCACTAGTACAGTGACAGTGCCTATTTGTAGCACCGTTTACTGTATAAGTGTCACTGGTTCCCACAAACTGTCAAAAGTGTCAGTTAGTGTCAGATTGTCTGCTGAAATGTCGCAGTCCCGTTATAAGTCTCTGATGACTAGTATATAAAAATAAGAAATACAAATTCCAGTATATATCCCATTGTTTGTAGACGCTATAAATTTTTGCGCAAACCAATCAATATACGCCTATTGGGATTTTTTTTTCCAAAAATATGTAGCAGATTACACATTGACCTTAATTTATGGAGAAATCTCAATTTTAAAAAATGTTATCGGATATGGTTTATAGCAGAAAGTAAAAAATATTGTTTTTTTAAAAGAATTGTCAGTCTTTTTTTTGTTCAAAAGCGAAAGAAATGAACAATCAGCAGAGGTGATCAAATACCATTATACCCAATAGAAAGCTCTATTTGTGGGAAGAAAAATTACATCAATTTTATTTGGGTACATTGTTGTATGTCCGTGCAATTGTCAGTTAAAGTAACGCAGTGCTGTATTTGCAAAAAATGGCCTGGTAATGAGGGGGTGGGGGAAATCTTTTGGAGGGCAAGTGGTTAAGAAGAGCAATTTTGCTATTATGCAATATTTGCTTGTGTTAAAGAAAGGCTTCTTAGAGTTTCTAAGTTCTATAACAGTTTTGAGGTTGAACAGCTAACTATTTGTAATCGCAATCAAGCAAAGCTACAGCTGTCACTTTGGTCAGAAAACAGACCCCCCCAATTAACCCCTTCCTGTCTAGTCCTGACATCCTTTTAACTGGGAAACTATGCCCAGGGGGCAGGAAGGTTTACCCAACTCATGTGACCACTCTGATTTGATGTCACAGTGGTCGCATGATCAGGATTCCGTCCCGCTGGGGGCCGGTAAATTACATATTATTATATATTAGCCCCTTCCTCTGCTCTCCATCCTGAAACATCCCCCACTGCAGCCGGCGGGAGAGGAGAGGAGGGAAGCCAGCAGCACTGCATGGCCAACACAGAGGGAAGCCCAGAAAGTTGGGGGAATCGGCACCGTATATATAGGGATTAGGGTGTGCCCCGGCACACCTGGCACACCCCCTGCGCACACCTATGCCGCCACACACGCTTGACACCATCTGAACCAAATAAGTTTATCTTGGTCTCATTAGACCGCATGGTCATGGTTCCAGTGAAGACTGCTTGTCTTTAGGAAACTGTTTGCAGACTTTCTTGTGCACCACTTTGATGCAGTGTGCCGCATATGGTCAACAATTCTTTTTTTCAGATCCTCAGAGAGTTCTTTGCCATGAGGTGCCATGTTGAACTTCCAGTGACCAGTATGAGAGAGTGAGAGCGATAACACCAAATTTAACACACCCGCTCCTCATTCACACCTGAGACCTTGTAACACTAACGAGTCACATGACACAGGGGGAGAGAAAATAGCTAATTGGGCCCAATTTGGACATTTTCACTTAGGGGTATACTCACTTTTGTTGCCAGCAGTTTAGACATTAATGGCTGTGTGTTGAGTTATTTTGAGGGGACAGCAAATTTACACTGTTATACAAGCTGTACACTCACTACTTTACATTGTAGCAAAGTGTCATTTCTTCAGTGTTGTCACATGAAAAGATATAATAAAATATTTACAAAAATGTGAGGTGTGTACTCACTTTTGTGAGATACTGTATATACTAAAAGTGAATACAAAATAATTAAACAGCGACACCAGCTATGCACAATGTCCAGACAGTGAACAATCATAAATAGATAATCAATAGTTAATAAATAAATAAACTTCAGTGCACTCACGATGAAGAACTCCACATGCCATGAAAGTGGTGAAAAAATAGCCGAGGTGTCACCCGCCAGTGATTTCACACTGCGCTTACCATGAAGTGTGTGACCCCGCTGATAATAATGGTCAAATGTGCTTTCTTTACAATACACGGAGCCAGAGATCCCAATCACTGGAATGTCCTCCTTTGTATTCAGAGTGAATAGCATCAAGGAACTGGAAAATGGAAGTGGCCTACCGTATGTAATTATCCCACTGGGATGGACTCAGATCACCAGGCATGAAAGTAAAGAGGTAGCCAGCATAACATAATTCCATGTGGGCTAACACAAGTTTCTCTCCTGGGATTGGTGGGGATTTTGGGGGGTTGTGCAAGAATGGGTGATTTGGAGGTGAGGATTTGTACTAGGAGAGTGAATTTCTGTTAGTAAGAGGGATTAGTGGTGTGGGGGTAATTTGGGATGAATGAAGGGTTTATTGCTAAGAGGGGAATTTAGGGGGGAGGATAAGTGCTATGAGAGGGAATTTGGGGGGGGGTGTTATGTGGGGAGAGGGGGGTTTGGAGGGGGGGGTTATGCTCCAAGGGGAAATTTGAGGTATAGAGGATTTGTACTAAGAGGGAGAAGTTGGGAAGGGAGAGGTTTTGAGTTGGGAGGGGGAATTTGTACTGGACGAGAGTGGAATGGCTTGCGACGGGAATTTATGCTTAGGGGGTAAGTGTGAAGATTAGTGCTCAATTTTTTCATACATATTTTTTTTTTGGGAGGGGGTGCCTCTTGGCATCTTCGCGCCGGGTGCTAGACCACCTTGTACGGGTACTGAATGCTAATACCTATATGCTCTTTTATATTCTTGCCTTTATCTTGATATTTTGTAATAAAAATTCATTGAAACTAAAAAAAGTTTTCAGATAAGTTTGAACTTTAAACCCTTGCCGACCAGCGCACAACGATATACGTCGGCACAATGGCATGGCTGGGCAAATGGGCGTACAGGTACGTCCCCTTCAAGATGCGGCATTGTGGGTGCGCACCCGCCGTGTGCTCCGTGACTGTGACCGCAGGTCCGCAAACTCGATGTCCGCCGGGTGCCCGGCGATCGTGTCACGGAGCGGAAGAACGGGGAGATGCCTTTGTAAACAAGGCATTTCCCTGTTCTGTTCTGGAAGATAAGTGCTATGAGAGGGACTTTGGGGGGGGGGGGGTTATGTGGGGAGAGGGGGGTTTGGAGGGGGGGATTTATGCTCCAAGGGGAAATTTGAGGCATAGAGGATTTGTACTAAGAGGGAGAAGTTGGGAAGGGAGAGGTTTTGAGTTGGGAGGGGGAATTTGTACTGGACGAGAGTTGAATGTTGGCTTGCGACGGGAATTTATGCTTTTGCGGGATTTGTCCGCAGACTCGATGTCCGCCGGGTGCCCGGCGATCATGTCACGGAGCGGAAGAAAGGGGAGATGCCTTTGTAATACATATCGGCCTAAACTCAGGAAAAAAATTGTTTTTTTATATATTTTTGGGGGATATTTATTGTAGCAAAAAGTTAAAAATAATGCTTTTTTTCAAAATTGTCGCTCTTTTTTTGTTTATAGCGCAAAAAATAAAAACCGCAGAGGTGATCAAATACCACCAAAAGAAAGCTCTATTTGTGGGGGAAAAAAGGACGTCAATTTTGTTTGGGCACGACTGTGCAATTGTCAGGTAAATCTGAAGTGGGCTGAAGTGGTTAACATACTGTATTTGCATGCAACATGCACATGCGAGCTACAGACTTCTGTCTGCTCACAGTACCCAGAGGAAGAATCTTCATATCTGTACTTCTAATACAGTAATGAAAACATGACAGAGCAAACGTCTAAAGCTGTGACATCAAAAATGACATTAAAAAAAAACGCCACAATAATAAGTCAAAATGTAAGCTTACTGGAAATACACACTAGATTCTGTATAATCACATTTTTTACCCATGTGTATTTCATATTTGTACAGTAGTCACAGAGTGAAATATTGGGAATTCAAGAATGGAAATCCATTGGCTTAATGACTCTTATACAACAGAGTGTTATTTACGACGCTGTTTTTTTCCCCCCTCTAATGACAGACACAAGTAACCATAATGTTCCCAAAACTTTTCTTTCCAATTTTATATTACATTAGGAGCCCAATGGCTTCATTATATTGTCAGTAATGTGTTATGTCGTGTCAAATTCATGTGCCATTGTCGGCACAATTTTCTATTCATTCGAGCTGCAGCAGAATTCTTTTTTGTGCTGGAAATTAAACTGCTGCAACAGATGTTCCTTTCTCGAGTGAAACGCTCCATGTAACTGATTTGACAGTCTCAATAAAACGATGCTATTTTAACCATAAATATGAATAATTTTCTACTAAATATTTTCAAGGGGAAGAAAAAATGGTACGCTTATTAAAATGTAATCCAAACTTTAAGAGGTTTTGCAAGAAAAACAAATGCTTGCCCTTGGAAAAGGGCACTTTCTTAGGCTCTTAAAGAAAACCAAGTGCTAAAAAAAATAAATAAAAATGTGACCATGTATGGAAAGTGAAGGTTTCCCATCAACTGGGAAAACTTTGTACAAACTGACTATCAATCTGAGTACCTATAGGGTTACTGGTCGATGGATCAATTTCAAGCTTTTTTGCAAACTCCAAGTGGGCTTTGGTCTGTTTTGCACTGAGTAGAGACTTCTGTCTAGCCACTCTGCCAAAAAACCCAACGTGGTAGAAGGTTGCAGTGATGGTTGTCCTTCTGGAACTTTGTCCCATCTTCACACAGGATCTCTGGAGCTCTGTCAGAGTGACCAGCGGGTTCTTGGTCACCTTTCCTACTAAGCCCCTTCTCCCCCGATTACTCAGTTTGGCAGGTGACCAGCTCTTGGAAAAGTCCTGGTTGTGCCAAACTTCCATTTGAGAATTATGGAGGCCATTGTGCTCTTGGGATCCTTCAATGAAGCAGACATTTTTTGTAGCCTTCCCCAGATCTGTGTCTTCAAGTAATCCTGTCTCCAGGGCTGGATTTACATCTCAGGAGCCTATAGGCATACATAATTCTGAAGTGCTTTAAAACAGCACTGATCAACACGCTTACCCCTAAGCATAAATTCCTTCTGCAAGATAAAATTATACCTAAACAAAAATGCAAAAATTCCCCACCCTCACAGTCCAAATCCCCTTCCCAGCACATATCTTTGCCCCCCAATCCCACCTTGCAGCTCAATTCCCCCCACAAATCACCCCTCCTAGGCAGGGTGCCTTTGGCCAATTATGGCTCAGGTCCACGCCCCACACTATGTAAGGCTGCTGCTTATATGGCAGCCGTATAAAGTGAATTAATGGAGATTAGGCAGGTAGTTAAGTGTATAGTGCAGTCAGTCAGTGTAGTATATATAATACAGTGAAGAATATATAGTGCAGTCAGTGTAGTATATATAATACAGTTCAGAGTATATAGTGCAGTCCCTGTAGTATACAGTATCTCACAAAAGTGAGTACACCCCTCATTTTTGTAAATATTTTATTATATCTTTTCATGTGACAACACTGAAGAAATGACACTATCCTGCAATGTAAAGTAGTGAGTGTACAGCTTGTATAACAGTGTAAATTTGCTATCTCCACAAAATAACTCAACACACAGCCATTAATGTCTAAACCGCTGGCAACAAACCATTATTTTCCAGCACTGCCTTAACCCTCTTGGGCATGGAGTTCACCAGAGCTTCACAGGTTGCCACTGGAGTCCTCTTCCACTCCTCCATGACGACATCACGGAGTGTGGATGTTAGAGACCTTGCGCTCCTCCACCTTCCATTTGAGGATGCCCCACAGATGCTCAATAGGGTTTAGGTCTGGAGACATGCTCAGCCAGTCCATCACCTTTACCTCAGCTGCTTCAGCAAGGCAGTGGTCATCTTGGAGGTGTGTTTGGGGTCGTCATCATGTTGGAATACTTCCCTGCGGCCCAGTCTCCGAAGGGAGGGGATCATGATCTGCTTCAGTGTGTCACAGTATATGTTGGTATTCATGGTTCCCTCAATAAACTGGAGCTCTCCAGTGCCGGCAGCACTCACGCAGCCCCAGACCATGACACTCCCACCACCATGCTTGACTGTAGGCACACTTGTCTTTGTACTCCTCACCTGGTTGCCGCCACACACGCTTGACGCCATCTGAACCAAATAAGTTTATCTTGGTCTCATTAGACCGCATGGTCATGGTTCCAGTATCCAGTGAAGACTGCTTGTCTTCAGTAAACTGTTTGCGGGCTTTCTTGTGCATCATCTTTAGAAGAGGCTTCTTTCTGGGGCAGCAGCCATGCAGACCACTTTGATGCAGTGTGCCGCGTATGGTCTGAGCACTGACAGGCTGACCCCCCCACCCCGTCAACCTCTGCAGCAATGCTGGCAGCACTCATATGTCTATTTCCAGACAACCTCTGGATATGACGCTAAGCACATGTACTCAACTTCTTTGGTCGAACATGGCGAGGCCTGTTCTGAGTGGAACCTGTCCTGTTATACCGCTGTATGGTCTTGGCCACCGTGCTACAGCTCAGTTTCAGGGTCTTGGCAATCTTCTTATAGCCTAGGCCATCTTTATGTAGAGCAACAATTCTTTTTTTCAGATCCTCAGAGAGTTCTTTGCCATGAGGTGCCATGTTGAACTTCCAGTGACCAGTATGATAGAGTGAGAGCGAAAACACCAAATTTAACACACCCACTCCCCATTCACACCTGAGACCTTGTAACACTAACAAGTCATATGACACAGGGGGAGGAAAAATAGCTAATGACCCAATTTGGACATTTTCACTTAGGGGTGTACTCACTTTTGTTGCCAGTGGTTTATACATTAATGGTTGTGTGTTGAGTTATTTTGAGGGGACAGCAACTGCTATACAAGCTGTACACTCAATACTTTACATTGTAGCAAAGTGTCATTTCTTCAGTGTTGTCACATGAAAAGATATAATAAAATATTTACAAAAATGTGAGGGGTGTACTCACTTTTGTGAGATACTGTATATAATACAGTTCAGAGTATATAGTGCAGTCTGTGTAACATATATATATTATATATATATATATATATATATATATAGATAGATATATATATCTATCTATCTATATATATATATATTACAGTTCAGAGTATATAGTGCAGTCCGTGAAGTATATATAATACAGTTCAGAGTATAGAGTGCAGTCCATGCAGTATATGTAATACAGTTCAGAGTATATAGTGCAGTCCGTGTAGTATGGCCTCCCTAAATGCCCAGGGTCAGCCCAGCTGGGGAGGAGTTGTTCGGGTGGAAGAGCTGGAGATAGAGTGCTAGCTGTTGGGGCCTTTGAGGGAGCTCCCCAGTCTGGGGGGGGTGATCTTGGGCCTGGGCTTGGGTGTGGACGGGACCCTCGTACAAACCACAGGGGTGTCCTGGACAGGAGACACAGGAGGAGCAAGAGAGGACAGCAGGAGAGAGCACTGCTGGGCAAGTCTCCAGGGAGAGGACCAGCTGGTTGCAGTCAGGAGGGCTGGTGAGTGACATGCACAGACCTGAGAGAACTGGGGAGGCACGCCTGAGAGGACTGGGAGAATGCAGTCTGGGATGGGTGCAGAAACAGAGGAATGGGCTGTGGTGTCATGGGCAGTGGAGAAGGGCAGCTGCAGCCAGGAGGCCCGCGGTCCCTGCCTGCAAAGGGCAATTGCTTAGGCCTGACAGAGCCAGTGTCAGTTCTTTCCACTTTGTGCTAGTTGTGCCTGAACATTAGAGATGAAGCAATGTGCAGGAGGAGAGAGGAGTGAACATTAGAGAGGAAGCAATGTGCAGGAGGAGAGAGGAATGAACATTGGAGAGGAAGCGATGTGCAGGAGGGGAGAGGAATGAACATTAGAGAGGAAGCAATGTGCAGGAGGAGAAATGGAGTGTATATACCTGTATATAGTTGTCCCAGCAAGTTCTGCAAAATCCCATTGGGCATCCCGTACTTCCTATACCCCATCCACGTTCAAATCCGACAATAAAACATAAAAACAAGCACATGGACTGTTTTTCTGTCTTGGATTGTCTGAGAGCTGAACGCCGGGCCAGGCAGGGTGACAGGTGGGCCACAACACTTAGCAGCCCCCACGAGGCTGCCGCTACATATATATAATACAGTGGAGAGTATATAGTACAGTCCATGTAGTATATATAATACAGTTCAGAGTATATAGTGCAGTCAGTGTAGTATAAATAATACAGTGAAGAATATATAGTGCAGTCAGTGTAGTATAAATAATACAGTGAAGAATATATAGTGCAGTCAGTGTAGTATATATAATATATTGCAGAGTATATAGTGCAGTCAGTGAGAATATATAGTGCAGTCAGTGTAGTATATATAATATATTGCAGAGTATATAGTGCAGTCAGTGTAGTGTGAATAATACAGTGAAGAATATATAGTGCAGTCAGTGTAGTATAAACTCCATCCAAAGACCAGTGGAGAATTGGAGGAACCGTGACTCGGTCACCCATCTTGCTGGATGCTTCACCCTTTTTTTATCTTTACCCATGTGAGTTGCCATTTGTCTGTTACTATTAAAGTGTTTTTAAACTTCTACACTTAGAAACGCCTCTCTTCCTTGTTTGTTCTCAGCTTCGCTGGAATTTGCCTTCTATTCCTACTTGATGGCAGCCCTGAGTGTACAGACCTTATCACTCATCATATGTATTATGGACTTTTTTGGGTTCATTAGAGCTAGTGATTTGCGCTTTTTACTTGTTTAAAGGCTGCACGGTATGACTCTGGTCAGGAAAGAGCAGACGGCTGCAAAGAGATGCGCTGTACATGCACAGAATCCCCTCTCCCTCCCACGTGTTTCTCTCCGGTGTACACAGGCTGGTGCTGTGTGTGTAGGAGGGAGTAAGTTGCATACTTATCATATACAATGACCAGACACTGTGCTAAGGTTTGCAATAAGAGCTGAGTGAAAAGAAATCCAGGGGAGATATTCAGAACATGAGCACCCCCCCTGGATCTGGCCATGTACAGATGGGCACCCCTCTAGCAAGGGCTCCCGTATGCACATGCCTATAGTGCCTAATGAGAAATCCAGATCTGCCTATCTCTGAGCTCTGCAGGCAGTTCGTTTGACCTTATGGCTTTTGCTCTGATACAGTTTCCATTGTCAGCTGTGAGGCCTTTTATACAGGGGTGTGCTCCTTTTCAAATCATGACCAATCTATTTAAATTTCCACAGGTGGACTCCAATTAAGGTGTAGAAACATTTCAGCAACAATCAAGAGAAATGGGAGGAACCTGAACTAAATTTCAAGTGCTGTGGCAAAGGGTTTGAATACTTATGCCAATTATATATTTTAGTTTTTCCTTTTTTATACATTTGCAAACGTTTCAAAAATTCCATTTTCACTCAGTCATTATGGGTTACTGAGTGTAGATTAACAAGAAAAAAAATCAAACAACTGTAATATCTCACCGCAACATTACAATTGAAAAAAGTCGAAGGATTCTGAATACTTTATGAATGCACTGTATATACTGTATAAGAAAACTTCATCTCCCCTAGTAATCAGACTAAAACCTTATAACTTTGTAGCAAGCCAAAAGGTGAAAAGCAACAGCAAGGGCTTATCTCTGTCACTCTTGTGAACAGCCAACAACTGCACAGGCACCAGGATTTATATGCCCATGCTATCTATGAGCCATCATCTCAGTTCAGTAAGAATTTGTTAGCTCTAAATTAATTGAGTACAGTACCAGGTGCTCTCGATTGCCGGTCACAGAGCAGGGACATGGATCTGTGTGTGTAAACACACAAATCCACGTCCTGTCAGGAGAGAGGAGACCGATGGTGTGTTCCCAGTACAGAGGAACACCGATCGGTCACCTCCCCCAGTCAGTCCCCTCTCCCCCCCCACAGTTAGAATCACTCCCTAGTTAACACATTTAACCCCTTGATCGCCCCCTAGTGTTAACCCCTTTCCTGCCAGTGACATTTATTCACTAATCAGTACATGACATGTTCTGTGCCTGCTGTGCCTCCTGGGATATGTACAGTGGGGACAATAATTTTTTGATCCCCTGCATATTGTGTTGTAAGTTTGCCCACTTACAAATAAATTAATGGCCTATCATTTTTACATTGGTGTATTTTAAATTATAGAGACAGAATATCAACCAAAAATCCAGAAAAAACACGATACAAATGTTATAAATTTAGTTGCAGTTTAGTAAGAAGAATAAATATTTGATCCCCTACCAACAAACAATCCTTTTAGCTCCCACAGACTGGCTACAATGTACCAGATTAGTCCTGTCAACTTAAGAAGGTGCTCCTAACAACAACTCGTTATGTGTACAAAAGAAACCTGTCCACAGAATCTCTTTCTTCCATTCAAACGCCACCATCATGGGCATGACCAAAGAGCTGTCAAAGGACATCAGGGACAAGATTGTAGGCCTGTTAAAGGCTGGAATGGGCTACAAGACCATCAGCAAAAAATTTGGTGAGAAGGAGGCAACTATTGGAGCGATTATTCGCAAATGGAAGAAATACAAAATAACCATCAATCACAGTCAGTCTGGAGCTCATGCAAGGTTTCGCCTCATGGGGTAAGGATGATCAAAGGAAAAGTGAGGGATCAGCCCAGAACTACAAGGGAGGAGCTTGTGAATGATCTCAAGGCAGTTGGGACCACAGTCACCGAACAAACCATTGGTAACACAATACGAAGCCATGGATTTAAATCAAGCAGCACCCGCAGGGACCCCCTCCCCAAGAAGGCACATGCACAGGCCCATCTGATGTTTCCCAATGAACATCTAAATGATTCAGAGAAGGATTGGGGAAAAGTGTTGTGGTCAGATGAGACCAAAATTGAGCTCTTTGGCATTAACTCGACTCGCCGTGTTTGAAGGAAAAAAAATGCTGACTATGACCCTAAGAATACCATCCCTACAGTCAAGCACGGAGGTGGAAACATTACATTTTGGGGCTGCTTCTCTGCTAAAGATACAGGCCGACTTTTCCACATTGAAGGGCCAATGGACGGGGCCATGTATTGTAAAATCTTGGATGAGAACCTTCTTCCCTCAGCCAGAACACTGAAGATGGGTTGTGGATGGGTCTTCCAGCATGACAATGACCCAAAACAAACTGCCAAGGCAACAAATGAATGGCTCAAGAAGAAGAACATTAAAGTCATGGAGTGACCTAGTCAGTCTCCAGACCTTAATCCTATAGAAAATTTATGTAAGGAGCTGAAACTTCCAGTTGCCAAGTGACAGCCAAGAAACCTTAGGATTTGGAGAAGATCTGTAAAGAAAAGTGGACCAAAATCCCTCCTGAGATGTGTGCAAACCTGGTAAACAACTATAGGAAACGTCTTACCTCTGTGCTTGCCAACAAGGGCTTCTCCACCAAATACTAAGTCATGTTTTGCTTGGAGATCAAATACTTATTTTACTCACTGAACTGTAATTTAATTTATAACACTTGAATCATGTGTTTTTCTGGATTTTTTGGTTGATATTCTGTCTCTAACATTTAAAATACACCTATGATAAAAATTATAGACCCTTCATTTGTTTGTAAGTGGACAAACTTACACAATCTGCAGAGGGTCAAATAATTACTTTTGCCACTGTATGTCACATAACCCAGGCAGGCTTAGTGGCACCTCAGAAGACGACGTTACACGTGGCGGCACGGGACCTGAGCGGCAGCTGCTTAGAAGAGGATCTCGGTAGGACAACGCTGGATCCTCTGGGTGGGTGAGTATCCGAAGTGTGGAGAACCAGCCGCAAGGTAAGCAGGGGTAAATAAAAAAAGATGGGGTGTGAAACTGAAGATCCACTTTAAAGTGAAAATAATATATCTGATATTATATACTGAAGTCAGGACTGATTCTGTGTGTGGATGAAATTTTACATGAGGTTTTTGTCCTTAACAGGCAGCAATGCTGGTAAAATACCATATTTCACATTGCTGTTTAGGTTGTAAATAATGTTTAGGAAGGTAGTATTTTCAGTAGAAAACTGAAATCAAGAACATGAGGAGACAAACTCACACTGCCAGGAGGAATGTTTAAGGGAAATGTTAGAAGGTATTATGGATGTTTGGTACAGACTTCCAACAGAGGTAGTGAATCATTCAACAGTAAATTAATTTTAAAATGTTTGGGATAGAAAAAAAAAAGAAAGAAAAAACTGAGTACTTGTTGAACGCTCTGACTTTTTCTGGAGTCAGCCTTCTATGTTTCCTTGTTTATGTTTAGGTGTCAGAAAGCCTGTCCTTAGTTTTAGACATATATACTGTGTATATATATATATATATATATATATATATATATATATATATATATAATTGTGATTGTGACGTTCTGACCTTAAAGCAGAAAATAAACCCCTTATCTAGCTGTTTGCATTTGGTTTTGTTTTGAAGCCTCTCTCGGGGCAATTTCTTCCCCCTCTCCATCTTTCCCACCCCTCTTCTCCCATTCACAAATTAAAAAGAAACATTCTTTTAAAGCCCTTTCTAACTCACCTTAGTCTGCTTTGAAATTACCCTCCATGGTGACGCTTCTAGAAAGCAAGGCCAGTGGTCCACGACTGCAGTCCAGGCTTGCCGCTGACTAGTCTTGTCGCCATCTTTTGTCATCATGTCATCACGCCACTGTTGAGTTAATCAGGATCTTGTGAGGAACCCGCCGATGGACCCAATGGAAAGTGCCTATTTCTCTTGGCAGCGATGTCGGCACCTGGACTCTCCCACTCTGCAGGCAAGCAGAAAGAAGACTTGGGACCTAGTGTGTAAAGTGAGAGCCGATTCAGGTAAATATCTAGGCTATTCCGTTTACCATTTTTTATCTACTGCAGCTAGAAGGGGGGTGGGAGGAAAAAAGTTTAGTAGAGAGTTAAAGTGATATTAAAGGTTTGTTTTTTTAACATGTTATACTTACTTGCTCTGTGCAGTGGTTTTGCATGGAGCAGCCCCACTTCCGCCTCTTATTGGGCCCCCCTCCGGCGCTCCTGGCTCCTCTTCCTTGACCCGTGCCCCTAATAGCAAGCCACTTGCTATGGGGGCACTGGTGCATGCTTGAGCCCCACTCAATGGGACTCTTGAGCCCCACTCTATGGGTCCGTAAGACACATAGAGCCGGGGCTCGGACCTGCCCACCACTCTCTCCTCATTGGCTCATTGGCTGTGATTGATTGCTGTCTCAGCCAATGAGTAGAGGGAGTCCTGGGACAGCCAAGGCTCTTGTGCTCATCTCTGGACCAAGAGGGGGCTCAGGTGAGTATGGGGGGGGGGGCTATGGGGGAGCAACACACAGAAGGTTTTTACCTTCTTGAATAGAATACATGAAGGCAAAAATTCTTCAGCCTTTACAACCACATTAAGCTTTAAGTGCTCTGGTTAATGATATGACAATAAGAGTTCTCTTGAAAAATCATTCAACCAACTGTAATCAAAACTAAAATCAATCAAATGGTAACTGAAAATGACATTTCTTAAACAAAATAAAGGTCTGGATTGGATCCAAATAAATATTATTGTACACCTGGGTCTCATTAGTTAATTTCTGAATTGCAACCTTCAGTATGCAGATCATGTTACAGATCCCAAATCCAACAACTATTCCATGTCTATGAACACCTTTAACAAAGCACATAAAATCCACCACTCTAATCCGTTTATGATTAGTAAAGAAAAAGAGCACATTTTTGAGATGCCAGTCAACGTGTTTCACCAAAAATTTCCTACGGCCAAATCAATTTTACTCAAAACTTATATTTCATTTGAATACATTGTAGTCAATGGGAGGATGATCAAAATGTCATGAATTTCACTGCTTATGATGTGTTTAGCCAGGTCAATATGGAGCATTAGCCTTTTTTTTATGGATTATATAGTAATTTTATACAAATATTGTGTTTTTTCTTATGGCCATGAATAACATTTATATGTGTTCTTTCTTTTCTATTTTTATATAAGGTAAATATGCAATATGCACATTAAAATGCATATTAAAAACAGTCCACTCTTATTGCTAGTAGATCTCCACTGTCCACTGTGAAGACAACACACAATACACCCGGGAATGGTGATGAGAGAAAAGATCTGCCTTCCACCTCCACACACACACTGCCCACTTATCGACTCCTGTTGATCTCTTATTATAGGAGATCACACGCACTTCTGGCTTATTACCCAGCCCGGGCCTTTTTAATTCACACAGCCAAGATCCCAGCGCCCTCACAGAAGTTATAGCCCTTACAGGTATGTATTGCCGGATGTTTCCTATAAAAAAGTAATAAAGACTTCCATAGCATAAAATCATTGGATATTTTATTAGATTAAGATAAATTTAAAAGCAAAACATGCAGTACAGAAAATCGAGCCGGCCAGCTCTTGATTGCAGCCCATGGTTCCGGGACTTGCGTGCAGTGCGGGGACAAGGTTATCTAGAGCCCAGGGCAAACATGACAAATTGCGCCCCCCCCCCCAATTATGTATGAGCATTATGTGTCAGCAAAAATCCCCCCCCCACAAAAAAATTGATCACTAATCTGCATGCTCACCCCCTAACCACCCAGCTCAAATCCTCTCTCTCCCCATATGCCCCCAGCACATATACCCTTCCCCCCAAAAAAATAAATATTCCCCCTCCTAGCACAAATCCTTTACTCCTCAACTGTCCCCTCCAAACACAACACCCCCCCACTCTAACCCCCCCTTTCCAGCACAAATTCCCCTCCCCCAATCCCCTATCCTAGCACAAATCTCCCCCCACAAACTTCCCCTCCTAGCACAAATACCCCCCAATCACTCCTACTAGAACCCCCCTCAAAAAAAAAATCCCTCAAGCATATTACTTCTATAGCACAAAACCCCCATATCCCCTCTCTTAGCACAAATCCTCTTCCTGCATCCCAACACAAAGCCCACCAAATTAGCATTCCTAGTACATCTCACCAAATCTGCCCTTCTAGAACTATTCTTAACCCCTACCACCCCCCTAAATTCCCCCACCCAACAAAAATCCCCTCCCCCCAATCTCCTTGTGGTGCTTCCCTACCCCACATAATACCACAATGCCCAGGGCAGTCGCCCCTCCTGCCCACCCCTTGTCCCGGCCCTGCTTGCGTGTATCGCGGTGATGTCAGCACATTGCTCCTCGTGGAGGAGTATCTGTCCGGGTGCACTGCAGCAGTATGTGTCCATAGAAGACCTTCTCCTGCTGAATACCCATGAGTGCCTCTACTACTTTCTATTTATCTGCATTTAAATATTTTGTTATTTTCATGTGCATTAAGCTCCTTTTCATATTTTCTCATGTGTCTACTTATCTGATTTGTTGTTTACAGAGCTCAGTAGCTCAATTAAAGTAGTAATTCTTGCTTCGTCCCCTCATCCTCCCCCACTGTATGGGTCCGTCTGATGTTGCAATCAGAGACAGATTGTCTGAAAGGATTAAAAGAGCAACTTCTGCTGTGCTCTCTTTTTAATTTATATATATATATATATATATATATATATATATATATATATATATATATATATATATATATTTATATATAGGTACATCTTGCTAGTACCCGGTTTGACCTCCTTTTTCCTTCAGAACTGCCTTCATTCTTTGTGGCATAAATTCAAGGTCTTGGAAACGTTCCTCAGAGATTTTGGTCCATGAGAGCATAGTTGACATGAGAGCATCACGCAGTTGCTGCAGATTTGTCGGCTGCAAATCCATGATGCCAATCTCTTTTAGCTGACAGGAGTGGTACCCGGTGTGGTTTTCTGCTACAGTAGCCATCTGCTTCAAGGTTGGTTGTGTTGTTCATTCAGAGATGGTATTCTGCATACCTTGGTTTTAATAAGTGGTTATTTAAGTGGGTATTGAGTGGTTATTACTGTTACCTTTCTATCATCCTGAACTGCCCATTCTCCTGTGACCTCTGTCCACACAACTTCCACTCACCGGATATTTTCTCTTTTTTTTCAGACTTTTTTTTTGGGCAATGACCCTTACCCTGATAGATCAAACTTTTACCTCGTATTTCTATCATTACTTTTTTTTTTTTTTTAACACAGACATGTTGTTATTGTTGACATACGGTACTTTTATTATAGTAAAGAGAAAGGTATACAATGTATTTTTTTTCTCTTTTCAAGAGGAGAAAGAACACAGGAGTGGGTTGTATAATTACTGATCACTGTAGTAGCCAATCACAGACTATCATAGTGATCATGTGATCAAAAGCCAGCCCTCCTGTCATTCACTCATTAGTAAGAGATTTGGATATGTTGGTCTGCGGCCTCACAGAAGGCATATTTCCGTATACTATATATATATATATATATATATATATATATATATATATATATATACTGTATGTGCATACTCTCATCGTCAAGGAATTAGCCACTTGCCACCGTCATTATACTGTAGCAGGTCCGCTCTTTCCCGTGAAAATTCGTAGTTGTACGTCGGATCCTTTAAGAGCCATAGCAGGCGCCCACGCGCCTGCTGCTCAGCGGGGGACCCGATGTGCGTGGCCGGCTGCGATATCGGCCGGCCACCTGCAGCTGCGGGAAAGAGAGCCAGAACAGGCATATGCTAATGTAAACAGATAGATCCCCATTCTGTCAGGGGAGGAGAGAGAGATCTGCTGTTCCTAGTGATTAGAAACAGCGATCTCTCTCCTCCTCCAGTCAGTCCCCTCCCCCCACAAGTAGAAAAACCTCCCATGGAACACATTTATCCCCTTGATCGCCCCTCTAGTGTTAACCCCTTCCCTGCCAGTGACATTTACACAGTAATCAGTGCATTTTCATAGCACTGATCGCTGCATAAATGACATTGGTCCCAAAAAGTGTCAAAGGTGTCCGATCTGTCCGCCGCAATGTCGCAGTCCCTTTTAAAAATCGCAGACGGCCACCATTACTAGTAAAAAATAAATAAATAATAAAAATGCCATAAAAATGCCATAAACCTATTCCCTATTTTGTAGATGCTATAACTTTTGCACAAACAAATCAATATACGCTTATTGCTATTCTTTTATCAAAAATATGTAGAAGAATACATATTGCCCTAAACTGATGAAGGTATATTTATTACAGCAAAAAAGTAAAAAATATTGTTTTTTTTTCAAAATTGTTGCTTTTTTTTTTTCGTTAATGGCACAAAAAATAAAAATGGCAGAGGTGATCAAATACCACCAAAAGAAAGCTCTATTTGTGGGAAAAAAAAGGACGTCAATTTTGTTTGGGTACAGCGTTGTGCGACTGCACAATTGTCAGTTAAAGCGTCGCAGTGCTGTATCGCAAAAATTGGCCTGGTCATTAGGGGGGGAAATTTTCCGGTCTGTAAGTGGTTAAATAGATTGTTTCTGTTTATTGTCTGTAATTTTATATTTACACGGGGCAGCCATGTTTGCTCTGCTTTCCAGAAGAAGTATTGTACAATGCCATGCCTAGCTATTGTTACTGAATAAAATACTCTGCAGCCCCTAATGACATGAAACAACCACAATGTTCCTGCTGACCGAAGACCATATGACCAAGGATGGCTAAGCTTTAGGTCAAATGAAAAAAATTAAGGATGACCAGGACTTTTATATCTTCTTTAAGGGAAAAAAGATGTTTAAATAAATACCATTTTTTTTAACTTAAATTAATAATGTGACTGGTTCAAAGAAAAGCAACATTTGCTTTAATCCATAACCCTGTGTCCCCCACTCCAAAAAACAAAAGCCTTCCTGGGAATTGAATACCTGGTGTATTAAGGGTTGGAAGGAACATGTGACTCACTCCATATAACAGTGCTGGGGAGTCTATAGCTTCAGGCATGACTCCTGTGAATCATATCTTAAAGTGGCTCCATTGCTTTCTTGTGCTTGGGAAAACCATAGCCTCAGGCTTGTAATAATATTTATTTTCTAATTGGGTTCCTTTTAAATAGCAGCAAAGAAAAAAAAAGAATTCCTGCAAAAAGAGAAAAAAAAAGCGTTAAGTAAAAAACATGGAGGACTCCAGTGAATCATATCTTAAAATGAACCTGTTGCTTTGACCTGCTTCAAAAATCCACAGGCTTACTTTAAAGCTACTATTAATATCTATCTTAATTGGGTTCCTTTTTTAATGGCAGCAAAAAAAAAAAAGAAAAATCAATAAAAAGAAAAACCCCAAAGGATTAAGCAAAAAACATGGATGACTCCAGTGAATTATATCTTAAAGTGAACCTGTTGCTTTGACCTCTATGGCAAATCCACATGCTCAATTTAAGGCTAGTATTAATATTTATTTTAAGTGGGTTCCTTTTCAACAACGGCAAAAAAAAATAAAAAATCCTGCAAAAAGAAAAAAAGGGATTAGGTAAAAAACATGGATGACTCCAGTGAATGATATTGTAATTTCAATAGTTTTTATTGAGTTTAGTCAATACACAGAGAAAAATGTGAAATGCAAAACGAGGCATATTTACAATGGTTGCTATAAAAGTACGTTAAGTTATAAGTAACAATTTCCAAAATAGGCAGATGTACCAGAACATGAAAATTACTCAAAGAGAGAAGAACATAGTCAGGACAAATTAAGCAAACAGTATAGTGCATGTGTACCAGTGCAGTTATGATGTACTACAGAAATTGCTTTGAAACCATTCGAATCACTGGGTCCACAAGTTGTCGGTAGTAACTAGTCTACCTTCCGAAGCTGCGAACATGTGCTCGTAAAAGCCATGGGTATGTAACAAGTAGATTACCTCTTCTAAAAGGATAGGGTCGGTAGTTTTCCAATGATGGGTAATGGTAATTCTTGTAGCTAATAGGATGTGTATGGTCACATAGCGGAGTTGGGGAGGTAAATTGTCAATTCCTATGCTTAGCAGGGTGAGTTCAGGGGATGAGACTACTGGGACTCTGGTGATTTTACAAATGAGTGCAAAGACTTCTACCCAGAAGTTTGAGAGTTTGTTGTAACCCCAGAGTATGTGCATAAGGTTTCCTGTTTCCCCACAATTTCTCCAACATGTGGGTGGTACAGATGAGGCATAGGTATGTATTTGAGTCGGGGTGATATACCATTGAAGGTTAATTTTAAAGGTCAATTCCCAAAGATTGGAGGCACGGGTTGCTTTGTAGCTGGATGCTAATGTCATGGTCCATCGGGAGGGGCTAACAGATCTACCTATGTCTTTTTCCCACTTTAACATCGGAGGTAGTTTAGTAAAATTAGTTTTTGCATCTAGTAGGTTGTAAAGAAGTGAAATACCTTTGATACAGGCCGTAGCACTTCATAGGTACCTCCAAATGTTTTTGTGTAAATAAAGATGGAGGTGGAGCATTGGAGCATATCAGACAATAGGCTATCTGAATATATTTAAAGTAATCTGTGGTAGAAATGGAGATTTCCTCTCGAATTGCTGCAAATGGTTTGAGAAACTTACAAAAGTATAAGTCTGAAAGATGTGTTATGCCTAATTTTTGCCAGTTTTGTATGGAGGACCCTGTGATCAGTAGAGATATGACAGGTATAGGTACAGGTATTTGGCAGGGTGTGTCGCCTTAAGAGGCCTTGGATATACAGTAGTTGAAGGCTGCCAATGAGGCAGAAATGGTAGGGGAGACGTGTACGTTGTTTGGTTTTATGTGAGGATTACTTTTAAGCCATACACTTAAATCATGGCCGGGGATTTGTGTAGATTCCATATCTCTCCAAGGCCAGACTACACTACTCGTGAACCAGGATTTGAGTTGCGCCAAAATAGAGGCAAAGTAGTAGTCTGTGAAACGTATATACCCTGCACCACCCACAGATCTATGTTTCATTTGATTGGACTGCCTACTACTAGCTTTGGATTTTTGCCATATGAATTTACCCACCAATTTTTGTAGAGGTGTGAAGAAGAACTTCAGAGAGGGAACACGAAGTCGGAGGTTGTGAGATGACAGCCAGACCCTGTCCTAAACCTGGTAGGAAGGTGCAGGCAGGCATCTGCGGTCAGCATGGAGTCTGTACCTATCATTAGCATGTCGCAAAGCCTCCTCCTCTAACACAGGAATACTCTGCGGGACAGACGAGTAAGGCAACATGGAAGGTTGGAAACCATCATTCGCCATAAACAGGGACAATCGGGAAGCAGAATTCAAGGCACTGTTGTGAGCAAACTCTGCCCACGGTAATATGTCTGACCAGTTGTTATGATGGTCAGAAATATAGCAATGTAACAATTGCTCCAAGGACTGATTGGCTCATTTTGTGGCCCCTTTAGACTGCGGGTGATACGCAGAGAAGAAAGCAAGCTAAATTCCCAACTGTACACAAAAGGCTCGCCAGAACCGGGACACAAACTGACTACCCCTGTCTGAGACAATTACCTTGGGTAGCCCATGCAAATGACAGATATCCCGAGCAAAAGTGGAAGCCAGTTCCTTAGAAGTGGGCAACTTCTTAAGTGGAATACAATGTCACATATTTGAGGACCAGTCAACCACCATAAGGATAACTGTGTTGACAAAGAAATAAAAAGAGAGAAGGGCGCACCAGCCATGTGCATTATCTTTTGTAAAACATTTATTAAGTAAAATGATAAAGGAAATTACTCACAAGCAGTAAAGAATCATGTGCCATAAACCTTGGACATCAACTTGCAATAAGTGGTATAAATGATGAACAAAGCCTTCCAAAGGTGTTCCCGAGGAATATATAACACTGCTCGCTTACGCGTTTCGAAGGTCTCATCCCTTCTTCATCAGAGCTCAGCAGTGAACGCTCCTTCAGTAGGCCCTGTATATATAGTGTGAATGCCAAACAGGCACAATCAGTGGAGGGGGCAGGGCACATAGGGCTCCTCCCTTTCTGGGAGATCCTCCCTCCTACACTCTTTGCCTGTACAATTGGATTGCCCATCACGATTTATTTAATTAAAAAAAATATATATATACATAAAAAAATTTTTGTGAATAAATAAATAAATGAATTGATGAAAAGATTCATTAGTAGATATAATAAAGTGAAAAAACTGGTGAGTGTCGCTGTATTGTAATACAGTTAAAACCCAGCAGGGGCTAGCCATAGGGGTACATGATCAGCAATGATAGATGTGTGCATGTGTACACACACATGTATGTATATATAGCGAGAGAGAAATGGGCGCTGGACGGTGCAGAGTGGCATGGGATGGATGCATCTGTTTGGCAGGAAGGGAAATATCATGTTAATAAACTTATAAACTTATACATAAAGAGATGGACACTGTACCTCAGATGTTAGGTGCACCCTGATCGACCTCAATAGGTATATACGTAAACTTACCCTTCAACGGTATTACCTATTGAAGGATAATGGGAAAACCACTGCTAATAGCATCACCGAGTCACCACTTTGCTCTCCTGCGAGTAATAATACAGAGGATGACTCTGCTCTAGACATTTTAGAAGAACTATACGCAGAAGCGGAACATTATGAGCTACCATCATCCTATGAGCATTTTAGTGATGCAGCCATTGTTCACACTCCCTTTGCACCTAAATCCTCGTTTTTCCCACATTGGGCCAAAGGCAAATATATATCGACTTTCTATGATGTCGTCTTTGAATCCTTTAAAAAGAAATTCCACCATACTAATACCAAAGGCAGCAAATTCAATAAACATCTTGATCCATTGGGGCTATCTGTCAGTAGTCTCAAACAGAATCAGGACGTCATCATTCGGAAAGCCGACAAAGGCGGTAGTCTGGTCATTCAAAATAGAGAAGACTACATTGCCGAGGCAATGAGACTACTAGGGGATACAGACACCTATGTTAGACTCAAAAAAGATCCCATTATAGAATATACGAAAGACCTGAAGTCACTCTTGGACAAAGCCTTATTGGATGGGGTCCTCACTAAAAGCGAGTATCACTTCCTCTACAACAGACATGCTCTTACCCCACATTTCTATCATTTACCTAAGGTGCACAAGAGTGAGGCCAACCCTCCAGGTAGGCCTATTATTGCAGGTATTGATAGTATTACAAGTAATGTGGGTTGCTATATAGATCACTTTTTGCAGGGAATAGTGACCAGTCTTCCATCCTTTGTTAGGGACTCGAGCCATATGCTAGAAATACTGTCCCATTATGTCTGGCAGCCGAGGTACAAATGGCTTTCTCTAGATGTAGCCTCGCTCTACACATCAATTGACCATACCTATGGCCTAAGGGCAGCTAATTACTATTTGTCCAAAGAGGGTGCACTCAACTCAGTGCAGGCCAGATTTGTGCTTGACTGTATTGAGTATTCTCTCACGCATAATCACTTCTCATTTCTCGGAGAACACTACCTGCAGACTAAAGGCACGGCTATGGGGGCTAGGTTCGCCCCAAGCTATGCCAACATCTTCATGGGATACTGGGAAGAGCTTTCTATTTGGAACAACAACCCTTATGGAGCGAACCTGGTCCTCTATGCCAGATATATTGATGACATTCTGATCATTTGGGATGGGACTGATCAGGAACTACACCTCTTCCTTGACCATTGTAGAGGGAACCCCTTTGGGATTAGCTTCACTCACGTTATCAATAGTGAGAGCCTTGTCTTTTTAGATCTCGAGCTTAGGAGTGACCCTGATGGCAACATTCTCTCTAGAACACATTTCAAATCTAGTGGTGGCAATTCCTTCTTGCACGCTGACAGCAATCACCATCCTAGATGGATTAGAAATGTCCCGTTTGGACAGTTCTGCCGTCTGAAGCGTACGTGCACCAAGAAATGTGACTACCTAGAGCAAAGCAAGGTCCTTCGTAACAAGTTCCTGGATAAGGGTTACGATTCAACCCTTATCGAGACTGCCTTCAATAAATATGCCCTCTTGTATGATGACACTCCGACATGTGATCCACCGTCCATTTCCTCCATCAATCAGGATACCATACAGACTCGTTTTTCCACACAATACACTAACAGAGCCTTTGAGATACAAAGTATTCTACGGAAAAACTGGAATATTCTCAAACACGATCCAGTGTTAAGTGAGCACCTTTCTGATGGCCCAAACATAGTATATAGAAAACCACGAGACCTGAGAGGGCTTATAGCCCCTAGTATGGTGAGGGAGCCCCGTAATAGGTCCATAAATGCATGGTCAACGATCTTTGACCAGAAAGGTAGCTACAAATGTAGTATCAAGAACTGTGGCACATGTCAATACATGTGGCACAGAAAAAAGTCAGTCACTGGTAGAGACGGTAGAGTACATCACCTGAAGCAGTTCATCAACTGTGGGACAGACCACGTGGTATATGGTATCCTTTGTCCATGTGGACGCCTGTATGTAGGTCGCACCTCCCGCCCCATGAGAGTGCGTATTGGCGAACACAAATGTGACATCACAAATACACGTGTCAAATATCCAGTCCCTCGGCACTTTCAGGAAGCCCATTATGGTGATCCATCAGGCATGAGAGTGTTCGGGATTGAATCCATTGGAGGCAGCCTCGATAGGGGTAGGAGACACCAAAGGCTCTGCAAACGCGAAGCCTATTGGATCTTCACCCTTGGGAGTATGACCCCTGGGGGCCTAAATGAAGACCCTGAGGTTCACAAAATCACGTGACCCCATAGCATTTACCCACGGCGCTTTAGTATGCCACTGTCACTTCATCCATATATATACACACCTTTCTGTCCTTCCTACTTCTGGTCCTAGGTCGACTTTCGATTGTTGCATTCGAATATATATTTTTCCAGGTTTATTTGGTGTATCATATTTCACATTTCCCCCAGTGACCTATGGTTAATCAAATCTACACTGAACTATTATTATGTGGTTATGTTGTTATTGTGGTACCATTGTTGATATGTTTAGCATATATGATATAGGCATCTCCTTTATATTGTAATGACAAGTTTGTCACGTCACACATGTTGCACACAGTAATGAGGAAGGGACCATCCGGCTTTTGCCTGGAAAATATTATATTATAAATTAAAAATAAAAAACATATATATATATTTACTATACATCCCTTTCCTTCCCCCCACCCTCTGTTGTGGGGTATATGATGACTACAATGGGCACATTAGCACTAAGTAGTCACTATGCCAGTTACTGGTCGTGCCACATGTGTCCACTCCTTCAGTACCATCCCGGTGTATCCAATCATCTCTCTCTTTTTTATTTATTAAGAACATTTTAATTCTTACCTGTTACACAATTTGTTTTATAATAACAATTTTTTATAACAACTTATTATTTAACTATTTGTAAACATTCATACATTCTGGTTTGGCCTGGATTAGTCCTTTATCTATATAATAATCTGTCTTGGCTGCCTCGGGTGTCACATGGTATACAGTGATGTGGGCGCTCACGTTATGTGCAGATGGGCATATGGGTTGTGCATTCTGTAATACTCTGAATATGTCTCCATATACATATATATGTACTACTAGTACCGCTGACAGTCCTAATTGCTATTTAGCATAACACTATACATGCTGTATATTACCCACTGGTCACCATTGACTTTTGGCAAACATGTGTGACATAGAGATATATATGTGTGTGTTCACTGCTTGTCAGTGTTCAGCAGCCCCTGTGACTCAGTGTGTGACGGCCGCTCTGTGCATTGCTTCCGTGTTGTCACTTGCGGGGCGGGTCCGTGGTTTGCACTGTGCTGGCCTCGCCCCCTCGAACGTCTGCCTCTACTAGTATGGCGCCGCGCTATCCCCTGCCGTTGACGTCATCGGTAAGCGGCAGGGGGCACAGAGGAAATGACGCGCACCGCTCCTTCCTCTTGTTTGGAACGCAAACGCACTGGCGTGCGTTCCAACATTGATTATACATCCAGAAAAGACCGGCGAGCCGCTATCCTATACACACTGCAGCTACAAAGCGATCAGGGTGCACCTAACATCTGAGGTACAGTGTCCATCTCTTTATGTATAAGTTTATAAGTTTATTAACATGATATTTCCCTTCCTGCCAAACAGATGCATCCATCCCATGCCACTCTGCACCGTCCAGCGCCCATTTCTCTCTCGCTATATATACATACATGTGTGTGTACACATGCACACATCTATCATTGCTGATCATGTACCCCTATGGCTAGCCCCTGCTGGGTTTTAACTGTATTACAATACAGCGACACTCACCAGTTTTTTCACTTTATTATATCTACTAATGAATCTTTTCATCAATTCATTTATTTATTTATTCACAAAAATTTTTTTATGTATATATATATTTTTTTTAATTAAATAAATCGTGATGGGCAATCCAATTGTACAGGCAAAGAGTGTAGGAGGGAGGATCTCCCAGAAAGGGAGGAGCCCTATGTGCCCTGCCCCCTCCACTGATTGTGCCTGTTTGGCATTCACACTATATATACAGGGCCTACTGAAGGAGCGTTCACTGCTGAGCTCTGATGAAGAAGGGATGAGACCTTCGAAACGCGTAAGCGAGCAGTGTTATATATTCCTCGGGAACACCTTTGGAAGGCTTTGTTCATCATTTATACCACTTATTGCAAGTTGATGTCCAAGGTTTATGGCACATGATTCTTTACTGCTTGTGAGTAATTTCCTTTATCATTTTACTTAATAAATGTTTTACAAAAGATAATGCACATGGCTGGTGCGCCCTTCTCTCTTTTTATTTCTTTGTTTGCTAGGAATCCCCATCCTTGAGGGCAGCAAGGCCAGTGTATCCCCTTTATATTGGGTCGACCACTTGTGCGCAGGAGTCATTTTCTGTTTTTATATCGGATAACTGTGTTGCCCTGGGAGTTGGGTAACTCCACAATGAAATCCATAGACAGGTGGGTCCAGGGCCTCTCTCCATTGGGTATGGGTTGTAGGAGGCCCACTGGAAGGTGTCGTGGAGTCTTACTCTGAGCACACACTGAACAGGCAGCTACGAAGGCGGTTACATCAGCACGTAGACTAGGCCACCAGAATTGTTGGGAAATTGCCCAAAAGAGTTGATTCTTCGCAGTGTGGCCAGCAGCCTTGGGAGAATGGTAAGTCTGGAGCACAGCAGTACAAAGACTCTCTGGGACAAAGCAGCAGTCACAAGGTTCCTCAGGAGGAGCATGGACCTGAGTAGCAAGAATTTTGTCACCCAAAGGAGAAGTGAGACTGGTGCGAACCGTATCCAGAATACGATCAGGAGGAATAACAGGAACCGGAACTTACTTCAACGTGGAAGTGAAGGAAAATTGTGGTGACAAGGTGTCAGCCCTTACATTCTTAGTACGAAACTTGACAAGAAAAGAGCCCATTGCGCCCTTCTGGGAGAGAGGTGTTTAGCCTCAGACAAGAATGTGAGATTCTTCTGGTCTCCATTCTTTCAGGGCTAAAATGATCGCCAACAGCTCTCTATCGCCAATCTCTGTAACTCTGCAGGTGACAATTTCTTGGAAAAGTAGCCACAAGGATGCATAGCGCTCTCAGAGGTAGGACGTTAATACAGAAGAGCGCCAACACCAGTCTCAGAAGCATCAACCTCAAGGATAAAAGGTAACGTAGGATCAGGATGTGCCAACACAGGAGTAGAATCAAAGGCAGCCTTGAGACTCTCAAAGGCTTTAATGGCCTTAATGGACTCCGGAGACCAACTCTGTGGGTTACCATTCTTTCTGGTCATATCAGTCAGGGGCTTGACCAGAGAAGTTACAAATAAACTTCCGATAATAGTGGGCAAAGCCCAGGAAACGCTGCAGAGGACGTAAACCCATGGGTTGGGGCCACTGTAGAACTGCAAAAAGTTTCTCTGGGTCAATCAAAAAACCAGCAGTGGAAATGACATAACCCAGGAATTTAACCTGTTTACGATGGAACTCGCACTTCTCCAGTTTACAATAGAGATTGTTCTCTCTTAATTTCTGAAGCACAAGACAGACGTCAGTGTGGTGGCTCTCCAGGGACTTGGAAAATATGAGGATATCATCAAGATAAACCACCACAATCACATAACTGCAACAAATCTCGGAGGACATCGTTAATAAATTCCTGGAAAACTGGTTGTTACAAAGGCCAAAAGGCATTACGAGGTACTCATAATGGCCTGTTCTGGTATTAAACACAGTTTTCCACTCGTCGCCCTCCTTAATCTTCACGAGATTGTATGCCCCTCTCAAATCAAGCTTCGTCAAAACCATTGCTTTCTTGAGGCAGTCAAATAACTCAGTAATCAACGGAATCAGATAGGCATTCTTAATCGTAAAACGATTGATACCCCTATAATCAATACAAGGTCTTAGTTCGCGGTACTCCTCCGGCAGGGAGGAGAGTGAAGAGGTGCACAGGACCTTGGCTACCTTCTGAAAGCATGTCTCACTGCATTGTGGTGACCAGGAGAGAACCTCAGCATGGAGCCAATCAAAAGAGGGGTTGTGCCTCTGTAACCAAGGATAACCAACAACCAGCAGAAACTTAGGTGAGGAAATAACTTGGAATTGGATTATCTCATGGTGAAGAGCCCCTATGGCCATGGACAATGGAACCATCTCATGAGTCACATGGGCAGGCTGGAGAGGTCTCCCTTCAAGAGCCTCAATGGCTAGTGGAGTATCACGCAGCTGCAGCGGAATCGAGTGCTTCAATACAAAGGCAGCATCATGGAACATGCCTGCAGCCCCAAAGTCGATTAGCGCCTGTATCTCGACGGACAACTCAGCCTAAGAAAGGGTGACCGAAACCAGGGGCTTATCCTTCTGGATAACTGGGGATGAAACAACGCCACCTAAGGTCTGTCCATGACAGGACCACAAGGTTCAGGCGTTCCCTGAACGGGTAGGACTAGACTTCAAAAAATGACCTTCCTGGCTTCAATAAAGGCACAATCTCTCTCCTCCTAAAGGTTCTCTTATTCGCAGAGAGACGCGTGAGACCCAAGTACATGGGTTCACCTTCACTGACTAACTCGCTACCAGGAGGCATGGGAGGTGAGGGAGGCATGGGTGGGACTGCAAAGCTTGGAGACAAACGTACAGGAGGCTTCCGCAAGAGCTCCTTAAAAGAGAGTCTTTCTCTGAGTCTGGAGTCAATGAGGATGGCAAACGTGATCAACTTCTCCAGCTCAGTGAGTATATTTCGGGCGGCTATCTCATCCTTGATGGTATCCGAGAGACCATGAGAAAAAGCAGCCACGAGGGCTTCATTGTTCCATGCAACCTCTTCTGCCAGAGTACAAAATTCAATGGTGTAGTCGGCAACAGTTCTTGTACTCTGTTCGATGGACATGAGGCACTTGGCAGCAGAAGAGGAGCATACGGGAACATCAAATACCCTTTTAAACAAAGCCACAAACTCAGGTTTTTGCGTCTCCCATAGAGGGTTTGCCCAGGCCAAGGCTCTCTCAGAAAGCAAAGATATCACAAAACCTACTTAACGTCTGTCCGTGGAAAACGCCTGGGACAGCATCTCAAAGTATATCTCAACCTGGTTGAGAAACCCCCTGCATTGGACTGGATCACCCCCAAATCACTGGGAAAGCGGAGCAGAACCAGACATATCTCTTATAGAGGTAATACTCGAGGTGGGTGCCTGCACAGAAACTGGAGCAGCAGCAGGGTCGGCCTGCAACATAGGTTGTACCGGGGCGGCCACAGTGGGAGATTCCAGGTGAGCCGTGCGACTCAGGAGCATTTGTAATGCCATGGCAAACTGATCCATGCGGTAATCCAGCTCATCCAATCTGGAAAAAATATTACCAACAAGTGGATTGACTGCATCTTCTGAGATCATGGCCTTCGCCTACTGTCAGAAACCATGAAATCAGGCCGAGACAGAAGTACAGTTAAATCACACTTATTTAATAATAAAAGTAAAATGAACAAACGTAGTCAAAACGTAGACAAGGTTCAGGAACCTGAATGGATAGTCAGCCAAGCCATAAGTCAGGGATCAATGCAGTGGAACAGCAAACAGGATCTGGAGCCAGAAGGGATGTCAGCAAAGCAAGTCTTGAACAGGATCACAGGAGTTTCTGTGATGTTGACCAAGACGAAGGCAGAGATACTCTGGACTAGACAGCTTAAGTAGGCAGGACTGAGAAGCAGGATATCATCAACAGCTGAGTAATTGTGGAGAGATAGGAGCTGGCAATTAGCTGACAGCTGAGCGGCCAGCTCAGAGCAGGAAGGGCTGAGCCCAGCCCTGACAGTGGGTCAGATAGTTTTTGTTTAGAAGTGGGGTGAAATATGAAAGGAATATGAGTTTTGGTTTGGAATCCTTTGATTTGATGAGCTAGTAATTTCCCTGATCAGTTACCAGAAGCGTATAGTTGCATTTTAATGCATTTTTGGGTCTTGTCAAAGTTCTCCAAAAGGAGCAAGTGTAATTCAAGCCACAGCTTAAGGATTTTGGGTTTAAGCTTTAAATTAGGTTACTGTTTATTAATGGAGTCTGCAGTCTGAATATTGGCTAAAAGCTCTTCAATGCGCTTCCTCCTTTGCCTCTTATCCCGGGCCCCTATTTGTATGAAAAGGTCCCGCACAAATGCTTTGTGCACAGCCCATAGAGCAGTGATGGCGAACCTTGACACCCCAGATGTTTTGGAACTACATTTCCCATGATGCTCCCACTGCACTCTGCAGTGAAGGTGAGCATCATAGGAAATGTAGTTCCAAAACATCTGGGGTGCCAAGGTTCGCCATTACTGCCATAGAGTATGAGGGTTGTCTACTGATCCTGTGTTACATACAAAGAAGTCTTCCAGTTCAGTGCGTAAGGAGTCTGAATAAGAGTTGGATTGTAGATTCCGTGTGCTCATTCTCCAAAGAAAGGCGGGGGATACTCTAGGAGTGTCCTCAATGATAATGCAGTTTGGGGAATGGTCCGATAAGGAGGTAGGGAGAATAATTGAAAAATAAACTTTTTGCAATGTCCACTGGTCGAATAGAAATAGGTCAATGCGGTACTATGAGTTGTGACAGGCTGAGACGAATAATGGCGCTCCTCTGCATGCTGGCATCTCCATACATCGTAAAGGTGCGTGGTAGAAATCAACAGGTGTAAAGCAGGTTTACCTCATTTTGGAAGAGACGTGGACTCAATGTGGGGGTCAGGAGTGATGTTGAAGTCACCACACCACACAACTGCACCCTGCTGAACAGTAACAACTTTCTTGTGGAGTTTGCGGAGGAATCGCAGTTGGTGGACGTTGGGAGCATAGACCAATACAATGGTGTACAGAGAATTGTTGAGAGAGACTACCAAAATAATATAATGACCTTCTGGATCTTTTACACATGTTTGCAGTTGAAAGGAGATGGAGTTTTTGATGGCTATCAGGGGGCCTTTCTTTTTGTTTGGGGAATTAGTCGTAAAGATCTTAGCAACATTTTTGTAAGTGCCAGAAGGCTGATTGGATGTGCAGAAGTGCGTTTCTTGGGCACAGATTATATTGCATTTGCATTATGCTGCTGATTTCCATATGGACGATCTCTTAGCTGGGTGGTTGAGACCGTTAACATTGATTGACAGCATCTTGTTGGTCATGTGAAGGTAGTAATGGTGATGGACATAAAGAAGATGACTTGTGGATCATTGATGTTCTTGTCCTTTGAGCAAATTAGATACCCCAGAATAGTGGGGTGCAGATGTGAAGTTGTGAAAACACATGAAAGTGGTATTCTTTGAGCAAAAACTTCAGAAGGTGATGAATAGCAACCGGGTGTAGCTTCTACTGGAGAACTGAAGAGACCAAAAAAACAGTAATAAAAGGGGAGGAAAAGAAGAAAACTTAATCTAGGTCAACACCTAGATCACGCTTCCTGAGAAAAGGCACATCCTGTGCCAAGGAATGCGAGAGAGGGGATAAAGAGTTCTTGAGACTGAGTGCTTACCGAGTATGCATCACACCAGGCTGCCTTAATTCAGATATTCCTGCATCTTTTAATTAGCATTAGCAAAGTCTGTTGGATCTTTGGGGTAAAGGATGAGCTTGCTGGTTCCCTTCAGAGCTCTGTTCCATGGGGACAGTGGCAGATGAATCAGGAATAATGTCCCAGCACTGCAAGAGATGTAGCCCATCTTAAACCGATGCCACCGTGTGCTTGGAGCCATTATGAGTTATGGAGATCTTGTTTCTGCAATGCCTTAGTAATGGTATTTCATTGTCTGCGATGATTTTGAGTGTGTTGGGATAGGTCCGCAAAGATTTGCAGTTGGCTGTAGGGATCGGGTAAGGTGCTTAATGCTCTTGTTTTTCTGCATAAATTGCTCCTTTACGTGGTAGAATTTAACCTGTAGGATCACATCTCGTGGTACCGTTTTGGAGAGAAATGTGAGTTTGGGTAACCTGTGGATGCGGTCAATGATCAGACCAATATTTTTCAGGTCAGGCAGTATAGCTTAAAACAGGCCACACGCATATGGAGATAAATCAGAGTGCTGCACCGATTCAGGTATTCCACAGATTTATGTGGAATGTTGTTGCGTCGAGACCTATCCTCTATGTCCGCTAGTTTATGCTTTATCCGCTTACTGTCATGTGCTTGATCCTCCTGAGCATCAATAATTTAATTCACAGTGGTAGCTCCACTGTTAATGTCTTCAATGTCTCCAATGTTAGCTTCCATATGAGAGACTATGTCCTCTAGTACATTTATGCTGTGGCCAAAATTATTCATGAGAGAGCATATCAGCTTGTAAAGAACTTTTCAAAGACATTAACATATCCTTTAGTGTAGTATCCATCACAGGCTGACCCACAGTGGGAAAGGCAGCTATGGAGTCAGGTTGAGAGCCTTGCAGTGGCAGTGTGGCAGAAAATGGAGAAATGTGGCTCACCTCAGGGCTGGCTACAGTAGAGTCCAGGCACATTTTCGATTTGGCTGGGCTGTTGGAAACAGGGGTGTCTGGAGGAGACAGCGAGGAGTCCATCCTGTGTTTATGAGGAAGTGCTATGGCCGTCCTGGGAGAGAGCAGACTGTGCAGACTGCAGAGAGAGAAGAGCCACGGGCGTTGTATTCTGTGAGCCGGCCACGGCACCATCTTGGCTGCACCTTGCGGCCAGCTGGTACATGTAAGCTGTTAGCTTGTGGGGGAGCCAGTCATCCTTTCACTTCAGCGGCTTGGTCCTTCTGGGGTAGCGGAGGTGATAGCAGGGCTCAGGGGTGCTGAGGAAGACAGCTGGACGCTAGCTATATTGAACCATTGTGAGGAGCTCTTCCCTTATGTGTCCATCTTGCCTGCACGCCGGTTACCCCCCCTCCCAGTGATTCATAGCTTAAAGTGAACCTATTGCTTTGACCTCTATGGGAAACCCACAGGCTCATTTTAAGGCTAGTATTAATATTTATTCTAAGTGGGTTCCTTTTAAACAGTGGGGGGAAAAAAAAGAATTCCTGCAAAAAGAAAAAAAAAAGGATTAAGTAAAAAACATGGATGACTCCAGTGAATCAGATCTTAAGGTGACCCTGTAACTTTGACCTGCACGGTAAATCCACAGGGTCACTTTAGAACTACTATTATTATGTACCTTAACTGGGTTCCATTTAAATGGCAGCAAAAAAATAATAAAAATAAAAAATAAATAAAAAAGGATTATGCAAAAAGTCCTACCCCTAAGTGAATCATATCTTAAAGTGAACCTGTTGCTTTGAAATCCACAAGCTCATTGCTAGTATTAATATTTATCTTAACTGGGTTCCTTTTAAATGGCAGCAAAAATAAATAAATAAAATGTATTACCCAAAAAACATGGATTAAGTACAAGTTAAAAGTCTTGTTTTGAGTACATTGTGAGATATTGACAGCTGCATCTATGAATGGCAGAATGTAATTAATGTGCACATTACTTTGCTGTCTGTTTTTTCACGCTAGTACATTTGTTAATTCCAACTTTTTATTTAACTGCACATAGCTCTAAACTCTGATTTCCATTTTGATATTTACCAATCATACAAGATAAACAAAAAACACAATAAGCAAACACAAATCTGCCATTACGCTTAGAAAATACAGTTTTTTTTTCTTTGGTGTTTTTTTTTTTTTTTTCCTTTTTTTTACTACTGTCAGTTCTATTTATAAAACTCTTTGTCTGTCCCATCTACTTTTTTTTTTTAGATCTTCAAATCTAATTTACATTTTGTTCCAAATATTTTTTTCTTGAAAGACAGTTGTCCACAGCTCAGTGACTCCTCTGTTCAGTGTACTTTAATTTCAAGCTTTCAAGTCTTTTTCAATCCCATTCAGAAGTAAATTTTCAGAGAAAATTGAGCTCTGTCATGGATGAATTAGTACAATAATAGTTGGTCACATATCTTGCATGAAACGTTTCAGAGGCAAGGCAAATGAGAAGGAAATGAAATTCATTTCATACCTCTTCAAGCACGTTAAAAGACTTTCTCTGCAAGTAATCTTTGGAGTACCACTAGTTTATCGCAGGTGTGCATAACTACCATTACATTATACCTTGTCAGCATCATATTCTTCTATACTGGCTGGGTGCCGAACCCACATTGATCATTCCTGAGATGGGTGTCAAGAAAGCTATAGCTACATATACATTGACAATCTATGTATAATATGAGCTTTATAGAAGGAAGATTGAAGAAAAAGAGGGAGGAAGGAGGAAAAAAGAGGAAGGGAAGGTTGGAGGATTTTAAAAGGAGAGAGAGAAGGATGGAGGAGGGGAAAGAAGGCACAGAAGGAAGGATAGGGAAAGGACAAAGGGAGAGAAGAATAGAGGAAGGAAAGGAAGGAGGATGGAATGATGAAGGGAGGGGTAGGGGCAGGGAAATAGGGAAGAAGGTGGGAAAGGAAAGGGAAAGGAAAAGGGAAAAGGAAAGAGGGACATAATAGGAAAGGAAAGACAAGACAATGAAAGGCGAGGAAAAGCAAGCTAAACAAAGGAGAAATAATATGAAATGGGAGGAGGAGAGGCAAGGAAATGGAAAGGAAAGGATAAAGGGAGGGAAGGATGGGGAAAGGAAAGGAAGGAGGAGGGAAGGATGAAAGGAGGGGTAGAAGAAGGGAAAGAGGGAAGAAGATGGGGGAGGAAAGGGAAAGGCAATGGAAAAGTGAAAGGGAAAGTTAATAGGAAAGGCAAGACAAGACAATGCAAGGCAAAGCAAGCCATGCAAAGGAGAAATGAAATAAAATGTAAGGGGGAGACGCAAGGAAAAGGAAATGGGAAAGGAAAGGAAAAAGGAAAAACAAGACAAGGGAAGGGAAAAGGAAAGGAAAGGAAAGGAAAGGAGAGGAAAGGAAAGGAAAGGAAAGGAAAGGAAAGGAAAGGAAAGGAAAGGAAAGGAAAGGAAAGGAAAGGAAAGGAAAGGAAAGGAAAGGAAAGGAAAGGAAAGGAAAGGAAAGGAAAGGAAAGGAAAGAAAAGGAAAGGAAAAGAAAAGAAAAAAGGGAAAGGAAAGGGAAAGACAAGACAAGGAAAGGAAAGGAAATAAAATGAAAGTAAAAGATAAATGGAAGGATGGAGGGAGGGGTAGAGAAAGGGGAAGAGGGAAGAGGGAAGCAAAAGGAAAGGAAAAGGGAAAAGGAAGAAAGGGGAAAGTAAATGGAAAAGGCAAGACAATGCAAGGCAAAGCAAGCCAAGCAAAGGAGAAATTAACAAAAAATGGAATGGGGAGAAGCGAGGAAATGGGAAAGGAAAGGAAGAGAAAGAAAAGGAAAGGAAAATAAAAAGGGAAAGGAAAAAGGGAAAGGTAAGGAAATGAAAAAGAGAAAGGAAAGGAAAGGAAAAGGAAAAGGAAAAGGAAAGAGGGAAGGATGAAGGGAGGGGTAGGAGAAGGGAAAGAGGGAAGAACATGGGGGAGGAAAGGGAAAGGCAAAAGGAAAGGAAAAGGGAAAAGGTAAGGGGAACGTAAGAAGGAAAGGCAAGATAAGACAATGGAAGGTTAAGCAAGACAAATAAAGGAAAAATGAAATAAAATGGGAGGGGGAGAGGCAAAGGAAAGGAAAGGGCTTTTAGCTACCTACCACATCTATCTCCACAATAGATAACTATATTTTATTGAAAGCTGCATTTTGTTACTTTTTAACATAGAATCAAAGATATTAAACACGAAGGATTTGTGGTTTGCAAGTGCGGACATATTTCCTGTGCTGCTGTGCTACTTTATGAATGTTCAAATAGAAAAGGTGGCCCTGTGTAAAAAAAAGGGCTAGCACAAGTACACAGATGGTAAGTTTTGGCTCTGTTAGCTCAGCGTTGGCAGGTTTCATCATGGAGCTCTTTGTGCAAACAGCAAGTGGAAGTCCTGCTGCAACCCCCACTCCAACTGTTCCTATGTTGCAAAGTGTTCCCTGACACTATTGAACCCCCTACCTCTTATCGCTACCCTTGCTTGTATGCTATATACACAGTGTCTCACAAAAGTGAGTACACCCCTCACATTTTTATAAATATTTTATTCTATCTTTTCAAGTGACAACACTGAAGAAATTACACTTTGCTACAATGTAAAGTAGTGAGTGTACAGCTTGTATAACAGTGTAAATTTGCTGTCCTCTCAAAATAACTCAACACACAGCCATTAATATCTAACAAAAGTGAGTACACTCCTAAGTGAAAATGCCCAAATTGGGCTCAATTAGCCATTTTCCCTCCCCGGTGTCAAGTGACTGGTTAGTGTTAAAAGGTCTCAGGTGTGAATGGGGAGCAGGTGTGTTAAATTTGGTTGTATCGCTCTCACTCTCTCATACTGGTCACTGGAAGTTCAACATGGCACCTCATGGCAAAGAACTCTCTGAGGATCTGAAAAAAAGAACTATTGCTTTACATAAAGATGGCCTAGGCTATAAGAAGCTTGCCAAGACCCTGAAACTGAGCTGCAGCACGGTGGCCAAGACCATACAGCGGTTTAACAGGACAGGTTCCACTCAGAACAGGCCTCACCATGGTCAACCAAAGAAGTTGAGTGCACATGCTCAGCTTCATATCCAGAGGTTGGCTTTGGAAAATAGATGTATTAGTGCTGCCAGCATTGCTGCAGAGGTTGAAGGGGTGGGGGGTCAGCCTGTCAGTGCTCAGACCATACACCGGACACTGCATCAAATTGGTCTGCATGGCTCCCAGAAGGAAGCCTCTTCTAAAGATCATGCACAAGAAAGCCTGCAAATAGTTTTCTTAAAACAAGCAGACTAAGGACATGGATTACTGGAACCATGTCTTGTGGTCTGATGTGACCAAGATAAACTTATTTGGTTGAGATGGTGTCAAGCATGTGTGGCGGCAACCAGGTGAGGAGTACAAAGACAATTGTGTCTTGCCTACAGTCAGGCATTGTGGTGGGAGTGTCATGGTCTGGCGCTGCATGAGTGCTGCCAGCACTGGGGAGCTACAGTTCATTGAGGGAGCCATGAATGCCAACATATACTGTGACATACTGAAGCAGAGCATGATCCCCTCCCTGGGCTGCAGGGCAGTACTCTAACATGATAACGACCCCAAACACACCTCAAAGATGACCACTGCCTTGCTAAAGAAGCTGAGGGTAAAGGTGATGGACTGGCCATGCATGTTTCCAGACCTAAACCCTATTGAGCATCTGTGGGACATCCTCCAATGGAAGGTGGAGGAGTGCAAAGTCTCTAACATCCACCAGCTCTGTGATGTCATCATGGAGGAGTGGAAGAGGCTCCAGTGGCAACCTGTGAAGCTCTGGTGAACTCCATGCCCAAGAGGGTTAGGCAGTGCTGGAAAATAATGGTGGCCACATAAAATATTGACACTTTGGGCCCAATTTGGACATTTTCACTTAGGGATGTACTAACTTTTGTTGGCAGTAGTTAAGACATTATTGGCTGTGTGATGAGTTATTTTGAGGGGACAGCAAATTTACACTGTTATACAAGCTGTACACTCACTACTTTACATTGTAGCAAAGTGTCATTTCTTTAGTGTTGCCACATGAAAAGATATAATAAAATATTTACAAAAATGTGAGGGGTGTACTCACTTTTGTGAGATACTGTGTGTGTGTATATATATATATCATATATATATATATATATATATATATATATATATATATATATATATATATATATATATATATATATATCCAGATTTATTCTGAGGTTGCAACAGTGCCTTCGGATAATTTAAATGGCATTTGCGTTCACTGTAATGGCATCAATTACTCACGTAAGTGAACACAATGGGGTCTGCAAAAGCAGGCTCACTTCTGCATACTGTAGAAACCAATCAGCTTACAGATTTTATTTCCAAAGCTTAATTGATTGAATTGAATTTTAGCAAATTTGCTACTAAATTAATGTCTTATTTGTCCTAAAAATTATATAATGTGCAGAACCAAGACATCACCAAAACCCTGGTACTTAAAAGGACTATGGCAAGGGAATGGGCCTGAAATGGTAATGATCTGGTAATGTGCCAAGAAGTAATGCCAGTGGTGAATTTAGAGGTCAGGAGTAACGTAACACACAATGCAAGGTTCAGTGGTAAGCATTGCAGACTACAGGGGTCAGTATTTTTGTAATACAGAGTTTAGAGATCAGTAGCAAGCAATGCAGAGTTCAGGGGTCAGCAATAAGTAACACAGAAGTCAGTGGTATTTAAGGAGACAGGAATAAGTATTAATTAACACACCTCTCTTCCAGGTACAGGCAGCCAATAAGAAAAAGCGAATAAGAAAAAGGTTGCCAGATCGGTTACAGTAAAATACCTAATGATATTTTTCTTTTTGGCTGATTTTTGTACTGCAACCCATGGGCTGGGAACTCAACTGGAGAAGTGGGGATGAATTTGGGGAAGCTTCTGTCGCAAGGACAAAAAAAAGAACTTTTCCTTAAAACTGGTCACCCTATTTTAGAAATACAAAACGTGGATGGATAGGTCAAGTGCAGGTCAAAAGGAGGTCATCTGCAGGTCAGATGCACCTGTCAAGAATTCTAAATGATACTATACCGATGGTAAACATATGCCATTGACACAAACCCAAAGCCCGTTGACACATGCCCTTATAATGAAAAATAGTTCTGGTGATTTTTCATAAACATTGTGCATGAAAGAAGGTTCTACTTTATAAATATATAGAAATCAGTGTGCAGAAAACCATTTCCAATGAGTGATAATAGATTTCTTGAGTGAGAAAATATTCTTGCTCAAAAAATCCAGTTAGGTTCCAAACGGAAACGGCCTTCTATCGTGAACAAGCCTAGATAATCGTTAAATCTACATCTCCTGGCATCATTCAGCAATAATACTAGTGCAGTGTATGGCTCTTCTATGTACCTGTTGTCCTTGCTTGGTGGATCTGTTTCCCTACTGTGCAGCAATGTTTTCTCTGTAGCCGTACCCCTGTAGGGGTTGCTGAATGTTGTGGTTCATTTGTCACCCTGCCCAGCCCGGCATCCATCTCTTAGGCACTCAGGTGACATAAAACAGTCCATAAGCTTTGGTTTTTTTGTATTTTAATGAGGGGATTGAACTTGGATGGGGATAGGAAATTATGGGATGCCCAGAATAATTCAGTGCAACCTGATTGGAGCTACTATATGCACTCATGTATATACACTCCAGTCTTCTCTCCAGCACAACTCTTGCTTAAGACCTCTTTCCCTTCACTCCTCAAGCACTTCACTTGCTGCAGACCATTACTCCTCCAGACTAGCTAGCACCACTTGGTTAGGCTTGACACTAACTCAGCCAGGCCTCAGTGAATTGCATGTTGCAGGCAGGGGCCCCTATAGTGTAGCAAATAGAAAGTTCTTGATGCTAACTGTCCTCTTCCCAGCTACTGATCCCAAATAGCTTTCTTCAGGCCCTGCCAGCCATCCTGGCTGCAATGACCTCTCTCCACTGCCCTTCCCACAGTCCACTCTTCTGGTTCTGCACCCATCTCAAACTGCAAACTCCTAGTTCACTCAGGCGTGCCCCCCAAGTCCTCTGGACTGTGCTTCACTCGCCAACCCTCTAGGCTGCAACCAGTTGTCCTCCCTGGAGTCTCATAGTAGTGTTCTCTCCTTGCTCTCTCTTGGGATCTCTTCTCTCCTCCTGGATGCACCCGAGCCCTGGCCCAAGGTCACCCCCCCCCAGATAAGGAGCTCCCTGTGGGCCCCGACAGCCTCCACACTCTCTCACTCCAGCTTTTCCATCTTACAACTCCTCCCTGGCTGTGCTGACCTCAGGGACTTAAAGATGCCTGCCCCCTGCCAATCCAAGTTGGGGATTGGTCAAGGCTCCTCAAAATACCCCAGGCAGCTCCACCTCACCTCACCTCCTCTCTTTCTAGCACCTTCTAGAAAGAAGAGGGAGGTGACAGTGATGCTACCTGTGAGTCAGCCAGCCAAGAATGAAAACAAACAGGCCTAGCCACCAGCTAGGCCTACCTAAATTTTCCTACCCTATAGAAAAATCCTCACTCTAGCACCTACCTAACTAGAGGGTACTACATCTCAATGTTTGTTTTCAGGTAGTGAGATTCCAGGACTTCTTATCGAAAAGACAGATTACCCCAAAAATAAATGTATCACAATAGTGCAAAGCATGAGATTTGCACTCTTATCTCATGCTTTGCACTATTGTGATATATTTATTTTTTAAACTATAATAAATATGAATTTTTTTTTATATAGCTCATTGCCTGATTCTAGTGAAGCAGTGCCCGTTTAAAGTCCCATTTAGAGAATATAAACTTTTTAGTGATTTATTCCAAAATTTAGGGATGTGGGCTAGCTGACTTAATTTGCTAAATGGAAACACCATCAACCATATCTGTTTGCAACTTATGAAGCAGCAGCGCAAGGTAGGTAAAAACTTATTATTGAGGGGTAATGTATAGAAACAGAGGGAGCTTGGATAAGGAGGGAAAGCCTGGAGATGAGCTTAAATCCAGTCTTAAGGACCTTCCTTGAAGACAGGATATAATTGATCATAGGTGCTTCTACTCGTGTCAGAAGACAACAGTCATATTGAGGTTGGAGGAAGAATAATACCAGAATACTGTCAAAAAAACTGTCAATGGATAGCATATATTTTAAAACTCACATTGACAACTATTCACCAAGTTCAGTGCCAAGGAATGTGGTCAAAGAGCAGGCCATGGTCAGAAGCAGAACAGAATATGAGTGAGGAACATACAGAAAAGATGGGCTAAGAACACATACCAGGTGACTACAGACAGCCAGGAACTCAGGATTACAGGGACTGAAATGCTGAAGCATAAGCCATTAGTAGAACTCTGGGAGGACCTTATTAGGGCTGAAAGTCAAATTAATGCAGGAAAGTTGCCAGGGCTCATTAATGCAAATTAAGTCTGCACAGGTGCTTGTTTTATCAGAAAATATAGTGCCAGCTGAGCCTGATAGCAGCTATCCAACTGAGCTAAGGTGCAAGGAAAACAGATACCACTATTCAAACGTCTGGCATTTTGTTTTAGCTAATGGAAAGCACTAGTGGGGGAAGACTCGTTCTTCCAGGCAAAAAACTCCTGAAATACACCTGAAAAAAATGTTCAAAAACACAAAATTTGAGCATTTACAGGTGTTACCATGTGTATACTCAAGAAATGCCAAAATCTGTTTCAAATAAGGTTCATGTAGCTAGCATCAGGCCTGTAGGCAGGGCGATTTGAACACGGGCTTATAGAGATTGTAAAAAAAAAAAAAAAAAAAAAACATGTCTATACTTACCTTCTCTGTACAATTCCATTGCACAGAGCGGCCTTGAACCTCCTCTTCCCCAGCCCCCCACCAGTGCTCCTGGCCCCTCCTCTCTGTCCAGTGCCCCCATGAGAAGCTGCTTCCCATGGGGGCATTGGTGAGTGCTCGCACCCGAACCTGGCAGCTGCATCCATTGACACAGACATCTGGAGTCAGCCCTGCCCCCCACTTTCTTGTCACTGGCTTTGATTGACACCACTTGTAGCCAATGGCTCCCTGTGCCCAACCAAAGCCAACAAGACCCGCAAGTGAGAGGAGAGAAGAGCTGCAGATGTGCACAGTGCTGGATCGAATGAGGACTCAGGTTAGTGAGGGGGAATGCTGATGTCTAAACATTTTTTACCTTAATTTAAGGAATGTATCAGGGTAAAAACATTTTAGGCTTTAGAACCACTTTAGGTTTCATTCCCAGGTACCACTAACAGGCCTCTTGTCTAAGTTACACATTAGTGTGAGTATCCACCCCCAAATAGCGTAAATTCACAAGAACATACACTTTAGTATTTAGTCCATCAGTAATTGGAAGAGACAAGTCCAATACATGTTCAAAGTCTTTGCATAATTTTAAGGTAGGCAACTTCAAGACATTCAACTTCTGGGCACATAGCTTCTCACTATTATGCAGTCAGCAGCACATCCCCAGGTTGGGTCATCTTTGTCCTGTCCCCAACTCTGTCCTAACCAGGGCACAAGGACCTCTCCAGGTATTCCCCAGAAAGGGAATACCAGTCACTGGGTGCAATACATGCGGGCAGAAATCAAGTCCACCAAGTCCCATGGGTGCCAGCTGCAGAGCCTAACGCCTGCCTACTTTGGTTCTCCCACCCTGTGGCTTACTTACTATATATTAGAGGAAAGCACCAAACAGGTAATTGTACTAACACCGTCTTAGAGGCATAGAGGTGCAGGGGATTAAAGCTCATATGTAAATGGCCACCACCAAAATGCTTGTTGAGAATTTTTGAACATTGAGCTTTGAGCTACAAGACACTCAGGTCTTAATAGGGATCAAGCCTGACATAAAAGGCAGAACATACATACATCATACATTCTAGAAGGTGAACAGCTGGGAGAGTCGATGATTGAGAATGATCTGGGTGTTCTGGTAAATCCTAAACTTCATAATAGGATCCAATGCCAAGTTGACGTTTGTAAAGCAAGGATAATACTTTCTTGTGTAGCATCCTGTTCTAAACAGGGGCTAACACCTACATTAAATTTTTGGCTGGGTTGTAGTCAGTCTAGATTGATTGTATAGTTTTTAACTTTGTCTTTTTCTAAACTCAGTTGGGTTGTGCTTTCTTACTGCTGTCAGTAGGTGTCACTGCTACCACTGGCAATAGTATGAGATTTCATAAAAAGACTTATGAATATTCATATTTACTTCAGCCAACCCAGTAGGAGGATCAAGGCCACTGATGCATGCTGGGGAAGGATGTACATATTTGGGCCAGTCCTTGTGATCTCTATCTTCCCTAAGGTTGAGGCCCGGGGAGGTGCTGCGGGATTGAGATCTGCCTATGTGGGGTCTAACATGTGCTGAATATGGGCTTAGGCCTGAAGTGATCCTGGAGCTGTGCCTGTTGATGGAGTAGGCTGTATCAAGGAGGAGACCCCGGGGATGATGCTTGTTGTTGCAAGGACCTGGTGGCTCGCTTGGAGGAGGATGCATGGGTCAATGAAATGAAGAGAGAAGTCTTTGCAACAGCTAAAATGCTACTACAGTGTTGCCAGGCTGGCTTAAAGTGGTTGTAAAGGTAGAAGGTCTTTTACCTTACTGCATTCTTTTTTTTTTTTTCTATTCTATTTTTTTCAGTTGAACTAGATGGACTTTTTTTTGTCTTTTTTCAATCTGACTATGTAACTATGTAAGATAATAGATCGCACACCATCCTGCTACTAATGATTAATATTTCAGTGACAGCTGCTTGAGAACCTTAGCAGCTGACCTGCCAGCAGCAGGGAATATAAGGCCTGTCTCTTCCTTTTTGCAAGTCTGGATTTCTTGGAATCACCGCTGTTCTTGTCCATGTTATATTAGCTTTTACATTGTGTTTCTTTAAAAACTGGCCCCTTGTTTTTGACAAATTCTTGATATAGACTAAGCAACTGTCAGATATTTCTTTAGGTGAGAGGTTTTTTTTTGCTCTACAATGCACAGGTTTCCTCTTCAATTATAATCATATTTTTGACACCTTGAAAAGTCTCCTATTGTGCTTTCTGGACTTTTGAAGAATACCAATTCCTACAGGGGTAAAACACAAAGCATACTTTTCTAATAACGGCAACAACTGACTTGTCTGAACCTTAAGATATCACATAGTTTGGCCCAAATTACTCCTATAGAATGTTCAGCAGCAGGGATGAGCCCGATGTTTGAGCCAAATGTAAGTCGACTCGAACATCGGGTGTTCGCCCGTTTGGTGAATCCCGAACATTATGGGTGTTCGCAGCAAATTTGAGCACCGCCAAATGCCCCATAATGCACTGCGAGATCGCAGTGCATTGATGTCTGATGATTGGCCATAGCATACACCTGACCTGCATGCTTTGGCCAATCACAGCGCGCTCTGCTTTAGCCAATCATGGCTCAGGGGGCCAAGTCCATGCCCCACAGTATAGAAGGCTGCTTACACGGTGGTCATATATAGTATTTATGAATGAGAGAAGTTAGCTAGAGGCAGGTTAGTTAGTGGTGTGCAGGCAGTTTAGTATATATATATAGTATATAGATATAGTATATCCAGTGTAGTGTAGACTATATATACAGTGAAGGCAGTGAGGCAGTGTATTAATATATATATATATATATATATATATATATATATATATATATATATATATATATATATACCGTGTAGTATATAGGAAAAAAAAAAACATCATGGGTCCCCCCCGTCCATACCAGGCACTTTGGGTCTAGTATGGATTTTAAGGGGAACTCCACGCCAAAATTTAAAAAAAAACGGTGTGGGGGTCCCCCCAAATAAAATCCATACCAGGCCCTTTGGATCTGGCATAGATTTTAAGGGGAACTCCATGCCAGATTTTAAAAAGAAATTGATGTGGGGTCCCCCCCAAAATCCATACCAGACCCTTATCCGACCAAGCAGCCTGGCAGGCCAGGATGGGGGGGGGAATGAGCGAGTGCCCTCCCCCCCAAACCATACCAGGTCGCTTGCCCTCAATATGGGGAGGATGCTTTGGGGTCCCCCCCAAAGCACCTTGTCCTCGCGTTAATGGGGACAAGGGCCTTGTCCCCAAAACCCTGGCCTGGTGGTTGTGGGGGTCTGCGGGTGGGGGCTTATCGGAATCTGGAAGCCCTCTTTAACAAGGTGGCCCCCAGATCCCGACCCCCCTATGTAAATGGGTATGGGGTACATTGTACCACTACCCATTCACCAAAAAAAGTGTCAAAAAGTAAAAACCACAATACACAGTTTTTGACAATTCCTTTATTAAAAAAGAAAAAAAAAAAATAAGTGTCCTGTGATGTCCATCCATCACAGAGCAGACGAACCCGAAAAATAGAAAAAAAAAAAATACTCCACCCCCATGGGAGGCGTCCAGCCAACTGCTGTCTTTTTGCAGTGACAGCTGTTATATAGGCAAGGGCGGGGCCACCCGCTGATGTCAGAGGGGGCGGGGTCACCTGGTTACATCATCGGGTGGCCCCGCCCTTGCCTATATAACAGCTGTCAAAAAGATAGCAGTCAGCGGGACGCCACCCATGGAGGTGGAGGGTGTTTTTTTTTTTTTTCGGGTCCATCGGGCGCCGTGATTGAAGAAGGATGGACATCGCAGGACATTTTTTTTTTCTTCTTTTTTAATAAAGGAATTGTCAAAAACTGTGTATTGTGGTTTTTACTTTTTGACACTTTTTTTGGTGAATGGGTAGGGGTACGATGTACCCCATACCCATTTACATGGGGGGCGGGATCTGCTAAAAGCCCCACGCCCGCAGACCCCCACAACCAGTGGCCAGGGTTGTGGGGACCCCATAGCACCCTCCCAAAGTTGAGGGCCTGGTATGGTTCAGGAGAAGGGGGGGTGCTTGCTCATCCCCCTCCCCTTTCCTGGCCTGCTAGGCTGCTTGCTCGGATAAGGGTCTGGTATGGATTTTGGGGGGCCCCACGCCATTTTTTTTTATCTTGGCATTGAGTTCCCCTTAAAATCCATACCAGACCCGAAGGATAACACGTGTTTTTGAAACATTTTCCTTAAAAGCGGGCAAAGAAACCCTAAAAAAATTTCTGTGAGTGGTTGCATCCTTTAAATTACTTTTTTTTTTTTTTTTTTACTGTCACATAAAATTAACTTTATTTTAGCTTTTAAAACTTAAAGTGTTACTAAACCCAGGACCCTGCATTCACTATATCTGGCCTGCCAGAGTAAACAGAACATGGAAATGCAATTATTTTAGTAAATATAAACTGCTAAATACCTTATCTCATCAGCAGTATATATAGCAGTCTTGTGATTTCTATTAGCATCTGGTTTAAAGCTTGTAAGAGGAGTTTGCATTCTACTATGATTGTACCTCTTTAGCTAAACCTCTTTAGCAATACACATCAAACTGAGCATGTGCAGAGTGACTACAAAGGCTCTGTCTTATCAGGAGATGGATTGGGGAGAGTGGAAGAAGGGGAGGATCAGAGAAGACAGGATTAAACAGCCTTTTTACACAATGCGGAGGATTAACCCCTTAGGTTCCACAGTGAGTATAACAAGCATGCTTTACTGCATATACAGACTGATTTTACTTTTGCGGGTTTATTAACACTTTAACCACTTCCTGACCGCGCGCCCGACAGTATGGCACTCCTGTGCGAATCGCCGTAGCTGTACGCACGCTCGTTCCCACTGCATGCTGCGGGAGCGTTCCCGCAGGTTGGACAGACTAGATCTCCGTCGAAAAACGAGCGTATTGTACACAGGCAAAACGGGGAATTGCCTATGTAAACAAGGCATTTCCCGGTTCTGCCTAGTGACATGTCAGAGATCTACTGTTCCCCAATTATCGGGAGCAGTGATCTTTGTCATGTCCCAGTAAGCCCATCCCCCCTACACGCTGAGGGAACACAGTTAACTCCTTGATCGCCCCCTAGTGTTAAACCCTTCCCTGCCAGTGTCATTTTTACATTGGTCAGTGTATTTTTTTTAGCACCGATCAATGTATTAATGTCACTGGTGCCCAAAAAGTGAAATTGGGGGTCAGATTTGTTCGCCGCAATGTCGCAGTCCCACTAAAAATCGCAGATCACCACCATTAGTAGTAAAAACAATAAAAAAAAATAAAGGTCCCTAAATCTTTCCCCTGTTTTGTAAATGCAATAACTTTTGCGCAAACCAATCAATATACGCTTATTGTGATTTTTTTTTACCAAAAATATGTAGAAGAATATATATCAGCCTAAACTGATTAATACATTTGTTTTTTTTTTTATATTTTTTTGAGATATGTATTATAGAAAAAATATTTTTTTTTTTTTTTTTTTTTTATCAAAATTGTTGCTCTCTGTTTGTTTATAGCGCAAAAAATAAAAACCGCAGAGGTGATCAAATACCACCAAAAGAAAGCTCTATTTGTGAGAAAAAAGGACATCAGTTTTATTTGGGTGCAGCGTTGCATGACCGCGCAATTGTCAGTTAAAGCGACGCAGTGCCGCATCGCAAAAAATTGCCTGGTCATTGAGGGGGCAAGTCCTTCCGGGGCTGAAATGGTTAAGTCACGCATGTTTCTTAGTTCACCTTTGGCAACTACTCACAAGTACATGTACATAATGGTCCTATATCTCCATCTTTACTATACTCAACCACCCTTTCCTGATGCTTGTTTTTTTTTTTAAAAAACAAGATTTACATATCTTAAAGGAATCAAAGGATGAGGACCAAACACTGTTCAGTGTTCGTTCTTGGTAATAGATGGGTCAACGTGGCGACTGTAGCAGGTGGCACAGCACAAATCACAGTAAAATGATGAGATGTCACTAGGACGTTGCAAACATATACCCTCATTTATTAGTTCAATGTCACATTAGTCTAATAGGCTATCATTTCAGGGATGCGGAGGGTCTATTCCTCAACGTGGCATAGTGACAACTCTCCTACAGTCTTCTGTTTAGTCTTAGGACATCAGATGAGCTTCCTCAAGAAGTGGTGGTAGACATGCTTCTTCCTGAACCGTGATGTTCATGTAATGACGTGTAAGTGCTGTCCTATCTAGAGATACTGAAAACCCCTGCCACTTTAATGATGCGTAGCAGTCACTACCTTAAGGTGGTTTTTCTGTGTTTAAATGACAGGGTACAGTTTCAGGTAAATTTAGACAGGCCTGTATTCCTTCTCAGGCCTGGTTGTTTATTTTGGGAACTGGGAGTATCAGTGTAGTGCAGGGTGTGGCCACTTGTACTTGGACCCAGAGATACCTCCTCTTGCTTTCAGTGGAAATGGTTCTGGAAGGGAGGTTGGACTTGGGATCTGAGTGGCAGGCAGCTCATGTGTGGAGTTCTGGCCAATCGTTAATTTGTTTGGCAGGAGGCGGGACTCCCATATAAGCTGGGGTTACATGCTGGTTAGGAGATCCGGAGAATGGAGAGATCAGAGAGAGATCCACCCTAAGGGGAGGGAGAGAAGGTGAGCCCCCCTACGGGGAAGGGGGGGGACCAGGTCACGCGGAGGAGAGGAGTTAGACACACTGCACAGCATGTAGTCGCTGGTGCGGCTGGACGCCCCCTGTGGGGAGGGGAGCGTACCAGACTGGAGAGGAGGGATGGAGGAACCATCAGGAAGAAGTAGCAACTAAGCGGAAGAAGACTGGGCGATCGACTGTTTGTGAGTGGCACATGGACTATTGATCAAGTGAGATGAAAGCCCAGGGGAGCAGTACTACCAGAGGCTGAGTGATGTTGGTACGCAAGTCAGTGAGACAGGTGACGATGGCCTGTGACTTTTGGTTCAACAAAGCCCAGGGAATCCAATCAGTCAGGTGGGAGGAATTATTCAGAGTAATGTCTTCTTTAGCCCAACTTGGAAGTACTGTGCAGACGGGAAATAGTGGTCAAAAGGCGGAGGTAGAGCTTCGAGCATAAACAGAGATACAGATTGTTCTAAAAAGGTCTACGAGTGAAGAGGTTATTCAGAGTGACTCTTTACTACAACAGCCTATGTATTCTCTAGTAAATCTACCAAAGCCTAGATGCAAAGAGTTATTCAGAGCAGGGGCGGATCCAGAGTCTAGTCTTGGGAGGGGCACTGCCAGAAAATATATTTTTTTGGGGTACATCTATCGGGGAAATGGCTGGTGTTGGCGCTTCAATCATCACGGCACCATGGTTGTTATGGTGTCAGGATGATTGAAGCGCATTATTACTATTATTACATTGTTATAAAAAATTAAATAGTTTAACTCACCATAATGCAGAATCAGTGGGAGCCCCGAGTGTGTCACTTGCCACGTCACCTGTCACCAGATGCAGATTGTCACTTGCCACGTCGCATGCCGCATGTTGCGGATTGTCACTTGCACGTCGCTTGTCACCAGATGCAGATTGTCACTTGCCACGTCGCCTGCCACATGTTGCGGATTGTCACTTGCCATGTTGCCTGTCATGTTGCGGATTGTCACTTGCCACATCGCCTGCCACGTCACTTGCCACGTCGCCTGCCACATGTTGTGGATTGTCACTTGCCACGTCACTTGTCACCAGATGCAGATTGTCACTTGCCACGTCGCCTGCCACATGTTGCGGATTGCCACTTGCCAGGTCGCCTGTCACCAGATGAAGATTGTCACTTGCCACCTGCTAAGGTGGTCTCTTGTGTCCCAGAGACAGGCAGCAGAGAGATAATGTAGTCTCTCTGCTGCCGCAGCTGCCTGCATGGTGAGGGGGGACCTGCAGGGATGCAGGGCGGGCGCCGGGCGGTGAGAGATGATGTCATCTCTCTGCTCCCCTGCCCCCCGGCTCCCTGATTGGCCAGCAACCCGCTCACACTTCGAGCGGCGCCGGCACATCTCACCACCTGAGCCGCCGGGCCAGCCTGCTGTCTCTCTCCTGCGGAGCCGCCCGGCGGCTCTTTCACTTACGGAGCTGCTCGCCGGCTCTGTCACCTACGGAGCCGCCCGGCGGCTCTCTCACCTATGGAGCCGCCCGGCGGCTCTTTTACTTATGGAGCCGCTCGCCGGCTCTGTCACCTACGGAGCCGCCCGGCGGCTCTCTCGCCGGCTCTCTGACTCTGACTCACCCGCATTTCTCGGAGGGGGCAATTGCCCCTTTGCCCCCCCTGGATCCGCCCCTGATTCAGAGTGGCTCTTTGCTGTTCACTTTAATTGTTCTCAAAGACCATACTACTCCAGTTTTCCCATGGAAAAGTTATTCAGAAGGACTTTTCATTATCCGCATTGTTCTAAGTATTTGCATGGAAAGTCAAGGAAAAGATTATGAAGCAGTAAAAAGAGCATCTCAGAAAACCCTTTATCTGTCTCAGTTCAAGTTATGCAAATGAAAGCAAGATAAAAAGTATAATATGGACTGTTTCTATTTCTATGGGCTGCGATGTGCTTGGTGGTGAATGTGATTTACAGATAGAACACAAAAATAGCAGCTCTTACGGGGGTAGTGCGCTACAGATGCAACCCCCAAGGGGTGGAACAACCTTGGCTAAGGAAGTTGGTTGGATGATGCTGTGTGTCATTTATCAAAGAATGGGACCGACGTTGGTTTGGGGAGGAGTCTGCTGGGGAACAGTACCAGAGATAACGTAAATATAGTGGCCAGAGCTGCTTTTTTTTCAGATCTGCTGCACAATTAATTTTATTGTCTCTTTATAACAAACCAAGTAGAAATTTAAGTACACATTAACTTAAGAACAGCTAAAAAAAATTGCTTCTTCAAACACTTAAATATGCCAAAAATATCTAATTTTTTCATCTAGTTTGGAACCTTATTTTGTATGCATATCCCTTTTTTGGCTCTGTTCATCTTGAGTTCATAAAAAAGTACAAGTAAAAATGTTTAATTTTACTTTAATGGCACATTATAATGTTTTATTTTATGATTCTTTTCTCTTACTCTTTTTTTTCCTGACATTGGAAGAAAAAAAGAAAAAGAAAAAAAAAATACATGCCAAACTGCACATCAGTAAATATAGGCAAGAATGATAGCATCTTTTTTACTAGTGTAATCCCTGCAAAGGTTTGCAATAATCTCAGCCTGGAAGATCGTGGCCAGCATGCAAACCTTGTATTATGCTCCACATTTTTATGACCTGCGAATATTACTCCAAACATCAGATACAGTTGCTGCAGAAATTAAAGATTTTATCCCGGCATTATTGTCTAATACAAGAGCCAGCAATGTGTTGGCCTTGATCAAAAGAGTTTTAATCTTTGTTAAATTGCCCACTGTACCTCTAGTCAAAATCAGATTCTTTATTGTGTAATTATATTTGAAAGACTTGGCTGTGTGAGATAGGTCTATAAAGAGGGCACTAAACTAATACAACGATTAGCTCAAATGTGACATTTATCATTGTTATACACACAATATATTCCAAATTGGCTACAATATTAGCTGTTCTCATTCTTAATTATAATTGTTGTAATATATCAAGGAACAAATGTTCACAGGACTGTTCGTCCCATCGTAAGAAACTCAGAAACAGAGAAGAGAAAGCTAGGTAAAATGGTAATTTAAAAAAAAAAAAACGTAATTATAAAAAAAAAAAAAAAAATGTTTCAGAAGAAGTTTGAAAGCCTGGTAAAAAAATAAAATTATCAAAAAAATGTACAGTATATATCCTATGTACAGTATATACCCTGCTTCAAGCACAAGGACCCCCAGCTCCCTTTGAGAGCCCACTGTTTGTATTTTATACTTTTATGTATATATTTAACTCTTCTAGATGTTTTTAGGCAGATCACCTGGTCCTCAGATTTTTTTTTTCTGGTGGAGGGTAGTCCTCAATGATGGTAAGTGGTGCTGATATGATGATGTCAGTGCCCCCCTCTGTATCATACCACTGTGAGTGCTAGGTGCTGTGGTGACTCTCCCTCAAAGAGTGGGTCCATGACACTCACAATATATCCTCAGGTTAAATCATTTCTTGGGGTGAAAAACAAGTATGTTGGGGGGCAGCTTCAGGTTGAACATGACTATCATGGCAAAAGCTACATTTTTATTTTATTATCTTCTTGGGGATCTTTTTACCAAAAAAAAACTTTAAAGCTGGTCTTTAAAGCTTATCTTCAGGGAGGAAAGAAAATCTTGTTTCCCACTCCACCTCCCTCAACCTAATCTATATATATATATATATTTGTATTTTAATCTTGAAAGCCCCAATTGCTTACTCAAAATTCTGCTCATGTGACCGACTCACAGAGTTGAAGGTCTTCTTTCTACTGGTTTGTAGGGTGGGAGGGTATGCAGTAATGTGGATGCTGTCCATTGGTTGGAATATTCTCAGGGTCCTGAAGCCTTGAACTGTGACATCCAGATGAGGGATGAACACACGAATAGTTGGCTAAGCAGTTCAGAGCACATCATTCAGGCTGAAAGAGGTCCAACATTGGAAAGCAGTTGCACACATTTTCAAATATATGTGTAACTTGCAGTGGGCATGTCAAGGCACCCCAGTGTACTGCAGTCCTAAGTGCTGGTTCACACAGGGGCGGCACGACTTCCAGGTCGACACACCGAGGCGACCTGCACACGACTTCAGCGGCGACTTGCAAAACGACTTCTGTATAGAAGTCAATGCACAATGTCACCCCAAAAATACTACAGGAACCTTTTTCTAAGACTTGCATCGCTCCTATTAGAATGGTTCCGTAGTACAGAATGGGACGCGACTTGTCAGGCGGCTAAGTTGCCTGACAAGTCGCCCCTGTGTGAACCGGGGCTAACTCTATAATTTTGAAAGTCTCCCAAATTGGAGCACATATAACAGTAGGATAGATTAAGGGCTGGTGTGCCCAGAGGAAGCCCATTCCTCTTTATCCTAATGCTATATGCGCTCCAATTTGGGAAACTCTCAGAATTATAGTGATAGGACTGCAGTACGCTGGGGTGCCTTGACATAGCCACTGCAGCTAATGCCTATATTTGACCACTGCAGCTTATGCATATATTTTCTGTTACAGTGCAGTCCCCTTTTTATCTAAATGGCCCTTTACAGTACAGTGCCTTTAGCAATCACAGTGCCCCTTGCAGTCATGCCCCCCGTTCTTTCTAATTACAGTGCCCCCTTTTACTCTCTGCCTCCCCTGCACAGTCCTATCTCCAGCATGACAAAGGCAGGATTCAGCCTGTGTGTCCTCTCCAGGGTCTCCCGCCCCGCTGACGATGCCATTCTATCAGTAAGGCAGGGGGTGGGAGGAGCTGCAGATCTGGATCATATTAACAAGTGTGTGATTACCTAATTGTTAATATGAAAAGACTCCCCTTCTCTGCGCAGATCTCCAGCTCCTCCTGTCCCCTGCTCTATCTTCGGCTGGATGGGAGAGTCGGAGACATATGCATGGCTGCATAGCTGGAGGTGGGCAGTGGCCACGGTCTATGACAGCCCTGTCTGGACCATGGTTGCTGCTTACCTCCAGAAGTGTGGCCCGGTGATCAACAGACCACTCAATGTGCAAATGCTCAATGTGCAATATGACCAGTCTGACACTTTAAAGTTCCACTATAAGGAAGGGTCGAACGACCCCATGTTCGGTTTGCACCAGAACTTTCGAACAGGGAAAGTTCGGAACTGAATAACGAAGTCTATGAAGTCTATGGGACCTGAATGTGAAAAATCAAAAGTGCCCATTTTGAAGGCTTATATGCAAGTAATTGGTCATACAATGGTTATGGGGGTCTGAGTACTGCCCTAGGGGACATGTATCAATAAAAAAAAAGTTTGTAAAAAATGTCATTTTTAACCGGCTCACGCATATTTACTGTGGCACATGGGCATCGCTGCGCGAAACCCCGTACAGGTACGGGGTGCCCATTAAGAGCCGCCAGAGGTCACGCGCGTTCGCCTGCACGAGAGCCAGCATGGGGATTTGTGTGTGTAAACAGGGGAGAGGAAACATATTGTTTGTTCCTACTAAGTAGGAACAATGATATGTCTCCTCCCCCAGTCAGTTCAATCCCCTCACAGTTTGAACACGCTGAGGGAACACACATTTAACCTCTTGATCGTGCCGTAGTGTTAACCCCTTCCCTACCAGTGACATTTACACAGTAATCAGTGCATATTTATAGCACTAATCGCTGTATAAATGTCAATGGTCCCAAAAATGTGTCAAAAGTGTCCGAACTGTCAGTCGCAATGTCGCAGTACCACTAAAAATCACAGATCACCGCCATTACTAGTAAAAAAAAAAGAAATAATAAAAATGCCCCAAAAATGCCAAAAATCTTTCCCATAGTTTGTAGACTATGTAGAAGAATATATATTGGCCTAAACTTATGAAGAAATTTGTTTTGGGGATATATATTATAGCAAAAAGTAAAACATATTGTTTTTTTTCAAAATTGTCGCACTGTTTTTGTTTATAGCGCAAAAAATAAAAACCACAGAGGTGATCAAATAGCACCAAAAGAAAGCTCTATTTGTGGGAAAAAAGGACGCAAATTTAGTTTGGGTACACCATTGCACGACCGCGCAATTGTCAGTTAAATTGACGCAGTGCCAAATTGTAAAAAGTGCTCTGGTCAGGAGGGGGGTAAAATCTTCTGGGGCTGAAGTGGTTAAATGAGCAGTTTATTGATGCTTAAAGTGAAAGTATAAAAATTAAAAATTCCTTTTAATATAGTGCCTGGGGGGTCCCCTTAGTCCACCTGTAAAGTGGCACATCTGTACTGTGTATAGAAGCTGCTGCAGCAATAATTGCATTTATAAAGCCCAAAATATGACATTTTCCCCACAATAATTCTTTATTTTGTAAGCAACGGCTTGGGCAGCCAGTCTGTATGATGAGGCCACAATGTAGTGCACTGGGAACAAGATTAGAGATTTGTTGGATACATTTTGGTCTCTGTACCACAGACTTTGGATTTTTACTTCTGTAATGGGTGCGGAAAAATAGGTCTTTGGGTGTCGGTGGCGTCTTCACACCGTAACCCTATAGAGATACTCTTGATGAAAGCAAGAATTGGACTTGCTGTCAAAAATTGCAATGATATGCACCTGTCAAACAGGTGCAGAAAAATTGTTCTTTGGGTGTTGGTGGAGCCTTCACACCGTAACCCTGTGGAGGTACTCTTGATGAAAGCAAGAATTGGCCTTGCTGTCAAAAATTGCAATGATATGCACTTGTCAAACAGGTGTGGAAAGATTGTTCTTTGGGTGTCGGTGGCGCCATCACACCATAACCCTATAGAGGTAATCTTGATGAAAGCAAGAATTGGCCTTGCTGTAAAAAATTGTAATGATATGCACCTGTCAAACAGGTGCAGAAAAATTGTTCTTTGGGTAATAATTGAGCCCATGAAATCTACACCAAAAACATTCTTCCAGATAAAATCAACACCCACAACACTAGGCAGCCTAGAAGTCCTGCAGAGATTCCACATCCCAAAAACACTTAATAGGCAACATCGGCATCAGGGGCTTCATAGCTGCTGGTAATCCAGGACTGATTCATTTTGATAAACGTCAGACGGTCCACGGAGTCTGTCGACAGACGCGTTCTATGATCAGTAACAAAACCCCCAGCAGCACTAAATGCCCATTTGGAAAGCACACTGGATGCAGGGCAGCCAAGCAGTGCAATAGCATACTGGGCAAATTCTGGCCAGTGGTCTATTCTCATGACCCAGTATGCCATTGGATCATCGACTGGGAAGCTCTCCATCTCTGTTTTCGCCCCTAGATTATCGTCCACCATGTGATGCAGACTCTGCCGATGGGATGTAGAAGCTGACAGCCCCGGGGGCAGCAAGGACTAAAAAAATTGAGAAATGCATCACTTAGGTAGCCGCCTTCTCTACCGCCCCTCTCTTTACCAACAGAAGCCTCAAACTACATTTTTCTACGACACTGTAACCTACCAGAGTTGGGAAAAGCATTCAATAAACTCCTCTTTAAGGTGTCCTCAAGAGATTTCATCTTCTTCACTCTCTGTGGGGACAGGATGAGTTCTGAGACTTTCCCCTTATAACAATGGACAAGGAGGGCTGCGAACCAATAGTGATCCTATTTCTTTACGCCACGTATTCTTGGGTCCTTTTGCAGTCTTTGAAGCCTGAGGGAGCCCATGCACCGCAAATTTGCGGAGGCATGAGAAGCAGACTCCTTGGGGTCACTGAGGATTATAGTATCTGGAACTACCTCCTCCCGGCCACGTACTACTCCCAGGGGTTCTGTGGATGGAAAACCATCTCTTACTGTTTGACTTTTGTCCTCCTCTGCTTCAATGCTTCCGAAACTGACGGAATTCTCCTACTCCTCCTTTCTCTCCTCATGAATATTCTGTGGCATAGGAACCATGATGTCTGCATAAAGTGTGCCTTGAGAGGAAAGGAAGTCCTCCTCTTTGTCCCACTGCTCTGCCTCAAGTGCCCTGTCCATAATGCCACACAGAGTCTGCTCCAGCAGGAACACAGTAGGGATTGTGTCACGCATGCATTGTCATGGCTCACCATCCTTGTGGCCACCTCAAATGGTGACAGTACAGTGTATGCATCCTTTATGAGCAGCCATTGGCATGGGGAAAAAAGCTGAGCTGGCCTGAGCCTGTCTGCCATACTCACACAGGTACTCGTTGATGGCCCTCTGCTGCATGTGCAGCATTGCCAAAGTCAAGTTCCACCTGGTGGGCATGTCACAAATCAAGCGGTTTACGGGCAGGTGGAATTCCTGCTGAATTTCAGCCAATGGAGCACTGGCTGTGTATGACCGCCTAAAATGGCTACAGACTCTTCTGGCCTGCTTTAGTAGATCTTCCAACCCCGGGTACCTATTTAGCAAATGCTGCACCACCAAATTGAGGACATGTACCTGTACCAGGCATGGCACATGTGTCAACTTTCCCTGTCTAAGGGCGGACAGGAGCTTTGTGCCATTATCACACACCACCATTCCTGGCTCCAGCTGGTGTGCCGTGAACCACCTCTGGTCCTGTCTCTGCAGAGCTGCAAGAATCTCTGCTCCGGTGTGGTTCCTGTCCCCTGACCAGCTGAAGCACTGCATGGCGCCTTTTAGCTTGACTCATTGAATAGCCCTTTGAACGCTTAGGAGGTACTTGAGGTTCATAGGACAATTCAGCAGAGGAGGGCATGGAGGAGGAGAAGTAGGAGGGGGTAGAGCTGACAAATCTGTTATCATCACCAGCTGTATGGAGATGTGGGAGCACAACAAGCTGCAGCACTGAGCGCTGTCCTGAATCCTTTCCGAGTTGCAAGCAGAGTTACCCAGTGTGCTGTGAACGAAATATATTGTCCCTGCCCATGCTTGCTGGACCACGTGTCAGCAGGAACGTGGACTTTGGAGCTGACTGCCTTGCCCAACGATGCCACAACATTGCCTTCCACGTGATGGTAGAGAGCTGAAATGGCCTAACGTAAAATGAAATAGCGTCTGGGAACCTGCCATTGTGGTACAGCACATTCTGCAAATTCACAGAAGAGGGCAGAATCCACCAGACAGAAAGGCAGAAGTTGTAGAGCCAGCAGCTTTGACAAGCTTGCATTTAGACACTGGGCATATGGGTGGCAGGGAATGTATTATATTTTTCACTGCAGCAGATGGGGCAGAGAAATTTGCCGGCCATAGTCTACAGCTAGTGGTGTGCTGCTGACAGATGTGTTGCAAGGACTTGAGACACCCTGCGCTATACCATCATCCCTGTCAGCGGAGGCTGCTGAGAGGTCATGAGGTATAGCAGGGACAGAATGAGGTGAGTAAGGAGGAGGGCCAGATTTGTGCCCCTTTTGTATGGCTTTTAGGTGCTCTTGCCAATGGGCTTAGTGGTGGAAGGTTAAATGCCTTGTCAAGCATGTGGTACCCAAATGGTTGGTGTTTTTGCCACGCTTTATGTGCCTGAGACAAAATTTGCAAGATGTAACAGTGCAATCATCTGTACACGTACTAAAAAAGGCCCAGACAGCTGAACTGTGGGAAGTGGGCTGGGAGATAACAGCTCCACAATGTAATGGAATAAGGTGGCTGCTCTCTAATCTATCATGATGGCTGCCTCATTGGGGTTGTGCCTCACCCTCGCTTTCCTTCTCTGCTCTATTTGGCACCCAAGTTCAGTCAGTGACCTCATCATCATCATCATCTGAATGCCAATTTGTGTACCAGTGTTCTCCCCTCTCTGTAGGCTCATGTTCCTGCCTTCCTCAACCTTAGAACCAACATCTGAATCAAGTAATGGCTGTGAATCGTCAAGAAGCAAGTGGCTGACGCTGTGTTCAAATAACTCTGCTGACTCTTTCATGCCTGATGCTGGGGCTATGGCAGGAACAGCTGTGCACAAGGAGGCAGGTTTTGCCACTTTGGCAGCTGCAGGGGACTGTGCACTAATCTCTGCTTGGGTGATGGAGGGAGAGGAGGATGAGGACGGTTTAGTAAGCCAGTTCACCACCTCCTCTGCATGCTGTGGCTAGATTGCACAGGCACCATCACTAAACAGAGGAAATTATGCCCTACCTGAGGACTGACCACGTCCACCTTTGCCTGTGGACACATACGCTGCTGGCCCCCTTACAGTGCCATGGGAACATCTGCCTCTTCTTGCTGTCCTCTCAGACATTATGGGGGGAGTGGGGGGTGCTTAATAACAAAATCTAATACAGATGTGTAAATGTGTACGTGGATGCACTTTAATCAATAAAAAGTGGTGTTTGGTGCACTTTAATTTGAGTATTCACTGCACAGACACATTCCACGGATACACTATAATATACTGCATCAAACGTGCAGTAATGCACATAACTATATGGCGTTAAACTTGCAGTAACGCACAGGATATGGCGTTAAACTTGCAGTAACGCAATGAAATATACAGCGTTAAACTTGCAGTAACACAATGAAATATACGGTGTTAAACTTGCAGTAGAGCAATGAAATATATGGCGTTAAACTTGCAGTAACGCAATGAAATATACAGCGTTAAACTTGCAGTAACGCACAGAACTATATGGCATTAAAGTTGCAGTAACACAATGAAATATATGGCGTTAAACTTGCAGTAAGGCACAGAACTATATGGCATTAAACTTGCAGTAACACAATGAAATATATACGGCGTTAAACTTGCATTAATGCACAGAACTATATGGGGTTAAACTTGCAGTAATGCAATGAAATATACAACGTTAAACTTGCAGGCACAGAACTATACAGCGTTAAACTTGCAGTAAGGCACAGAACTATATGGCATTAAACTTGCAGTAACGCAATGAAATATATGACGTTAAACTTGCAGTAACACACATAACAATTTGGCGTTAAACTTGCAGTAACACAATGAAATATACGATGTTAAACTTGCAGGCACAGAACTATACAGCGTTAAACTTGCAGTAATGCACAGAACTATATGGCGTTAAACTTGTAGTAACACAATGAAATATACAGCGTTAAACTTGCAGTAACACAATGAAATATACAGTGTTAAACTTGCAGTAACGCAATGAAATATACAGCGTTAAATGTGCAGTAACGCAATCAAATATACAGTGTTAAACTTGCAGTAATGCGCAGAACTATAAGGGTCTAAACTTGCAGCAATGCACAGCAGTATATGGCATTAAACTTGCAGTAATGCAATTCAATATACAGTGTTAAACTTGCAGTAATGCACAGAACTAAAAGGCATTAAACTTGCAGTAACGTACAGAACTATATGGTGTTAAACTTGCAGTAACTCAAAGAAATATACGACATTAAACTTGCAGTAACACACAGAACTATACGGCGTTAAACTTGCATGTAACGCACAGAACTATATGGCGTTAAATTTGCAGTAACGCAATGAAATATACAGTGTTAAACTTGCAGTAATGCATAGAACTATATGGCAGTTTAACGTCATAAAATATATGGCGTTATACTTGCAGTAACGTACAGAACTATATGGCAGTTTAACGCCATGAAATATATGGCGTTATACTTGCAGTAACACAATGAAATATACTGTGTTAAATGGTTAATACACTCACACTGACTGAACTATCCCTACATTCACACTAATGTAAAGATGAATGATCGCACTACATTCACACTGGACTATCCCTAGATGCACACTAAACTGATATTCTACACTGACAATAGAATCAGAATAGCACACTATAGCACACTAACTGACTAATAGCACTCAACAGAGCCCTGTTCTATCTCTCTCCACGCCGCTATCACAGTACAAATGGCTGCTATGGAAAGAATACTTTTATAGTGTGGGGCGGGATTAAGAGCAATGAGACATAATTGGATACAGTCATCATGACAGCATCCAATCATGGCTCTGACAGTGCTCTGTGCGCTGACTGGGCAAATCTTTCATTGCTTCAGCCAATCAAGGCTTTCAATGCACTGTGCAGTGGCGCAGTTCATTGTGGTCATCCGGCGGGCCAAACAAACAGTCGATCGACCCTATAATTCCATTGTTCTGAGAATGTCTGAACAGCCAAAGTTGTGCCGAACTCTTGCTTGGGCCGAACCATTCGCCCATCCCTACTCCACTAATATAAAATGGATGTCATAGATGTAATTTTTTAAAATAAATTCTTAACTGGATTAAATTTTTTTTTTTTATTCCTTTGGAGTTCCATTTTAATGAAATTCGCTTTCATTTCCTTTATGTTTGAAGGTACTTGTTCCTGTAGAAAAGGGCATTTTAAAATGTTCACAAATATATATGTAAAAGTTTCCATACTTGACAGAACTTCAGATATTTGAAATTGCCTGTGCTTGGAAGTGTCTAGAGCTTTTATATAAAAAAAAATATGATCGGTGTTCAAGCTGACAGCGCTGTTGACAATTCATTAATGTATACTACGTGAGTCGGCTTTCTGCTTGTCATGGCATTACATCTACTCCATGACAGTTGGAAGATATGGTGGCATCTCGGCACCAGCTCTGCTCATCCTTGTTGCTATTTAAACTCTAGCTTGTCTCCAAGCAACTCAAACCTAACATCTCTAGCTTCTCAGGCTAAAAATGGGTTGAAGTCAATACTGAATTTCCTTATTTTTTATCAATGTTTAATAATGGCCATATTTTTGTTATCTGGATACCTGCTAATGATTTTGAAACTTTTAATTTCCTTCATTGAGCTGCTTAGTAGAAATTTTCAAAAAGTAACTGTCTATTTTTTCTCTTTATTTAGAGATGGAAACTTTTTATCGAACAATTTTGTTTGGTGTATTTGGTATTGTTTTGGTGTATTTTGGTGTATTTGGTATTGTTTGGTGTATTGAATTAGAGCTCTCATTTATCCTCTCATTTATCCAGGTAATGGTAAATCTAATAATAGTTAGTCACATTCACTTAAGCCACGTACACACGATCGGACTTTCCGACGGGAAATGTTTAATGACAGGCTGTTGGCGGTAAATCCGACCGTGTGTATGCTCCATCGGACAATTGTTGTCGGACTTTCCGCCAACAAATGTTGGCTAGCAGGTTTTCAAATTTTCTGCAAACAAATGTGTGTTGTCGGATTTGCCGAGCATGTGTACACAAGTCCGTCGGACAAAAGTCAAAAGTACAAACAGGCATGCTCGGAAGCAAGGAGGAGCCAGAAGCGGTCGGTCTTGTAAACTAGCGTTCGTAATGAAGAATTAACATTCGTGATGTGGCAAATTATGAAATCTCGAAATGCAGCGCACATTCTTCTTCTTCTTTAATGGGATAATAATGAAGATGCTTTGCTAATGATACTGATGGAGTTATTGCAAACGATTTTTCAAAGGCTTTTTTTTTCTACTGATATCAAGAATAATATTATTATGCTTTTTTTTTTATTTGAGCAAGTTACCACAACACCATTATCCCATAGTTTTTAAGATCAAAGATACAACTACGTTGGTGTCCCTTGTCAATTTTACATTGTATTTTTTTAAATGTAACTGCATACTCCCAAACTGTCGTTTGAAGTAAAACACATAGCCAAGTATTATTCTCCACAATTTTTTTATTGTGCATTAAAAAAGAAAACAAATAAAATTAGACATGCTATCTGCCAATAGAACTTAACCAAAAAGTGCATTCTATGCATCCAAAAATATAGAAAATATACCAAATTAAATCATTATTCAACCAAAAAAATAATGTCAAAGCAATAACTCCAAGGCCAATAATACATAACACGTAATCTCCTCCGATTCCGCAACATGGCTGGTTGACGAACGGTCGTTCAGTGCGAACTGAAAAGTGCAAACTGAAAAGTGCGAAATGAAAAGCGCGAATCAACACTCACCAAACTTCTACTAACACGAAATTAGCAGAAGGAGCCCAAAGGGTGGCGCTAAAGATCTGAAAAACAACGTAGTACATCACTACATTCGTAATTGTTGGCCAACATTTGTGTGGCCGTGTGTATGCAAGACAAGTTTGGGCCAACGGTCTTCGTACAAAAGTCCACGGTTTTGTTGGCCAACAATCTGATCGTGTGTACGAGACTTTAGTTCTTTAGTGTTGAAGATGTTTTGTAGCTCATCCAAGCCACTTCTTCAGTTCTAATGAGTGTCAGAAAGAAACCCTGGTAGACACATACTGTATAGGCCATTTGGTCATTCAGGTGCCTATCTAATCTTTTTTGAAATTATTGATGCTCCCCGCTGAAACCACTGGCTGTGGAAGAGAATTCCACATCCTAACCACTCTTTTGCCCCGTACACACGGTCAGATTTTCCGAGGAAAATGTGTGTTAGGACCTTGTTGTCGGGAATTCCGACCGTGTGTAGGCTCCATCACACATATTCCATCGGATTTTCCGACACACAAAGTTTGAGAGCAGGCTATAAAATTTTCCGACAACAAAATCCGTTGTCGGAATTTCCGATCGTGTGTACACAAATCAGACGCACAAAGTGCCACGCATGCTCAGAATAAATAAAGAGATGAAAGCTATTGGCTAATGCCCGGTGATAGTCCCGACGTACTTGTTTTACGTCACTGCGTTCAGAATGATCGGATTTTCCGACAACTTTGTGTGACCGTTTGTATGCAAGACAAGTTTGAGCAAACATCCGTCGGAAAAAATCCTAGGATTTTGTTGTTGGAATGTCCGATCAATGTCCGACCGTGTGTACGGGGCATTACAGTAAAGAACCCTCTACGCAGATTAAGGTTAAACTCCTTTTCTTTTAATTTAATGAATGGCCGCCTGTCTTATTATATTCCCTTTTGCGGAAAAGCTTTATCCCTATTGTGGGGTCACTAGTACAGTATTTGTACATTGAAATCATATCCCCTCTCAAGCGTCTCTTGTCCAGAGAGAATAAGTTCAGTGCTCGTAACCTTTCCTCATAACTAAGGTCCTCCAGTCCCTGTATTAGTTTTGTTGCCCTTCTCTGGACTCTCTCCAGTTCCAGCACATCCTTCCTAGGGACTGGTGCCCAGAACTGGACAGCATACTCCAGGAGCGGCCGGACCAAAGTCTTGTAGAGCAGGAGAATTATTGTTTTATCTCTGGAGTTGATCTCCTTTTTAATGCATGCCAATATTCTGTTTGCTTTGCTTGCAGCAGATTGACATTGCATGCCATTGCTGAGCCTCTCATCTACTAGGACCCTCAGATCCTTTTCCATCCTAGATTCCCTCAGAGATTCTCCCCCTAGTGAGTAGATTGCATTCATATTTTTGCCACCCAAATGCATTATTTTACATTTTTCTACATTAAACCTATTTTGCTATGTAGTTGCCCACTCCATTAATTTGTTCAGAACTTCTTGCAAAGTGTCCACATCCTGCGGAGAAGTTATTGCCCTGCTTAGCTTAGTATCGTCTGCAAATACAGAGATTGAACTGTTTACCCCATCCACCAGGTCGTTTATGAATAAAATAAGTAGGATTGGTCCCAGGACAGAACCCTGGGGGATTCCACTTTCCACCCCGGACCATTCCGAGTATTCCCCATTTATCACCACCCTCTGAACTCACCCCTGTAGCCAGTTGTCAATTCATGTACTCACCCTATGGTCCATATGATGTTTCTTGAAGTGTCGGGGATTACTGTGTTTTTATTTCCCCTCCTCCACAAAGCGGCGATGTTCGCCACACCTCTTTTCAGTGTTTGTTCTTCCAACATAGAAGAGACCGCATGGGCATGTGAGGCAGTAAACCAAGAATTCTGTTGAGCAATTTTAAAATGCTTTGATATAATATGTGCTTCCCCTTACATGGAATTGTTTCTGACCATGTGCAACGTGCTTACAAGTCAGGCATAGGGATTTCTTGTACTGGTACATCTCCTTAAGGGAATGAAAAATGAAACCTTTTTTGGGGGAGGTTCAATTTTGCATTTTAACTTGCTGGGGGCTATTTTGTTCTTTAAATTAGGAGACCTGTGCTGTAGCCATCTATTGGATACAGCGTGGGCGAAAAGTAGTTAATACCACTTATGAAGGACATTTTCTGCTCCCACTGGCCACAAACTGCCCCCACGAAGTCTGAAGAACAGTAATCTGGTCCTTTGTTTGGAAAGTTTGGAGACCCTGCTTTAAATTAAAAAGAATTTGCTTCAGCAGCTCAGAAAATGAAAATAATCAGTTTCTGCTTCTGAGTAGTTTGCCTGATGACATAATCCGTAACTTTGTGATGAAATCAATTTCACCTAAATCACTCAGCACTGAGAAGCCCTTACTGGTACTACGCACCTTAAAATACAATGCCTATAAATGCAGATCATCAAACTGATCCACAGTCACTGCAGTTCAGGTATATTAAAACAAACCAAGCAAATGTATTCTTTGATCAGTGAACTGTAAAATCCACCATGGCCATTGGGTAATCAGTAAAAATACAAATTGATGATTCCTTAGTAATATTTAAAGTTCATAAATTGTTCTCACTCCTTGGAAACCTGATCAGTTTGCTCATCTCCTGCTTTTAGAATTCTAAAGCATATTTAAAGAGAACCTCTACTGTGGAAGCTTTGCCCAAACCTTCTATCTCTTTGGAGGCAGTTCTTTGCTTCCTCGTGTCAAAACTGCCCCCCATGATGACTGGTGATCAGATGACTGTAAGGTGATTATCAGAAAGCAGCAGAAGAGGTGGAGGAATTGAAGATCAACCACATTAATTAATTATAAGCAGGAAATCCTTGCACTGCTGGTCCTCTGGTACAGTTTCCTCTCCAGCAAGGAGCACAGTGAGCAGCACAGTAGTGACATCACCAAATATCACTCCAAATCTGGTGAGACTAGCAGTCAAAAGCAGCAAATGATCTCATACTGCATATATATAAGAAGGCCAGTATGGTAGCCTGAATTTATGGGATGAGTCCGGGGGTATTTAAGCAGCCCACTCATATGTGGTCTTTGTCGGGTTGGGTGCGCGATACCCTCCCTCCCATTCCCTTTTTCAGGGCATTTCTCAAATTCATTTCTCTCCATTTCTCTCCTCAAACATCTATTACTTATCTTGGGTATGCCCCCTTTTTTGGTATACCGACCAGCAGACCAGGGCACACTTCAGGTCCATTTCATGATGTAAGTCTTGTGGTGCGTTCATGTGGTTCACATCCATCCCGGTTGAAGGGATTCGACTATATATATATATATATATATATATATATATATATATATATATATATATTGTAAGACATCTGGGTGATTCAGCTCAAGTGGTGTATGCGACTTGAAGAAACACGTGTCTGTCCAGACTGCAGTTTAAGGGCATCGCAGCGCACTTTTATTTAAAGTGAACGAAAAGTTCAAATCAAACAGTAATCTTCCCTTTGCAGGGAAGGGTCCGTTCCTCAGACCTGTATGCTTGGGTCAAGCTCCTTCCTAGCTTATCCAGGGTTCAAACTGCCACCTGCAGTCTCCACTGTCAGCTTTGTGCTGTTCGGTCACAGGCCACGTCTGCCTGCTACAATCGTGCACGCACAGGTTACCACCTGCAGCCTTGGTCTCTGAGACCTCCTGTCTCTCTCCTGGAGCCGTCTTCTACTGGGACCCTCCCGACCTCCTTGGCCAGACTTCCTGTCTGCCAGGCGGAGCTGTCTCCAAGTCTGAGCCCAGAACTCTCTTCTTGGGAGGATTATAAAGCCAGCCCACAGGTGTGTAATTATCATGCCTGCCAAAATCAGGCATACCTTGCTAATATACACCATTACACAGGGTCGCCTCTCCACAAAATGATGCAGCAGGCTACTGATATGGAATTTAAGCCCTGAAAATGATATACTTTATTATTAATGTGACTTACAGTGAACTTTCGATGACTCCAGAGTTTCAGAATATGCTTAGAATCAACAGAGACACCATACCCAGCTGTGGAATTTTATTGTGAGTATCTGACAAAAGCCTCTTCTCTGACCATTTGGTAGCATAATCTATGGACTAGCTGGAATGTCACTTCAAAGGAGGTTGGAGGTGGGAAGGGAACAGGAATAACTTGATCCTAAATGGTAGCTGGCGTCCTAGCTTAAGAGAGCCCCCCACCCACACTGGCTCAATGTAGCAGTCTTAGCATATGGAAGGGGAGTGAGGAGGGGTGGGTTTTTACAAGTGTGTGTATATATCAGAATACACACCCCTGGCTCAGACTATTTGGTTTGTGGTCTAAGAAGCATGGGGACTTAAGGTTTCTCTCTGTAATGCACCTCCTTTACTTTCGTTGTGTGTAACTTCATCTTTTTTGTAACTTTTCCTGTCCTACAATTTGTCCTGATATACTGATGAGCATTTGTAGGTCCATTATAGCAATATTCCTATTTGTATTAATTTGTATCATTGGTAACATGATACAAATTATTGTTGTTATTGTTTTAAGGTTGTATCATCTATGTTATAGTTGGTAATAGCTGATTAATACAAGTTTTGTTTCTGTACAATAGTAAGTTTAAATACATTTGATTGTTTTTTTTTTTTCTCACAGTTATCATTCGTTTTAATTCTATCCGTAATAGCGGCAACCTTAACGGTCGATTCTTATGTAGACAAAAAGTTTTAATCACTTATTTTATGTATCATTAGGCGTATAAGTGAGGTAGGTAGAAATCGCCATAACACTAGTTCATTTTGCTGAAATTTCATTGCAGCAACTCAAAACGGTACTCAGTAGTTTGTATGGCCCCCACATGCCTGACAATGTTGGGGCATGCTCCTAATGAGACAACGGATGGTGCACTGAGTATTTCCTCCCATATCTGGACCAGGGCATCACTAAACTCCTGAACAGATGCATCCTGATGGTGTCAGATGGACCGAAACAATGTCCCAGAGGTGTTCTATTGAATATAGGTCAGGCAAGCGTGGAGGGCATTCAAAGGTATCAATTCATTCATCCTCCAGGAACTGGCTGCATACTCTTACCACATGAGGCCAGGCATTGTCATGCACCAGGACCCACTGCACCAGTGTAGGGTCTGACAATGGGTTCAAGGATTTCATCCTGATACCTAATGGCAGTCAGGGTGCCATTGTCTAGCCTGTAGAGGTCTGTGCGTCCCTCCATGGATATGCCTATATGTGTTCAGGGTGAACCTGCTCTCATCTGTGAAAAGCACAGGGCACCAGTGGCGGACCTGCCAGTTTGTTTCTGATTGTTTGGTCAGAGGCATTCACACCAGTGGCCTGTTGGAGGTAATTTTGTAGGGCTTTGGGAGTGCTCATCCTGTTCCTCCTTGCACAAAGATACTGGCCCTGCTGATGTGTTAAGGAGATTTTACGGCCCTGTCCATCTCTCCTAGAGTAACTGCCTTTCTCCTGGAATCTCCTCCATGCTCTTGGGACTGTGCTGGGAGACATAGCAAACCTTCTGGCAATGGCACGTATTGATGTGCCATCCTGGAGGAGTTGGACTGTCTGTGCAAATTCTATAGGATTCAGGTATCGCCTCATGCTACCAGTAGTTACACTAATCCTAGCTAGGGATGGGCGAATGGTTCGGCCCAAGCTTAAGTTCAGGCCAAACTTTCACTGTTCGTGTGTATGGCAAACATCCGAACAAACGGGTCGTTTGACCGTTTGTCCGCCCCCCCCAACCGACCACAATGCATTGTGGCACTAAACAGTGCATTGCAAGCCCCTATTGGCTGAAGCAGCGAAAGCTTCAGCCAATCAGGGCACAGAGCACTGGCAGACATGAATGGACACTGTCATCATGACTTTATCCAATCATGGCTCATTCCCGTCCCATAGTATAAAAGTATTCTTTCAATGGCAGCCATTTTCAGTGTGATTTTGGCGTGGAGAGAGATAGAACAGGGCTCTGTTCAGTGCTATTAGTCAGTTAGTGTGCTATAGTGTGCTATTTTGCTTCAATTGTCAGTGTATAATTATATTTTAGTGTCAGTCTAGGGATAGTGTGAATGCAGTGAGGAGGACCATCATTCAGCTGTGCATAGTGTGCAGATAGAGTAAGGACAGCTCATATTGTTCAAGTTTAGTGTAGTGAGACCGTGTCATTCATACATACATTAGTGTAGAGTAGGGACAGCTCATATAGTTTCAGTGTAGTGTAGTGAGGCCGTGTCGGTAATCTTGACGTTAGTGTATAGCTAGAGTAGGGACAGTTCAGATAGCGTCAGTGTAGTGACGATTGAACACCATCTATTTGAATACATTACTGCCAGTTTAACCCCCGATGACGTCAGTTGTGACGAAACGGCCGTAGGGTCACAACGTGAGAACGCATCGCGCATGCGCGATTCCATTTTAAAATGGCAGAGGAGTTTTTATGCTGTCCCTGCTAGGATTTTTATGTCTTTTACTTATATTGTTTAATAAACGCAGTCCTAGATTTTCTACACTATTGGAGTCCCTTCTTTCTTTTTGGCATCTACAGTTCACCTTTACCGGACTTCTTTGGAAGCCACATAGGAAGTGCCCCTGGGACTATATTCTCCAAAATGGCGCCCTGTTGTTGCTGATTATCCGTCCATGAAAGAGGGTGGCAGGACATCACACAGAGCTTCCAGCGGGACGTCTCCAGAGATCCATACATCTCTACTAAGCCTGTTTTGACCCCCCTGAATAAGGGTGGTCACAGGCTTTCCGGTAAGCCTCCATTACTTTATCACCAGGTGGTGGGCAGCACTAGCGGTGGAATATTGATCCAGAACTCCTGCATTGAACACCTTAATTTTTGGATTCAACTTCTCACCTCCACTTTTACTATATGAACTGCCTTTTATTATATTTGTTTTCACCATATCTTTTGTAAATTATTTATGAGCACTTAATTGATTGATCATATATCGGCATTTTTTTTGCTGTCGTTCACAGTTGTTGGTCACTTTGTACTTTTGACATAACACATTTTACACCTGTGACAATTTTCAAGCGCTGCACTGTTCTTTGTACAACTGCCAGTTTAACGCCATTTACTTCTGTGTGCATTACTGCCAGTTTAATGCCCTATAGTTTTGCGTACGTTACTGCCAGTTTAATGCCATATCATTTTGTGTGCGTTACTGCCAGTTTAACACCATATCGTTTTGCGTGTGTTAGTGCCAGTTTACCGCCATATAGTTCTGTGTGTATTACTGTCAGTTTAATGCCATACAGTTCTCTGTGCATTACTGTCAGTTTAACACCATATAGTTTTGCGTGCATTACTGCCAGTTTAACGCCATATAGTTCTGTGTGAGCTACTGCCAGTTTAACGCCATATCGTTTTGCATGCACCAAACACCTCTTTACATTAATTAAAATGTATCTACATAAGGATTTCAACTTCTTCTTTACATTTGCTTATAAGCACCGCTCCCTCCCTCCCAATAATGTCTGGAAGGACAAGGAGAGGCAGATGTTCTCTTGGCACTGTAAGGGGGCCAGCAACACATGTGTCCACTGCCAAAGGTGGACGTGGTGCTCAGTCCTCAGGCAGGGCATCATTTCCTCTGTTTATTGTGTTAGCTTGTGCAAACCATCCTCATCCTCCTCATCCTCTGTCATGCAAGCAGAGACAAGAATGCAGTCACCTGCAGTTGCAAGAGTGGATAAACATGCCTCTTTGTCCACTTCTATTCCTGCCATAGCCCCAACATCAGCCATTGAGGAGTCAGCTGAGTTATTTGACCATAGCGTCAGACACTTGCTTTTGGTATAGGTTTAGGTTTTTGTTATAGGTTTTGGTATAGGTATAGGTTTTTGCTTTTGGTATAGGTTTTGGTATAGGTTTCATGGGCACAATTAATATCCAAAGAGCAACTTTTCAGCACCTGTTTGACAGGTGCATATCATTGCAATTTTTTACAGCTAGGTCAATTCTTGCTTTCATCAAGAGTACCTCTATACGGTTACAGTGGGAAGGTGCCACCAACACCCAAAGACCAATTTTTAGGCACCCGTTACTTCTATACAAAGTCTAAGTGATACCAGAATGTATCCAAAAAAATCTCTAATCTTGTTTCCAGCGCACTACATTGTGGCCACATCATACACACTGGCTCCCCAGCTGTTGCTGAGCAAATTAAAGGCAGCTTGTAGGGAAAATTTCATTTTTTTTATTTATAAATGCTATTATTGTGGCAGCAGATTCTAGACATGGTACAGATCTGCCACTTTACAGGTAGGCTAAGGGGACCCGCACTATATTGGAAGGAATTTTTCATTTTTATGCTTTCACTTTAAAAATAAAAAAAATCACTGCTCATTTAAAAAATGACGTTTTTAAAAACCTTTTTTTTTATTGATCCATGTCCCCCAGGGCAGGACCCGGACCCCTATAACCATTGTATGTCCAATCACTTGCATATAAGCCTTCAAAATGGGCACTTTCAGCTGGACTCAAATGAAAGTGTAGAACCATCTCAAGGATGATCAGAAGAAATGGACAGCACCTGAGTTAAATATATGAGTGTCACAGCAAAGGGTCTGAATACTTAGGACCATGTGATATTTCAGTTTTTCTTTTTTAATAAATCTGCAAAAATGTCAACAATTCTGTGTTTTTCTGTCAATATGGGGTGCTGTGTGTACATTAATGAGGAAAAAAATAAACTTAATGATTTTAGCAAATGGCTGCAATATAAGAAAGAGTGAAAAATTTAAGGGGGTCTGAATACTTTCCGTTCTCACTGTACATAAAGGTAAAAAACCTTCAGCCTTTAACAACCACGGTAAGGCTCAAGCCTTGTACACACGATCGCACTTTCCAACGGGAAATATGTCAGGCTGTTGGCGGTAAATTTGATCATGTGTATGCTCCATCGGACAATTGTTGTCGGACTTTCTGCCAGCAAATGTTGGCTAGCAGGTTCTCAAATTTTCTGCTGACAAATGTGTGTTGTCGGATTTTCCGAGCATGTGTACACAAGTCCGTCGGACAAAAGTCCAAAGTACAAACACGCATGCTCGGAAGCAGAAGCGGTCGGTCTTGTAAACTAGCGTTTGTAATGGAGAATTAACATTCGTGATGTGGCAAATTATGAAATCTCGAAATGCAGCGCACAATTCTCTTCTTCTTTAATGGGATAAAAATGAAGCTGCTTTGCTGGTGATACTAATGGAGTTATGGCAAACGGATTTTCAAAGGCTTTTTTTTTCTAGTGATATGTCAATTCTATATTGTATTTTTTTAAATGTAACTGCCTACTCCCAAACTGTCATTTGAAGTAAAACACATAGCCAAGTATTATTCTACACATTTTTTTTTATTGTGCATTAAAAAAATAAAAAAAATAAAATTAGACATGCTATCTGCCAATAGAATTTAACCAAAAAGTGCATTCTATGCATCCAAAAATATAGAAAATATACCAAATCAAATCATTATTCAACCAAAAAAATAATGTCAAAGCAATAACTCCAAGGCCAATAATAAATAACACGTTATCTCCTCCAATTCCGCAACATGTCTGGTTGACGAACGGCCGTTCAGAAACGAACTGAAAAGCACGAAATGAAAAGCGCAAGCTGAAAAGTGCTAATTGAAAAACATGAAAAGAAAAGTGCGAATCAACACTCACCAAACTTCTACTAACACGAAATTAGCAGAAGGAGCCCAAAGGGTGGCGCTAAAGTGCTGAAAAATCACGCAGTAGGTCTAGTACGTCACTACGTTCGTAATTGTTGACCAACATTTGTGTGACCGTGTGTATGCAAGACAAGTTTGAGCCAACGCCCTTCGGACAAAATTCCATGGTTTTGTTGGCCAACAATCCGATAGTGTGTATGAGACATAACAGTAAAAGCACTGCTACTTTTTAGGAGGAATTATTGACAAAAGTTACCTTTTCATTGTGCATAGGCACACAAAAACATTTTCAAGATTTTGCCCATTTTTTGATTTCAGGTCCATTCTAAAGGCCCATACACACGATAGGCCTTTTTGACAACAAACATGCAAATTAGCTGTTTTAAGGTAACATCCTACCGTGTGTACACTCCATCGGACAAACTTTTTCAGTTTTCATGGGACAAATGTTGGCTGTGCAAACAACTAAAGCCCCATACACACGATAGGACCTTGTACAAACTTTCCCTTGGATTTTTGTTCAAAGGGCGTTGCCCAAAAGTTTGTCTTGCATACATACGACAACTTTTCCAGCCAACTTTCACCAAATCACTTGGTTTTTCAGCTCTTTACCACCACCCTTTGGTCAAATTCTTTATTGTTGTCTGATATTGTGTCAATCTCGCCACTTTTATTGGCGAGATTGACACCTTGCGAGCCGGGTTCACACTGGTGCGGGGATCCGAGTTGGATCCCTGCCAATACCAGGCACTGTGTTTGGTATGTGAGGTCATAAGGGGGCGTGGTCATGTCATCCTATGACCACGCCCGCTTATGACCTCACAGTCCCAGCATGCCCCGGGACTGTGATGTCATAGGGGGGCGGGGTCACCGCCTATATAAGTCCGTTGGGGAGCACTCACAGAGCATTCCAGCTGGAGAGAGCGTCGTGTCAACATCTCTGGAAGAGAAGAGAGAAGAAGACAATCCAGAAGTCTGGGCCACCGCTGGCAAGGGAGCGGCAGAAGATAGCGGTGGAGCCGGCAGAAGATGCGGACACCGGGAGAAGACGCCGGAGAGACCCCCGAAGTCGGAAGAAGACCCCCGAAGTCGGAAGAAAACCCCCAAATTCAGAAGAAGACCCCGGAGCTGCCTAATAAATTACTTTAAAAACCTGTGTTTTTTATTGACACTTTTTTCCCTAGGTGAATGGGTAGGGGTACGATGTACCCCATACTCATTCACATAGGGTGGGGGGCCGGGATCTGGGGGCCCCCTTATTCGATTCGATAAGCCCCCCACCCGCAGACTGGGACAACCAACGGCCAGGGTTGTCGGGAAGAGGCCCTTGTCCTCATCAACATGGGGACAAGGTGCTTTGGGGTGGGGGGGCCCGCAGGGTGCCCCCCTCCCCCAAAGCACCCACCCCCCATGTTGAGGGCATCAGCCTGGTACGGCTCAGGAGTGGAGGCGCTCGCTCGTCCCCACCCCCTTTTCTGACCGGCCAGGCTGCGTGCTCGAATAAGGGTCTTGTATGGATGTTGGCGGGACCCCCACGCCGTTTTTTCGGCGTAGGGGGTTACATTTAAAATCCATACCAGACCGATGGGCTTGGTATTCTCCAGAGGGGAATTCCCTCTCGCGCCCGCCGCAGTAGGAAAATGTTATCGCGCTGGAAACATTCTCGCGGCTGCGTACTGTAGTTTGTACAAAAGACTGATGGCTTTGTGTACACACGATCGGACTTTGCTCCATCGGACTTTTGTTGCTGGAAAGTTTGTTCATTCGCACAGCCAACAAAAGTCCGATGGAAACTGAAAAAGTTTGTCCGATGGAGCGTACACACGGTCGGATGTTGCTCCAAAACAGCTAATTTGCATGTTTGTTGTCAAAAAGTCCGATCGTGTGTATGGCCCTAAACTTTCCAGCAACAAAAGTCCTACGGTGCAAAATCCTATCCTGGACTTTAGTCCAAAGTACAAACACGCATGCTCAGATCCAATGCAAAAGATCAGACAACAATACAGAAGTTGACCAAAGGGTGGCGGTAAAGAGCTGAAAAACCTTGTGATTTGGTGAAAGTTGGCTGAAAAATCTTGCCGTGTGTATGCTTAATTAGTTTACGGCCAACGCCCTGTGTACAAAAAATCACAGGAAAGTTAAGTCTGATCGTGTGTATGAGGCTTAAGAGGCTTGCTTTATAGCAAACATTGTAGTCATTGGAAATACCCGTACACAATAATTTTAAGCACATACCAGCATTTCCAGTTTGCAAAAAAAAACCACTATATTTTTAAAAATTCTATAAAATAATGTGATGAAGCAGTTTAAAAAAAGGAAAAAAAAAAACGCTTAACGAAGAATTCCAAGTATGGATATTTTTACATAGTTACATTGAGCCACCTTGGACCAATGTAATTATGCATATACTATACTTGTGGTATCCCTCTAGACAGTGGCAAGTGGTGTTTTTTTGTTTGGGGGGCGACAAGCAACCACCGTGGCACCTCAACCCCCCCTACTACTGTTGGCCAGCATTTACCCGATCATCGGGCACATTGGGCAGGGGGACAGGCTGCGGCATCTTGCAGCATCTTCCGTGTCCTTCTGAGATCACAGCGGCTTCAGCTGTGCATGTCCTCCCCTCCTCCTAGTCATCCAATAGGATCGCCTAACCTTTCAGCCAATCTGGAAACGTGTAACAGACCCATGCATCTTGATTGGCAGAGAGGCGATTCAGTGTTAGAAAAGCAAATATTCATTTGCTTTTCTAACACATCTGGGTGGACTCTAATCAGGTGCTTCAAAAAAAGCAATCCCGCCGCTGTAATTTAGGCACCCGGTGTCCGAAAAGGGGCCGGACGCCTAAATAGGGGGTGGCTGCAGAGGTCATGGTTAGATTCATACGATGCATGAATCTATCCATTATGCATATGGGGGGTGGTGAGAATAGAGGGGGCGCCCTTAATGCACGGGCCGCCCCTGCCTCTAGAACAGGGATCTTCAAACTATGGCCCTCCGGCTGTTGCGGAACTACACGTCCTATAAGGCATTGTAAAATTCTGACATTCCCAGACATGACTAGACATGATGGGAATTGTAGTTCCTGAACAACCGAAGACCACTGCTCTAGAAGCCAGAAATCACTGTAGTAGACAGTGCTACTCCAATGATCTCCACTGGCTTCAGGGTCCATGCTGAGTGACTGCCATGCTGCATTGTGAATGCAGGAGGTTGGCTGCCTGACTTGAGTGCCATTCAAAGAATGTTCTCTGAGAGCTCTTTGGTTGGATGAGGTGGCGAGGTGGGGCTCTGATATAATACTTTCCAACTTGTCCAGTCAAAGAATGCAGAGTTATGCCCTGTACACACGATAGGATTTTCCGACAACAAAATCTATGTTTTTTTTTTCCGTTGGATGTTGGCTCAAACTTGTCTTGCATACACACACGGCCACACAAAGTTGGTCGGAAATTCCGAACATCAAGAATGTGGTGACGTACAACACATACGATGAGCCGAGAAAAATGAAGTTCAATAGCCAGTGCTGCTCTTCTGCTTGATTCCGAGCATGCGTGGAGCTTTGTGCGTCGGAATTGTGTACACACGATCGGAATTTCCGACAACGGATTTTGTTGTTGGAAAACTTGAGAACCAGCTCTCAAATTTTGTGTGACGGAAATTCTGATGGAAGATGTCCGATGGAGCATACACACGGTAGGAATTTCCAACAACAAGCTCCTATCAAACATTTTCCGTTGGAAAATCCTATCGTGTGTACGGGTTCAAGCTGAATCAATGTACTGTAACTATGAAAAAATATCTATGCCTGGAATTCTTCTTTAATGTGCATGAATAAAATTCCCTGTTACCCTTTTATTAGGGTACTCTCTTCCTCTTTTTCTCTCTCTCTTTCTCTTTTTCCCTTATTTAGTAGAAATAGCTAAGCAAGATTTTACATTTTCAAAAACCCGTGTACAAGGTAAACCCCACTATCCCACCTGATCAAAATCTCCTCGGAGATCAAACAGGAAAGGTGCAAAATCCAGCTGTATGATGAACGTGAAGTCTGAGCTATATGCACATTCCTCGCTTAAATTGGTTTTCAGAGCTCAGTTAATCCAACTCTTTTTGTCTCTTCGCTATACCAGAAGATCAAAGAAAATAAAATCTGATTAATATGTTTAAGTATAGTAGAGGTCAGTGTGAAGACCCTTCTAATGAGCTTTTCATGAAGCAAAATGAAAGATTGTTCATTATGGACGACATTGACCATTTCAGATGACTATCCAACTGGGTAGGCACACGCAAAGATCGGATTAAAGCAAAATAATTGGACAGACGAGAGATCAAAAAAGTTGGAAAAGCTGTTTGTTCATCAAAAGACTTTGACAGTATATGAAGTTGTCTATGTCTGTTTATTAACATTGAAAAATAAGTGGAATACAAAGGGGTGTATGTTTTTTTATATACTTTTTTCTATGTCTTTGATTTTTCTTTTTTTTTTTTTTTTTTTGTCCTTTGAGTTTTTTAGCTAGTGTTCTTTATTGTAATTTAAGTCAAGTCAGTACAGATAAGAACAAAGACACAAATTAGTCGGGAAGTACATAGGCACAAGCATGAGGTATCAATACAGAATCTTACATTTCTATTTAAATATTAACAGCAAGAGTAAACCAGAAATCATAAAATCTACAGTATTTGGAATTATCAGCTTCTGTGCGCCCCAAAGATAAGACGAGACAAGTAAGGCCAATACAGGGAAAGGGAACAGAGAAGAGGGAACAAAGAATTAGAACTTGGACGGGTTGAATATATGTAGGTCTTGACAGTGGATCAATTTAAACAATAAGTTAACCTATTTGTGCGCCTCAACCAGTGCCATGCACGTTTTGCAATGCTGTTCATCTTATTTATTTATTAAAATGCTTAACCTACGCAGTCTTACCTGAAGACCTCGATGCGCAAGAAGAATTCCAGGTATGGATATTTTTACATGGTCCAGCTTGTATGTACTGTCTATATACCTGTGGGATCCTTATAGAAGCTGGAAATCACTGTAGTAGGCACCCCTACTACTTGCATTTTCTCAACGAATAGAGAGGCATAGAGAGGCAGGGATGTGACATCACGCTCTCCACCTTGTCCAGTCAGAGAATGCTTTGCATTCATTGAGAAAATGCAAGGCATTCTCTGAATAGCACCTGAGCCTAGCGGCCGATCTCCTGTATTCCCAGTGCAGCAGCAGGACAGCTGCTCAGCATGGGACTGAAAAGCTAGTGGAGATCATTGTAGTATGCATAGTTACTAGAGTTAAGCGAACGGTTCGGGCCAAGCAAACCCATTCATGGTAACACCGGAATTTGCAGGGCGTTTGCTGGGTGTTCGCCTTGCCAAACCCCCTGCAATGCGTTGCACAGTCCATTCTGAGCCCTGATTGGGCAAAGCTTTGCCCAATCAGGGCGTAGTGAATAGCTGGTTGTTAAGGAGCGGTCTGGGAATCCGGTCATGGTGTCCTTAACAACCAATGAGTCTTAAGCTATCAATGGGCTTCCCTGCTGACAGCTGAATAAAAAAAGCATTGCCGGCAGATTAAAAGTGAAAAAAAGCCAAAATAAAAAAAAAAAAAAAACAGCCAGGGTTCCCCCATAAAATCCATAACAGATCCTTATCTGGGCATGCCATCTGGCAGGCTAGGAAAGGAGGGGACAAAGGAGCGCCCCCCTGAACCATACCAGGGCCACATGCCCTCAATTTGGGGACAAGGTGCTTTGGGGTGGGGGGGCAGAGCCGCCCCTGCTCCAAAGCACCCACCCCCCTATGTTGAGGACATGTGGCCTGGTATGGTTCGGGGGGGGTTGCTCACTTGTCCCCTCCTTGCCTGGCCTGCCAGATGGCATGCTTAGATAAGGGTTTGGTATGAATTTTGTGGGGGACCCCATGCAATTTTTAAAATAATTTTTCTATTGCAAGCAATGGTATTGTATTGCTGGCACTTTAAATGTCATTTCATTCATTTTTTTTCTTTAGAAATGTAATTTTGCTGCAGCATGTTGTATACATGCTAGAGATGTGCCACTTTACAGGCATACTAAGGGGACCCCACCCCCAGGCACTATATTTAAAGGAGTTTTTCATTTTTATTGTCGCACTTTACTCATCATTAAAATCACTGCTCCTGTAAAAACAATCTTTTAAAAAAATATATATTTTGCATTGATACATGTCCTCCAGGGCAGTATCCAGACCCCCATACCCTTTTTATGGCCAATTAATTACATATATGCCTTCAAAATGGGGACTTTTGATTTTTTTAAGCTCGTGTCCCATAGACTTTAATAGGGTTCGCCGTTCGGGTCAGAACTTTTTCTTTGTTCTGATGTAAACCGAACAGGGGGGTGTTCAGCCCATCTCTAATAGATACACTGGTCTAAGCTAGTAAAGCTCTGTAAAAATATCCATATCTGGAATTCTTATTTGAATAAAAAGTGTGGTTATGGGGTATCGGCAATGATTAGGAATCAACTTTGTGCTATGTATCTGCTATTCCATAGCTCTGTTGTATTGAAATTTAGGCCATGAAGAATGCCGTTGAGCTGAGAGAATTTTGAGAAGGTTGTAATTTAGAATTTTTAGGACAGAGGGCGATGTAAGAGTTTTTTTTTGTTTCCATGACCTTGCCAATGCAAGTTTTCTGGCTATTAATGTATTTGTGATAAAGTGCTGTGTGTGGAGGTATGGGGATTGATTTACTAAGTCAAATAAGATGTCCCAGAAAGGGGAGAGAACTTCATGCGTCCAACAAATACTGTATGTTTTAAAGAGCCAGAGTGGCCACAGTCCCCCCAGCAGAGTTTGGATTGATGTTGGTGGAACCATGCTACTAGTCTTTGAGGTATATAATACCGCTTGTGTAGTAGTTTTTGCACAGACCACCAATGAGATAGGCATCAGATGCTTTTAAAGGTCATTGTAGGGCATAGTGCCATAGTGGAATAGTTGGTGCGATTGCCAAATCAGCCTCCAGTTTTTGCATTCTCTAATTGTGTCTGGTTAGAAAGAATGCAGTAGCTAAATGTTATCCCTTTTGAGTCTTTTAAATTTTTAATAAAGGTTTTTTAAATAATACATGAGAACATAATCAGAGAGGTAAATATTCCATGTGCCTTGATGACCAAAACAGGGCTACACAGTAGCATATCATACTATAACTCTTACAGACAGATAGCTAATAACAAATATATGGCAAGTTTGAGAATTCACTGTTCTATTAACCCTTTCATAGCCAGAGGCCATTGAAGCCTAGATGATCAGACCAAATTTATCAGTGTCAGTATGTATCTATTAACTTGACAGTACCTCTACGAATAATTAGCCTATCTTAACTTTTTGCACTTCTTTCTAACCACTTACAGACCCTTCGCCATCATTGTACGTTGGTACTTTGACGTAGAGTGCCGGGGTTATGGCAGCAGATAGCTGCCATAACCCTGGTATATTCTTAAATGGCGGGCAGTCCTCTTTCTGATAAAAAAGGTCTCCGCGACGGATTCGCCAGGCTCTGGTTGTCTCCGCTTCTTACTGGAGCTGACAGGCCTGGAGCCGAGTGCGGGAAAGATGGCCCTCACTTGGCTCCATAACATTGGATGACTGAAACAATGTCAAACATTACTTCCACCCAATGGTCTTAAAGGGGAATTTTTTTTTTAACCTCCCTGGTGGTTTTCCCGAGTGTGGCTCGGGGTTACATTTCAGTACCATTAGCGGTAACCCCGAGCCACATTGCATTGCATTGCAAGATCCTGGTGCATCTTACTTACTTTGTCCCCAGGATCCTGCGATGTCCCCTGGCTATGTCTGTGGGCTACTCATTGCGAGCGTCGCGATGCATGGGGGCGGAGCCCGGTGGCAAATTCAAAAGATAGAAAATTCATAACACATACAGTACACTGTAAGCTTACAGGTTACATTACTGTATGAAATAATTTCACCTCCCCTTTGTCCCCAGTGCTTTGTCCAATGCCCTGCATGCAGTTTTATATTATAAATACTGTTCTTTCTGCCTGGAAATGTGAGATTGTCCATGGCAACAAAAAGTGTTCCTTTACGTCAAAAATGGTTTTAGACCAGCTAGAAAACAGAGATAATAAATTAGAACACTTGCAGAATTGAGCGATAGTGAATCGTGAGGAAATAAATTTTATTATTATTATATTATTATTTTTTAGAATTATTTATAGTTATTTATTATATTATAATTTATGATTTTGTGTTTCAAACTTTATCATACCCGGCATATCTACTAGACTCTTGTTTGGACAGATTTAAACGTGTTATTACTAAGAATTACAGGCCTACAATATAAAATATCTATGCAAAACAATTGTACCGCTTTGAGACGCAAAAATCTGACATAATCATACCGCCAGGGAGGTTAAAGACATTTTTTTATTTATTTTTTATTGCATTTAAGTGTAAATGTGAGATCTGAGGTCTTTTTGACTCCAGATCTCACATCTAAGAGGTCCTGTCATGCTTTTTTTCTATTACAAGGGATGTTTACATTCAGTGTAATAGGAATAAAAGTGACCCCATTTTTTTTTTTTTTTACAAAGACAGTGCAAAAGTAAAAAAAAAAAAAAAAAATAAATAATAATAAAAAAAATTTAAAGCAGCCCATCCCGCCGAGCTCGCGCACAGAAACGAACACATACGTAATTTGCGCCCGCATATGAAAATGGTGCTGAAATCACACACGTTAGAGCGAGAGCAATAATTATGTAACACAAAACTGGTAACCTGTAGACATTTTTAAACGTAGCCTATAGAGATTTTTAAGGGACAAAGTTTGTCACCATTCCACAAGCGGGTGCAATTTTGAAGCATGACATGTTGGGTATCAATTTACTCGCCATGACATTATCTTTCACAATATACAAAATAATTGGGCTAACTTTACTGGTGTCTTTTTTTTAATTAAAAAAAGTGTATTTTTTCCCCAAAAATGTTGCTTGCAAGACCGTTGCACAAATACGGTGTGACGTAAAGTATTGCAATGACCGCCATTTTATTCTAGGGTGTCTGAAAAAAATATATAATGTTTGGGGGTTCTAAGTAATTTTCTAGCAAAAAAAATTATTTTAACTTGTAAACACCAAGTTTAAAAAATAGGCCTGGTCCTTAAATAGTTAAAGCCAAATTGAATTCTCATGGCTTTTTATCTCTTTATACTCTTTAAACCTCTTGTGATGATTTATGATGGATTTTTGCATATAAATTCTTTAACCCCTTGCCCCATTGGACCTTTTAAGAAGTTGGGAACACTAGGAGCTGCAGTCAGGCTTCTTAGTCATGTGATCACTGTGCCTGTCCTCCGACTCCTGATCATAAACAGTGACCAGGAACAATGAATGACAACTCACTGTGATAGAAGTGCCAAGTGAGCTTGTTTACAGCACAAAAATAAGCCGGCCCTGGGAATCGGTTGTTCATTTTTCAACAAAATTAAAACTAAATTTGAATAGTTCTGAAAATTTGGTATTCGTTAGAAAACCAATATATGAAATTAATTTAAATGAATTGCAACAAAATGTGTGACTATTTCATTCGGAGACTTGGATACATCCAAATCTCAGAATAAGCAAAAATTTGTCCGAATTTATATTTGGACAAAAAAGAAATTCCACATGTCTAAACTGCACCAGATTTTGCATTCTGCATTTTTAGTAAATCAACCCCATTATGTCTCAGTCTGGCTTTCTATCTCTGTTTTCTGAAAGTTATTGTTATCAGAAGAGTATTATAATATATAATGAGTATTTTCTTTTACCCACAATTTCAGCAGACACATGGAGATTTTCCTTGTCAAAAGAAGTTTATTGAGTATACAATGTTATAAAGATACATAAAGTAAGTTTACAAGGATCTATAAAGTAAGCTCATTGTTTTACAGTAGGGTTTCTATAGGTAAATATAATGAAATTTCAAATATTAAACATTGGGTTTACGTAAACCTAAATTAAAGATATATATCATTTCCTTAGTTACTTTTGTAGGTATTTAAATGATTTATACCTACTATACATATTATTTACAAGTAGAGTGTATATAGGTCAAATAAATTCTGATAATGAGCTTTAATCGTAAGGTGGAGAAAAGGAAAGAAAAAGAAGAAAAAGGGTTGAAAGGTAGAGGTATGGTCCACAAGGTTGTCCCGCTCGTCAGTTTATTATTCTTTTTAGTTCTCTTTGAAGCATTAGAATGGGTGTCTCTGTAAGTCATTTAATCTGTTACCATGGCAACAGGACAGAGTCATTGAAGTTTGACAGGAACTGTTGTTTTATCCAAGGATGCCAAAGTTTTTCAAATTTTGGAATTTGATTTTGATCGATGGCTACCATCTTAGCATGGGACATTGTATTATTCATTCTGTGAATTGTTTCTGCTAGTACCAATGTAAGAGATTTCCATGCCTTGGCCACTGTTTGTTTTGCAGCCATTATTAGTTGGATCATAAGTTTGAATTGAGAGAGTGTTAACCATTCCGGTTTTAGATTAAGTAAAGCTAAATATGGATCTTGTTGTATTATTTTTTTAAATATTTTAGATGCAATCACGAAGACTTCCTTCCAGAAGGTTTGGATTACTGGGCACATCCACCATATGTGTAAATGTGTGCCTATTTCTGGGCATCCTCGAAAACAAAGAGCTGAGGTATTAGGTGAATATTTTGCCACTCTAGCGGGTACAAGGTACCAGCGAGTTAGGACTTTATAATTTGTCTCCAGTGCTAAGATGTTGGGTGAAGATGACTTAGATGTGAGCCATATGTTAGACCAGTCCGTGTCTTCTAAAGTTCGTCCCAGGTTCCTCCCACCTCTGAACGTAAGAGGGTCTATTAAGATTTGCTACTCCATATAATTGATTATAAAGTGATGAAATTGTACCTTTAGCAAATGGATCTTTTGTACAGAGTGATTCAAAAATGGATAATTGGGATAATGGTGTATCCCCCTTTAGGAATGGTGTATAGAAATTTTTGATTTGGAGATATCTAAATATCTCAGAGTTTGGTAGATCATATTTTTCTCTAAGCGATGGGAATGAAAGGAATGATTTAGATGCTATGAAGTCATTTAGTGTCTGAATGCCTGATGTTGTCCAAGCTTTAAAAGAATTTGGGTAGATCCATGCCGGATAAAAGGCCGGATTTCTGATAAAAGAAAGGAGAGGATTGTGTGGAGATTGTAACTGATATTTGGTTTTTAGTTTATCCCAGAGAGATAAGAAGTGTTTAGTTATGGGATTATGAATTTTAAAGCGGTCTTTAGGATCAAGCCATAATAAATTTGATATTAATAGAGGGTCATTTTCTGAAGCCTCTATAAATACCCATAATGGGATTTCCTGTTTTGCATGGTATTTGGACAGACTGGCCAAATGTGCTGCTCTGTAGTAGTTAGTAAAATTAGGGTATCCCAGGCCTCCTTTATTTTTGGGAAGATGTAGTGTGTGTATAGGTATACGTGGTTTAGAAGAGCCCCATATAAACGAAGTTGCTCTTTTTTGTACTATTCTCAAAAAATAGGAAGGAATTGGAATAGGGAGGACTCTGAATAGATAAAGCAATTTGGGTAGAATGGTCATTTTGATTGCATTAATCTTCCCTATCCAGGATAAAGGAAGTTGCGACCATTGTTTTATTAGATTTGTGATCTGTCTTAATACAGGAGGATAATTGGTTGAGAATAAGTCAGAATGAGATGCTGTTAAATGAATTCCAAGATATGGGATTGATTTTTCTGCCCATGTGAATGGGAGTGCAGCCCTACCCGGGATCAATTCCATGTTTGTGAGTGAGTATTAAGCATTAGGCATTTCTTAGGATTAATCATAAGGCTGGATAGGGCTGCAAATCCATCAAGAGCTGGTATTAAGTTAGGACCAGAGACCTGTGGTGATGATAGAAAAAGTAATATATCGTCTGCAAATATACATAATTTGTGTGTAATACCTCCTACTTCAATGCCAGTTATAGTTTGGTTTGTTCTGATGTATTGGGCCATGGGTTCGAGTATAAGGGCAAATAATAAGGGAGATAATGGGCAACCCTGTCGGGTACCTCTTTCGATATTAAAGGCTTCAGATTTGTATCCAGCATATTTTATATAGGCTTTGGGTTTATTATATAATGCTTTGATCCATGTTAAAAAGTGGGGTCCAAAACCCCATTTTTGTAATGAATATTGCATATATTGCCAGGATACTGTGTCAAATGCCCTCTTAATATCGAGAGATAGAAAACATAAAGGGATTTTCCGTTTTTTAGCAATATGTGCCAATAACACTGCCCTGCGTATATTATCGCCTGCCTGTCTATTTGGCATGAAGCCTACTTGATCTCTATGTATTAATTTTCCTATAATGCTATTAAGGCGTTTTGCTGATATTTTTGCTAATAATTTAATATCGAGGTTTAACAGAGAGATAGGCCGATAATTCACACAGGAAGTATCATCAGAAAGGGGTTTTGGGATCATACAAACAATTGCCATTAGTGTTTCTTGCCGAAAAGAATGTCCTTCTAGAAGTTTGTTAAACGTTTCAGTGAGAATGGGAGAGAGTATTTCTGAGAATGTTTTATAGTATAAAGCCGAGTAGCCGTCTGGGCCTGGTCTTTTGTTAAGTTTTAGGTCTTTTATGGCGTTAGCAACTTCATCTATAGTTATAGGCTCATCCAAACTGCTTTTTTGATTCTGAGATAACTCAGGTAAGGTTATTTTTGAGAAGAAGGATTCAGCCTCTGTAGGATTAAATTCATTGTTTGTCTTATATAAAGTTGCGAGATGTGAGTGAAATTTATGGACTATTTTAACTGGATTACAAGTGTAAACATTTTTTGATAATTTCAAACGTATTGGTTTGAAAGATTTGTTAGTTGAATTTAATGCCCGAGCCAAATATGTACCTGGTTTGTTTGTATTCATGTAGAAATTGTGTTTGGAGCGTTTGAGGGATTTATCAACTGACTCAGTGAGAAATAGATCGTATTCCAATCTAGATTTTTCCAGATGAGATTTTGTACTCTGAGATGGATTATCTTGAAATGATATGTAGGCTGCATTAAAATTGAGTTCTAGTTTTTTGCTAGATTTTTGCGTTCCCGCTTAAATAGTGCCATTTGTCTTTGTATTGTACCACGCAAGACAGGCTTATGAGCTTCCCACAGTGTTATTGGGGAGATGTCTGTTGTATTATTAATTGATATGTATTCCTTTAAAGCTTGTTCAATGGCCATCTGATGTAGTGGGTGTTTGAGCATTATGTCCGGTAAGTACCACGTTGGGTCATGCGCTTTTGGTATGGCTGAGGCTATAGTAGTGTATACTGCATTATGGTCAGACCACGGAATCGGAATTATATCTGATGCAATAATTTCTGGTATCATTCCTATTGTTAGAAAAATATGATCTATTCTGGTGAAGGTTTGATGAGGGTGCGAGAAATAAGTGAATTTCTTTTTCATTGGGTTACTTTCTCTCCACGAATCTACCAGATTGTATTTGGAAAGAAGTTGAGAAAAAGGTAATCTAGAGGTTATTTTGGATGGTGTAAAAGGTGATTTATCTAAAAATGGGAGGAGGACCTGGATCGAATCCCCACACATTATCACTGTTCCTATTTTGTGTGTATTAATCACTTGTAATATATGTGAGAGGAATGGTGTAGGTTGTTTGTTAGGAGCGTAGTAGGAAATCACCGTGATTGCTGTATCCATTATATAACCCATGAGTATCAGGTATCTACCTTCTGGGTCTTTCATTTCTGATGATAAGGTGAATGGTGTGGATCGGTGAAATGCAATTAGAGTTCCCCTTTGCTTGGTACAGGCAGAAGCCGTGTAAATTTGTTGATAAAAAGGAGAAATATATTTTGGAGTAGAATCTTTGGTGAAGTGTGTTTCTTGGAGGCATACTATGTGAGCCTTCTTGTTATGGAAAGTACGGAAGGCTTTGGTCCTTTTTTGAGGGACATTTATTCCCTGAACATTCAGGGAAAGTATATTCAGTGGTGCCATGGCAATAGATCAAATAGTTTTGACTTACTTTTTGTTATGCAGAGCTGACTGCGCAGATCAACCTGTGTGGACTGAAGAGATGAATAGATAGAAAAGAAACCAGTGAATTCTAGAGTAAAGAGTAAACAAAAAACATATGAGATTAGATGATACATTGTATAAATTATTTTTTGCAAGTAATCACAATTTACCCGTGAAAGAGAATAAATATCTCTCTCAGGGGAATAAGTGCCTTCGTCACACTCCCACATAATATGGTTGGGAGAATGAGGAGGGCTAATGGGGGTACACGGATCTTCCGCTTACAGGAGAGAAGTGCTATGTCAAAAGACATCAAAATGATGTTTCATTAATTGGAGTGCAGAATATAGTTTTTGTTGAAATTATTTATTCCAGGGTGGTTGTATATGGTTAGTCTTGCCCTAGGCTAAATAATTCAGTTAGAAAGGTACTGTTAATAACTTTGGTATTGATGAAGATAGTTTGAATTATTTTGGGATTTTAACCCTTTTAGAGTAAACAATTACATATTTTATTCATATGCAACTGTTTAGATATGTTAACTCATAAAATTGAGGTTGTATTGCTTCAGATTAGAATAAACAAAAACATAATTCTAGGAACTAGTTAGGTAATAATATATTTGTTTTAAGAAAAGAAAGAAAAAGCTTCCATTACTTCTGGATTATTGAACATATTTGTCCTAAAAAGTAATAAATCTATTGTTATTACCTGATAATATATAACTGAACAAGAATTTCCTTATTTCACTTATACATATAAGGCTATATGAATCAGAAGTAATAAGAAATATAACTTGAATGTAACATGATCCCACACAGTGTGTGACTATCAGAATGCAGTTACATTCAGTTATAAATACAGGTTTTTTATAGAGAACCATCTCTTAGTATAATAAATGAAGAGATATCAGGAATTAGGATGTCAGTCCATTGAATCTTCTTGGTCCATGGATGATGTGGCATAACGGCCTCTTTCGTGAGAATGATGATTCCCATTTTGTTCTGAAATTTTCTGGGTGCTGCCTGAAGGTGAAGATGATGCCATTCTTCTGCGTGTGGGAGTGTTGCTGCTTGTGGGTTCTGTCAGATTTAATTTTAAAAGGGTTTGTTGTAGTTCATCTGCTGATCTGCTTCTGTAAATTGTACCTTGGTAGGTAAATCTGACTGAAAAGGGGAAGCCCCATTGATACATAATGTTGTGGCGTTGCAGTTCCATTAGTTGGGGTTTCATGGATCGTCTTTTAGTAATAGTAAGTTGGGATAGGTCAGCAAAAATTTGATAATTGTGTCCTTGAAAATTAAGTTCCTTTTTTTCTCTTGCAGCAATTAGTATTTGTTCTTTCGTTCTGTAATAATGAAATTTTGTGATTATATCACGTGGGGGTCCATCTTTCTTTTTGGCTGTGAGGGCTCTGTGTACTCTGTCCAGTTCTAAACGTTCAATAGGGATATCTGGCTTTAGTTCTTGTAATAGAGCAGTAATAGTAGATTGCAGGTCTGTCACAGTTTCAGGTATTCCCCTTATGCGCAAGTTTGAACGTCTGACTCTATTTTCGTAATCTTCGAGCTTAGTTTGAAGTATTAAATTCTCTTTTTTTAATTGTTCCAATTCTGTTATATTTTCTTGGGTTGTAATTTCAATTTCATCCATTTTTATTTCTAGGGCTGCGGTGCGGTTTCCCAGCTCTCTTATTTCTTTGGTTAGGCTGTTTGTTATTTGGTCTGAGGTTTGTTTTAAAGCCTTATGAAGCATCTTTTCAAATTGTAATAATATTACTGGGGATACTGAGGAGGCTTGTGGAGAAGTTTGTGAGAGGATTTGTTCTGTATCTGACTCAAATGGAGAGTCTTGCTGTGACATTTTCTGTCTGTGAGAGCGCCCTGATGCTGTATCTTGTGAGGTGACTGGAGCTGCTTCAGCTGCAGTGAGTGCCTGTGAGCTCTTTGTGAGGTGATTTTTATTTCTGCCACGGTTTCCTCCCAGTACCATATTTCCTGCCCAAACTTTCACAGTTTGTTCCCAGGGGCAAAAAGGTTCAAATGGATACCTTTTGAGCCTGCAGGCTCCGCTTTGTCCTTCTCTTCTCTCCTCAGCGGTGTGGAGCTCTAACAATGCATGTCTGCTCCGCTAGGCTCCGCCTCCTGCCCCCACAAGGAGATTTTCAGTGATATTTTAGAATTTTGGCAACATACAATGAAGTCAACAGGAAAGGCAAAATAAAAGAGTATCTAAACCCAAAAATAAATATAGCCCTCTTTTCAAGGGGTTATGACAAATGGCCCTCCCCACACAGTATATTGCGGTAAACCTGTAGGTAAATAAGAGAACCAGAACCTTCTCTAAGTGGAAGAGTGGGTTTGATAACAAAGTTGGCAGTGCCTCCAGCGAGGTCAGGGCCTCTGTGAGCAGAGGGGACTCCCTTCCTGGGAAATCAACCAGTAATCTAATCAAAGTAATTGGGAGCAGAGGACCTACTGCAACCAGCATATAACATTAACGATAAGAATATAGATGCACACCAGTATGGAAATAAAACAACCTTTTTAATAAGAAGAGATTAATAGCAGAACATACATCCAATATACAAACAGATATTATCAACAAGGGTCCCAACAAGAATCCTGGTGAGACTGTGCACATTAGGGATGAGCCGAACACCCCCCGGTTCGGTTCGCACCAGAACCCGCGAACGGACCGAAAGTTCGCACGAACGTTAGAACCCCATTGACGTCTATGGGACTCGAACGTTCGAAATCAAAAGTGCTCATTTTAAAGGCTAATTTGCATGGTATTGTCCTAAAAAGGGTTTGGGGACCCGGGTCCTACCCCAGGGGACATGTATCAATGCAAAAAAAACTTTTAAAAACGGCCGTTTTTTCGGGAGCAGTGATTTTAATGATGCTTAAAGTAAAAAAAAAAAAGTGAAATATTCCTTTAAATATCGTACCTGGGGGGTGTCTATAGTATGCCTGTAAAGTGACGCGTGTTTCCCATGTTTAGAACAGTCCCTGCACCAAATGTCATTTTTAAAGGAAAAAATCTCATTTAAAACTGCTTGCGGGTTTAATGTCATGTCGGGTCATGGCAATATGGATGAAAATCAGTGAGACAAACGGCATGGGTACCCCCCAGTCCATTACCAGTCCCTTTGGGTCTTGTATGGATATTAAGGGGAACCCCGCACCCAAATTAAAATAAGGAAAGGTGTGGGGCCACCAGGCCCTATATACTCTGAACAGCAGTATACAGGCGGTGCAAACAAGACAGGGACTGTAGGTTTGTTGTTAAGTAGAATCTGTTTGTAATTTTGAACATTTTTAACGTGTTTAGCTCCAGCCAAAAAATCTTTTCTAAGCTTTTTGGAAAACATAGGGAAGGGTTATCACCCCTGTGACATTTGTTTTGCTGTCTTTCCTCCTCTTCAGAAGATTTCACCTCACTTTTTTGTCCCAATGAAAAATGTTTTTTGAAAATTTGGGTTTTTTTGTGGAACAAGGATTGGAAAGCATCAGTGGAAAGGAGAACTTGTTTTCCCATATTAACTCTTACAGGAGAGAATTTCCCTTCCTAGGGGTAGATTTCATCTCACTTCCTGTTGTCTCCTTCCGTTTGCAAGTAGGAGTCGTTTGTAAGTTAGATGTTTGAAAGTAGGGTCCTGCCCTATATACTCAGCAGAAATTTGGGCCTTAGGTGTTGCTGTGGCCACAACACTGTAAGCCCTCACAGGGCCCTGCTGTGAAATATTAGATCAAGAATTGTAATTACATGCCCCTGTTGAACAGGAGCTGAAAAATTAGGCCTTAGGCACTGGTGCTGGTGCCACAACACTGCAACCCCTCACAGACACTCTAGTTGGAACGCAGGAACGAGCCCTGCTGCAAATTATTGCTTCAAAAATTGTAATTACACGCCCCTGTTAGACAGGGGCAGAAAAATTGGGCCTTAGGCACTGGTGCTGGTGCCACAACACTGCAACAAGCTATCAGCGTGATGATTGAGGAGGAAGAGGATAATTACTCAGGGATAGTCACTCAGCATCAGCATAGGCAGTCTTTGAAGGGATCTGAGATTTCAAAAAAAATTATTCGGTTACATCAGCATCAGGTGCTTGGTAGCTGGTGGTGATCCAAGACTCATTCATTTTTATGAAGGTCAGCCGATCGACCGAGTCGGTGGACAGACGCACCCTGTGATCGGTTACCACGCCTCCAGCAGCACTGAATGTGCGTTCCGAAAGAACGCTGGATGCAGGACAGGCCAGTAGCTCAATTGCATACTGTGCAAGCTCTGGCCAGTGATCCATCCTCAAGACCCAGTAACCCAGAGGATTTTCGGTGGGAAAGGTGTCCAAGTCTGATCTTGCCCCTAGGTATTCCTGCACCATGTAAAACAGACACTGGCGATGGTTGCTGGAACCGATCATACCTTGGGGCTGCGGACCAAAAAATTGTCTGAACGCATCGGTCAGACGGCCACCTTCTCCACCGCTCCTTCTTTGACTGACCGAAGCCTCAGCAACACGTTGTCCAGAAACAGGAGTTTGTAACCTCCCAGTCTCTGGGAACGCGTTGCACAGACCTTTCTGCAAGGCCTCCCGAAGATGTTTCATCCTCTGCTCCCTCTGCGATGGCAAGATAAGGTCCGCAACCTTACCCTTGTAACGTGGATCAAGGAGGGTTGCCAGCCAGTATTGGTCCTTCTCCTTGATACCACGAATACGAGGATCCTTACGCAGGCTTTGCAGGATCAGGGAGGCCATGCAGCGTAGGTTTGCTGAGGCATTCGGTCCGGAGTCCTCTGGGTCACTAAGAACGACATGGTCCGCAGCCACCTCCTCCCAGCCACGTACAAGTCCATGTGTTTCTTGGGACTGATCCCTTAAAGACTGCTGCTGATGCTGAGTGCCAGGCTCCACCTCCATACTGACACAATCTTCCTCCTCCTCCTCTTCCTCCTCGTCCTCTTCCTGTGTGATCGGCGGGCACGCAGGAACACTGTCTGGATAAAGGGGGCCTTGAGAGCTAAGGAAGTCCTCCTCTTCCTGCCTCTGTTCTGCCTCAAGTGCCCTGTCCATTATTCCACGCAGCGTGTGCTCCAACAGGTGGACAAGGGGGACAGTGTCACTGATGCATGCACTGTCACTGCTCACCATCCTCGTGGCCTCCTCGAATGGTGACAGGACAGTGCATGCATCCCTGATCATGGCCCACTGGCGTGGGGAAAAAAAACCAAGCTCCCCTGACCCTGTCCTGGTGCCATAGTCGCACAGGTACTCATTTATGGCCCTCTGCTGCGTGTGCAGCCGCTGCAGCATGGCCAACGTTGAGTTCCACCTGGTGGGCATGTCACAGATTAGGCGGTTCTTGGGCAAGTTAAACTCCTTTTGGAGGTCCGTCAGCCGAGCACTGGCATTATATGACCGGCGGAAATGCACACAGACTTTCCTGGCCTGCCTCAGGACATCCTGTAAGCCCGGGTACCTGCCCAAGAACCGCTGCACCACCAAGTTAAGGACGTGAGCCAAACAGGGCACATGGGTCATTTGTCCCTGTCGGAGGGCAGAGAGGAGGTTGGTGCCATTGTCGCAAACCACCATTCCTGCCTTAAGTTGGCGTGGCGTCAACCACCTCTGAACCTGCCCCTGCAGAGCTGACAGAACCTCTGCCCCAGTGTGGCTCCTGTCCCCCAAGCACACCAGCTCAAGCACCGCATGGCATCTTTTGGCCTGCGTACTTGCGTAGCCCCTTGAACGCCTACGGAGCACCGCTGGTTCCGAGGAAGAGGCCATGGAGGAAGAAGAAGAGGAGGGGGTGGAGGAGAGAGGTGTGTCACAATCAGCATTTTGGAGGCGTGGTGGCGGAACAACCTCCAACACTACTGCACCTTGTCCTGCATCCTTCCCAGCTGCCAGCAGAGTCACCCAATGCGCCGTGAAACTTAGGTAACGTCCCTGTCCATGCCTGCTGGACCATGAGTCAGCGGTAATATGCACCTTACCGCTGACCGCCCTGTCCAGCGAGGCATGGACATTGCCTTCCACATGCCGGTAGAGAGCCGGAATCGCCTTCCGTGAGAAAAAGTGGCGTTTGGGTACCTGCCACTGAGGAACCGCACATTCCACAAACTCACGGAAGGGGGCAGAGTCTACCAACTGAAAAGGCAGCAGTTGAAGTGCTAGCAATTTTGCCAAGCTAGCATTCAACCGCTGGGCATGTGGATGGCTGGGAGCAAACTTCTTTCGGCGGTGCAGCAGCTGGGGCAGGGAAATTTGCCTGGTACAATCTGACGTCGGTGTACCAAAAGCAGATTGCCCACAAGTACTTGGCTGTGACACACCTAATTCTACACCTTCATTCCTCTCACTGCAGGTCTCAGAGAGGACTGAAGGTCTAGTGGGGTTGGAAATCTCAGCTGATGAGGAGCAAGGAGAGATCCTCTTTGTTCTTTGGTGTGGGTCTTTTAGATACGCTTGCCAACGAACTGCATGGCAGGTCAACATATGTCTGGTCAAGCATGTGGTACCCAAGCGGGAGATATTTTGGCCACGCGAGATACGCTTGAGACATATGTTGCAAATAGCAGCGGTGCGATCTGATGCACTCGTCTCAAAAAAGGCCCACACCAAAGAACTTTTTGAATAACGCGCAGAGACTGCAGCGCCCTGCACATGTGGAGCTTTGGGGTGTGATGCAGTCAATGTGCTGCCCTTAGGCTGGCCCCTGGAGGGCATCCTGCCTCGTTGGTGATGTGCTGCCGCCTCCTCCTCCTCCTCCTCCTCCTCCTCCTCCTCCTCCTCCTCCTCCTCCTCTCTCCTATCAGGCACCCACGTTGAGTCAGTGACCTCATCATCCCCTCCCTCCTCATCACTGGAGCAAACCTGGCAGTATGCTGCAGCAGGGGGAGCATGACTGCCAGATTGCTGTCCTTCTTGGGCACCCCCTCTGTCCGCGCTCATGTTACTGCCTTCATCGAGCTCAGTATCGTCATCAGAGCCTTCCAAACGCTGGGCATCCTCCTGGAGCATGTACCCAACACTGTGGTCAAACAGTTCGAGGGAATCCTCATGAGGACATGGTGGAGCTAGGGAAGGAGTCACTGATGACATTGAGCTGAGGGAAGAGGCCGCTGCTTTGCCAGACAAAGCACCCTGGGCATGGGTGAGAGAGGATGAGGAGGATGAGGACGGCTTGGTCATCCACTCGACCAAGTCTTCCGCATGTTGCGGCTCAACATGGCCAGCTGCCGAAAAAAAGGCCAAGCGTGTCCCATGGCCACGTGCTGATGAGGATGCACCGTCTCCACGACCAGCACTAGACACAGAGCCTGCTTGCCCTCTCTTATTGGCTTGTGACTGTCTGCCTCTCCTTCTTGGCCTTCCAGACATACTAATGGCCTGTAGCTGCACTAAGCTGGGATAGAACACCTGTAATTTTCTTCAAGTAGCTTTATATACTGTAACCAGACAAGCCTGCCTGTCAGTAGGAAGATAAGAGGAACGGATCTAGCTGAACACTGTGAGCAGGACGCACTGTACTAAATGTAAATAGTCTAGCTGCCTGACCGTGGTACTAATAGGATCAAATAGAACACCTGTAATTTTCTTCAGGTAGCTTTATATACTGTAACCAGACAAGCCTGCCTGTCATTAGGAAGATAACAGGAACGGATCTAGCTGTACACTGTGAGCAGGACGCACTGTACTAAATGTAAATAGTCTAGCTGCCTGACCGTGGTACTAATAGGATCAAATAGAACACCTGTAATTTTCTTCAGGTAGCTTTATATACTGTAACCAGACAAGCCTGCCTGTCAGTAGGAAGATAACAGGAACGGATCTAGCTGTACACTGTGAGCAGGACGCACTGTACTAAATGTAAATAGTCTAGCTGCCTGACCGTGGTACTAATAGGATCAAATAGAACACCTGTAATTTTCTTCAGGTAGCTTTATATACTGTAACCAGACAAGCCTGCCTGTCAGTAGGAAGATAACAGGAACGGATCTAGCTGTACACTGTGAGCAGGACGCACTGTACTAAATGTAAATAGTCTAGCTGCCTGACCGTGGTACTAATAGGATCAAATAGAACACCTGTAATTTTCTTCAGGTAGCTTTATATACTGTAACCAGACAAGCCTGCCTGTCAGTAGGAAGATAACAGGAACGGATCTAGCTGTACACTGTGAGCAGGACGCACTGTACTAAATGTAAATAGTCTAGCTGCCTGACCGTGGTACTAATAGGATCAAATAGAACACCTGTAATTTTCTTCAGGTAGCTTTATATACTGTAACCAGACAAGCCTGCCTGTCAGTAGGAAGATAACAGGAACGGATCTAGCTGAACACTGTGAGCAGGACGCACTGTACTAAATGTAAATAGTCTAGCTGCCTGACCGTGGTACTAATAGGATCAAATAGAACACTTGTAATTTTCTTCAGGTAGCTTTATATACTGTAACCAGACAAGCCTGCCGGTCAGTAGGAATTTAACAGGAACGGATCTAGCTGAACACTGTGAGCAGGACGCACTGCATTAAATGTAAATAGTCTAGATAGAAGATAACAGGAACAGATCTAGCTAAACTGAATACAGTGTATATATATATATGCAACACCTGGGATGCATATATATACACAATACACTGTAAGTGCAGCTAACTGACTGACTGTTCTGCCTAATCTATCTAACTCAAATCAAATGACACTGTCTCTCTCTCTCTCTATCTCTCAGCACACCGGAACACACACTACACAGGGCCGCCGTGCAGGCGGCCTTATATAGTGTGGGGTGTGTACTAAATCCCCTGAGCCATAATTGGCCAAAGCCACCCTGGCTTTGGCCAATTACAGCTCTCTCTACTGACAGCGCTGTGATTGGCCAAGCATGCGGGTCATAGTGCATGCTTGGCCAATCATCAGCCAGCAATGCACTGCGATGCCGCAGTGAATTATGGGCCGTGACGCGCCACACGAATTTAGCGCGAACGGCCCATAACGTTCGCAATTCGGCGAACGATCGAACAGCCGATGTTCGAGTCGAACATGGGTTCGACTCGAACACGAAGCTCATCCCTAGTGCACATATACCTGGGTATATATAGTTATTAATAGAGATATCTCAAGAATAATGTTGCAGCAATGCTATATAAAAAATACTGCGCTAATAGCCTAAAAAACAAGCTGGTAGTGCCACAATAAACAGATGTTGTGTAATAAGCAAAATGGTAAACAAGCCCTGCACTGAAAGTAATGAAAAAAAAGTAATAAGCAATGGTGTATGATATACTCAAGCATCAAAGTGCAACTATGTATCGAAGTGCTAAATTGCAAATCAATTGCAATTCAATTAAAACAATCAACATTCTAAAAAAATATCCATAATGTAAGGACAATCAATGTATATGAAACACTCAAATAACAAGTTGCAACCATGTATTGAAATAAAGTGACAAAGTGCAAAGCAAAATAAATAATAATAAAGTCCAAACAATTGATGGGTGTGAATAATATCCACTCTATATATCATCATGATATTTTAGTGAATTTATATGGATAGTCACCATAAGTGTCCGTATATTTCTTGGATTACATCAAAGTGCAGAGATCCACTACTAGAGAGTAAACACTCTTACGGAAAAACGTGGACTCGAATACCGTAGGGCACCGAGTCACATGAGCTGGTGTGATAGTAGATCACAGAGGGTATACTTCATCTGTACAGTAACGAAGAGCAACTCCAAATCTTCCAAAGGGGCTCAATAGGAAGGGACACCACTTTCTCAATCCAGTCCATAAATTCATGTTGAGACACAACAAGCTTCCACACATAGTGTAAAAACGTAATTATAAAATATATTGAGAATGTATAGAACACTTACATCAAACACAGGAAAACAGCGCTATTCAATTTATCCAACACAGATGTGATCACAGGAGATAGGCATGTAGCACGCATTGGCCTTAATGGGAACTCGACCCAACGCGTTTTGTCAAATTTGACATTATCTGGGGTAGGTGCCAGATGATGTCCAAATTGATGAAACGCAATTAATAAATACAAAACCACTAACTTAAATAAACTAGACAACACTGAATGCACCTACTCAAAAAATACTCCAAATAAAGAAAAAAAAGTTTGATTTTTTGTCAGGAGTTTAGTGAGAGGAACTGAGAGTTTCCAATGTGTCAAAATTATAGTAAAATGTGTGATTTTTTGGAAAAATAAACTCGTAAAGTCAAACCTCTCATCCCTAATTTTCTTCGTTTTATTTTTTTAAATTATTTTAAAATTGTTTTTATTGAAAATTTCACTTATACAAAAATGGACATGCAACACAGGTGTGGTTGTGTAAATGGGAGATCAACAAGTGTAAGATAACAATGAATAACACACTGATATAAAAGCTGGCTATCAGCTCCCTTTCCAGCCACTCCCTGCACCACATATGGGATCAGACTGTGCCAGGGGTAGCTGGGAAGTTTGACCCGTTACTTCCAATTAATTCAGAGTATTATTGTAAAAGTGAGCAGTCATTATAGCGAAAAACGTATCATTTTATAACACTGGGCTATGCAATGACTAAAGCTGATTAAACATTAGAAACTGTATAACAAGGTGAGAATGAACCATTCATGTTTTAGGAAGAACAAAAAGACCGATAGCTAAAAATATGAGATTTTTGCTTGCAGAGGCTTATGGGTGTACTGAGTATGAGGAGAGACAGGAGGTGAAAAAAATAAAGAGAAAAGAGAAACTGGAAATCAGGAGGGAAAGAAGACATATAGGAGAGGTAATAGGGAAAGGGAGCAAACTTCACGGAGAGCTAGAAGAGGGGTCTAGGTGTGACGCAGGCTGGATTTATGTTGGGAAGCCACAACCCTAGAGCTGAAGAGATACTCCGATACGTTGGGCACAAGGATCCCAGATACGTTTGAATTTCTCCAAAGTGTCTAGGATAGTGTTGGAGATTTTTTTTTTGGACATTATCCAGAAGATTTCTTGTTTAGTTATACGGTATGAAACCAAGGGGGATTTTCAAGCACGTGCAATCGTCAGTTTGGCCCCTAGAAGTATGAAATAAATTAGCGTCTGGGCTAATTTAGGAATCTTGGGAATCCAACGTTTGAGGAGTGCGATAGTAGGGTCTTGGTTAACCGCAATTCCAGTGGTCTTGCGGATTAAATTGAAAATTTTGTTCCAGTAGCTCCTTATTCTAGGACATTCCCACAAGGTGTGGAGGAGTGTGACTAAGTGACTGCAGCCTCTGAAGCAGAGGGGGGAAGACTGAGGATAATACCAGTGGGACATGACCTTGAGGTTGGCTTCTATCAAGGAATTGTTGAGAATCCCTTTAAATGATCGGGCAAAGTTAGAGTGCCAAGTGTCTAAGTCCCAATCTATCTCAAGCTCAGGTTCCTAGCTCAACATATAGGACGCTTTCTCCAATGACTCAGCCAGGGCTGAGTATATCAGCGAGATACCCCCTCTTGTATCCATGGTTGTGGAGCACCATTGCTCATATGGGGTTACTGATAAAGGCTCACATTTCAGTTCCATATCAAGTTCAGGAAATGGGATATTTGGTAATAGCAACATTTTTCCAAGGGGAGCATGTCAAGTTTGGAGACACAGTAGCTTAATTTGAGGGGACCATTCGAGTTGAAATAGTGCCCAAATTGATAAAGACCTTTGTCTAGCCACAACTGGAAGGCCTTGGTATTCATCCCTGGGGGGCAATTGGGGATTGTGAAAAATGTGGGCAAACGGGTGCCAAGCTTATGTTATGGAATTTCATTTGTATAGTGAGTCACATAAAGCTATCAAGTGGGACAATGTTGGGGATAGAATTGGGGCGGCTTCTGGGGGGACCCCAGAGCAAGTAATCTAAGGTGTAATTTGGAATAGCTTGTCATTCCATCCCTATCCAGTCGGGTTTTGGTCCCCTAGAGTATATGATAGATATTTGCCTTAGTTGTGCTGCCTGGTAGTACCACCAGAGGCTAGGTAGTCCTAAGCCCCCTTTCATTCTAGGTCTAAAGAGGACTTTTTTAGAGAGGTGGTACCCAATTTTGCCCCAGATAAAACAAATGATTGCTGACTGAAGCTTGTTGATATGTAGTTTGGTGACAGGGATAGGGAGGGAGCAGAAAATGTATAGAATTCTTGGTAAAAGGGTCATCTTAATCACATTCACCCTTCCCAACCAAGACCTTTTGTACAGTGACCAACGTCTTCTGCAAATTTTTTAAACATGGGTGTGTAATTATGTTTGTATAGGAGATTGATGTTGGTCGTAAGATGAATACCTAAATATGTAATGGATGTGTTGTTCCAAGAAAAGGGAAAGTGGCTTTTTAATCTGTCTACCAGGGATGGAGGGTTGATACATTGAGGGCTATTGATTTAGTCATATTGACTTGCAGACCCGAGACTCGACCAAAATTGTTTAGTAGTTGGAGGATATTAGGGGTTGAAATAAGAGGGGATGTTATGAAAAGGAGGACATTGTCTGCAAATAGTGCACATTTATGGGTCGATTAACCACATTGGACTCCGTGGATCTCTGAATGGCGTCTGACCATTATTGTCAAAGTTTCTATTGCAATTGCGAAAAGAAGAGGTGAGAGGGGGCATCCCTGCCTTGTTCCTTTTGTAATAAGGAAGAGGTCAGGGTAGTGTCTGTGAAGTCTGACTTGGGCCTTGGGGTGTGAGTAGAGGGTCTCCAAGGTTTTGATGAAGTTAGGGCCGAAGACCCATCTCTTCAGTGTAGTAAACAGGTATGGCCAGGTGACAGTGTCGAATGCCTTTTGAAGGTCTATGAATAGAAGATAGCCCTCCTGAGGGGGTCCTCCATCCCATACTGAATTCAGGAGGGATATAATATCTACCGTTCTTCTTATCTTGTCCGGACCCTGTCTCCCCGGAATAAAACCCACCTGATCCTTATGGACATATGACCCTATGAAGGATGCTAATCTGTTTCATAAAATTTTTGTCATTATTTTTAAGGCATTATTAATTAAAGAGATTGGTCTGTAATTTCTTACTTCGCTTGGGTCTTTGCCAAGTTTGGAGATCACAGAAATATATACTAAATTAGCAGCAGAGTCTAAGGGAGAACCCTTTCTGAGGAAATTAAAGAAATGGACCAGAAAAGGAGAGAGGACTTCAACAAACGTCTTGTAGTAGTATGTTAAAAAGCCATCAGGGCCTGGGGCCTGAGCCTTTTTTGAGGTCTTCAATGACTTCTCTGACTTAATTTTCCCAGATAGGGGAGTCTAATATAGAGCGATATGGATCAGAGAGTTTAGGTAGGGGAATGGCTTCTAAGAAGGTATTAAGCTCATGGGGTGTGTTTGGGCTGTTCCCGGTATAAAGGTTGAAGTAAAACGATTGGAAGGTTTCTAGAATCCATTTGGGGTTCTGAGTCAGAGAGCCGGCAAAAGGATTTAACTTTGGGAAAGGAGTAGATTCTATGTTTAGGGGAAAGTTTAGCCTCCAGATGCGGACCAATTTTGTCAGCTTGGAGGTAGAACCGGCCACTCACCCACCTTAAATGTTTTTCTGCACTGGAGGTGAGGGCCACATTTAAGGCTAATCTAGCTGATTCCAGTTTAACCAGAGTGTCTGGTGTGGGTTTGCATTTGTGTGTCATACTGAGAGACTTGAATTCCTTCTCTAGGTTTGCTACATCCGTCTGCCATTCAAGCTTCAAACGAGAGGCTAGCTGGATTAGCTTTCCCCTCATTACCGCTTTATGTGGCTCCCATAGGGAGCTTGGGAAGATGTCAGCTGTATCATTAATAAGGAAAACATTCCCGAAGTTCTTTTTGTAGCATGATACAATGTACTGGGTTGGTCAAGAGGGTTTCATTAAGGTGCCACTGGTGAGTTCCTGTGGGGGTTGGGGATCCTGCAATTTTAAGGGTAACTAGTGAATGGCATGACCACTGTACTGCAAAGATAGAGGCATGGGATACCGTGTGAATCTCTGAGGTGGGGATGAAGACGCGGTCTGTTCTAGCATACGTTCTATGTGGGGCTGAGAAGTGTGTTTAATCTTTTACCAAAGGGTTTAATTCTCTCCAAGTGTCTATCAGGCCTAGGGAATGTAAGAGTCGGGCAATGCAGATGCTTTGTTTGGGGGGTCTTTTTAGGTGGGGGATGTCTTGTGCAAATTTGTCTAAGAGGTGGTCGAAGGTGATGTTGGAGTCGCCTCCCATTATTACCCTCCCATTATTACCCTGCCTTCAAAATGAGGGGAGAGGGAGGCGAGCATCGAGGAGAAAAAAGGTGCTTGGATTTGATTCGGGGCATAGTAGGAAATAAATGTGTACAAGACACCATCAGTGTGGCCTTTGACTAGAATGTATTGACTCTCCCTATCTCTGATGGTTTGAGAGTGTGTATATGAGCTCCATTTGGATAGGAGGATAGCCACCCCTCTTTTCTTAGTGTCTGCATTAGCAAGATAAAAGGTGGGATAATTGTGCGATGTAGGAAGGAGGGAGTGTAGCTTTTAGGGAAGTGGGTTTCTTCGAGTAGAATTACAGTATCTCACAAAAGTGAGTACACCCCTCACATTTTTGTAAATATTTTATTATATCTTTTCATGTGACAACAGCAGACTCGGTGGAGGCTGGGGAGGCACTGTGGTTAAATGTGTTACTCACAGGAGTTGTCAGCGTGTTACAGACTGGCTGGTGTGCCGATGGTGGGTCCGCAACCGATTCCTGGTCAACTGTGCCTCCGCATGGAGGAGTCCCAGCTGCCATCTTGAGGGATTCAGGGGTGGATAGGCCGAAATCGAGTTGACGACTGACCTCCTTCTTGGGGTGATCTCCCGACATTCGGGCAGATGCTCTGTCTCTTCTGGAGTTCGGGGAGGTCAGTGTCGGGGAGTCCCACTCATGTCTGCTGGCTTGGGGTCTTTAGTGAGGTCGGAGCGGGTCGGAGATCCCGGCTAGTGCATCTTCCCGGAAGTCCCGAGCATGCGCACCTTCAACCCTAATTTTCATTGAAGCTATGCTCACTGCTGGAGCCATTGGTGAAGACATGTCATTCCAAGCCCCGCCACCTTTTGGTGCATCTTTCAGCAATTTTTGGCATGGCAACTTTGTTCTATTTTTTAACTTGCCTAATCTGACCTTCTGACTCTGACCACTAACTCCAGTACCAACCTTGCATTTAGGCTTGCAAATGCTGGTCCAAGGACTTCCTTATCAAACGGGGAATACTTGAACCTAATAAAGAGGGGGCAGGTCTAGACATGATGGTGGAAATAACAAAACTGGAGGGCTGTCTGAGAAAAATCTAACAATATTTCTGAGGACAAAAGATAATAGTTTTTTGAGAAGAACACAATTGTTCCTATAAAAGGTTGGAGTATTAAAATAATGGCTTTGTCTTAAGTAAGTTTTAACACCTTTAAATCTTGAGACTCACCTTTGGTTTTATGGACAGTGCTATTTGGTTTATTGCAAAGCTGCTATTTATTTTTAGCCACAGGGAAAAAATATCATGTTGCCATAATGACCTTTTAGAGTCCGTACTAACTCACTTCTATTAAATAGACATTCTTTTTTTTTTTTTTACTTCTAGCCTACGAAAGTTCAGGTTAATTGCTACAGATCACTTGCAACAAAGGCCAGGTAATCATGGATCTTCAGCCACTTCAAAGTGCACGGGTGAAGGGTTAACGATGTTTTAAAACCAGGAATTGGCAGAAAAATAGCAGCTATCTATTTTAAATGTACTTTTCAACGTGAGTCATGTGTCATAAATATCTGAAACGGCTGAGTATTTTTCAGGAAAATAACCCGCTTTTAATCTTTCACTTTGCTTTTAATGCTTGAGAGAATTAACGTGAGAGAAATGCTAAGCAGAGACAATTAGCTGCGTTTTCTGCCAAATGTCTTTGCAAGCAACACCCTTCTTGACTCGAACACAACGGTGTCTTCAACATGATCAATTAGGCAATGCTAATAACATATGAAATCAAGGGGAGAGAAATAATTCAACCTTGGTAAGAATAACAACTGAAGAGTCTTTTTCAATGCAAAAAAATAAATAACTATAAAAAAAGAAAACACGGAAATTGCTTCTTCTCTTTCTGTCTTTCATTTTGTTCCTATTTTATTTTGGATCCTGGGTAAACTGACATCAGCAGCGGATGTGTGAAATGTAGCATAACTTTGAAAGGTACATAAGTTGTCAACAGTCGGAGAGCATTGTCTCCTTCTCAAAAATTAGTGATGACATTCTGTTACAATTTGGGTAAATTAAAGAGACCCTGTTCCTGAATCTGAGTTTGACTGCTCCCTCTAAATCAGCAAACTTGCATTTATAAAGCAAGACAATGCAAAACATTTCCCAGCACTCATATCAGCTATCCACCAACACAAAGCCATATTGTTTTAACAATTTGCACTATGGAGGAAACAGCAGAGAAATTAGCATCTGAATTCCAAGAAACTAATGTTGTTATTTAAATGTTACCTCTGGGGAAAAGTCCTGGCCCAGAGGTGTTCACAAGTCTTTTTTATATATCTTTTTGTGATCAGCTTACTCTATTTTTACTATTGACCTTTAATGTGGTGTCTGAGGTGAACCCTCAGGTGAAACCCAGGAGGCCCAACTTACTATAATACCAAAAGGAAGGCAAGGACCCCTCCCTAGGTCCTAGATATAGAAACATTTTGTTTAAAAAATTGGATTTGAACATTTTGAAAAGTTATTGCGGAATGTTTGAAGCCCCTTTTTCCCCTTCAGTTCATTTGGATCAGATTGGCTTTGTCCCTCAGAGGAGATGTTCTATTTAAAAGTATAGGATTCTTTGATTAAGGGATTAGCAATTCCATCTTGTATAGGTCCATTTAAACCAGTTCTTGGTAACCCTGATTTCCCACTGGGGATGTCCCCACAATATTTGTTTGTATGGTCTTCCTCATACATTTTTTTTCAATAATTACAGCTGTTTCTGCTTAAGGTATATAACCATTTGTATTGTTAGGTAAAAATCTAGATCACCCATGAGTAGGGTTGCTACATCATCCCTTTAACCCAGGACACACATTAATTACACAGGTTCTGTGGCTGATTAAGGTGGTAATTAAACTCATATGATGCTTTATCTGCATCAGCCTCAGAACCCGTGTAATTAATGTGTCCTGCATTAAAGGGATGATGTGGATGATTATTTCCAGCTCTGAGATTTTTATTTTCTCTAAGAAAGTCCCCTTTCATAGATCCATGACCTCATTTGAAAAAGTATGTGCGGGTACTCAGTGCCCAAAACACTTAATTTCTATGTTATATACCATGCTTTTGACCAATCCACCCCAAATAGTCCATACTACATAGCTGAATGGGAAAAAGAATTGCAGTGCACAATCATTTATAAGGAAGCTATTAAGGCATTTGGTCACATTCATAAAATTACTTTTGCTAGTAGAATTCAGGAGAGGAGTTTCAAGCTCTTAACTTGATGGCATACATATCCTATCAGGTTGGATGTGAGTTTCCCTCAAATTCCCAATATGTGTTGGAGATGTCAAAGTTACCTGAGCTTGTTGCCTTATTTGTGTTGGACATGCCCAGGCATTATACCCCTTTGGTCATCCATATTTGATATGTACGATAATATAGTAGGTGTTTAGATCATTAGTTCCCCAAAAATTGCACTACTATCGATTCTTCCATGTTCAATGACTGAAACGAAAAAGGACCTCCTAGATTTTTACTGATGGTTGCTAGATTAATTATACCTAGACATTGGAAATCTCTTTGACCCCCTTCTCTTTGAGAATGGGTGGATGAAATGCAAAACTTGCAAAGATTAAAATATTAACTGCTATCTTATACGATATCTACAGTACTCAAAATTTTTGGAAGCATGGGAGTTGATTTACTAAAACTGCAGAATGAAAAATCTGGTGCAGCTGGGCAAGGAAACATTCAGCTTCCAGGTTTTTTTTTTGTCAAAGCTTAATTGAACAAGCTGAAGTTAGAAGCTGATTGGCTACCATGCACAACAACACCAGATTTTGCACTCTCTAGTTTTAGTAAATAGTCTCCAAGGATTCATTTCTGTTCAACCTCCAGATTTAGAAAAATGCTAATGAATGGTGATACTTGAACACTGGACCTGTGGACTTGTTAGGTCAAAGCGCAGCAGGGTAGATGTATCCCATTTTTCTCCTTTTCTTTTTTTTTTTTTTCTTTTCTTTTTCTCGTTCTGTTTGGTTTCTTTTCTTTTTATCCTTCTGTTTGGTTTCTTTTCTTTTTCTTCTTCTGTTTGGTTTCTTTTCTTTTTCGCTTGCTGTTTTGTTCTTTTTTTCCTCCTGTTTTTATCCCCTTATTAGGCCAGATAACATGAGTTATAAAATACAGTAGATGAGAATTGAATTATTGTTTTTCCACAGAGGGTTAGTCTTTAATGTGAAAAAGATAAACGGATACACCCTGACGGGTGAAGAAGTGTTTGTTGAACTACCTTTTTCTATAAGACATACAGATATAATATATGACGTGTTTTTCTAGTGAGTTTTTTTCCCAAATGTACAGTGTTTGTACTGTATCATATTAAATGTTTCTCTTTTTTTCTAATAAAAATGTAATCTTTAGACATCCTTTGAAAACCTTAACGTGGTTGTAAAGGCAGAAGGTTTTTTACCTTAATTAACCACTTGACCACTGGGCACTTAACCACTTCAGCCCCGGAAGGATTTACCCCCTTCCTGACCAGAGCACTTTTTACAAATTGGCACTGCGTCGCTTTAACTGCTAATTGCGCGGTCATGCAATGCTGTAACCAAACGAAATTTGCGTCCTTTTCTTCCCACAAATAGAGCTTTCTTTTGATGGTATTTGATCACCTCTGCCGTTTTTATTTTTTGCGCTATACACGGAAAAAGACCGAAAATTTTGAAAAAAAATGATATTTTCTACTTTTTGTTCTAAAAAAAATCCAATAAACTCAATTTTAGTCATACATTTAGGCCAAAATGTATTTGGCCACATGTCTTTGGTAAAAAAAATGTCAATAAGTGTATATTTATTGGTTTGCGCAAAAGTTATAGCGCCTACAATCTAGGGTACATTTTCTGGAATTTACACAGCCTTTAATTTATGACTGCCTATGTCGTTTCTTGAGGTGCTAAAATGGCAGGGCAGTACAAAACCCCCACAAATGACCCCATTTTGGAAAGTAGACACCCCAAGGAAATTGCTGAGAGGCATGTTGAGCCCATTGAATATTCATTTTTTTTGTCCCAAGTGATTGAATAATGACAAAAAAAAAAAAAAAAATTACAAAAAGTTGTCACTAAATGATATATTGCTCACACAGGCCATGGGCATATGTGGAATTGCACCCCAAAATACATTTAGCTGCTTCTCCTGAGTATGGGGATACCACATGTGTGGGACTTTTTGGGAGCCTAGCCGCATACGGGGCCCCGAAAACCAATCACTGCCTTCAGGATTTCTAAGGGCGTACATTTTTGATTTTACTCCTCACTACCTATCACAGTTTTGAAGGCCATAAAATGCCCAGATGGCACAAACCCCCCCCAAATGACCCCATTTTGGAAAGTAGACACCCCAAGCTATTTGCTGAGAGGCATGTTGAGTCCATGGAATATTTTATATTTTGACACAAGTTGCGGGAATGTGACAATTTATTTATTTATTTTTTTTTTTTTGCACAAAGTTGTCACTTAATGATATATTGCTCACACAGGTCATGAGCATATGTGGAATTGCACCCCAAAATACATTCTGCTGCTTCTCCTGAGTATGGGGATACCACATGTGTGGGACTTTTTAGGAGCCTAGCCGCGTACGGGACCCCGAAAACCAATCACCGCCTTCAGGATTTCTAAGGGTGTACATTTTTGATTTCACTCTTCACTGCCTATCACAGTTTCGGAGGTCATGGAATGCCCAGGTGGCACAAACCCCCCCCAAATGACCCCATTTTGGAAAGTAGACACCCCAAGCTATTTGCTGAGAGGCATGGTGAGTATTTTGCAGCTCTCATTTGTTTTTGAAAATGAAGAAAGACAAAAAAAAAAATTTTTTTTTTCTTTTTTTAATTTTCAAAACTTTGTGACAAAAAGTGAGGTCTGCAGAATACTCACTATACCGCTCAGCAAATAGCTTTGGGTGTCTACTTTCCAAAATGGGGTCATTTGGGGGGGTTTGTGCCACCTGGGCATTCCATGGCCTCCGAGACTGTGATAGGCAGTGAAGAGTGAAATCAAAAATTTACGCCCTTAGAAAGCCTGAAGGCGGTGCTTGGTTTTCGGGGTCCCATACGCGGCTAGGCTCCCAAAAAGTCTCACACATGTGGTATCCCCGTACTCAGGAGAAGCAACAGAATGTATTTTGGGGTGTAATTTCACATATTCCCATGGCATGTTTGAGCAATATATCATTTAGTGACAACTTTGTGCAAAAAAAAAAAAAAAAAAAAAAAAATTTGTCTCTTTCCCGCAACTTGTGTCACAATATAAAATATTCCATGGACTCGACATGCCTCTCAGCAAATAGCTTGGGGTGTCTACTTTCCAAAATGGGGTCATTTGGGGGGGGGTTTGAACTGTCCTGGCATTTTATGCACAACATTTAGAAGCTTATGTCACACATCACCCACTCTTCTAACCACTTGAAGACAAAGCCCTTTCTGACACTTTTTGATTACATGAAAAAATTATTTTTTTTTGCAAGAAAATTACTTTGAACCCCCAAACATTATATATTTTTTTAAAGCAAATGCCCTACAGATTAAAATGGTGGGTGTTTAATTTTTTTTTTTCACACAGTATTTGCGCAGCGATTTTTCAAACGCATTTTTTGGGGAAAAAACACACTTTTTTACATTTTAATGCACTAAAACACACTATATTGCCCAAATGTTTGATGAAATAAAAAAGATGATCTTAGGCCGAGTACATGGATACCAAACATGACATGCTTTACAATTGCGCACAAACGTGCAGTGGCAACAAAATAAATACATTTTTAAAAGCCTTTAAAAGCCTTTACAGGTTACCACTTTAGATTTACAGAGGAGGTCTACTGCTAAAATTACTGCCCTCGATCTGACCGTCGCGGTGATACCTCACATGCATGGTGCAATTGCTGTTTACATTTGACGCCAGACCGACGCTTGCGTTCGCCTTAGCGCGAGAGCAGGGGGGACAGGGGTGCTTTTTTTTTTCTTTATTATTTTTTTGCTTTTTTATCTTATTTTAAAACTGTTCCTTTCATTTTTTTTTTTTTTTTAATCATTTTTACTGTTATCTCAGGGAATGTAAATATCCCCTATGATAGCAATAGGTAGTGACAGGTACTCTTTTTTGAAAAAATTGGGGTCTATTAGACCCTAGATTTCTCCTCTGCCCTCAAAGCATCTGACCACACCAAGATCGGTGTGATAAAATGCTTTCCCAATTTCCCAATGGCGCTATTTACATCCGGCGAAATCTAAGTCATAAAATGCTCGTAGCTTCCGGTTTCTTAGGCCATAGAGATGTTTGGAGCCACTCTCGTCTCTGATCAGCTCTATGGTCAGCTGGCTGAATCACCGGCTGCATTCTCAGGTTCCCTGTTGAGACAGGAGAGCCAGAGAAAAACACGGAAGACGATGGGGGGGGGGGCATTCTCTCTGCTTGTAAAAGCAGTCTAGAGGCTAATTAGCCGCTAGGATTGCTTTTACATGAAAGCCGACCGCTGGCTGAAAAGAATGATACCAAGATGATACCTAAACCTGCAAGCATCATTCTGGTATAACCACTCAAAGTCGTGAATGCTGTACCTGAAGACAAAAATATGGCTAACAATAAAGCACAGTAAACGGTAAAGTATAAAAAACTGCATACCTGAAAAGCAAACATGATAAAACATAATAACAATAAAACATTGCAGAATAGAATACAGTAAAAAAGAGCAGAACAATAGAGAGAATAGAGAGAGAGAGAATAGAGAGAGAACAATAAAACGACAACTATTATTTTTTATTTTATATTTTTGTTTGTGTTTTTTTTTTTTTTTTTTTTTTTTTTACACTTTTTTTGTAACTGTACCTTTTGTAACTGTAACCGGTTCCAGGTTCGGGTCTCTCAAAATGCGATGGCATCTTGGGAGACCCTGTGAAAGTGTGTCCTAGTCTGTGCAATGCTGTACCCTACGCTAATACTCAGCTAGTGAATGGTAGCGTTCAAAACATTCACCAATGCAAAGACCAGGATTGTCAGGACAGGAGGGACAATAATAGCGGGTGTCACGCCTATATCCGCGCTTGCTGCAGACACGACATCTTTTTTGGGGGGTTCGCTGGGTAGGGGTACTCGGGAGGACATAAAAATGCCTCTCATGCAGCCGACTGCATTTGGTTGGGGATGTGAATGGGGGAAGTATGGGCGCTGCAGAAGTGGTGGGTTCCCAATTAGGATTGGCGAATGCAGCAGGAAGGGCACTATGGGCACGACGGGCCTGTGTTTGTCTTCTTGGTGGCAGCGGGACACTATTTGTGCTTGCCACCTCACCAGCTTGAACTGCACTTATGGGACTCGCCACGTCACCAAGTGTTACTGCAGTGCTGGTTTGACTACGACCGGGGTGTACTAGGCCGCTGGCGCTTGCCAGTTCACCAAAATGCTACCAAAAAAACTGTTAACGATCGCAGGGATCAGGCCTGACTCTGCGAACGCTGCAGTTATGCGTTTAGTGTTTTGTAAGTGACAGTGATCGATCGATACTGCACTTGGGTGGGCTGGGCGGAGGGACAAAACGCAGGTGCTAGCAGGTATCTGGGCTGATCCCACTAACACTGCGTTTTTGGGAACCCTAAACTGCTGGGGATGCCAGTATAGATCCGATCGGATCAGATATTGATCAGTTCAGATACTATACCACTAAGGGAGGTGTACGGTGCGTGCGTGGGTGTTAGCGCTACTGGCACTAACCTGACGCTGCCTGGGGCTGGTGCTTGCCAGTTCACCAAAACGCTACCAAAAAAACTGTTAGCGATCACAGGGATCAGGCCTGACTCTGCGAACGCTGCAGTTATGCGTTTAGTGTTTTTTTAAGTGACAGTGATCGATCGATACTGCACTTGGGTGGGCTGGGCTGGGCCAGGCGGAGGGGCAAAACGCAGGTGCTAGCAGGTATCTGGGCTGATCCCGCTAACACTGCGTTTTTGGGAATCCTAAACTGCTGGGGACGCTAGTATAGATCTGATCGGATCAGATATTGATGCGTTCAGATACTATACCACTAAGGGAGGTGTACGGTGCGTGGGTGTTAGCGCTACTGGCACTAACCTGACGCTGCCTGGGGCTGGTGCTTGCCATTTCACCAAAACGCTACCAAAAAAACTGTTAGCGATCGCAGGGATCAGGCCTGACTCTGCGAACGCTGCAGTTATGCGTTTAGTGTTTTGTAAGTGACCGTGATCGATCGATACTGCACTTGGGTGGGCTGGGCCGAGCCGGGCGGAGGGGCAAAACGCAGGTGCTAGCAGGTATCTGGGCTGATCCCGCTAACACTGTGTTTTTGGGAACCCTAAACTGCTGGGGACGCTAGTATAGATCTGATCAGATATTGATCCGTACAGATACTATACCACTAAGGGAGGCGTATGCTGCGTGCGTGGGTGTTAGCGGTACTGGCGCTAATCTGACGCTGCCTGGGGCGATGCATATCACCGCCGGGCGATCAGGGGGCTAAATCTTTATTCGGTAATAAACGGCGGGTGCCCTGACACTATAAAAAATAAACAAACTAACCAGCGTCACCCGTAACGGTTATACAGTGATCAGTGGTGAAAGGGTTAACTAGGGGGCAATCAAGGGGTTAAAACATTTATTAGGTAGTATATGGGGGTCCCTGTCGCTATAAAACGCTGACGGCGAACCTAAATATTTACCTCACTAACTAGCATCACCAGCGACACTAATACAGCGATCAGAAAAATGATCGCTTAGCGACACTGGTGACGGGGGGTGATCAAGGGGTTAAAACTTTATTAGGTGGGGTTAGGGGGGTACCCTAGACCTACAGGGGGCCTAACACTCACTGCCCTGACACTAACTGTCACAAACTGACACCAATACAGTAATCAGAAAAAAAAAAAAAAAAAAAAAAAAAAACCTGCTGGTGTCAGTTTGTGACAGGGGGGGGGGTGATTGGGGGGGGATCGGGGGGCGATCGGGGGGGGATCGGGGTGTAATGTGTGCCTGGCATGTTCTACTGTGTGTGTGTGTGTTGTGCACTCACATTTCAGTCTTCTCTCCTCGGCCCGGAACGGAAAATACCGAGCCGAGGAGAGATGACATCATTTCCTCTGCCTCTGTGTACAATACAGAGGCAGGGAAATGATCCCATTGGCTGGGAGCGATCGCGAGGGGGGGGCCACGAATGGATGGCCTCCCCCTCACCTCCGATCGCCGGGGGACATTTGCCGACCGCCGCAGGCACCGGGGGGGGGGTCCGATCGGACCCCCCACCCGCGGGCAGGCAAGGACGTACATGTAAGTCCTTTTGCCTGCCCGTGCCATTCTGCCGACGTATATAGTCGTGCGGCGGTCGGCAAGTGGTTAAACCCCCTTCCTAACCAGACCAATTTTCAGCTTTCGGTGCTCTCACACTTTGAATGACAATTACTCAGTCATACAACACTTTACCCATATGAAATTTTTGTCCTTTTTTTCACACAAATAGAGCCTTCTTTTGGTGGTATTTAATCACCGTTGGGTTTTTTATTTTTTCCGCTATAAAAGAAAAAAGACTGAAAATTTGGTAAAAAAATGAATTTTTCTTTGTTTCTGTTATAAAATTTAGCAAATTAGTAATTTTTCTTCGTAAATTTTGGCCAAAATTTATACTGCTACATATCTTTGGTAAAAATAAGTACAACTTGGTGTATATTATTTGGTCTTTGTGAATGTTAGAGAGTCCAAAAGCTATGGTGCCAATATCTGAAAATTGATCACACCTGAAGTACTGACAGCCTATCTCATTTCTTGAGACCCTAACATGCCAGAAAAGTACAAATACCTCCCAAATGACCCCTTTTTGGAAAGAAGACATTCCAAGGTATTTAGAAAGATGCATGATGAGTTTTTTTGAAATTGTCATCTTTTCCCACAATTCTTTGCAAAATCAAGATTTTTTTTTTTCTTTTTTTTTTTTCACAAAATTGTCATATTAGAAGGTTATTTCTCACACACCGCATATGCATACCACAAATTACACCCCAAAACACATTCTGCTATTACTCCCGAGTACGGCGATACCACATGTGTGAGACTTTTACACAGCGTGGCCACATACAGAGGCCCAACATGCACGGAGCACCTCCAGGCGTTCTGGAGCACCCAGGCCAATTCTTATATTTCTCTCCTACATGTAAAAATAATAATTTATTTTCTAGAAAATTACATAGAACCCCAAAACATTATATATATATTTTTTTTAAGCAAAGACCCTAGAAAATACAATGGCGGTTGTTGCAACTTTTTATCTCGCACGGTATTTGCGCAGCTATTTTTAGAACGCCTTTTTTTGGGAAAAAAAACAGTTTTGTGCTTTAAAAAAAAACAAAACAGTAAAGTTAGCCCAATGTTTTTGCATAATGTGAAAGATGAAGTTACGCCGAGTAAATAGATACCCAACATGTCACCCTTCAAAATTGCACACTCTCGTGGAATGGTGCCAAACGTCACTACTTAAAAGTCTCCATAGGTGACGCTTTAACATTTTTTACTGGTTACATGTTTTGAGTTACAGAGGAGGTCTAGGGCCAAAATTATTGCTCTCGCTCTAACGTTCACAGTGATACCTCACATGTGTGGTTTGAACACCGTTTTCATATGTGGGCGGGACTTACGTATGTGTTCGCTTCTGCATGCGAGCACACGGACATGGGCGCTTTAAAATTTTTTTTTTTTTTTTTATTGTTTATTTTACTTTATTTATTTTAGTTTGACACTTTTTCCCCCCCAAAAAAATTTTTGATCACTTTTATTTCTATTACAAGGAATGTAAACATCCCATGTAATAGGAATATGGCATGACAGGTCCTCTTTACAGTGAGATATGGGGTCAATAAGACCTCACATCTCGCCTCTAGGCTGTGCCTGAAATAAAAAAAAAAAAAACGATCTTGGCTTCGATCGTAGCGGTGAGTCGGTAGAAGCACCGGAGGGTGGCGGGAAGGGGGGGTCCCCTCTCACCTCCCATAAGAACGATCAAGCAGTGGAACAGCCGCTATGATCATTCTTATGGTGTAGGAAATCGCCGGCTAAAAAAGCTGATATCTGAATGATGCCTGTAGCTGCACCCATCATTCAGATATCCCCGCTCAAAGTCAAGGACGTCATATGACTGTGGGCGGGAACTGGTTAAAAATTTGCAGAGTATTGCAGAGTATTGCGGAGTAGTGCAGGGTATATTGCAGGGTATATTGCAGAGTATTGCTGGGTATATTGCAGAGTAGTGCCGGGTATATTGCAGAGTATTGCGGAGTAGTGCAGGGTATATTGCAGAGTATTGCTGTGTATATTGCAGAGTAGTGCAGGGTATATTGCAAGGTATATTGCTGGGTATATTGCAGAGTAGTGCCAGGTATATTGCAGAGTAGTGCCGGGTATATTGCAGAGTAGTGCTGGGTATATTGCAGAGTAGTGCCGGGTATATTGCAGAGTATTGTCGGGTATATTGCAGAGTAGTGCCGGGTATATTGTAGAGTATTGTCGGGTATATTGCAGAGTAGTGCCGGGTATATTGCAGAGTATTGCGGGGTATTATGCAGAGTATTGCGGGGTATTATGCAGAGTATTGCGGGGTATTATGCAGAGTATTGCAGGGTATATTGCAGAGTATTGTCGGGTATATTGCAGAGTAGTGCCGGGTATATTGCAGAGTATTGCGGGGTATTATGCAGAGTATTGCAGGGTATTATGCAGAGTATTGCAGGGTATTATGCAGAGTATTGCGGGGTATTATGCAGAGTATTGCGGGGTATTATGCAGAGTATTGCAGGGTATATTGCAGAGTATTGTCGGGTATATTGCAGAGTAGTGCCGGGTATATTGCAGAGTATTGCGGGGTATTATGCAGAGTATTGCAGGGTATTATGCAGGGTATTGCAGGGTATTATACAGAGTATTGCGGGGTATTATGCAGAGTATTGCGGGGTATTATGCAGAGTATTGCGGGGTATTATGCAGAGTATTGCGGGGTATTATGCAGAGTATTGCAGGATATATTGCAGAGTATTGTCGGGTATATTGCAGAGTAGTGCCGGGTATATTGCAGAGTATTGCAGGGTATTATGCAGAGTATTGCGGGGTATTATGCAGAGTATTGCAGGGTATAATGCAGAGTATTGCAGGGTATATTGCAGGGATGGCTGAGCATGGAGGGATGGATGGATGTGACTACAATTGTCACTGAGCACCGCTGTGGGCACTACACATGCAGCCCACAGCGGTGCTGCCATCCGATCCCTCCCCCTCTCCCCTCACACTGTACCGATCGGTACAGAGAGGGGAGGGAGGAACCGGCGTCATGACATGACGCCGGCCTGTTGACATGTGATCGCTCCGGAGCGATCACATGGTAAACGGCCGCGATCAGCGGCCGTTTACCCTGATCCGTGATGCGCCGGGTCCTCTGGACCCGGCGGTCACGGAAGTTCTCGGGTGCGCGCCCCAGGGGGCGCGCGAGAGCAGTATTCTGGGAGGACGTCCATGGACGTCCACCCAGAACTAGCCGACCGCACTGTAGCCGTCTTTCGGCTATGGCCCGGTCGGCAAGTGGTTAAGATAAAAAGCCTACTGTGCGCAGCAGCCCCTTCCAGCCCCCCTAATACTTGCCTGAGCCCCATCTCTGTCCAGTGATGTCCACAAGTATCTCGGCCATACGCATTGGCTCCCACTGCTGTCAATAAAAATCAGTCAGCCAATCAGGAGAGCGAGGGTGTGGGGCCGGGTCACGGCCCAGTGTCTGAATGGACACAGGGAGCTGTGACTCGGCTCGGGTGCTGCTTGCTGTTGGGGCACTCGACAAGAGGGAGGGGCCAGGAGCGCAGAAGAGGAACCTCAAGAAGGGGAGGATCGGGGCTGCTCTGTGCAAAACCACTGCACAGAGGAGGTAAGTATAACATGATTGTTAAAAAAACAAGACTTTACAATCACTTTAATACTTAAACCTGCTCTCACCCCCATTCTAAGCCAATTCTAACTACCCTGTAAAGGAAAGATGTACAGTATATACTTACCTATTCTGAGGGAACTCCAGTCTAGTCACATGATCGGCTCCCAGCACCAGCTTCAGTGTAGAGAAGGGACAGCTGAGAGTGGATGCCCTGTAGTAAGCCTACAGAGGATGTCATTGCCCAGGCTCTGCAGCCATCGTCCACGATCTCTTCATTGAAGCCACCACTGAAGAGCTCATGTGACTGGATTACAGCACAATCAGAACAGGTATGTTTACACATTTTTCCTTTACAGGCTAGTTAGAATAGGTTTAAAATGGGGTGGGAGCAGGTTTAAGTATAGTTAGAATTTGCCAGCTCCCATCTCTCTCCACAGTTACTTAGCTGTTGTTGATATCCTGTTCATCAATCCTGCCTACTTAAGCCGTTTAGTCCAGAAAAGCTCTGCCTTTGCCTTGGTCAACATTGTAAGAAACATCTCTTGTGTTCCTGTTTAAAGACTGGCTTTGCTGACATCCCTTCTGGCTCCAGATCCTGCTTGCTGTTCCACTACTTTGATCCCTGACTTCTGGCTTGGCTGACTATCCATTCCGGTTACTGAACTTTGGCTATGTTTTGACTACGTTTGTTGTTTTTACTTTTATTATTAAACAAGTGTGATTTAACTGTACTTCTGCCTCTGTCTGATTTCATGGTTTCTGACAGGCGGTCTGCCTATGTAAACAAGACAGATCGCCATTCTGACAGGAGGGATAGCATTGATTCTGTGTTCCTCTAAAGCAAGGATTAGGATCCATGCCTTCCAGAAGTAAAAACACCTTCTACACTGTAGTAAAACACTGGTTAGGCACACATTTAACTCTTTCAGCACCCTAGATGTTTAACCCCTTCCCAGTCAGTGTCATTAGTTCAGTGACAGTGCATATTTTTTTAGCACTGATCACTGTATTAGTGTTACTGGTTCCCATTAAGCAGTGGTTCTCAACCCTGTCCTCAAGTACCCCCAACAGGCCATGTTTGCAGGTTTTCCTTTATCTTGCACAGGTGCTTTAAATCAGAGTCAATGGCTTGGTATTTTGGAGAGCTACTTTATCTAAGAGAAATTCCCAAAACATGGTCTGTTGGAGGTACTTGAGGACAGGGCTGAGAACCACTGCCATAAAGTGTCAGTTAGTGTCCGAATGTCTGCCGCAATATTTCAGTCCTGCTATAAGTCGCTGATCGTTGCCATTACTAGTAAAAAAAATGTAAAAATCCCATAGTTTGTAGACGCTTTAACTTTTGCACAAACCAATCAATATACGCTTATTGGGATTTTTACTAAAAACATGTAGCAGAATACATATTGGCCTCAATTTACGAAGACGTGATTTTTTAGCAGTTTTTTTATTGGATATGTTTTATAGCAGAAAGTAAAAAAAAATTATTGTTTTTTTTTTCAAAATGGTCTGCCTTTTTTTTGTTTATATCGCAAAAAATAAAAACCGAAAAGGTGATCAAATACCACCAAAAGAAAGGTGGTATTTGGGGGAAAAAAAAAAGATATACATTTTATATTGTGTACAGCGTCACACGACTGCAAAATTGGCAGTTAAAATGGCCTGGCCATGAAGGGGGGTAAATCTTCCAGAGGTCCAGTGGTTAAGGTTCCTGATGACGAGGAGGCTTCTAACTGGTCCAAAAAGGTCCAAACTCTAACCCCTTTTTTGTGATTATTGCATTCCTCACACATCTTTACATCAATCATTATCCTAATCATTTCTAACCAGGAATATATATTTAAAATTTGCACAAATGCACAAATGTTTTCCTGTGCCTATGGTAAATGTGTATCCACTACGCTATAAAAGCTATGTGTGCAGACAGAATACCAATGAGCAAATATAAGGAACACATTTTTCAGTAGCGGAGATAACTGCAGGGATATTTTCTTCTGCATGCTTTTAGATGTTTTTAGGGAAAATGGCTCATGTTTGAGATGCATTTGAGATGTGATTGAGACACATTTATCATGCATTTGCATTACATTGCCGATGACATTGACTAGTATATTGGAAAAAAAAGTAACTTAATGCTGAACTCTAGGCCAATATAAAATACACAAACAATGCAGCTCTGTACTCATTAATACATCATTAAATGTATATATTTAAATGTATGCAATGTAAGTAAACACAGAAAAGAGACAGCAGAAAAAAAAAAAGACCAAGTAGTCCATCGAATCTGTCCTTTTTTTTATTTTTTTATTCTTTTTTATTTTTTGTCTGGGTATAGATCTATTTTTGTCCCAAGCATGAAGCCATTTACTGTTGAATTGCTCACTACCTAGTCCATATAGTGAACTTGGTGTTGAGTTATTCACGTTAACCACTTCAGCCCCGGAAGATTTGGCTGCTCAATGACCAGAGCATTTTTTGCGATTAGGCACTGCGTCGTTTTAACTGACAATTGCGCGGTCGTGTGATGTTGTACCCAAACAAAATTGATGTCCTTTCTTTCCCACAAATAGAGATTTCTTTTGGTGGTATTTGATCATCTCTGCGTTTTTTTTTTTTTTTGCGCTATAAACAAAAAAAGAGCGACAATTTTGAAAAAAAAACACAATATTTTGTACTTTTTGCTATAATAAATATCCCCAATTTTTTTTAAGAAAAGCACATTTTTTTCTCAGTTTAGGCCAATATGTATTCTTCTACATATTTTTGGTAATAAAAATTGCAATAAGCGTATATTGATTGGTTTGCGCAAAAGTTATGGTGTCTACAAAATAGGGGATAGATTTATGGCATTTGTTATTATTATTTTTTTTTTACTAGTGTAGCACTGACCCCCGCAGGAGCTGCTGTATTTTAATTGGGCCTGTACTCTGCTTCATTTCCCCTTTGATTTCTCTCAGTCCCCCTGACACAGCTGTGGTGTAATAGTGTGCAGTAAAGACTCTAAAGACAATTACACAATATACAATGTAATATACCTTTTTATCTTTACCTTTGGTCTCCACTTGGTCGATAATGCAAAGGAAAACAACACTCACACAATTCTACTTAAACAAGAACTTTGTTTACTGTATTTGCTTTAAAGTAAAACACTACAATAGTTGTACTGTCAGACCAACGTAATCTGACAGTCAACTGACTTCAGCTTACAAAGATATTATACAAATGTAAAGTGTTTGAAATAACTTGCTAGTAATGCGCTAAGGAAAATAGGATAAATGGCAGAGTGACTTGATTTCACTATGAGCACTGTCCTACCCTTTGCACGCTTTGTAACTATAAGGAAATCAAATGCTGATTTAATAAAGTATAGTACAATATTTAGGGAGCTCCCATTATCTGATATCACAGTAACACTTAATATGGCAATGAAACACAAAGCCTTGTGTTTTATTAGGCAGTCCTTCTTTTCTTCTTTCTTCTGCTAGCTATGAATAAAGTGAATTCGTAATCCAATGGTTAATGACTCCCGATAAAAGCAAGCTGGATATTAAATCAAAGTTATGATAAAGCAGTACTGCAGCTATCTCTGATGCCAATGACACAGTACCAAATCCTCAATGAGACACAGGCCCAGGGCCTAGTTTTAGCTCAGTCTAATCCTCTTGACTTTGCTTGTGGGACTATGGATCCCAGCAACTCTGTATTGTACAGATGAATGTGTAAAAGTGCATTAAGGAAACTTTTTGGGCAACAGCCCTCTCACCCAACCAGGACAGTGTTGTCAGAAAGTTCCGCTCTGGTGTACAGGGTCCTGTCTCCGGCCGGCCGGTACCTCTGCGATGCTCCGCTCCACACAACAAGACGCTCCGACACTCTCAGATGGCTCAGACGGGCTCCTCTGGCTCCTTCCCAGTCTTGCCCCGCCGTCAGCCCAGCTTTCTGGTGTGTCACAGTATCGCTGCTTGGATCGTTCTTCCGTGGAGGTAGGCCGCACTGCGCTGGAGACCACACACAGATCCTCCCAGGCTGGCCATGCGTTTCCAAGAGACCTAAGATGGCCGCGCCGGGCCCTTTTATAATCTTCCCACAATGCAGTTCTGTTCTCCTGATGTTCATGGGAGTTAATGAGCTTTATGGGTAGGTCAAGTTAATGTCCGATGTAAACAAAAACTTCCATGTTAACTTCTTGAACGATGAAAAATAAAGATGCAGTCCTTTCATATTTTGGCCTCCTTTCAAAAATGTGCGTCCAGCGGGTGCGCGCGCACGCCTCCAACAGTGCGTGGCTGCTATCCTGCTTAAAGGAACTGACATATAGCTATGACGATTCGCGAAAACGTGCCAACCTGCCGCCAGCGGCTGGTCGGCAATCGGTTAAGGTCATCACAGAGGACAAGGGGGCACTATTTACAACTGGAGGAAAGGAGATTTAATCTCGGGGGATCAGGAAGGATTTTTCTTCCCTGCTAAATCAAATTGGATCCTGCTTTTCTGGAGTTTTCTGCCTTCCTCTGGATCAACTGTGGGTATAAGATTGGTTGAACTAGATGGACTTTGTGTCTTTTTTCAACCAGACTAACTATGTAAATATGTAACTACCTCTGCTGGAAGTTTATTCCAACCATCAGTAAAATAATTCTTTCTAAGATTAGTTTTGAACTTTTTTATAGCTAGTTTGAGGTCATGCCCCCCGTGTTCTTGATCCTGGTTTCATACTGAAAATACTGCACTCCTGAACCTTATGCACCCCCTTGATGTATTTAAAGGGTTCAAACATGTCTCCCCTTTCCTTTCTTTCCTCCAGATTGTACTTATCAATTTATTAAATCTCATTTAGCTGTAGTAGACATGTGCAGGAAACATTTTTTAATTTTGGATAGATTTGTTATGTTACTAATTTTCTTTCATTATAGAATTTGTTTAGTTTGGTTTCATAATTCATTTAGTTTTGTTTTCGTTAAATTTAGTTTTGTTTTGATTAAAATGTGTTTAATTTATTAATTTTCTAACGAATTCCAATTTTTCAGAATGATTAGAATTCAGATCTGTCCAAAAACGATCGACTGATTTGAATGCTGTGTGAAGAAATAGCTGGTTGTTGTTAAGCAAGCCGCATCCTTAACAACCATGAGTCATTATGTGTCAGCGGGCTTCCCCACCGACAGATAAATGTAAAGTAAAGAATGCCGGCAATTGCTCGCATTAGAAAAATGTAAAAAAAAAAAACGGCGGAGGGCACCCCAAAATTCATACCAGACCCTTATCTGAGCATCCCCCCCCCCGGCAGGTCAGGAAAGGGGGGTGGCCTCCTCCTGAACTATACCAGGCCACATGCCATCAACACGGGGGTGGGCGCTTTGGGGCAGCTCCTTGTCCCTATGTTGATGGAGACAAGGGCCTCTTCCTGACAACCCTGGGCTGTGGTTGTCAGGGTCTGCAGGCGGGGGGGCATATCGGAATCTGGAAGTCTCCTTTAACAAGGGGGCTCCCAAATTCCACCCCCCCTTATGTGAATGGGTATCTGGTTCATAGTACCCGTACCCATTCACCAAAAAAGTGTAAGAAATAAAAACACAGAGACAGTTTTTGACAAATCCTTTATTAAAAAATAAAAAACAGTTTCCCCTGATGTAAATCCATCATCAATCACACCGCCCGCGGACCCGAAAGAAAAAAAATCGCTCTCGCTGATACAAAGGCACTATGCCTACTCCTCTGTTTGACAGTTCTTTTATAGGGAAGGGGCGGGGCCACCTGTTTGCATTACCTGGTGGCACCCCTTCTGACGTCATGGACCGGTGTATGCTGGGTCCAGGATGTCAGAAGGGGTGGTGCCCCCAGGTGATGTAGACAGGTCGCCTTGCCTCTTCCCTACAAAGAAAATGTCAAACAGAGGAGCCTGCAGTAGGCATAGCGCCTCCGTGTCGGCGAGAGAGATTATTTTTTGGGGGTCGGCGGGCAGTGTGATTGATGATGGGTCTACATGGGGGACACTGTTTTTTAGGATTTGTCAAAAACTGTCTCTGTGATTTTATTATTTTTTGACACTTTTTTGGTGAATGGGTAGGGGTACTATGTACCCCTACCCATTCACATAGGGGGTGGGTTGGGATCTGGGGATTATGATAAGCCCCCTGCCTGCAGACCCCGACAACCACAGCCCAGGGTTGTCGAGAAGAGGCACATGGGGACAAGGTGCTTTTGGGGTGGCGGCAGGGCCCTGCCAAAAAGCTCCCACCCATCCATGTTGAGGGCATGTGGCCTGGTGTGGTTCAGGACCTGCCAGGCTGTATGCTTGGATAAGGTTCTGGTATGAAATTTGAGGGAACCCCACGCCATTTTTATTCATTGGGGTTCCCCTTAAAATCCATACCAGACCCGAAGGACCTGGTATGGACTAGGGGGGCCCTGCACCGTTTTATTAACCACTTGCTGACCTGCTCATGCAGATATACTGCGGCAGGTCGGCTCTCCTGCGCAAATCGCTGTACCTGTACGGCAGCTCGCAAAGGCGCAGTTGCGGGTGGACGTGCGCAACGGGCGGCATGCTCTCTCTCTCGCTGCACGCTGCAGGAGCGTGCCCACGGGTCGGGAGAACTCGATGTCTGCCGGCGACTTGCGATCGCCTGTTACAGAGACAGGACCAGGAACTGCCTTGGTAAACAAGGTGATTCCCCATTCAGACAGTGGACATGTCAGAGATCTACTGTTCCCAGTGATCAGGAACAGTGATCTCTCTCATGTCCCTGCCAGGCCATTCCCCCCTACAGTTAGAACACGCTGAGGGAACACAGTTAACCCCTTGACCGCCCCCTAGTGTTAACACCCTTCCCTGCCAGTGTCATTTTTAAACCGATCACTGCATTTTTATAGCACTGATCAATGTAATAATGTCACTGGTCCCCAAAAAGTGTAATTTGGGGTCAGATTTGTCCTCCGCAATGTCGCAGTCCCATTTAAAAAATGCAAATCTCCTCCCTTACCAGCAAAAACAATAAAAAAAATAAAAGTCCCTAAATCTATCCCATAGTTTGTAGACTCAATAACTTTTGCGCAAACCAATCTATATACGCCTATCACGTTTTTTTTTGTTTTTTTTTACCAAAAATATGTAGAAGAATATATATCGGCCTAAACTGATGAATACATTTGTTTTGTTATATATTTTTGGGGGAATTTTTTTTTTTTTAATTGTCGCTCTTTGTTTGTTTATAGCGCAAAAAAAAAAACTGCAGAGGTGATCGAATACCACCAAAAGAAAGCTTTATTTGTGCGAAAAAAAGGACGTCAATTTTGTTTGCGTACAACGTCGCACGGCCGTGCAATTATTGTTCAGGATTTTTATAGTGCCAACAGTTTGTGCAGTGCTTTACAATATACAGCAAGACAGTACAGTTACAACACAATCAAATATAGGAGGGTTAAGTTGGCCCTGCTCATAAGAGCTTACGATCTAAGGCCCCTTTCACACGGGCATTTTTTTAGGCAGACCTGATCGGACCCTCCATTATCCTCAATGGAGTGGCAGATATGAACAGACTTGTTTCCGTTTACACTCGCCTGAATAAAATCTAAACCAATCCGCTAAAAACAGACAGATAGGGATGCGTTCCCTATACGTCCAGCAGATTTGAGGGCTGTTGGGTGTAAACAGACTGGTGCCCATTGAGGACAGAGGGCTGTGTCTGTGTCCACTCTTCATATACGGAGCGGATACAGACCATCCATCGGCTGCTCAGTAGGGATCAGCGGACAGATTCCCCTCTGAGCAAACCTCTTGGGGCCTAATAGGGTGGGGTACAAATCTGGGAGTGATGAGCTAATGCAAGAAATAAAAGCTCAGTTGTTGAGTTTTCAAGGATCGCCCAAAGATGGCCAAAGAAAAAGATAGGGGTAGAGAGTTCCAGATGATGGGAGGGGCCCTGGAGATGAGCATGGCAGTTGGAGACAAAAGAGCTACTGTAAATAGCAAGAGGTCTTGGGAGGAGCAGAAAGGACAATGTAGGTACATAAAGTGTAGGTTCACTATATCCACTGTGACTATGCCACTGCTGCCATAGCTAAGCAACTCCAGGGGCATATGGGATTTTTTTAACCTCCTGCTTTGCTTGGCTAATATGCATTTCATTGCTTAGATGAAAATGTCACTCTAAGAATCTTCAGACTTGAAGGAACATGCTGGGGGGGAGCAGGGAGCAACGGGAGGTAGCGGGAGATGCAAATATCAGACACTCAGAAGTATCAGATGCAAAAGAATTCAGTGGAAACACTAGCTCTGAAAGACAGCAAAAATTCCCCTACGCAAGACAGAAGTGTCACTCTTACCCTAAACACAGGTGGTCAGACACTATAGCTGGCTACTGTGTCCTTCACCTATAGCAGCCCCCTTTCCCATAAGGCGAGAAGGCCTACCAGTACTCGGTTGCCCCCAGGACTTATACACAATGCTATAGTGCCTGGCTACCATGGCATGAACTGAACAAAGCAAAAAAGTACTTGTGATTGACAGACAGGCAGAGTGGTTTAATGACAGTACGGGTGAAGGTTAGGCATATTTTAGAGAACAGTAGTTATCCGATCCAAGGTCATACACAGGGAAATCCAATCTAACAGGGCAGACAGACAGGGTGCTTGATCAGATATTACACACATTGTCACACTCTATCACAAGCATAAGACTCAAGGTTTGGCTGGCTTAAATCAGGCCTTATCTCCACCCAGATACTGGCCACATTAATCACCTTGCAGGTGGACAGACAGACAAGGAGAATACCATAGCTAAAACCAGGATGCTGGAATGAGGAGCAGAAGTGCTGGATGCTCCCGACAAGAAGTCACAAAACTTTGCTGTCTTTGTTCATGTGTGGGAACCTTCTGAACATGTGCAAATGTGTTGAAGGGCTCTGCCTGGACCCCAAGGCTGGGCAGAGCCCTTCGGCACATCTGTGCTGGAGGGGGGCTGAGCCACTAAACAGAGGACTGAAGTAACTCTTTAACTTTTGGCCTAAAGTGCATCTTAAACTTTTAAGAGACCTAGTCAAAATGGGCCATTGCCAACTCGTTTTTGAAAGCTCCTGGACTATCATACTCATCTTTGCTTTATTGCATGCTGAGTCACCGATTGAGAATAAGTACGCAAAGTTCTAACTTCAATTATACATATTTGTCTCAGGACATTGACTCATAAAGTAGGACAACGACTATGAGGACAACCCCAGAACCTGCACATTCAGCAATGAGTTAACCGCTTGCCGACCGGCTCACGCCGATATACGTTGGCAGAATGGCACGGGTGTGCAAAATCACGTACCCATATGTCACTCTGTCATAGGCGGCTAGCAGGCATCTGCACGCCGCCGGCGGCACACGCGCGCCCGCCGTAGAAGCGTGCCCACGGCTCCCGCGCACTCGATGTCCACCGGTGGCCTGTGATCGTGGCATGGAGAGGCAGAACGGGGAGATGCCTTTGTAAACAAGGCATTTCCCTGTTCTGCCTAGCAACATGACAGGGATCTACTGCTCCCGGGAGCAATGATCTCTGTTATGTTCTAGTGAGCCCATCCCCCCTACAGTTAGAACACACTGAGGGAACACACTTAACCCTTAATCGCACCTTAGTGTTTAACCCCTTCCCTGCCAGTGTCATTTACAAAGTAATCAGTGCATTTTTATAGCACTGATCGCTGTTTAAATGTCAATGGTCCCCAAATAGTGTCAAAAGTGTCCAATCTGTCCGCCGCAATGTCGCAATCACAATAAAAATCGCAGATCGCCGCCATTACTAATAAAAAAAAATTATAATAAAAATGCCATAAATCTATCCCCTATTTTGTAGACGCAATAACTTTTGCGCAAACCAATCAATATACACTTATTGCGATTTTTTACCAAAAATATGTAGAAGAATACATATTGGCCTAAACTGAGGAAGAAATTAGTTTATTTATATATTTATTTGGGATATTTATTATAGCAAAAAGTAAAAAATATTGCTTTTTTTTCAAAATTGTCTCTTTTTTTGTTTATAGCGCAAAAAATAAAAAACGCAGAGGTGATCAAATACCACCAAAAGAAAGCTCTATTTGTGGGAAAAAAAGGACGTCAATTTTGTTTGCGTACAACATCGCACGACCGCGCAATTGTCAGTTAAAGTGACATAGTGCCGTATCGCAAAAAAGGGCTTGGTCAGGAAGGGGGTAAATCCTTCCAGGGCTGAAGTGCATAATAACCGCACCCTATTGTGTTGGGGTCTCTTTAACCACTTGCCGACCGCTGAACGCCGATATACGTCAGCACAATGGCAGCGGTGGGCAAATGGGCATACCTGCATGTCCCCTTTAATCGGCGGGGCTAGCGTTCGCTCGCCCACTGCGTACAGCGTGACTGTGCCCACGGGACCGGCGGACTCGATGTCCGACGGTCTCTGGCGATCGTGTCATGGAGCTGCGGAACAGGGAATTGCCTTTGTAAACAAGGCATTTCAGCGTTCTCCCTTGTGACATGACAGAGATCACTGCTCCCTGTCATCGGGAGCAGTGATCGCTGCCATGTGAGTTGAAGCCCATCCCCCCCACAGTTAGAATCACTCCCTAGGACACACGATCAATGATCGACCCCAGTTCCGATCACCCCTAAAGGGACCTTCGCTGTGAACGGAATGGGGTACAGGACGAGGTGATGAGTATGTTTAAATGTGACGGTGTAGCTAAGTAAGATCTTGGTTCCCGATGAGAAGTTGGATCGTCCGGGAGGTAATAGGGACAGAGGTTGAGGTGTCCATTTGGGGGGAATCCTTTTCATGTCAGATCAATGTGGATCGTGAGGGGTGAGGTAAGGAACGAGGGTAAGGGATGGCGGGTGTTTATTGAGGGAAGACACAGAAATCAGTGCATTTTTATAGCACTGATCGCTATATAAATGACAGTGGTCTCAAAATAGTGTCAAAAGTGTCCGATGTGACCGCCATAATATCGCAGTCATGATAAAAAACTCAGATCGCCGCCATTACTAATAAAAAAAAAAAAATATTAATAAAAATTCCATAAAACTATCCCCTATTTTGTAGACGCTATAACTTTTGTGCAAACCAATCAATATAAGCTTATTGTGATTTTTTTTTACCAGAAATATGTAGAAGAATACATGTCGGCCTAAACTGAGGAAAAAACTTGTTTTTTTTATATATTTTTGGGGAATATTTATTATAGCAAAAAGTAAAAAATATTGCTTTTTTTTTCAAAATTGTCGCTATTTTTTTGTTTATAGCGCAAAAAATAAAAACCACAGAGGTGATCAAATACCACCAAAAGAAAGCTCTATTTGTGGGGAAAAAAGGACGTCAATTTTGTTTGGGTGCAACGTCGCACGACCGCGCAATTGTCGGGTAAAGCGACGCAGTGCCAAATCGCAAAAAGTGCTCTGGTCAGGAATGGGGTAAAATCTTCCGGGGCTGAAGTGGTTAATAACAGCACCCTATTGTGACGGGGTCTCTTTAAGCAACAGCACGTCTAGCAGAACAAAGTTGAATTCATCAAAGTTGAGTACAGAGCATCATTTGAGGATTTGGCACTCTGATCATTAGTTTGGAAAATATAAAGGATATTTTAATGCTTCTGATCATTGTTAGAGTAATCAAGCCCCATGACGAAATGTATTGGACAGCCTCGATAGAAAGGTAATGTCACTGAGCACACACATATTGATGAACTATATTTCTATTTTCAGCTGTGCCACCTGATTTACCATGTTAAAATATGTCTGCAAAATCTCCTGAAACGCCGTCTGATAGAGTTCCATTCAAGCTGATGAAAAATCTCCCTCTCCGCTCACAGCAGTTAATTATACATCCATGGCTTCTGCTTCCGTACAAAGAATTCATGCAGCTTTTTTCATCTTGTGCAATTAGTACTTTAAAACTCCGGTCTACAAAGCAAATTAGAGCACCGTCGCCGCTCTTCATATGTATAAAGCATGCAGAACACCTTTCCAAAGTAAAGGCTTGCAAAATGTGGCACGTTACTTTTTTTTTTAAACATTTATCAATGCTGGAAGACATTAAAAATAGTAAACATCATTTACTCCATGGACTTATTAAATACAATGAAGTATCTAAGCCTTTTTTCTTTGTTTTTTTGTATGTAAGGGCATGTTTTCTGTTTTCAATAGAGCAGGGAAGATTTCTGGGGGGATTTATCCATAGACATATCAGAAAGGAACAAAAAAAAAAAGGCCAAAATGAGCTAAATCTAATGCCGCGTACACACGAGCGGATTTTCTGTTGGAAAAAAACTTGGATGGTTTTTCCGACGGAATTCCGCTCAAGCTTGCCTTGCATACACACGATCAAACAAAAGTTCTCTGAACTTTCGACTGTCAAGAACGTGGTCATGTACAACACTACGACGAGCCGAGAAAATTAAGTTCAATGCTTCCGTGCATGCGTCGAATTGTTTCCAAGCATGCGTAGGAATTTTGCGCATCGGAATTTATACAGATAATCGCATTTTCAGATAGGAACTCTTTCTGACCGAAAAATTGAGAACCTGCTCTAAATTTTTTTTGGGGGGGGGGGGGGATTCTGCCAGCAAAAGTCCGATGGAGCATACACATGGTTGCATTTTCACGGTCTTTTGCTGGTCGAATTTCCGATCGTGTGTACACGGCATTAGTTACTACAAGTGTCCACTTTGGAAGACTTCTACTTTACTCCTTTTTCAGAGCCAACTCAAGATTTTTTAATTTTTTCCTCACTTTTAGTCCCAGTGACAATAGTCACTAGAACAAAGAGAAGGAGTAAATTTCCCCAGACAACAACAACAACAAAAATCAGGGTGTGTATCCCTTCCCTATGTAGTGCTCACCCCTGAAAGGGCCCGCCAATTTGCCACAGGTTCTTCTCCCAGATTAGTGCAGCGGCAGCCAGGCACACAACAACAGTCACTCTTTCTGGATCAATGTATAGTCTAGGGGTTGTCGTTTTGATATTTATTGCTAAATTAACTTACAGTGGGGACGGAAAGTATTCAGACCCCCTTAAATTTTTCACTCTTTGTTATATTGCAGCCATTTGCTAAAATCATTTAAGTTCAATTTTTTTTCCTCAATAATGTACACACAGCACCCCATATTGACAGAAAAACACAGAATTGTTGACATTTTTGCAGATTTATTAAAAAAGAAAAACTGAAATATCATATGGTCCTAAGTATTCAGGCCCTTTGCTGTGACACTCATATATTTAGCTCAGGTGCTGTCCATTTCTTCTGATCATCCTTGAGATGGTTCTACACCTTCATTTGAGTCCAGCTGTGTTTGATTATACTGATTGGACTTGATTAGGAAAGCCACACACCTGTCTATATAAGACCTTACAGCTCACAGTGCATGTCATAGCAAATGAGAATCATGAGGTCAAAGGAACTGCCTGAAGAGCTCAGAGACAGAATTGTGGCAAGGCACGGATCTGGCCAAGGTTACGAAAAAATTTCTTCTGCACTTAAGGTTCCTAAGAGCACAGTGGCCTCCATAATCCTTCAATGGAAGACGTTTGGGATGACCAGAATCCTTCTTAGTCCGGCCAAACTGAGCTATTGGGGGAAAAGAGCCTTGGTGAGAGAGGTAAAGAAGAACCCGAAGATCACTGTATCTGAGCTTCAGATATCGGGAGATGGGAGAAAGTTGTAAAAAGTCAACCATCACTGCAGCCCTCCACCAGTCGGGGCCTTATGGCAGAGTGGACCGACATAAGCCTCTCCTCAGTGCAAGACACATGAAAGCCCGCATGGAGTTTGCCAAAAAACACTGGAAGGACTCCAAGATGGTGAGAAATAAGATTCTCTGGTCTGATGAGACCAAGATAGAACATTTTTGCCTTAATTCTAAGCATGGAGAAAACCAGTGACTGCTCATCACCTGTCCATTACAGTCCCAAAAGTGAAGCATGGTGGTGGCAGCATCATGCTGTGGGGGTGTTTTTCAGCTGCAGGGACAGGACGACTGGTTGCAATCGGCTAAGTGCAGTGATATCCTGGACAAAAACCTTCTCCAGAGTGCTCAGGACCTCAGACTGGGTCGAAGGTTTACCTTCCAACAAGACAATGACCCTAAGCACACAGCTAAAATAATGAAGGAGTGGCTTCACAACAACTCCGTGACTGTTCTTGAATGGCCCAGCCAGAGCCCTGACTTAAACCCAATTGAACATCTCTGGAGAGACCTAAAAATGGCTGTCCACCAACGTTTACCATCCAACCTGACAGAACTGGAGAGGATCTGCAAGGAGGAATGGCAGAGGATCCCCAAATCCAAGTGTGAAAAACTTGTTGCATCTTTCCCAAAAAGACTCATGGCTGTATTAGATCAAAAGGGGCTTCTACTAAATACCGAGCAAAGGGTCTGAATACTTAGAACCATGTGATATTTCAGTTTTTCTTTTTTAATAAATCTGCAAAAATGTCAACAATTCTGTGTTTTTCTGTCAATATGGGGTGCTGTGTGTACATTAATGAGGAAAAAAATGAACTTAAATGATTTTAGCAAATGGCTGCAATATAACATAGAGTGAAAAATTTAAGGGGGTTTGAATACTTTCCGTCCCCACTGTATATAGGACATGGGGAACTGTGGGTCTTGACCTGATGTGTGACTTCCGGGACAGCTGACCACTCTCTACCATTGCCTGGAGCAAAGAAGAGCTCCCTTCCTGGCCACCACTCACAGCGGTGGGCACAGGACTTCATTCCCATACAACCCGTGGCTCAGACACATATCTTGGTTCACAGGGAACTGTGGCATAGTACATTATTGCTGAACAGTAATGAGAGGACACTCCTCACTTTGTCAGTACACCTTAGAACAGGCTCTTTAGTAATAGCCCAGAAAATGGACAGCGCTGAGACACCATCAGAAATATCCCAGGCCAGGCAAACTCTAGTACTGATACACAAGGGACAGCAGCAGAAAAAGTCACAGGATACTACACTCAGGTCTGTGCTCACAATGTCTCTAGATACTTGGATGCCTTCTTCCAATAACAATTGGAATCTGACAATTCCATTCTCTCTCTGCGCTTAACAGTTCATTAGGTACTGCCTCCGATGATCTGTGCATGCGCCGTGTTGATGTCACGCTAGCTGATCAACAAATCAGCTGGAGTGATGTTGCGTACTGCGCATGCACAGACCCATCAGAGACATTTTTTGATGGAGGGCATTTCTCTACAGAACACCAGCTCTGTGACGTCACCTAACAGCGGGCATCAGCCCCCTGTCTGCTGAAAATGGGTCACAGGATTGCAGAATGAACTGCACTCCTGTGATCCACACAGGAAGTACAGCCAAACGAGCTTTGGCTGTACTTATGACCTCTAGCGATGAAGGGGTTTAAGCCAGGGCTTATTTTATCAGAGAATAGGTGCAGGTACTTCCCTGCTGGAGGACAGTAGTAAAGAGCCAAATGGTGGGTATGGCAAAACTGCATTACCAGTGGTAGGGTCCCACTTACCGACCGGCTCATGTACATATATATGGCGGCAGTTTGAAGATGGATATCTCGGTAATGGCAGTAGCTGCTGCCACAACGGAAGTATCCATCTTTATAGCCGGTGGTCCTGTTTACGATAATGGTGGTTTCTGCAGCGGATTCACTGCGAGATCACCGTTATCGGCTGCAGGAGAGGTGACACCCCCCCCCTCCCGCCGCTCTCCCGCGATTTCCGTCGCTTACCGGAACCGTCGGGAGCAGCGGAGGCGATAGGGACCTGTCCGTGGCTGTGTATGGAGACGAGTGAGGGGAAGATGGCCCCCACCTGTCTCCATACTAAAGCAGGGCGCAAGCGACGTCAAAACATCACTTCCGCCCATACGTCTCAAAGGCACATTTTTCTGTTGTCATTTTTTCAAATGACAATTTTTTATTATTTTTTTTAATTGCATTTAAATCCAAATATGAGATCTGAGGTCTTTTTGACCCCAGATCTCATATTTAAGAGGACCTGTCATGCTTTTTTTTCTATTACAAGGGATCCTTGTAATAGGAATAAAAGTGACCCAATCTTTTTTTTTTTTAAACAGTGAAAAAATAAATAAAATCAAGTAAAATAAATAAGAAAAAATTTTTTTTTTAAAGCCCCAGTCCCGACGAGCTCGCGTGCAGAAGCGAATGCATACGTGAGTAGCGCCTGCATATGAAAACGGTGGTCGAACCACACATGTGAGGTATCGCTGCTATCGTTAGAGTAAGAGCAATAATTCCAGCCCTAGACCTCCTCTGTAACTCAAAACATGCAACCTGTAGAATTTTTTAAACGTCGCCTATGGAGACTTTTAAGGGTAAAATTTTGGCGCCATTCCACGAGCGGGCACAATTTTGAAGCGTGACGTGCTGGGTATCAATTTACTTGGCTTAACATTATCTTTCACAATATAAAAAAAAAAATGGGCTAACTTTACTGTTGTCTTATTTTTTTATTCAAAAAAGTGAAATTTTTCCAAAAAAAGTATGCTTGTAAGACTGCTGCGCAAATACGGTGTGAAAAAAAGTATTGCAATGACCGCCATTTTATTATAATGTTTGGGGGTTCTAAGTAATTTTCTAGCAAAAAAAACTGTTTTAAAATTGTAAACACCAAAATCTCAAAACGAGGCTTAAGTGGTTCATGGTTAACAATTATAAAAACTTGCATAGAAGAACAATCAGAGATGTAAACAGAGTAAGAAAGGAACAGTCCGTAAAGTCCATGGCAGATGGGAAACAATTTGAATAAATGGATGCACACAATCCAGCAGCTCCTTGCGGGTAGACCTTCCTTAGCTGTTCTTCCTTTGCATGGTTAAATAAACTACTCACTGTCTACAGGGCACACCTATGCCACAATCCTTGCTCCCACATAATGAGATAATCTGTGCAGTGGGGACGTGTCTGACTAAGCTGCATTCAGCTAGGATGACCCGTAGGCAGGACCAGTGTCGGGAGGTGCTGATACATAACACCAAAGCATTCCAGCACAAAGATTTGTAAAAAAGAGACATTTGCAGATGGGAAAATCTTCACTAATTGAAATGTTTTCCATATATTTATCTGTTGAATCTGTGCCTCATTGTTCATCTGTAAAGCGTCATCTCAGTAGGCAAGTTTCTCTTCCTCCCCCACAAGCTTGTATATTTGGGAGTAATTTCCCCTTATAGGGAAGTTGGACAATGTGGTGTATGGTGTTCTTCTGACCTGAATTATTTGAGGTCTAGTTTAGCTTGAGATTTAACTTATAAAAACACACCCACCGAAGGGCGTTATCTAAGTGTAGCATTAAAACATTTATTATATGATTAAAACAAATTGACAACTCACATGAAGTAAGTTTTTAAAGGCATGTAGAGCAAAAGAAATCCGGACACTGATGCCGCGTACACTCGGCTTTTCCGACGGGATTCCGTTCAAGTTTGCCTTGCATACACACGGTCACGCAAAATTTCTCTGAAATTACGGCTGTCAAGAACGCGGTGACGTAAAACACTATGACGAGCCGAGAAAATGAAGTTCAATGCTTCCGAGCATGCGTTGAATTGTTTCCGAGCATGTGTAGGGATTTTGCGCGGCAGAATTGCCACAGATGACCTTTTGCTGGCTGGAATTTGGCCAGCAAAAGACCGATGGAGCATACATACAGTCGCATTTTCAGACGAGAAACTCTCATCGGTCTTTTGCGGGCCGAAATTCCAATCGTGTGTACGCGGCATTAGGGAGCTCTTCAGCAGAGGCAACCAGTCCAGGGATTGTGGAGCTGGCTGGGCGGGCACAGGAAACTCAGAGCACTTTCTGATTGGGGGGGGGAGACTCCAGAGGAACCCAACACAGGATTACAGATGCCGAGGGACATCCTGGGGGTGTGGCTATGCATTTCAAGGTATTCCTACCTCTTTGTCATAGCTTGACAAAGAGGAAGGATTGTCTTCTGCCAGGAAGTGCTCTGAGCTTCCTATACCTTCCCAGCTGGTGGCGGCGCTGCACTATCCCTGGACTGGATGGCTCTGCTGCAAGGTTCCCTGGATGTTCTGATTTATTATGCTCTACAGGCTTTACTCCATGTGAGTTGCCACCTTGTTTTTATCACACTATAAATGTTTTAATGCTGCTCTTAGATGGCACCCTCCTCTGTGTGCGTTTTTGTCTTGATTCAGAGATCTCTTATGTTTCCCTGGAGGTGCTGCACCTTTTAGAAGGATGCTTAACCCCTGACATACCTGATAAAGACTGGTTTATTGGACTTGTGGTTATGCATCCTGGTGTTTTTTTCTCTGCTACAAGGAGGTTACCCATACACTACTTGTGCCATAAAGACATTTTTTTTTTGAGTTTCAACTTGATTGAGCCCATATGGGTATGTTATATACAATAGTTTGGCATTTATTTAAATAAAGTTATACTTATTCTATTTAACACTTACTAAAGGATTGGCCCATTTATCAAGGACTTTGGTGTTTGGTCTGTTTTTTAACCACTTGCCGACCAGCCGCTGCAGTTGTACTGTGGCAAATTGGCACGGCTGGTGGCCACTAGAGCGTGCGCCGCCAGAGGCGATGTGATTGCCCAGCAATTACGATCACCGCCGAGCTCCCAGCTGACACACGGAGAACTGGGATCTGTGTGTGTAAACACACAGTTTCTGGTTCTCTGAGGGGAGAAGAGACAGATCATCTGTTCATACAGAGTATGAACAGTGATCTGTCATCTCCCCTAGACAGTCCCATCCAACCTTCAGTTAGAATCACCTCCCAGGGAACAAACTTAACCCCTTGATCGCCCCCTAGTGTTAACCCTTTCCCTGGCAGTGAGATTTTTACAGTAATCAATACATTTTTATAGCACTGATCGCTGTGTAAATGACAATGGCCCTAAAAATGTGTCAAAATTGTCCGATGTGTCCATAATGTCGCAGTCCCGATAAAAATCGCAGATCGCCGCCATTACTAGTAAAAAAAAAAAAAATAATAATAAAAATGCCATAAAACTATCCCCTATTTTGTAGATGCTATAACTTTTGCGCAAACCAATCAATATACGCTTATTGCAATTTTTTTTTTTACCAAAAATATGTAGAGAAGAATACATATCGGCCTAAACTGAGGAAGAAATATATATATTTTTTTTGTTAAATTGGGATATTTATTATAGCAAAAAGTAAAAAATAGTGCGTTTTTTTTCAAAATTGTCGCTCTTTTTTGTTTATAGTGCAAAAAATAAAAACCGCAGAGGTGATTAAATACCACCAAAAGAAAGCTCTATTTGTAGGAAAAAAAGGACATCAATTTTGTTTGGGTACAATGTCGCACAACCGCGCAATTGTCAGTTAAATCGCAAAAATTGTCAGTTGAATCGCAAAAAGTGCTCTGGTCAGGAAGGGGGTAAGATCTTCCGGGGCTGAAGAGGTTAAACTTGTCAATGGTGCTTTTGCTGGGCTTTTGGGGTTAGGTGGTACCCTTTGGGGTTAGCAAGGCCCATGGGAAGTTCCCATTTAATCCAGCAATGACCTTTATTGAAAGAGAAAACTTGGTCCATTAGATTCACACAATTGTAAGGGGTATTTGGCTTACTTTTTACAAAATCCACTTACCCGCTCTGCCTACCACTCTTGACCTAAAGCTGCTTACATGTTTATATCCTCCGGCCAATATCTACACCACTGACAGCATCTGCTCAATCAGCCTTAATAGACTTGTAGAGGTCCATCTCCTAAGTGTCCCCAGCCTTCGTCTGAAAGTACACTTATGCCCTGTACACACGATCGGACATTGATCGGACATTCCGGCAACAAAATCCATGTATTTTTTCCGACGGATGTTGGCTCAAACTTGTCTTGCATACACACGGTCACACAAATTTGTAGGAAAATCCGATCATTCTGAACGCGGTGACGTAAAACACGTACGTCGGGACTATAAACGGGGCAGTAGCCAATAGCTTTTGTCTCTTAATTTATTCTGAGCATACTTTGTGCGTCGGAATTGTCCACACATGGTCGGAATTTGCGCAAATGGATTTTGTTGTCGGAAAATTTTATAGCAAGCTCTCAAACTTTGTGTGTTGAAAATTCCGATGGAAAAAGTCCGATGGAGCCCACACACGGTCGGAATTTCCGGCAACAAGCTCCGATCGCACATATTTCATCGGAAAGTCCGACCATGTGTACAGGGCATTACTCTTTAGGTTAATGGAAGTGAAGGAAAATAAAAGGTGTCTGGTCTTATTCTACAAATTAATATCACTGTAAGATTTCTCATCTTAGAAAAACTACGGGAACACAGAGAGCAATACCATAGTAATTTCATCTAAATTAAGTTTATACAATATTTTATTGGTGAAAAATCCCTTAGAAGTGCTAACAGCATGCGGCTAAGCACCATAAGCCCTCCTTAGTTATGCAAAACTTTATTTCAGTAATAGTAAAAATCATGACGGTTAAATTAGTTTTTCCACTGGTGAAACTTTTCTTTAAACTTTCCGTGGCAAAACTATTCCCAGAAGAGCGGAGAGAGACACTTGGCTTTATCAGAGGTTATAATGCAGAAAATAAGAGTTTGGAATTAATTTGGCCTGCCCGGCCCGACAAAAACTGATTTATATTCATATGTTACAATTAAATTTCAGAGTGGTGCGTTATCTGCATTGTAGTCAAGACCACCGTTCAATGCCACCTGCCATTTAGTAGCAGGTTTAATGCGGTAAAGCAGAATGATAGGGAAAGGCGGCGCTGCCCTCTGGTTTTTCATGGATGAGGATTTTTAGCGCACATGGAATTCAGAAGGTGAACGAACCAGTTTACAACATCTGAGACTCTGTGGGTTCTCAGTCAGAGGTTAAACCTGACAAATCGACCAATCCACTTTTTTTTCTCTTTCTTATTAAAAATGTTCTTTTCAGTCCCCTCACCAATAATAAAGTAAAAATGTATATATGAGCGCAGTCATCAACATGTTTGAGAGTTAGCAAACCAATAAGCTTTTTTTTAAATCAAGAAATGTTTTATTAAACAATAAAGGCACAGATATCAGAGTTTACAACAATTCCAAGATAGTCATTCAGGTTCCTTAATCGTCATCAGAGAACTTTTCGCTTAACATTAAACAAACACAATAGTGTGAGTCTAGGTCGCCTAAGTCACCCAATGATAATACAGTGTGGTGGTCATAGATAAACAATAGGTTCAGGCTCCCCAATCACCACATCTTATAACCAAAGTATGGTAGAATATCTCCTTTAAGTGAGTTTAACTCAGTGGTTCTCAACCTTCTAGTGCCATGACCCCTTGATAAAATTTCCCAAGTTGTGGGGACCCCTAACAGTAAAATTCTTTTCGTAGCGTGGGTTGTCAGCACCCAAGGCAAGACATGTAATTTGCGCCCTTAACCCACGGACATTTACCGCTTCCTGAGTCCCTTCCACTCGTACAATATTGAAACCCCTTATGGTACATTTCACGATGTACCACTCTCTCTCTTTGTTCTCCTTTCTTTCCCTTTTATCTCTCTCTATCCTAATTTCCTGCTTTTCCCCCCATCCCTCTCTCTAGCCATCTTTATTGTTCTCTCTCTCCCTTTTTCTTTGTTCCTCCCCCTCTTCTCCACTCCGTTCCATGTATTCTCTATTTTTATTCCTTCTCTTACTCCTTGGTGGGGGGAATGGGATGAGTGGCAATGCTGGGGGGAGTTCTGATCGGCCAACTTAGGTGCTCTTGATTAAGGTCATCTGCTGATCTGAGAACTGTAGAGGGGACTTTTAATGGCAACTATAATCACAGGTAGTGTTACTCACTGTGTCTCCGGCTTCACTGTGTCTCAGACTTTGTGGTGTCTCACAGCAGTGACACCTATGCCAAAATCAGGAGATGGGGTCCCCTCCAGCCCCCCCACTTCACATTCCTCACCAGTCAGCTCACCTCTAGTCTCTACCCTCCAGCCATGCCGTGAACTGAATGGACGGCTGCTAAGAGGCTGAGTGGGCAACTGCGGGCACCAGGAACAGCTCAGCTGGGCGGCCACAGGTTTCAGGGACAGCCCTGCAGGTCGGCCGCAAAAAGCCTGGGAGAGCAGGGCGGGCTTCAGAAACAGCCCAGGATTTGGTGACCCCTGGCAAATCATCATTTGACCCCTGAGGGGGTCCCGACCCCCAGGTTGAGAACCACTGGTTTAACTTAACCCATGAGTAGCCTATCCATCATATCAGGCTGTGTTCCCTGTGTTAATAGATGCACTTCTCTAGTCTAAAGCCTCGTACACACGATCGGACTTTCCGCCAACAGAACCGGGGAATTTTGTCTGAAGGGTGTTGGCTCAAACTTGTCTTGCACACACACGGTCACACAAATGTTGGCCAACAATTCCGGACGTAGTTACGTACTACGTATTTTTATTTTTAGAGCTACCCTTTGGGCTCCTTCTGCTAATTTCATAGAAGTTTGGTGAGTGTCGATTCGCGCTTTTATTTTGGCGTTTTACATCTAGCACTTTTCAGTTCGCGTTTTTCAGTTCGCGCTTTTCATTTCACGATTTTCATTTCGCGATTTTCATTTCGCTTCTGAACGGCCGTTCGCCAACCAGACATGTTGCTGAATCGGAGGAGATAACGTGTTATTTATTATTGGCCTTGGAGTTATTGCTTTGACATTATTTTTTTGGTTGAATAATGATTTGATTTGGTATATTTTCTATATTTTTGGATGCATAGAATGCACTTTTTTGGTTAAGTTCTATTGGCAGATAGCATGTCTAATTTTTTTTTTTTAAATGCACAATAGAAAAATTGTGTAGAATAATACTTGGCTATGTGTTTTACTTCAAATGACAGTTTGGGAGAAGGCAGTTACATTTAAAAAAAAAATACAATGTAAAATTAACAAGGGACACCAACATAGTTGTATCTTTGATCATTTAAAATGTAACTGCCTACTCCCAAACTGTCATTTGAAGTAAAACACATAGCCAAGTATTATTCTACACAATTTTTTTTTTGTGCATTAAAAAAAAGAAAACAAATAAAATTAGACATGCTATCTGCCAATAGAACTTAACCAAAAATGCATTCTATGCATCCAAAAATATAGAAAATATACCAAATAATACACCAGATAATGGTGTTGTTGCACAAATAAAATAAAAAAACCATAATAATATTATTCTTGATATCACTAGAAAAAAAAAGCCTTTTAAACTTTGTTTGCAATAACTCCATCAGTATCACCAGCAAAGCAGCTTCATTATTATCCCATTAAAGAAGAAGAGAATTGTGCGCTGCATTTGGAGATTTCATAATTTGCCACGTCACGAATGTTAATTCTCCATTACGAACGCTAGTTTACAAGGCCGACCGCTTCTGCTTCCGAGCATGCGTGTTTGTACTATGGACTTTTGTCAGATGGACTTGTGTACACACGATCGGAAAATCCGACAACAGACATTTGTTCCCGGAAAATTTGAAAACATGCCAGCCAACATTTGTTGGCAGAAAGTCCAACAACAATTGTCCGATGGAGCGTACACACGGTCGGATTTTCTGGCAACAGCCTGACATCCAACATTTCCCGTTGGAAAGTCTGATCGTGTGTACGCGGCTTTAGGGTTTCACCCATACAACGTACCCATTCTTTAAGAGAAGGAGAATCAGTAGACTTTCCAATACTGAAGTACCACTCTCTGGGCTTGAAAAGGGGCTCTAGCTACTGCTTTTCTAATGAAGAGATCTAGTTGGGAGTCATCTAAGATACCCAGAAGGCATGGTTTAAGGTCAAGTGTGAAAGAAGTTTGGAACACAGCATTGATCGTCCTCAGTGCTCCCACCCAATAGATATGTAGTTTGGGACACCGCCAGATTAAATGGATCAGAAACCAATGAGCTTTAAGTTAAAAAATCTATAAGGCTTTATGCACACAGGCATGCCACTTTATGCTTCAAATATTCTGCATGAAGTTGGTCCAAAAAATGCCTCCAATGTCACCTATGAATGTGGATTTATGCGTGTTTACAGGCATTATGCATTTAGAAGTGTATCAGTATAAACTCATACTATTGGCTAACATATTAATTTATGCTAGAATACATTTACACGTATCTGCACGTGTCTAGGCACATGAATTATGCTCATAAGCTCCTCTCCAAATGCAGCTTTAGGGCATTTTTCTTTCTGCCTGTAAGGCTGGGTTCACACCTCCGAGCGGAGCAGCTGACAGCAGGGGGTCCGGTGCGTCCCTGTTCTCCGTTTCAGGGATGAATCAGGGATGAATTTTTGCCTGAATTCGGCCCTGAAATGGAGCCAAAGACACACAGGACTCCTAAGCAAGTCGCTCTGAAGTCACCCCAGAGATATGTGAACTGGCTTCTTAGAGAGCCGGTCATAATCTCCTGTCATGCGAATTGAATGCGGAGAAAAACACATCCAATTCGCACTAATGTGAACCCAGCCTAAATGCTGCTCTTAGGGTTCTTGCACACCCTACTAATGAATGAACATCAGATATTCCTGGCCTGTGTAAAAACGTAGGATGGGCTGAACAGCACATGCGCATATTCGCCCGTACGCATACATGGGCGTAAACATTTTTTCAAGCTTTCCCTGGTATGTGGCGTACACACGTATGCATGTATGTTTGCATGTATACAGTACACAAGTTTGTGCGGAAAACACTGCCCAGGAATAGAGATTTTTGGGAGTTTAAAAAAAAAAAATTACTATGTTTTACTATCTATTTTTTATGTTTTACTATCTATGTGTTACTATCTATATATTTAATATGTATTATTATTATTATTTAATATTTATTTATATATTTTATATATTTAATGTTTTACTATCTATGCTGAGCACAAGTTTATGTGCTTGCGTGTACAGGCTCACTATAAACAATTACCTGCATTTAGATGAGTAAAAAAAAAAAAATGCTTGAATGTTTGAAAACCTGGCGTTTTAGGAGCTGCAAGAGCCCTTAAAATACAGATCTAAATGCCTAATGTGCATGGCCAACACTGAACTGAGTTTAACCGGTTCCTAACCGGCTCACGCAGATATACTGCGGCAGAATGGCTCCCCTTGGCGAAATCCCGTACGGGTAAGTCCTACCTGTTTTCGGCCACCAGAGGGTGCGCGTGCCTGCTGCATGGCGGGGGAGATGATGCGCGAGGCGGCGGGCACATCCGCCGCCAGCCACGCACGATCGCGTGCACGAACGCCAGCAGGGGGATTCGTGTGTGTAAACACACAAATCCCTGTGCTGTCAGAGGAGAGAAGCCATATCGTTTGTTCCTACTAAGTAGGAAAAACGATATGTCTCCTCTCCTAGCCACTCCCATCCCCATACAGTTAGAACACACAGTTAACCCCTTGATAGCCCCCTAGTGAAACCAATTAATGTACGCTTATTGGGATTTTTTTTTACCAAAAATATGTAGAAGAATATATATCGGCCTAAACTGATGAAGAAATTTGTTTTAAAAACATTTTTTGGAGATATTTATTATAGCAAAAAGTAAAAAATATTGTGTTTTTTCTCAAAATTGTTGCTCTTTTTTGTTTATAGCGCAAAAAAGTAAAAACCGCAGAGGTGATCAAATACCACCAAAAGAAAGCTCTATTTGTGGAATAAAAGGACGTCAAATTTTGTTTGGGTACAGCATTGCATGACCGCGCAATTGTCAGTTAAATTGACGCAGTGCTCTGGTCAGGAAGGGGGTAAAATCTTCCAGGGCTGAAGTGATTAAAGACATTATAAAAATGCTGGATGCTTGTAAAAGTGATGTTTTTTTTTTAATGTCTGTGAGGCCATTCTCTTGTATGCTTTAGAGCCCTGGTGCTCAACCTGCATTCCTCTGGCACTTTTTGTGTGGCCCTTGGGGCACCTGTAGACACTAATCTTCTTTTCCTTGTTGTCCTGTTATAGTAGAGATTTCTAGAAGCCTCATGAATTATGTCCACAGTCTATGGCAGTCTCCTGAAATAGCAGTCCCCAACCTTCCTGGCACCAGGGACTGGCCTTGTGCGACACAACTCCTCCACAGACTGGGAAAGGGGGTGATGCAGGGGGTGTTGGGGGGGGGGGGGGTCTGGAATAGGGGATAAGTTCACGTGAGATTCCTCCCTTTCTCTAATTAATGGGTGGAGAAATGACTGCGACCTTTGTGACCACTACGGTGATGCACAGCCTCCGATCTCGCAGTGTGACCGAGAGCGCCTGTCAAGCTGTGGCAGACTGGGGGGGGGAGGAGGACTGAGCATTGTCAGGTGAAGTAGGCAGGGAAGTTGGTGCAACTTGCCCAGTATTAGACATGTGCGGTTCGTTTAATTCCGAATTAATAGTCGGACAAATTTTTCATTATTTGGAGATTCGGATATAAACTATAATATATATTATAAAATATATATATAATATAATATATATATATATATATATATATATATATATATATATATATATATATATATATATATATATATTATAAAATATATATATAATATAATATATATATATATATATATATATATATATATATATATATATATATATATAATATAAATATTTTACCGAATGCTCCGAAAACTGTAACAAAATTTGTTCGAATTTCGGAAATTCAGACTGAAATTCGAATCAAATTTTACATTGAACTCCAGTCAAATTCTCACTACACATACTGCTGAAATCAAAGACTTGTGTGTGTTATTACAGTACCATTTCGAAATAACGCTGTTTTTGTTAAGCCAAAGGTGATTTAAAGAGTCATTGGGGGTTATTTACGAAAGGCAATCCACTTTGCACTACAAGTGCAAACTACAAGTGCAAAGTGCACTTGAAATTGCACTGAAATTGCACTTGGAAGTGCAGTCGCTGTAAATCTGAGGGGTAGATCTGAAATGAGGGGAAGCTCTGCTGATTTTATGTTATCCAATCATGTGCAAGCTAAAATGCTGTTTTTTATTTTCCTTGCATGTCCCCCTTGGATTTACAGCGACTGCACTTCCAAGTGCACTTTCAGTGCAATTTCATGTGCACTTTGCACTTGTAGTTTGCATTTGTAGTGCAAAGTAGATTTGCCTTTAGTAAATAACCCCCATTGCAATCATTTGATACAAGATTTTTTTTTTCTTTTGTTTGTTCACTTTGCTGCATTCAAATTGAAAACAATATAACATTTTAGTTTCGACCAATTTGAAAATGTATCGATTTGATCGTTTCGAATAAAAAAAAAAAAATCGGTAAATTCGAAAATTCCGAAAACGAATTCCGAAAATGAATTCCGAATATGAATTCCGAGAACAAATTGAACTAATCAACTGGATTTAACTAAACAAAACAACTAGATTAACGAATCAAAACAAAACGAAACAAAAAAACATTTTTTTCCTCATGCACATGTCTACCCGGTATTATGGTGTCAGCTGTGGACACTGTGAATGAATGCCCTAAGTGGAAAGTAGTGTTTTATCAACTCGAACATACATACCTAGAAAAAATAATATTGCGAGGAGCACTGGGCAAAATGTATTCTTTTAGAATAGGTAACACATATATGTGTTATCTAAGAGATCCCTGGATGGCTGTTCAATGCACGGACATACTGAAAAAATTCTGTTCAAGCTTAAAACCCACAGAAGCCGGTGTAAGGCTCCTACGGCTGCAATACTACACAATACTGCTTATTTTGGAGTTTACTTACTTCCTGAACGCTCTAGGAAAATTGAGGGTGCAGCTGCCCCCCCCCCCGGTCGAGACCCCATTTGTTCCCCTAGCCCCATAAAGAGGTGACTCCTTGCAAGTTGTGTGGAGGTGGGGGGTCTTTGCCTCTGTCAAGGACAGGAGAACACTGTGGGAAGACCTCGGGATTGCCAAGTCTGGAAGTGTTTTTAGAAGAACAGCAATTCATCTAACTATGGAATGTAGTTTACTCGTCAAGAAGTGACTAAATTCCCCTGAAGTAGACCTTTACCCATACAGGTCGCAACGCGTAGGGATATCATGCGAAACTCTACTTAAGTTTGATGTTTTAAAATATGAATTGAGTTAGTGTGTGGTTTTCCCATGTCGACGAGATATGTTTTATATGTAAAGACCTAAATTGCTTTTTACGACTCCTTTGTATTCATGCCATATACCCCCCTTTTTTGATACTATTATATAACTAAAGAACTATCATTTTTTTTAAGAAAATCATTGCCACTTGCCTTGAATATCACTTTGCTGCTAAAAAAACCCCTGAGGGATTTGCTATTTAAAATGTATTCTTTTTGGGCACAGAGACTTTGCACATCTCTTATGCCAAAAAACTCCTTGCAACATTTTATTGCCAGATTTAAGTTGCACTAATTCGATGTTCACTGATTGGATCTGGTGTGAGCCTTGAAGCTAGCTGTTGTTTGTCATCTTTTGTTAAATACCGTATTTAGCGGCATATAACACGCACTTTTTTCCCCTGAAAATAGGGGGAAAATCGCGGGTGCAATTTATACGCTGACAGCGTACCTCGGAGGGGAAGGAGGGAGACAAGCGCCACCGGAAATCACCCAGCCCTAATCTCCTCTCCACTCGGCCCTCCAACACACTGTCCCTCCTCCACCACCGGCATTGGACCAGTGTTCTGTCTATCACAGGAGCGGGTCCAATGCCGTGGAGGAGGCGGGACAGTGTATGTGACTGCTGACTGAGAGCGAGGAAACAGATGATGGCTCAGTGATTTCATCTGAGATATGGTGAGCTGCATTGAGGGGGCAGATGGGCGCACAACAGGCTGCAGGTGAGTGCACAACAGGCTGCAGGTGAGTGCACAACAGGCTGCAGGTGGGCACTCAAAAAAGTATTTTTTCCTGAAACTTCCCTCTTAAATTGGGGTGCGTGTTATACGCCAGCGTGTGTTATACGCCGATAAATACAGTAACTAAATTGTACACACTCAATAAATGCTGAGTCAGCTAATAGGCTTATCAAGACGTGCTTAAACCTTACTTTTATATTTAATTTAAAAATATATATGTGCGGGGGGGGGGGGGGGGGTTGTATTTCCACATTAATTTCTCAGCTTGCTTTGTATTGCTAGACAATGGGACTCAATTTACAAAATAAATAAAGACTAAAAGGTGCAATTATGTTTTAATCTGGGGTCTCCAAACTTTTTAGTGCAAGGGCCACATTGTATATTTTGCTAATATTTGTGGGCCAAAAAATTCAGTTTTATAAATGACACAACATTTAAATGAATTAATAAATGTCCCTTTACATCCAGAAGTGCCAAGCAGAACTCCCCCTACATCCAGGAGTGCCCATCAGAATCCCCTTTTAGATCCAGGATTCCCCAACAGAAACCCGCATTAAATCCAAAAGTGCCAAGCAGAGTCCTCCCCTACATCCAAGGAAAACAGGTGTATAGGCGCTATAATCTTCCCACATAAAAGCTCCGCCCGGTGCTCAGACCTTGAGGCTGCTGACACCTCCAAGGTACCAGAGTAAGGAAAGAGATGGTTGGCGCAGCTGTGACTAAGGGCTAACGTCCGAAACGCGTAGGCTGTTTTTACAGCATTGTACATGTTTAGTGAATAAAGAGATACTATTTTTTTGGATGTCGTCCTGAGTGCCAACCATCCCTTGCCTTGCTCCCCTACATCCAGGAGCGCCCATCAGAGCCCCTTTACACCCAGGAGTTCCCAGCAGAGTCCCCTCTTAAACCCAGGAGTGCCCAACACAGTCCCTCCCTGCTTTTTAGGTGGTATAGCAACAGAGCATAATCCGGAAAGCAGAGCAGGTCCCCATGGAGGATTTTCGATCCTCTTATGAATGCTGGGCCAAGCATGTTATTGGTTGCTAAAATGTTGGCAGATCTAGCAACCAAACAAGGTGGGGGATTGGCACTGGGAACTGGTGGAGGGTTAATGGCTGGCTGGTCGTGGATGCACTGGTCCCTGTATTAGGATACAGACCCAGGCACATCCTCTGCCAGCCAGCTGGGGTTTCAGAGATCGGAAATTCTTGCAGTGGGGCAGTTATGTCCAGTAGGCCATAGTTTGAAGAACCCTGTTTTAAAATCATAGTCTGTATCTTCAATATAATGTATACAAAAATAATCCTAATAATCAGCATAGACTCCAAGCAGCTTAAATAACATATGAATTTCCTGTATGTCTTTAGCATTTTTTATACGTTACTCAAAGCCATAAGGAATTCTGGATGTACTTTCTCCATTGTGATGTATCGCCGACATCCTGCAGCAAGATTTATACCCTTCATTTATTTACATATTGATTTTAGATTCTGTATGCAACATGTGTATTTATTTTTGACATTTTTTCCGCTCGCCGTTTTGTATTTGTTTACAATTGTCTGATAGCGTACAGCCGGCTGCCCATAATTCATCTCCCTATTCATGAGAACCATGACTAAGATATTTTTATGTAACGTTTGAAGGAGAAAAGCTGGAATTCTTGTGTCTCTGCAAAGCAGCTCTTTGTTCTGGAGGCAATTCATCATCTTTATTATATGTCAGTTTGTGTTACACTGTGTCATTTTACACTGTAACATGACATGACACAATGTAATTAAAGTAACACAATAAAATAGCTCATATTTAAGATAAAGCAATATTTTCTAGATCAGATAATTACGGCGTTATCAGTGCAGACTCCAGAGATTTGGTCTACCAAGAATTTTTATCACTTTGTTCAGTTCTGGACCTGAGGGGATGGGCATCTGTCCAAGGTCACTTGTAAGCCGTGCAGTTTGTTTGATTCCCTGTGCTGCTACATTGTAGTCTGTCATCTGTACAGAGAAGTTCATTCTGCACAACAGGAGAATTTACAATGCTTCACAGGATCTACCGTCAAAAAGTGTTATTTCAAAAACTTCAGTCAAGAAAAAAAAAATCAACAGTAATTTTATATGATATCAGGTTATGTCTACTTGATTTTCAATTTTTACAGTACTCTTTGTCAATCCATGGCATGGACAGTAATAGCCAGAGACAGGTACTCTTTATGGAGGGATCTGGAGTCTGTAAGACCCCAAATCCTTCCTTTGCACTTGAAAGCATTCAAAACGCCAAGATCAGCGTTTTTGAATACTTTCAATTTTTGAAAACTGGCTTCCAAGTAAACCAGAAGTGAAATCATGACGTTGACTCATCGTTACCATATCCGAGACCCAATGAAAGCCGATTCCGGATTTGTTCGGGTCTCCAGCCAATCCCTTTTTGGAGGGATCTGCAGTCTATAAGACCCCAAACCCCTCCTTTGCACTTGAAAGCATTCAAAACGATCAGCGGTTTCCAGATCTGTTTGGGTCTTCGGCCAACCAGTGGACGTGCCAGCTGGTTGTCTGGATCTCCCGGTGGAAGTCCCCTCGGCTGCTTAGCTGCATCGGTTGTTAGTACAAGAGAGCCAACCGTCAGCTCTAAAAAACAGAACGGGGTGATTCCTGCAGCTGTACCCACGTACCTGTACGTCATTTGGCTTTAAGTGGTTGTACCACTTAAAGCCAAATGATGTACAGGTACGTGATTTGGCGGCAAGTAGTTAAAGAGGGGTGGGCTCCCTCCAGGCTTACCTGCCCTCTACCGATCCAATATTATGTACTGTATGTGCTTCTACTATGGAGGCTTTCAAAAATATATAGAGTAAGGACTGCAGATAATACTGGGGTGCCGTGAAGTGTCTCTGCAGCTTACTCATATATTTTCATTATATATATATATATATATATATATATATATATATATATACAGCAGAACCCTAGAGAATAAAATGGCAGCTGTTTTTATTTTTGTCACACTGTATATGCGCAACGGTCTTTCAAACACAATTTTTGGGGAACACTTTAATGAATTAAAAAAAAAAAAAACTGTAAAGTAAGCCCATTTTTTTGGTTAAATGTGAAACATGATGTTACACCCATTAAATAGATACTTAGCATGTCATGTTTTAAAATTCATAGAACGGCGTCAAATTATGGTACTTAAAAATCTCCATAAGCAATGCTTTAAAAATGTTTAACGGTTACCTGGTTAGAGTTACAGAGAAGGTCTCGCACTAAAATGTATGCTCTCGCTCTAATGATCGCTGCGATATGCCACGTGTGTGGTTTGAACCCTGTTTGACCACTTGTTTACTGGGCACTTAAACCCCCCTCCTGCCCAGACCAATTTTCAGCTTTCAGCGTTGACGCATTTTGAATGACAACTGTACCCAAATGAAATTTTTCTAATTTTTTCACAGAAATAGAGCTTTCTTTTGGTGGTATTTAATCATCATTTTATTTTTATTTTTATTCTTTTTTGCTAAACAAACAAAAAAAGACAGAAATTTTTGCGAAAAAAAAAAACATGTTTCATAGTTTGTTATAAAATTTTGCAAACAGGTAATTTTGCTCCTTCATTGATATTTGCTGGTGAGGCTGCACTGATGGGCACTGATGGGCTGCACTGATGAGCACTGATGGGCACTTATGGGCTGCACTGATGAGCACAGATAAGGCGACACTGATAGGCACAGATAAGATGGCACTGATGGACACTGATAAGACAGCACTGATGGGTCCTGATGGGTGGCACTGATGGGTGACAATGATGGGTGGCACTGATGAGTGGCACTGATGGGTGGCATTGATGGGTGGCACTGACAGATGGCACTGATAGGCAATGATAGGTGGCACTGATGGGCACTGGTAGGTGGTATTGATGGGCAGCACTGGTAATGACGCACTATGGCAGCATAAAAGGCGGCACTGTGGGCACTGATAGGTGGCACTGTGGGCACTGATAGGTGGCACTGTGAGGTGACACTGTGGGCACTGATAGGTGGCACTGTGAGGTGACACTGTGGGCACTGATGGGTGGTACTGTGGGGACTGGTAGGTGATGCTGGTGGCACTCATATGTGGCCCTGGTGGGCACTGATGGTACCTTCACGATCGGGACTGATGTCCCTCTCGCAGCCGCCGGTGATCGGCTTTTTTTTCCTGCTCATGCTATCTGCGTGAGGAGGAAAAATAGCCGATTACCGGCTTTGTTTACATCACATGATCAGCTGCCATTGGCTGACAGCTGATCACGTGGTAAGGGGTCGGGATCTCATAGACTCACTGATCACAGAGCGTGCCGTGTGTTCCCCGCAGGGGGCGCGCAAGCCGCTCGAGCACAGGAGGATGTCCATGGATGCCCTCCCGGCAAATGAAGTCCGCGCTGTAGCCGTCTTTCAGCTATAGCGTGGATGGCAGGTGGTTAAATTTGCAGGCGCGACTCACGTATGCTTTACATTTTTTTTTTCTTCTTCTTTTTTTTTTTTTTTTACACTGTCCCTTTAATTTTACATTTTTTTTTTGGATCACTTTTAATGTAAACATCCCTTATGACAGTATAGGCAGTGGCAGGTACTCTTTATGGAGGGATCTGGTGTCTATAAGATCCCAAACCCCTCCTCTGCACTTGAAAGTATTCAAAACGCCAAGATTAACATTTTTGAATACTTTGGGATTCTTGAAAACTGGCGCCCTTGGCTCCCGAATAAACCAGAAGTGGTATCATGATGTTGCTTCCGGGTTACCATATCTAATACCCGATCAAAGACAATTCTGGCTTTGTTCGGGTCTCCAAGCAGCCAGCGGATGCGACGGCTGGTTGCTGGGGTCTCCCGGTGGGATCAGAGAGCCAGGGCGAGTGGCGGAAAGGCAGCGGGAGGCAAGGAAGTCCCCTCCTACTGCTTGTAATAACAGCATCGGTTGTTACTACAAGAGAGCCGACCGTCAGCTGTAAAAAAGGTACCGGGGTGATGCCCGCAGCTGCAGGCATCAATCCAGTACAATCCCTTGAAACCAAATGACGTACAGGTACGTGATTTGGCAGCAAGTGGTTAATGAGAGGAGGGCTTCCTCCAGGCTCACCTGCCCTCTACCTATCCATTATTATGCATGTGTTTCTACTATGGAGGCTCTCAAAAATGTATAGAGTTAGGACTGCAGATAATACTGGGGTGCCGTGAAGTGCAGTGTACTACTCATGTATTTGCAAATGTGTGCAAACTAAACCCCTGTTTTTAACACAAACACTAACAAGACAGGACAATTTGGTTGGTTGCAGGCTGGTTGGTAAGTTTAGCTGGGAATTTTCTTTGGTTTTGTTTAACAATTGCATGTGCTCCTTGCTGCATAGACCAGTTATAGGTGGGGGCAGTGGCCATTTGTTTAATCTGTACAGAGAAGTTCATTCTGCACAACAGGAGAATTTACAATGCTTCAGAAGATCTACTGTTAAAAAGTGTTATTTCAAAGACTTCAGTCAAGAAACAAAATCAACAGTAATTTAATAGGATATCAGGTTATGTCTACTTTATTTTCAGTTTTCAGAGTGCTCTCTGTCAATCCATGGCAAAGTAAAGGGTTTAATTTGATCCCATACCAACACTTTTAGGTGGGTCCAGGTATTTGGTACCCAAAGTGAAGTAAATGCACATGGAGGCCAAGGAGTACAGCACAGTTCCAACAAGGTGGCAACGTGGCCAAATTCAGCTCAGCGGTAATTTACAGAAGGACTTGCAAAACAAAGTCTCAGTATTACAGAAAATACTCTAAGAGGATTATGATGCCCTGTAGCAGCTGATAAAGGAGGTGGCTAATAGGTGATATGATAGCAAAAGCACCCAAAATGCCAACGGGGTTCTTGACTTGCAGCACAGATATGCAGCCCCTACTCTGTACTTCCTCCACCATAACCTCTCCTTATGCTAGTCACGCTGTCCCTCACCAGCAGGTTCCTGTCCCTGACCTAGCCACTTTGCAAATGTGCACCAGCTGCAAAGAGACAGTGCTATTTATTAGCACTGCCCTCACTAAAGATGGCTGCAGAGTCCATTCAGTGAAGCAGTGTCCAATTGAATGGCGGTTCTCCTGATGACACCTAGACAGGTCTCAGAGGACTAAAAGCTCCTCTTATGGAAGGTGCAGGGAGGCCGGACTACACCTGCCTACATGCTGCTACTTCTGGTATTAAAGAATAAAATGGGTTACTTTTGTGCGTGGGAGAACATGTGACTCACTGCACTTCCATGTGACAGGTGCTCATTTATTGGTCACTCAGGAATCAAGAATTATGATATGGGAACAAGAAGGGAGTCCTCAACCTTGTGTAAGCTCCGTGACACTGTTAAAATGTGCATGCATGCATACATATTTGCAGTATTCCCCATCTTCTAAAGATTTCTCCAAATTATTCTATAGACCACCTCCTCTGCCCCACACTTCAATACTGGGATTCAGAAAATAGATGACACTCCTCCAATCAACTTTTTAGCTCAAAAGCAATAAAAGGCCCTCATCGTGAATTATCTTCTGAGAAAAAATTTGGAAAAATCCATAGAAGATGGGGAATACTCCAAATAAAGGGGAAAGTGCATGGTGACCCATTTACATTATAGGTCAATTTTCTTAGATGAGCATACAGTATTGTGTGACAAATTTGGGCCTAGCCTTGCTAATTAACATTGTCCTGCTGCTTATAAATTTTGCACTGCTCTGTCATGTGCAGCCTCATAAAACAGTTGTAAAGGTTACATTTTTTATTTAAAAAAAAAAATAAAAATGCTATATGTACTGTACCTGCCCTGTGCAATGGAATTGCCCAGAGTGGCCCTGATCCTCCTCTTCTCTTCTTCTTCTCTGCGCTTTCGGCTCCTCCTCTTCTGGGTCTGCCACCATAGCAAGCCACTTACTATGGGAGCAGATGTGCGGGCTCACGCCCGAGCTGGGCTATGTGCATCCATAGATGTGCACAGCACGACTCGGCCTCGCCCCCCCACTTGCTTACAGGATTTGAATGAGATCAGCATGAGCCAAAAGCTCCCGCTGTTGCCTCTCTGTCTTTTGAATGCAGGGAGAGAGGAGAGAGCGGCTACAGATGGGCACAGCGCTGGATTGAGTGAGGCTTTAAGTAAGCATTAAGGGAGGGGGTGATACTGCTACTGGGTAACTTTTTGTCTTGGCTTTAGAACCACTTTAACCACTTGCCGACTGCCCTATAGCCAAATGACAGCTACATCGCAGTCGTCCAGTTCTGGGAGGGCATCAAAAGACATCCTCCCAGAACCGCACCCTCCATGTGCCCACTGCTGCATGCACTCGCCACGCTCTGTGATTTCTGTGTCCTTCAGACACAGCTGATCATAGATCACTGTAAAAGGCCAATCATTGTGGCCCCTTTACCACATGATCAGCTGTGTCCAATCACAGCATATTATGATCTAAACACACTTGCCTGTTGATGGCATTCTTTCTCTCACGCTAATAAGTGTGAAAGGGGACATCTACACTGATAATCGGGGCACTGATCATCAGTGTCCTGATAATCAGTGCAGCCCCAACAGTACCCATCAGTGCTGCCTATCAGTGCCAAGCAGTGTCCATCAGTGCTGCCAATCAGTGCCCATCAGCCCATAGACGGCATCAGTGTCTCCTCATCAGTGCCGTCTATCAGTGCCCATCAATGCCACTTATCAGTGCCCTTCAATGCTGCCTATTAGTGCCCACCAGTGTTGCCTATCAGTGCTCATCAGTGCCTCATATCAGTGCCACCTTATCAGTGCCACCTAATCAGTACCCATCAGTGCAGTCTATCAGTGCCGCTTATCAGTTCCCATCAGTGCCGCCTATCAGTGCCCTTCAGTGCTGCCTATTAGTGCCCATTAGTGCCACCTATCGGTGCCGCCTATCAATGCCCATCAGTGCTGCATATCAGTGCAGCCTCATCAGTGCCTCCTCATCAGTGTCCACCAGTGCTGCCTTATTAGTGCAGCCTATCAGTGCCCATCAGTGAGGCTGCATCAGTGCCCAGCAGTGCTGCCTATCAGTGCCCATTATTGCAGCATATCAGCTCACATCAGTGAAAGAGTAAAATTACCCGTTTGCCAAATTTTTATAATAGAAACTAGGAAAAACTTTTCTCTTTCCAAAATTGGGTCTTTTTTCGTTTGTTTAGCAAAAAATAAAAACCCCAGATGGTGATTAAATACCACCAAAAGAAAGATCTATTTGTGTGAAAAAAATTATAAAAATTTCATTTAGGTAAAGTGCTGCATGGCCGCGCAATTATCATTCAAAGTGTGACAGTGCTAAAAGCTGAAAATTGGCCTGGGTAGGAAGGGGGTAAAAGTGCCCAGTTGGCATGTGGTTAATTATCGTAGTACAATACCCGCCTTAACTCTTTGTCTCTACATTTTGGCTTATTATCACTGATAAAAACGTTATTGCTACCGACCAATTTTACCATCTTTTGTCTTCAGTATTTACGGTAAGTTCTTGCAGTAAGGCCCCAACCTACAGTATGCTCTTTTTCTCTAGTAAATTTGAACCTAACCTTACTATTTAAATTATCCTGATTGGCCTTGGTCAATTCTACCTCACTGAAAATTGCATGCTGTTGATTAATTTTACACTGCTGTGTAATCTGTGGTTTATTAATTCCTCATGGACGTTTGATAGAAATTGGCCAGGGGCATGACATTTTCAATATGAAGCTAAGACCAAGAACATGATTTTAAGAGAGTGCTGTTAGCTTGTCTGCCATTAGATAGCCTTGTTGCTATTGTGGCATGGTGAGGGGAAGGTAGAAAGAAGGTGTTAGCTCCCTTTTTAGAGAAATCCCCCCCAGTGATATAATGGGTGGCGTTAGTGTCTATATAAATACCAGTTGTGGGTGGGACCCAATGTAGATGGGGTATGGGAACAGGACACCCCAGAGCTGCAAAGATATAATCCTGTACTGAGTTGATCTAATGGGCCCTGGGCAGGGGCTGAAGTCTCAGACAAGGTGGTACAAATTGTGTGAGGAGAAGCTGTAGTCACCTTATCTCCCCTGACCTTCTTTTGGGGGTTCTGAAGCGCGGTGCGTGAGGCCTTAGGGATCTAGACAGAGAATTCATATGTGAGTAATGGTTAATGCCTGGGAATTAGATTGTCATCTGGGAGCCTGCTTGGCTGGGCAGAGTTATACCGGGGACGCTGGCAAGACACTGGTATACTAATTAGAGCACCTTGTGTCCCCTGAGTCTCGGCTGTAGGTCCTTCCTGTGACTTGGTGATGGAAGCTTAATGCATTGGGCTTAGTATAAATAGGGAGGTGGTCCCAATACTATGGTGCTCCCAAAGAGGAAGGGGAAGATGGCTTTACTAAAAGATGTGCACTTGTGCTCTGCACCGAAGTGACTGTTACAAAATGTCTAACCTTACATGTGGCACTCCACACCGAAGATTCTGCTAGTATATCAAAGTTATTTGCCATTAGAAGGTATGTGAAGTTGCAGTAAAGTGCCGTAAAGGCAATTTGTGTGTGTGGACATTCCTTTATTCTGAAACTTAAGGCTACTGACCAGGGATGTCGTGAGTGGGGTCTCTGGCTAGGAGTAAGACACAATATGGTGGAGAGTTTCTCTCAACAACAGATGGTTGGCTGTTCTATCCGAGAAGAAGCAGGGTGGGGACTGATACAGTTTGGTGCCAACATCTGCCCAATCAGGGGTCCCCCTTACATGGAGAAATGATTTCAAACTAGCAGGAGGACTTGAAATTCTAATCTAAGAAGTATTATTTTTTAGAAAAAGTAGTTGATGCTTTTAATACACTGCCAAAAGAGGTAGTGAATCAGTCAACAGTAAGTGGATTCAAATATATCTATATCTACCGTATATTCAGACCAAAATGTTTAAAAGAGCAGTTCAGGTTTTTTTTTTTTTTTTAATTATACTTACCTAGGTGGCTGGTCTGGTGGCTAGGTGGATGCATCTGTCCCCCGCTGGCTCTAAGACTAAAAACGAGCGATCAAAGACCTCTGTTCACTCGGTTTTCAGAGCTCCATGGGCAGAGAGCTGGTGACTATCAGTCACCGCTGTCTGCTCTGCCCCCCCCCCCCCCGGGCTCACTTGAGGGCTGGGCTGTGGAGGGGCCAGGAGCGGGTGGCTCAGGCTCTCAACAGCTTGCTGAAAGGCTGAGCCAGGTGCCAGTCCAGGGTTGTGGGTGGATCCCGACCATATTGGGATCCCGACCATATTGTCGAGATCTTGCGCCAGCCTGAACCGGCTCTGTGGCTTCAGCCGACAGCTGGCATATGCTGAAAACAGGTCATAGTAGTGCAGAACGAAATGCACTCGTGTGATCCACAGGAGGAGTACAGCCAAACAAGCTTTGGCTGTACTTCTCATTTAAAAAAATGTGGAATACTTGATGGACCACTTGTTCTTTTTTCTGCCATCGCTCTTATATGTTTCTATGACTGTATTGCATCAGCAAGAACAGGGAGAGCCACAGCTAATGACTAATTCTATTTGATTTTTTTTTGCATTTTTGCATTGGTACATATCCCCCATGGAATTGTCCAACCCTCCATTGCTTTTTGGCAGCAGTTGGCTTATTATCGCTGGTAATATAACAGAATTTAACAATAAGATTTAGCCCTATAGACTTCAAAAAATGTACTTATAAGTTTGAGGTCACCAAACTTTGCACAAGCCTCGTCGAGACCATGATTAAGCCCCAGGAGTGGGGTGAAACATGTTGGAATTGTGGTCTAGATGAATCGAGCTGAGGCTGCTTTTACTTACTTGCTTATCACTCAGGCCAGGTGAGGTCAGGCTATCTATTTAGCAATATGCTTTGGGTCTGGACGGACCTTTCCTCAGCCTACACCCTCACTGGTCAGCGGTGTCCAACTAACCGGATTTAGTACCACCCATGAGTGCCCATCAGTGCCACCTATCAATGCCCATCAGTGCTGCATATCAGTGCCGCCTACCCGTGCCCATCAGTGCCGCATATCAGTGCCCATCGTCAGTGCCCGTCAGTGCCCGCTCATTGGTGCCTCCTCATCGGTGTCGCCTTATCAGTGCCTGTCAGTGCCGCCTTATCAGTGCCCATCAGTGAAAGAGAAAACTTACTTATTTACAAAATTTTATAACAGAAACAAAAGCAAAACTTTTATTTTTTTCAAAATTTTCAGTCTTTTTTTATTTGTTTAGCAAAAAATAGATCCTGCTGTCATATATTTTTTTTGACCCCCGATACATCAGGATATTGGTAATTCTTAGATGACTCCCTTTCTTGCTTGCGGACCTGGTCTCCGGGGGTGGTTCATGTCCCCGGGAGCTGCGATGCACCAAATGGGGATATCATTCCCCTGCTGTCTCCGCTCCTCCATCCCAGGAGGGGCGGAGCCACCACGTGCATCGGCGCCATGCCCCGTGCACAGTGATAGACTTCCGCACACAGCGGTGTCCTTATTCCTGGCGCACAGTGTGTCACTCTAGGCGATGGGCGGGGATCTCCGTTGCGCTCTGCCGTAATTCCGGCGAGTGCACGGAGGGTCCCCTCCCCTATTTGCCAGTCGCATGACGTTAGGGGCGGAGGCATACGGCGGATGTCCGGGTATTTAGGTGGGGGTTTTGGCACGGCATACTTCCTCTCCAGCTGGGTTCTTTCCACACATTCACTAGAGAGCACATTGGTAAGCATTATGTTCACCACTACATTTTTATTATATGTCATTCTTTCAACGCATTTACCAGCCACCTAACATGTGGAGTGTCGTCTGTATATACTTTCACTCTCTTACCTAATTCACTTCTCTCACACTTCTTTCTGCCCTATTTTTTTTTTTTTATTTCTTCTGTGATTATTCACATTCATTCCTCTCCCCTTCTCTGTTCTTTTCCACATCACCCCTTACCTCTCTCTCTATCACACTCTCCCAATTCACCTCACACTGTTTTTCCCTCATGTCTTGCAGGATATTCTTATATCCTATATACTCCAGTACAACACCTCTATACTTTTATAACATCTTGATACCAATTACTTGAGTTATATATATAGCTACTTTTACCATCTCTCATACTGAGTATACTATGTAAAGATTTATGAGCTACTTAGGATACCATAACCATTGTTATATCTACTACCTATATACACACATTCATACATCCTTTTATTATGAATACACCCTGCATGACTTGGGGGCAACACTTTTGGTCCTCTTCTTTCCTTTTTTCTCTTTCCTTTTTCTTTCCTTTCTTCTCCTCTTCTTCCCTGTTTTTCTTTTCTAGCATTGTTGGACACTTTTGCACCCCTTGCATTAGAGCATACCACTTGATACTCTTTGCTATATTCATTTTTGTAGATTTACATATATATATATATATATATATATATATATATATATATATATATATATATACTCATTCAATTCATTCCAGTGAGCAAGCTCTGCAATGATTCTGGGTGACATCTGAGTCCAGCCCTCTCTTCTTCTTTTCCATTTCTTTGCCGTGCCTGCTCTAAACCTGACCTCGGTCCTCCATGCTTTGACCTTCGTCCCTTCAGCTCCCGTGGTAGATGCTTTCCGACCGCCCCTGCCGGGGGTCGGCCCCTGGAGCCAATTGCCTGACAAGTGAGTATGGGATCATTAGCTCTGGCTTCGCATTTTTGTCCAATCATAACCTATACTTGAATCTACTTTTTTATCTGTGGTACAGACATCAGATATACACATCAGCCCCTGATGATGCGAGGAGAGCTTGCGAAACGCGTCGGATTAGAGATGTATCATGTATATCTGTACTATACTTTGATCAATGTTATTTTGGCTATGTTTTTAGGACCATTATGTTATGTTGCTGTTCTTATGAATTGCCATCTATATGCATGACCTGTATTGTATGACAATGATTGTAATAAATTTGATATTTTTTACACTATTCTATTCATTTACCTGTGATCATCGTGGATACCTCATTTAAAGTCCCATGGGCGAATCTTTTTCTCTTTTTAGCAAAAAATAAAAACCACAGAGGTGATCAAATAGCACAAAAAAAAGCTCTATTTGTGGGAAAAAAATGATAAAAGTTCAGTTTGGGTACAGTGATGGATGACCGCGCAATTGTCATTCAAACTGCGACATCGCTGAAAGCTGAAAATTGGTCTGGGCAGGAAGGTGTATAAGTGCCCTGTATTGAAGTGGTTAAGATATGCAAAATAAATGGTTAGATTTTATGTTTTTAATATTGTTGTGCCTTTAAAGTCCGCTTTTCTGAAACATTTTTTGTTTTTTTTGGTACTATAATATTTGGGAAGTGGCACAGGTTCCATTTTTGGCATCTATGTACATAGTTGATATACTGTACATATATTTGAACTATTATATCTGCCCAAGTAATTTTATTCTGCTAAACAAATTTTCCAAACTCGAGATTTCCACCAGTCAGGTCCTGAATTTTCCAAGACTTCTCCTGTGTGTATATTGCAGTATAGCCTGATTGGCTTTCAGTAATGCCCTCCTCCTCCTAGAGAACGATGATTTTGTAAAACTGAATCCATAGCAGGATTAAATAGTGGTTTTATATCTTGCCCATACAACGGTTCCCCACCAATCTTTCTCCTATGGCCATCACTATGAAATACCCAAGGCTTTCAGGTATGAGAGAGCATATGACCTCCTGATACAGTGGTAAAGTATAGCTAGGCCTGAGCACTGGGATATTATGGGGGGGGGGGTGACAACACCAGCTATTACCAGGTATTATTTTGTTTAATATGGTTACCACCGGAACAGGAGCTGAGGCAATATGCTCCAGTTTGGACAACTGTTATGATGACACCTGCCAAATTTGCAGTTTTGGAACTCTTGCATTTGGGAAATTTCCTCACATTTCCTTTAGGTCAGGAGGGGAACATACATTAACAGACAGGGATAAAACCCTAACAGGGGTTCTGTACCTTCACATTCTACCCAAGAACAAACAAAAAAAACATGACTTTTGGTAATTTAGTTTACGTCAAAGGGAATTTTGTAGTTTTGAAAGAAAAATAATAGTTAATAAAATAGTTAATAGTATGCCCCTGATGACGTCATGTCACGACAAAATGCGCAGGGCGGAGCCAGAAAACATGCCACTGAGCATGCGCGATCCAGCCACAGCCATCTTAGTTTTGGGAAAAGGGATTACCTATGGATTTTAATATACTTGTACATCATTTGGACTCTGTAAGTGCATTATTTTTTATTAAATACTGCCATACATACAGTTTTATAATACGGAAGGTGTCTTTTGACTCCTTTTACAAAATCCTTGCCTGGGTTGCCTGTGTGGAGCCTTGATGTACTGTGATCGGTGGGAGACATTAAACCAACCTGTAGGGAGCCCCTGTGTACTGTCATATGCATTTTGAGACCTCTCCTAGTAAGGGACATTAATATCTGGTAAGCCCCCACTCTTTACTCATAGTGGTGGTTTTCTGTGGTATTTCCTTTGCAGAAAAGCCTGGTGTTCCTGCTGGGATTCACAATCTTCAATCCCTACAATCTTTTTTTCTAAATACACACAATACACACAAGTGGACTTTTTTCTTGTTTATTTACAATATATACTAATAGTTTATTTGTATTTTCTTTCACTTGCATGTTATGTATAGTACATATGATATTTTATGCACTGTACTGTATTATGTTCAATAGTATCTTATTTGGCCACATTTGATGAGTAATTCACAGATATCTTGTTAGAATGATTCTCTAAAAATTGTCTCAACTCTAAAGGCAATCAACATGCCCCTTCTCAGTTGCCACCAGTAGCTCTACCACTACGAGCACTTTTTCAATAGACAAAAACATGTTGTCTGCTGGAAGTTTTTTTTTAAGTACCATCACTATGTCTGCAGATTATATCATGACTATACTCCATCATCTCTTTTTCAGGTTAAGAGGTCCATTCTGTCTAAGAACCAGCATGTCCAGACTAATGTACATCAATGCCTGCTCTTACGTCTTTTGTGTCCATTAGAGTATAACCTTTTGAGTTTGCAGGTGGTTGAACAGAATTTTGCACATTGTTCAAAGTACGTCAGTGCTTGTACTACAATTCTTTATATAGTATTTCATCCTGTTCACTTTTCCATCTAGCATAGTAGCTTGTATTTCAGCATGTACTTGCCTTCTGATAGTGCTCATCAATTAAATATTTTAAACTGGTTGCTTGCAGCTAGCATAAGACGTATGTTATTTAATGTACTCGCAAGGCTGGAATTAATTTCTCCTTTCAACGATATACTCTAAATTATAGGTAACGGTACAATGGTTTTTCCATCCAAATTCAGAGGCTCCATTTACAGTTTATAATTGTTGGTGTACAGTGAGAACTTAATGATAGCTTATGAATGCTGAGGTAATTAGTGTTTTTTTGTTCATTTTGTTTGCTACAGGGAAAAAAATGTAAGTTTTCGAAGTGTTGTGGTATCAGTTTGATCATATTATTATATTCCTTGTTCACACAAAATACTAGGCCTCATACAAATTAAAACTTTCTGAAAATGTATTCAAATATTTTGTTTGTAGTCCCCTCTCTGTATCAAAAACGTACTTTTTATGGTGGGCCCATGCCACTAACTGTCAAGGAAACTATGCAGAAGTGGTGGTTTTTAAAGATGCTGAAGATTTAAATGCAGCTCCACCCCCACAGAAGCTGCTGATTAGAATGGGTTCTTCTGTTCTTTGCCCTATACCCCACAGATGTATTGATCCCTCTGACTCACCTGGCCGGGTGGTGGCCAATATAGCTCCACAAACTCACTAGACAGTATCAATCACCCAGTAGTAAGGTCCTACTATTTATTTATTTATTTCAGGTACTTATATAGCGCCATCAATTTATGCAGCACTTTACATATACATTGTACATTCACATCAGTCCCTACCCTCAAGGAGCTTACAATCTAAGGTCCCTAACTCACATTCATACATACTAGGGACAATTTAGACAGGATCCAATTAACCTACCAGCATGTCTTTGGAGTATGGGAGTCAACCGGAGTACCCAGAGGAAACCCACGCAGGCACGGGGAGAACATGCAAACTCCAGGCAGGTAGTGTCGTGGTTGGGATTCGAACCAGCGACCCTTCTTACTGCTAAGTGAAAGTGTTATCCACTACACCACTGTGCCGCTCTACTGCTCTACTATGAAGATAAACACCAGGCCAAATGGTAAAAGACCATCCTCCAGACTCCTGAGGCACCAAGAGAGGGGCATTTCCCAGATGAGCTCCCTTCGACTTATCCTCCAGCCCCAAAGCATGCCAGGATATGTAGTTTGGAAGATTAGGAGCGCCATTACTTGGAGGTTGCTTGGACTATAACGCCCAAAGTTCCCAGTGACCTTCAAAAAAAAAAACTTCCCCTAGTGACCAGAGTAAGGATGGCTCAGCATGTCTTTGGCTTCACAGAGAGAAGGAAACAACAAAGACACGACAAGGCACAATCTTGATCTTCATGTTATTGTAGTCCAGGGCTTAGCTACAAATATAAGGAACAACTGGATGGCTAGTAGTTCTAAATGACAATGCTGCACCATTCAGAGATTGATCAAAACAGAAACTGTGGTCACGTGGAGGGTGCTATATAACCATCTGCCCCCCGTTCAGACCTGCAATCACAGTCTTCCAAAAGGAAGGCTTGTAGCACCAATTTTGTTTGTGGACCAGATGTCAAAACCCACAAAGGAAACTGAATCTGTATGACAGTGAAAATGTATGCCATAATAAACAGGGTCCTTGGTCCTTTAAGAGCAATCTGCCCCTACCATGAAAACTCCATTTGGATGTATCTGAATGTATTTTTCATAAAAAAAAATATATACAGTATATTTTACTTTCAAAGATGCAGAGTTGTATATACCATATTCAGTAGTTTATTGTTAAAGTGTATGTCCAGCCATTTATTTTTCAAATTATGGAGTGATAAAGGATGAGAACCCGGATTATTACTGCTATCCAGGGCTCCATTAGTAAGATGTTGGTCACTTAATATGTCCTGCTGACAACAGTTTCACCAGGCAGGAAACAAAAGAATATTTGCAGCACCCATGTCGTTGAGATCAACAGCACTGCAAACAATCACTCCCCTCAAACCATGGTGCTTGGTGTAATCCTGAACCGTAGCCTTTGACTTTGGCTGCATATTATCTCTGCAACATTTCCAAACTACACCTCTTCTTATCAAATGACACCACAAGTATCTTGACTATTGCACTCCCTCCTCATTAGCCTACATCTACACAAGCTATGCAGGCTATCCACCCTTTAGTCTGCTGCAAGAATAATCCACCTATCCAAACACTCAGTATCCACCAGCCCTCTTTGCTAAACCCTTCACTGGCTTCCACTCACCCAAGACATTCACAGCTCTGCCCCGAGCTACATCACCAACATGTTTCTGAAAATATCACCCAAACTATCCTCTTCACACCTCCCAAGACCTCCTGCTCTCTAGCTCCCTTTTCACCTCCTCCCATACCTGTCTACATGATTTTTCCAAAGCTTCTCCCTTTCTTTGAAACACTGCACTCAATCCATCCGGCCATGTCCTACTTTGCATTCAGGTGATCCTTAACCACTTGCTTACAGGCAGGGCCGGACTGGCCTACCGGGATACCGGGAGATTTCCCGGTAGGCCGCCTTCCGTGAGGCCGCTTTGAGTTGCGGCTGCAGTGCTCCCCTCTCTCCTGCTCCTGTGTGTCACGGAGCTGGCTGGGTCTGTGTTCGGCGGCGGCACTGTAACATGGTCCCGCCCCCTAGACCGGCTTGTGTGATAGTAGATAGAATCAGTGTTCCGCCTATCACATGAGCCGGTCTAGGGGGGCGGGACCATGTTACAGAGCCGCCGCCGAACACAGACCCAGCCAGCTCCGTGATCCACATGAGTAGATGCCCGCCCGTACAGTCTGCCCTGTGTGCCTGGATAGGAGGATCGGCGGGGGGCCGCATATAGAGGAAATTAGCTTTCTATATTCCTCCATGCAGCCGCTGAATACTTGCAGGAGGGAGAGGAGGAGAATCAAGCATTTAGCGGCTGCATAGAGGCATATAGAAAGCTCATTTCATCTATATGCGGCCCCCCGCTGATCCTCCTATACAACTTCTTTTACTGGCCCCCCCAGTTCTCCTTGTGCTCCCTGGCTCCCCCCCATGCTCTCCTCCCCTCACCACACTCTCCAGCCCCCCCCTCACAGTTCTCTCCACCCCTGTTTTTTCTGCCTCCCCCTGCTCTCCAGCTCTCCCCATCCTACTCTAGCCACCATCCCAGTGCTCTTCACTCCCCCAGTGCTCTCCACCCATGTTCTTTCTCCCCCTCCAGTGCTCTCCAGCTCTCCCCATCACTCTCCAGCCCCCACCCCAGTGCTCTCCGCCCCCCACAGTGCTCTCCAGCCCCCCATTCTCCGCACCCCTGTTCTTTCGGTCCCCCCCGGTGCTCTCAAGTTCCACCCATCGCTCTCCAGCCCCCCCCGTGCTCTTTGCCCCCCGTGCTCTCCACCCCTGTTTTTTTTGGCTCCCCCTCCAGAGCTCTCAATCTTTCCCCCCAGCACTCTCCGCTCCCCACCCCTGTACTCTCCACTCCCCCTGCATTTTGCCCCCACCCATGTGCTCTCCAACCCCCGCCAGTGCTCTCCAGTCCCCCGTGCTTTCCACCCCTGTTCTTTCTGGCCCCCACTGGTGCTTTCAAGCTCCCCCCATTGCTCTCCACTCCCCCTGCCCTTTGTACCCCCCAGTGCTCTCCACCCCTGTTTTTCTGCCCCTCCCCCAGTGCTCTTCGCCACCCCACACTCTTAGCCCCCACAGTGCTCTCCACCTCAGTTCTTTTTGGACCCCCAGTGCTCTGAAGTCCCCCCCAGCGCTCTCCGCTCCCCATGTGATCTCCACTCCCCCCTGCTCTTTGCCCCCACCCATGTGCTCTCCAACCCCGCCAGTACTCTCTGCTTCCCCTTCTTTCCAGCTCCCACCCAGTGCTCTCCACTTCCCCAGGACCAGAGGACAGGCTGACTGGGGCCGGAAAATGAGGACGGCTGAAGGTGCAGGTGGCCAGGGACCACTCCATCTCACAGCAAACAGATCCTCTGGAAGGAGCACTGTCCCCATCCAAAACGAGAACAGAACCTGCCTGCTGCTGGCCATCATGAATATCCTGCTGGCATGCAAGGTACCGTACCAAGCATCAACAACACACCTTCCCACAGACAGGCACTGCTGACTGGGCCATGGGGCACAGGAGGGGCTGCAATGATGGGCACAGTGAAGCTGCATTCCTGGGCACAGTGAGACTGCATTCACGGGCACAGTGAGACTGCATTCATGGCACAGTAAAGCTGCATTTGATGGGCACAGTGAGACTGCATTGATGGGCACAGTGAGGCTGCATTGATGGGCACAGTGAGACTGCAATGATGAGCACAGTGAGGCTGCAATGATGGGCACAGTGAGGCTGCAATGGTGGGCACAGTGAGGCCGCATTCATGGGCACAGTGAGACTGCATTTGATGAGCACAGTGAGGCTGCATTGATGGGCACAGTGAGGCTGCATTGATGGGCACAGTGAGACTGCATTCACAGGCAGAGTAAAGCTGCATTTGATGAGCAGTGAGGCTGCATTTGATGAGCACAGTGAGGCTGCATTGATGGACACAGTGAGGCTGCATTGATGGGCACAGTGAGGCTGCATTTGATTGGTACTGATGAGGCTGCATTTGATGGGCACTGGTAAGGCTGCATTTGATGGGCACTGGTGAGGCTGCATTGAGCTCCTGTATCATGTCTGCAGTCTCTGACCATCTCCTGTATCATGTCTGCAGTCTCTGACCATCTCCTGTATCATGTCTGCAGTCTCTGAGGGAGTCTGCAGAGGAGTCAAGAGTGGGAGCACCACCGGGATGGGGGTCATGGGAGAAGTCAGACAAGTGTGGACTGTGGAGAGGAGACTATAGGATAAAACCAGAGCCACTGAGCTGGAGCTGACTGACTGAGCCCTACACGGTGCACCTGAGAGGAGGTCAGTGACAGCACTGCTAGGCCAGTCTGAAGGGGGTCACTTTTAACTGGAATTTGCTTATATATATATATATATATATATATATATATATATATATATATATATATAGCCCTATGAGATTTCATATCTGTCTTATCTATATATAATACACTCTTCAAATGTGCATTTTATGGTTTTCCCTTTCATAAACAAGAAATCAATGACGTTATTGCTGTTGCGCTGGTTTATTAATGCTGTTGCGGTGGCATAATAATGCTGTGGGGCTGGTATGAAATTTTTTCCAGGGCTGGATGTTATTCCCAGTCTGGCCCTGCTTACAGGGCACTTAAACCCCCCTCCTGTCCAGACCAATTTTCAGCTTTCAGCGCTGACGCACTTTGAATGACAATTGCGCGGTCATACAACACTGTACCCAAATGAAATTTTTATAATTTTTTCACCACAAATAGAGCTTTCTTTTGGTGGTATTCGATCACCTCTGCAGTTTGTACTTTTTGTTAAAAGAATGTAAAAACTGAATTTTTTTTTTTAATTTTTAAATTTTTTTAAATATTTTGTTATAAACAATTTAAAACGGGTAATTTTTCTCCTTCATTGATGTACACTGATGAGGCACTGATAGGCGGCAGTGATGGGCACTGATAGGCGGCAGTGATGGGCACTGATAGGTGGCAATGATGGGCAGCACTGCCAGGTGGCACTGATTGGCACTACAGGTGGGCATTGATAGGTGGCACTTGTGGGCATTGATAGGTGGCACTTGTTGGCATTGATAGGTGGCACTTGTGGGCACTGTTAGGTGGCACTGTGGGCACTGTTAGGTGGCACTGTTAGGTGCCACTATTAGGTGGCACTGATGAGGCAGATGTGCCTCTTCCACTTGGGGACTGATGTCCCTCACATCCGAGTCGGTGATCGGCTTTTTTTTCTACTCACGCTGTCAGCTTGAGTAGAAAAAAAAAGTGATTACCTATCTTTTGTTTACATCATGTGATCAGCTGTCATTGGCTGACAGCTGATCACATGGTAAGGGGCCAGGACCGGGCCCTTACTCGGATCGGTGATCAGCCGAGTCTCAGTGACTCGTGATTACAGCGAGCTCGGCAGGGAGCGCGCACAGGGGAGGCCGTCATATGACGGCCTCCCGGGAATTCAGGTCCGCGCTGTGGCCGTCATTCGGCCATAGCACGGATGTGTAGTGGTTAAAAAACACATCTTTTTAGGGGAGACTATTCCATTTCTACCTAACAATTGGATTTTACTTACTCCATCAACTGATCCCCCCCTAGTTATTACCTTTTGTATCATTTTCTTCTTCCTTTAGATTGTAAACTCTCATGAGCATGGCCCTCCTCAACCCTCTTGTATTGATTTGTATTGTAACTGTACCTTATTTTGTAAAGAGATGCTCAAACTGTTGGTGCTATATAAATTCTGTAAATTAGTAAAAATATTATCTATTTTGAAATTTTAAGATAAGCTTACTACAAGTAGTGCAATATAATTGTAATATGCTGTACATTGTCAGCAGTCTATTTTTCAGTATTCTCTATCACTGGTCTCTAAAAATATTTTCATAAAAATATACCGTATTTATCGGCGTATAACACGCACAGGTGTATAACACGCACCTTAATTTTAAGAGGGAAGTTTCGGGTAATTTTTTTTTAATTTTAAATAAAGGATTTTGAAGCAAAATATGGGTAAGTGCCCATCAATGCAGCCTTATAAGTGCCCATCTGCAGCTTCGCCATTGCCCATCATTGCAGCCCAATCAGTGCCCATCTGCAGCCTTGCCCATCATTGCAGCCTGATCAGTGCCCATTTGCAGCCTTGCCCATCATTGCAGCCTAATCAGTGCCCATCTGCAGCCTTGCCTATCATTACAGCCTAATCAGTGTCCATCTGCAGCCTTGTCCATAATTGCAGGCTAATCCGTGCCCATCTGCAGCCTTGTCATTGCTGGAAAAGACAGAGCTGGATCTCCTGTGTACTCAGCTGGGCTCACAGTCACGCCCAGTCCCGCCCCTTGGCTCGGCTCCTATGATGGACAGAACACCGGTCCAATGCCGGGACGTCATCGCTAGGAACCGTCCAGGGGCGGAACTGGGCATGACTGCAGGCTGAGCCGAGTACACAGGAGATCGAGGCTCTGTATTTCAGCGGCGCTCATTCCCTCCTTCCCCTCTGTTGCAGCCCTATATCGGCGTATAACACGCACACACGATGCCCCCCCCCCTATATTAAGGGGGGGTCAGTGTGTGTTATACGCCGATAAATACGGGTATTTGCAAAAATGTGTACATAACATATGCCACAGCCACTATATAATTGTCAACTATTTTACCACAAAGGAACCCTTGATTGCATTAAAATAATTTTCAGGTATCAGAATCCCCCATTAAATCAGATCCATAGCTCATAATAAATCTAGTTGATGAGTTCAACTAGCTTACGCGTTTCGAGGGTGTCCCCTCTTCTTCGCAGCCCTGAAGAAGAGGGGACACCCTCAAAACGCGTCAGTACTTTTGGACTATACATTCCACCACTGTTACTTGCCAGCTGATCTTGCTGGATGATGCTAACTATGGACTTTATATTCTACGCTTGAATATGTTACTCGTTTGTGAGTATGCATTTTTATCACTTTGTACACAATAAAGTGCTGCAAAGATAATGCGCAAAGTTCGGGCGCACTCTGTTATTTTTACCCCTTGATGCTTAGTGTAAGCAGGGGATTAATCTGCCTTTGCCATATTCACAAGGAACTCCTAGCAACCTCTTCAGCAACTCCAAGGTTCCAAGTAACCGTGGCCTAGAAAGGTTGCTTGCTATATGTCATGTTCTAATTCAATCTATGATCTCCACATGCTGTTTACAAAAAAAACCTTTACCCAGCACCAAGGTAAATTAGAAGCCAAGCATGCTGCAACACTTTAGGGGAAAACAAGTCTGAGGGGAAAACAGTTTGAGAAAGAGAGTTTGCATTCCCACAAAACTATGCAGCAACCTCCTGCAGGAGAAAATAGGAGGGAAAGAGCTGACATTTTAGAGTCTTTGTTGTAAACTTTGAGGATTAATGCTTATAGCTACAGAGATCAGTGAAGGCTTGTCTAAACCTTGTTACTGCCACCGATGTGAAAACAATGTCTTTACCTTCGGGGGGGGGGGGGGGGGGGGGGTACACACACTCCTAGTGACTGCACTGTTGGGTGTCAGATGGAAGAAATCCAGCAGCCACCAGATAGCTTTCACATATGTGAACAAGGCTGTATGCCGAAGCACATCAGCTGTTTTTACTCTTGACCTTCATGTAGCAAATAAATATTTTCATGGGATTCTGGAGTTGCCGGCTACATCTTTCCTGGAGCTGAGCTTCCACATATCCACCCCCTCTCCCACCCCCTGCACATGCTCCTGCTATGTTTCTCAGGCACCACGTGCCCATTAATGGAAGTGGGACCAGCATGGCAGGTACTGCAGGGTAGCGGGAAGGGAAATCAGTGAACATCCATTCACTGATCACCCCTTCCTGTTACAGAGCGGAAAGTGACCTGCAAAACGTCAATTCCAGGTCCTGTTGTCACTGTCCCCAGCCAGCATGGCTGGGCAAGTAGCTAATGGAACGTGATGTGCATTCTATCACCTTCACTGGAGGGCAGGTAAGACCCCTGATGTCTCATTAAAGAGAACCACTGAAAAATGCATCACATATGGACATTTTTTGTCCCCTATCTGATCAAAAAAAGTTTAGAAAAAAGTAAAAAAAGTGTAAAAAAAAAAAAGGGCTACCCAACTTCCCAAGAATTTAACCCCCCCCTCCCAAGAAAGTTTTTGACCCGCCCCTCCAACTCCACATACATGCACTTACAAACAAATTCACATGTCTGGGGCGCCTAAGTAAGAAACTGTTGATTGCGTTACCCATGATACATATTTTTGCGCATGCCTGAATGAGGACAATAATTATAGGCACGTTATTCATGGTTAACTCTAAACTGATGACTTGTTGGGGCTTTGAAAGCATCTGCTATTTATAGGGTACTGAAGTTTGTTGCTGTTTCATACCCACAAATTTTAAGTTTGACATGTAGGGTATTTATGTATTTAGTGTATCCCATCTTTTATATTTTACCAAACAAATCTGTAATTCATTGCATTTGTGTGCCCTAAAATTAACTTTAGTGTATTTTTCTACTGAAATTTTGCATTTTATAAACCGTTGCACTAATATTGTGCGACATAAAAAATTGGACTTACTTTAGGGTGTCTGCTTTCAGAAAATATATCATCGTCAGGCCTAAAATTATTTTTTTAACATGTAAGCAAAAAAAAAAAATAATAATAATAATAATAATAATAATAATAATGCAAAAACAGCTCTGGCAGAGAAAGGGTTAAGGCTCTTTCACTGCTAGCTCAGAATACGTACATACTTTAGGTGCATAGTCTGGGCACAGGTTCACTTAGGTCGAACCCAGCTCAAAAACCACATAAAAATGTATGTGTGTTTATTTATTTTTTGATCAAGCAATCACAAAGGTACAGTAAATGTCTGCCCATCTATAAAGCGCTCAAGTGTTGAAACTGACGTGCAATCATGATTTTGGAAATGTGAATTGATATTTGAACTTGGCATCTGAATTCCTAGGGCAATGAATGTGACAGCCTTGAAGAGCACAGACGCATGTCGAAAAGCCCTAATCACTCATGAGACAGACAGATAGATAGATAGATAGATAGATAGATAGATAGATAGATAGATAGATAGATAGATAGATAGATAGATAGATAGATAGATAGATAGATAGATAGACTGAGAGAGAAAGAGAAAATTAATTTCAAACAATATAACAAAAACATCATTATTAAATATTATTATAGAATGACCATTTTTTTTACTTTTTCATTTTTTATTTATTTTATTTTACGCATAGTTTATTTACCGTATTTAATGGTATATTTGCTCCCATCTTTAAATAATGTTCTTTTTTATATGAATATATAAATATCATAGAAGCATTCTCATTTTCCATATTTGCATAGCAAGGGCTATATAATAGATACAATAGATAGATAGATAGATAGATAGATAGATAGATAGATAGATAGATAGATAGATAGATAGATAGATAGATAGATAGATAGACCTATCTAGACTGAGAGCATACAGTAGGTGACCGTGATATTGTGTCAATCTGTTATCAGGGAGATTTGACACCTGCGAGCCCCGTTACAGGAGCCAGCGCCGAGCTGGCTCGCTCATCTTGAAAGGAAAAATGTGTTTTTTCCTTTCCCGATGAGCAATACTGACAGGTGTCTGGTATGAATCATGAGGTGGAACTCCACGCCAAATTTTAAATAAAAAACTGGCATGGGTTCCCCTCCAGGGGCATGCCAAGCCCTTAAGGGGAACCCCCTACACCGAAAAAACGTTGTGGGGGTCCTCCCAAAATTCACACCAGACCCTTATCCGAGCACGCAGCCCGGCCAGTCAGGAAAGGGGGTGGGGACATTTTTTCGGCGTAGGGGGTTCCCCTTAAAATCCATACCAGACCTAAGGGGTATTGTATGCTCCTGGAAGGGAATTCTTTCTCACGCTGGCTGCAATAGGAAAATGTGTTTTTCCTATTGCAGCCAGCGTGAGATGTACAGTACCCTGTCGCCGAGAATCAGGGCGATGGGAAACACAATCTCGCGGGCAGGTACTGTAGGCGTGCGCACAGGGTGTGCCATGTGTGCCTGGGCACACCCTAATCACCCGTGTGGTGCAGAGTCCCCCTGTTTAGTCCCCTAATATTTCACCAAGCCCTATCACGGGATCCTAAATTTAAAAAAATAATAATAATAAAAAAAATTCAATTGTAAAAAAAAAAATAATAAAAATTAAAACTAATGACACCATTCATGCCCCTACTGACATTGACATTATATTGGATATACACGCATAATGTGTTTGGGGTGCACACCTATGACTGAGAGAGAAAAAGAAAATAAATTTCTAACAAAATAACAAAAACATAGTTAATAAACATTATTATAGAATGCACATTTTTTTTTTACTTTTTTATTTATTTATTTTTTTTATTATTATTTAGTTTTTTATTTAATGCTATATTTGCTTCCAACTTTAAATAATATTCTTTTTTTATATATGTAAATAACATCACAGAAGCATTCTCATTTTCCATATTTATATGGCAAGGGCTATATAATTGGTACATTGAAAAGATAGATAGATAGATAGATAGATAGATAGATAGATAGATAGATAGATAGATAGATAGATAGATAGATAGATAGATAGATAGATAGATAGATAGATAGATAGATAGATAGATAGATAGATAGATAGATAGATAGATAGATAGATAGATAGATAGATAGATAGATAGATAGATAGATAGATAGATAGATTAAAAAAAACCTCAAACTGTAACTGAATAAATAAACAGCGTGTTAATGATACAAATAAATAAAAAAAAAGAATAGTAATAAAGACATTCTTTTTTTTTTGTCTTTCTATGTATTTATTTATATTTACACCTTTGTTCTCAGCTTGAAATAATGTTCTCGTTATATGCATACATTACATCATGCAAGCATTCTCATTTCTCAAATTCCAATTGTCTGGCGAGGGAACCTTAAAAATCAATTCTTCACACTTAGAAGAAGCTAATACACAGCTCAGCTTGAAGAATGAGAAGCAACTGATTGATTCTGGGCAACTGTGAAATTCTGTTTTCAGAATCAGAGCGGATTTGTGCATCTTCCCCGAACTATTCATTCCTCCTTATTTCCTTTATAAAGCCATTCTGAGCTTGATGGAATAAATGATGAATTTATCAAAGGATGACTTCAGGCAAAAGAAGGTCAAATTCCTAATAAATGATGTTTGCATTTGATATGTATTGAAAATACCACCAGTCAAGAATGGGAATGGCAGGATTCGGAAAGAAAGGATGACTTGAAAATTGTATGTCCTACTTATAGTTTAATTGCCATATTCACCATTGTTACTTCTAAGGCGCCTTTGTTAATAATTATGTCCTGCAGGCTTTTTGTTACTGTGAATTATTATTTTATTTTTATTTTTTTCATGGTTAAAGCTTTTAAAGGGCACCTTCACTCCAATGGCAGGTAACAACATAGAGAGTGGGTTTTGTTTTACCTAACAAAATGTTTGGACATATGGACGTCATCTTGTCACCCTTACCATGCTATATCGTTCTTAGGGATGATCAAAGTGATAGATACAAAAAAAAAAAAGCAAAAAAAAGCAAAATGCAAGCTTGAAACGAACATGGATCTATGCAGAGTAAAAGTCAGCGCTAGAGTGAATAATATTGGCAGTTAGCAACAAAGGTCAATATACATAAACCTCTCAAATAATGTACTTATTTAGGGTCCAACACCAGAACAAATGACAAAAATCACAAGAAAACCTTCCAATATAATTACAAGTGAAAATATGGGGTACTATCCATTTAAGAACAAACCATTATAACCTAGTGTAATAAATCAATATAATAAATGAATGTATGAATGAAAGGCCAAGTGTAAAAAATCAATATAATGACTTAATAAATAAATGAAATGCATAAAGCCCCCCATCAAACCCCATTCAAGTGCTAATGGTCTCTTATGAATGAGAATCGTTTTGCTCCTGTGACTGGGGAAGTTCCACTGGAATTCCATGGAGTTCATTGATGTTTAGAAGCTGCTTTCATAGTTACATAGTAGGTGGAGTGAAAAAAGACACAAGTCCATCAAGTCCAACCTATGTGTGATTATGTGTCAATATTACATTGTATATCCCTGTATGTCTAATAGTTTCTTGAAGCTATCAATGCCCCCCGCTGAGACCCTCCGCCTGTGGAAGGGAATTCCACATCCTTGCCGCTCTTAGAGTAAAGAACCCTCTACGTAGTTTAAGGTTAAACCTCTTTTCTTCTAATTTTAATGAGTGGCTACGAGTCTTGTTAAACTCTCTTCTGCGAAAACGTTTTATTTCTATTGTGGGGTCACCAGTACGGTATTTGTATATTGAAATCATATCCCCTCTCAAGCGTCTCTTCTCCAGAGAGAATAAGTTCAGTGCTCGCAACCTTTCCTCATAACTAAGATCCTCCAGACCCTTTATTAGCTTTGTTGTCCTTCTTTGTACTCGCTCCATTTCCAGTACATCCTTCCTGAGGACTGGTGCCCAGAACTGGACAGCATACTCCAGGTGCGGTCAGACCAGAGTCTTGTAGAGTGGGAGAATTATCATTTTATCTCTGGAGTTGATCCCCTTTTTAATTAATGCCAAGATTCTGTTTGCTTTGTTAGCAGCAGCTTGGCATTGCATGCCATTGCTGAGCCTATCATCTACTAGGACCCCCAGGTCCTTTTCCATCCTAGATTCCCCCAGAGGTTCTCCACCCAGTGTATAGATTGCATTCATATTTTTGCCACCCAAATGCATTATTTTACATTTTTCTACATTGAACCTCATTTGCTATGTAGTTGACCACCCTATTAATTTGTTCAGATCTTTTTGCAAAGTTTCCACATCCTGCGGAGAAGTTATTGCCCTGCTTAGCTTAGTATCGTCCGCAAATATAGAGATTGAACTGTTTATTACATCCTCCAGGTCGTTTATGAACAAATTAAATAGGATTGGTCCCAGCACAGAACCCTGGGGAACCCCACTACCCACCCCTGACCATTCCGAGTACTCCCCATTTATTACCCTCTGAACTTGCCCTTGTAGCCAGTTTTCAATCCATGTACTCACACTATGGTCCATGCCAACGGACCTTATTTTGTACAGTAAACATTTATGAGGAACTGTGTCAAATGCTTTTGCTAAATCCAGATATCCCACATCTACGGGCCTTCCTTTATCTAGATGGCAACTCACCTCCTCATAGAAGGTTAGTAGATTGGTTTGGCAAGAATGATTCTTCATGAATCCATGCTGATTACTGCTAATGATACCGTTCTCATTACTAAAATCTTGTATATAGTCCCTTATCATCCCCTCCAAGAGTTTACATACTATTGATGTTAGGCTAACTGGTCTGTAATTCCCAGGGATGTATTTTGGGCCCTTTTTAAATATTGGTGCTACATTGGCTCTTCTCCAATCAGCTGGTATCATTCCAGTCAGTAGACTGTCTGTAAAAATTAGGAACAACGGTCTGCCAATCACTTGACTGAGTTCCCTAGGTACCCTCGAATGCAAGCCATCTGGTCCCGGTGATTTATTCATGTTAAGTTTCTCAAGTCTAATTTTAATCCTGTCCTCTGATAACCATGTAGGTGCTTCCTGTGTTGTGTCATGAGGATAAACACTGCAGTTTTAATTACTGAAGTCCCCCGATTCACTCGTGAAGACTGAGGAGAAGAATAAATTCAATACCTTCGACATCTCCCCATCCTTTGTAACCAGATATCCTTCCTCATTCTTTATGGGGGCCAATATGGTCTGTCCTCCTTTTTTTACTGTTTACATATTTCTTGGGATTTTTTTTGCTCTCCTCCGCTATGTGTCTTTCATGTTCTATCTTAGCCGTCCTAATTGCACCCTTACAATTCTTGTTGCATTCTTTATAAAGTCTAAATGCAGATGACGATCCCTTAGCCTTGTATTTTTTGAAGGCCTTCTCCTTTGCTTTTATATGCATTTTTACATTGGAGTTAAGCCATCCAGGACTTTTGCTCGCTCTTTTAAATTGTTACCCAATGGGATGCATTGGCTATTGCCCTTATTTAATATGCTCCATATAAAATCCATCTCTCTTCTCCGTGTTCCTTGTTCCTAATATTTTATCCCAATTTATGCCTTTTAGCAAGGTTTGTAGTTTAGTGAAGTTGGCTCTTTTGAAATTCAGTGTCTTTGTATTCCCTTTATGTTTCCTATTTGTGTGATTTATACTGAAACGAATTGACCTGTGATCGCTGTTACCTAAATTGCCCCGTATTTCCACATCCGTGATCAGGTCTGTATTGTTGGTAATCAGTAGATCCAGTAATGCTTTATTTATAGTTGGTGCATCTACCATCTGACCCATAAAATTGTCCTGCAAGACATTAAGGAACTGGCGAGCCTTAAATGAATGTGCGGTTCCCTCCGCCCAGTCTATGTCTGGATAATTAAAATCCCCATTATGATAACACTTCCCATCCTTGCTGCTAATACAAATTGTGATAGGAGATCTGTTTCCACTTCCTCCCTCAGGTTAGGGGGCCTATAGCATACTCCTAGTATTATTTTCCCCTTAGCTTCATCCCTTTGGAGCTCTATCCATAAGGATTCCACCTCCCCCCTAGCTCCCTCAGTGATGTCCTCTCACATTCACTTGTACATTATTCTTGATATATAGGCATACCCCTCCCCCTTTTTTACCCTCTCTTTCCTTGCGGTAAAGGGTATACCCTTGAATGTTTGCCAGCCAATCATGAGAGCTGTTGAACCAGGTCTCTGAAATTCCCACAAAATCCAAATCCTCCTCGTTCAACAGTATCTCTAGTTCACCCATCTTGTCCGCCATGCTCCTGGCATTGGTGAACATGCCACATAGTTTAGACTGGTTGCATATTGTCCTTGTATTGGGTGTTTCGAGATTGCAACTAGGACTTGCTACTATACTTACCTTGTGTTTTTGTACTTTGATCAACCTACCACTAATGCCCCCAATACTACCCTCTGGAAAATCTTCCGCATTGACTATCTCTACCTCTGGACCCCCCCCCCCATCGCCTAGTTTAAAAACCCCTCTTACTTTTTGACCATCTTCAGCAGATCTGCACCCTCCTCATTTAGGTGCAGTCCGTCCCTTCTATAGTACCGGTTATCGACTGAGATGTCGGCCCAGTCCTCCAGGAACCCAAACCCCTCCTTACTACACCAGCTCTTCAGCCACTTGTTTACTTCCCTAATCTCCCTCTGCCTTTCTGGAGAATACTACCTTGGAGGTCTTTTTCCTCAATTTAGCTCCTAAGTCCCTAAAATCGTTCTTTAGGACACTCCATCTGCCTCTGACTTTGTCATTGGTGCCAACGTGCACCATGACAGCTCGGTCTTCCCCAGCCCCTCCCAGTAATCTGTCCACAAGATCCGTGATGTGCCGAACCTGAGCGCCCGGTAGACAACATACTGTTCGGCGCTTCAGGTCTTGGTTACAGATTGCCCTCTCTGTCCTTCTAAGAATTGAGTACCTTACCACCAGAATCTGTCTTTCCTTTCCCTTCGCTGTCCCCCCACTCTCACTGGAGGAGTTCTTCCCCCGGCAGCTAGGAGAGTCCCTCAGCTCCAGCAGTGCTGGTCCCTGACTGGTTTCACCAATGTCACTCAATGGAGCATACTTATTGGGATGCACCAGTCCTGGATCGGCCTCCCTGGCACTTCCCCCTCTGCCCTTCCTGACTGTCACCCATCTACTCTTTGCTAGTGCCTGCACCTCTTTGTCTCCACCCGCCTCTGTGCTGGCCCCTGCCGGCACCTGTCGTGTACGTTCCTGGCTCTCCTTTAGTATGGAGGGACATCTCAATGCTGACAGTAGCTTCCCTGGATTCAGAACCTGGGCCTCCAGGGAAACAATGTGTTTACATTTTGCACAGCAGTATTCATCCCCCGATCAGATAATCAAGGAACGCATACATGCAGCAAGATGTGCAAAGAGTCACCTCTCCACACCCGCTGGGCATCATACCTATTAAATTTAGTGAGGATTGGGGATTATACCCTGTTCAAATTACCTAACAGCTAGCTTCCTGACACTAATACTCAAGACAATACACAGGTACTCAACAAGACAATATACAGGTACTCACAGACCTACGTGCACTTGCAGAATAGTCGCAGAACTACGTGCATTTGCAGACCTACGTGCACTCGCAGAACAGTCACAGACCTACGTGCACTTGCAGAACAGTCGCAGAACTACATGCACTCGCAGACCCACGTGCACTCGCAGGCCACTCGCAGACCTACGTGCACTCGCAGACCTACGTGCACTCGCAGGCCACTCGCAGACCTACGTGCACTCGCAGGCCACTCGCAGACCTACATGCACTCGCAGACCTACGTGCACTCGCAGGCCACTCGCAGACCTATGTGCACTCGCAGGCCACTCGCAGACCTACGTGGACTCGCAGAACAGTCGCAGACCTACGTGCACTCCCAGACCCACGTACACTCGCAGGCCACTCGCAGACCTACGTGCACTCGCAGACCTACATGCACTCGCAGGCCACTCGCAGAACGACGTGCACTCGCAGACCTACGTGCACTCGCAGGCCACTTGCAGACCTATGTGCACTCACAGGCCACTCGCAGACCTACGTGCACTCGCAGGCCACTCGCAGAACTACGTGCACTCGCAGACCACTCGCAGATCTACGTGATCTCGCAGACCTACGTGCACTCGCAATACACAAGTATACAGTACACAATACACAAGTACTAACGATCCACACACACTACTCAGACAACACTCAGGTACTCACACTACACAGGTACTAAGACCCCTGTTATAACCTCCTTCATTTATGCTGCTTAAAAGTTGGTCAAAGTTAAAAAGAGTGCACAGTGGTGTTATCTTATTTTTGGTGGAAGAAACACACGGATACATCTGGATGTAACTATGGTATTGGACTTTCATTTATTTATTTATTATATTGATTTATTACACTTGGACTTTCACTAATATATATATAGTATTGATCTATTACACTTGGTTCTAGTTTTTTGTTCTTAAAAGAATTGTTCCCCATGTATTCATTTGGATTTATGGTTTTTAGTGATTTTTGACATTTGTTGCTTTTCCTTGTGTTGCACCCTAAAAAAAACAAAACAAAAAAAAAAAAAAAAAAAACCCCAATAACATCTATGCTGGGAAAAAAAAAAAAAAATATATATATATATAGTGCCTTGAAAAAGTACCCCTTAGTATGTAGGTAAAGTGGCACATAATTGTGAATTGGAAGGAAAATGATAAATGGTTTTCAAAATTTTTTACAAATAAATATCTAAAAAGTGTGACTTGCATTTGTATTCAGCCCCCTTTAGTCTGATACCCCTAACTAAAATCTAGTGGAACAAATTGCCTTCAGAAGTCACCTAATTAGTAAATAGAGCCCACCTGTGTGTCATTTAATCTCAGTATAAATACAGCTGTTCTTTAAAGCCCTCAGAGGTTTGTTAGAGAACCTTAGTGAACAAATAGCATCTTGAAGGCCAAGGAACACACCAGACAGGTCAGGCATAAAGTTGTGGAGAAGTTTAAAACAGGGTTAGAGTATGAAAAAAATATCTCAAGCTTCGAGCATCTCACAGAGCACTGTTCAATCCATCATCCAGAAATGGAAAGAGTATGGCACAACTGCAAACTTACCAAGACATGGCCGTCCACCTAAACTGACAGGCCGAGAAAGGAGAACATTCATCAGAGAAGCAGCCAAGAGGCCCATGTTAACTCTGGAGGAGCTGCAGAGATCCACAGCTCAGGTGGGAGAATCTGTCCACAGGAGAACTATTAGTCGTGCTCTCCACAAATCTGCCCTTTATGGAAGAGTGGCAAGAAGAAAGACATTGTTGAAATAAAGCCATAAGAAGTCTCATTTTCAGTTTGAGAGAAGCCATGTGGGAGACACAGCAAACATATGGAAGAAGGTGTTCTGCTCAGATGAGACCAAAATTGAACTTTTTGGCCTACAAGCAAAACACTCTGTGTGGCGGAAAACTAACACTGCACATCACCCTAAACACACTATCCCCACCGTGAAACATGGTGATGGCAGCATCATGTTGTAGGGATACTTTTCTTCAGCAGCGACAAGGAAGCTGGTCAGAGTTGATGGGAAGATGAGTGAAGCCAAATAAAGGGCAATCTTAAAGGAAAACATGTTAGATTCTTCAAAAGACTTGAGACTGGGGCAGAGGTTCACCTTCCAGCAGGACAACGACCCTAAACATACAGCCAGAGCTACAAGGGAATGGTTTTGATCAAAACATATTAATGTGTTAGAATGGCCCAGTCAAAGTCCAGAGCTAAATCCAATTGAGAATCTGTGACTTGAAAATTGCTGTTCACAGACACTCTCCATCCAATCTGACAGAGCTTGAACTTTATCATTTTCCTTCCACTTCACAATTATGTGCCACTTTCTATCACATAAAATCCCAATAAAATACATTTACATTTTTGGTTGTAACATGACAAAATGTGGAAAATGTCAAGGGGTATGAATACTTTTTCAAAGCACTGTATATAAATATATATATATATATATATATATATATATATATATATTGGGACAGCCTCGATGGATCACTTGGTCTTATTTCTGCCATCAATCTTTTATTTTTCAATGTCATTGCACATTGATGTATCATTTAACATGCTTTGCAATACATTTTACATTGTACATTACGTTGACACTAATTATAACATGCTTCAGCATGTGTTGTCACATATTGACATCTGTACGCCAATGTGTTTTAATGTGCGTTTTAACTCGTTACAACTTGTATTAAAGTGCATTTTGATGCATTTCCAAAAGAAAAAAAAACTATATAAAGATGACGCCCCACTACTAGATACCTTCTTTCCTACCAATAAATGTTAGTGCCTTGGAAATATCATAATGCCAAGGCAAGGAATATGTAACTATATTGATCTATGTCTAAAATAATGTTTTTCGCTTTCAATAATTTTTATTGACAAACATATTGGTATAATACAGAGAGTTACATGTTGGTTATTTCCGTCAACAGTTGGTTCACATAGTCAAAAAGAAAACAACATTTGTAGAGCACTTTGTGTGCAAATACCAATAAAATGATATTTTTCGATACTTTATTGCATCTTAGATATCATGAAAAATCAAAGTGATTCAACAATTTAAATATTGATGCATTTTCTGAGGCATTTGTATCTTCAAACTCTGTTTTGGAATTTTCAAGTTGGCTTGTGATCACAGAAATGTGTATGGTCAATAAACAGCTTGTTCTAGGCCAGAGATGGCGAACCTTGGCACCCCGGATATTTTGGAACTACATTTCCCATATGGGTACAGTGTTGCATGATGGTGCAACTGCCATTAAAAGTGTAACAGCGCTGAAAGCTGAACATTGTCCTGGGCATGAAGGGGATGAAAGTGCCCGGTAGGCAAGTGGTTAAAGTACTATACAGTAGCATGCATTGTACGCCGATAAGTATTCCTGAGTTTGAATGTGCATGTGTGAACTTGGTCCTTATTTGATTTCTATAACAATCCCTCAGGCAAAGGTGTACATAAAGCTTAAAGCAGGGATGTCCAACCTTTTGACCTTCCTGGGCCACATTGGAAGAAGAGGAATTCTCTTGGGCCTCACATAAAATACACCAACAATAAGGAGAGCTGATGAGCAGAAAAAGTTGTGCAAATCACAATTTAACGATCAATGATATAGATCATGTCTCAGTAATAATATTTATTTTTTTGTAATATTTTTATTATAATAGTAAAAGAGGGCAACATAATACTAGTGCAATATTTGACACTGTTTTTGATAAAATAACGCATCAATATCTTGTTGGATATACACTATATTACCAAAAGTATTGGGACGCCTGTCTTTACACGCACATGAACTTTTTTTTTTTTTTTTTCTTCCACTTCACAATCATGTGCCACTTTGTGTAGGTCTATCACATAAAATCCCAATAAAATACATTTAACGTTTTTAGTTGTAACATGACATAATGTGGAAAATTTCAAGGGGTATGAATACTTTTTCAAGGCACTGTATATTATACATGAATATATTTATTTTGGCAAAACCAAAGAAACAGATGCGTGGATTTTATGGTGCCAACCATCACGAACAGCCCAGATGAAAATGAAAAAAGGGAAAGGAACTCTAAACTGGTGGTGAAGTGGTGGAGCCTCTCTCTGAATGGCCCTTTAAGTCATGCGTTAAAGTATAACTAAAAAAAGCAAAACAGGAGGCCAAGATTTTGGCTAAAATTTTGACGTCCACCTGTAGTAACGAAATTGGGAAGTACGATTCCGGGTATCTAGGGACCTTCCCCGCTTTGGAGATTACTATAGTTTGGGCTTCTCGCATGGAGGGAGACATAACTCTTGAGTCAAATATGAATTGGTAAAGGTCACATAGTTCACATGAACTTTAATGCAATTCCAGTCTTAGTCCGTAGGGTTCAATATTGAGTTGGCCCACCCTTTGCAGCTATAACAGCTTCAACTCTTCTGGGAAGGCTGTCCACAAGGTTTAGGAGTGTGTCTATGGAAATGTTTGACCATTCTTCCAGAAGCGCATTTGTTAGGTCAGGCACTGATGTTGGATGAGAAGGCCTGCCTTGCAGTCTCAGCTCTAATTTATTCCAAAGGTGTTCTATCGGGTTGAGGTCAGGACCTCGACAACTTTGTCCAACATCAGTGCCTGACCTCACAAATGCCCTTCTGGAAGAATGGTCAAACATTCCCATAGACACACTCCTAAACCTTGTGGACAGCCTTCCCAGAAGAGTTAACGCTGTTATATCTGCAAAGAGTGGGTTAACTCAATATTGAACCCTACGGACTAAGACTGGAATTATTATTACACTATTAACGTTCATGTGCGTGTAAAGGCAGACGTCCCAATAATTTTGGTAATTGTCAGGGCTGGGCTCAGCCCTTCCTTCTCAAAGCTGGCCACCCATCTGCCGGGTAATTGCCAGCTCCTATCTCTCCACAGTGACTCACCTGTTGATGATATCCTGCCCGTCAGTCCTGCCTACTTAAGCCGTCCAGTCCAGATGATCTCTGTCTTCGCCTTGGTCACATTTCTAGAGACGCTCTCCTGTGTTCCTATTAAAGACTTGCTTGGCTGACATTCCTTCTGGCTCCAGATCCTGCTTGCTGTTCTACTATGCTCATCTCTGGCTTCCTGACGTTTTGGCTTGTCTGACTATCCATTCCGGTTCCTGAACTCTGGCTATGTTTTGACTACATTTACTCTGTTTACCTTTTTTTTTTAATTATTATTATTATTAAATAAGTGATATTTAACTGTACTTCTGTCTCAGTCTGATTCATGGTTTCTGACAGTAATATAGTGTAGTAGCAATTCTCAATGAATTCTCAAGGTGCTCATCAGATATTTTGGTTCTAATTTTGCTCTTCGTTTGCTTCATTCTTGAAAATAGTTGCTCACAAATACAGTGCCTTGAAAAAGTATTCATACCCCTTAACATTTTCCACATTTTGTCATGTTACAACCAAAAATGTAAATGTATTTTATTGGGTTTTTTAATGATAGACCAACACAAAGTGGCACATAATTGTGAAGTGGAAGGAAAATGATAACTGGATTTCAACATTTTTTATAAGCAAATATGTGAAAAGTGTGGTGTACATTTGTATTCAGCCCCCCCAAGTCAATACTTTGTAGAACCTCCTTTCACTGCAATTACAGCTGCAAGTCTTTTTGGGGATGTCTCTACCAGCTTTGCATATCTAGAGAGGGACATTTTTGCCCATTCTTCTTTGTGAAATATTTCAAGCTCTGTCAGATTGGATGGAGAGCGTCTGTGAACAGAAATTTTCAAGTGTTGCCACAGACAAAATGTGGGAAATTTTGAGGGATATAAATACTTTTTCAAGGCACTGTATAGTTACTGTCGAAAACTGATGACATGAATAAAGTGTGATTGTGAAGAATAGGTGATTTTTCTTTGGGAAGATAAAACTTATAAAGGTCCAGTAAAGAGACACTGTCAATTCTTTCTTCTGTCTAATGTGTTCACTAAGTACAGACACATTTTTTTACTAAAAAATAAATCCAAAAAAAGGAACATTTTTAGGTAAGTTTATCATTTTGTGTTGGGCCACATGTGGCCCGTGGGTCGCACCCCTGGTCTAAAGGGTTCAACAAAACACATAGCTTGCCAAAAGCTTCACAAATGCTTTGCAAAAACATGATGTACACACTGGTCTTAAACAAGCATGTGAACAAGACTTTAAAGAGGAGTTCCGTCTGCCCCTTTAAAAATTAAAAGTCAGCAGCTACACACACTGTAGCTGCTGACTTTTAACATTAGGACACTTACCTGTCCTGGAGTCCAGCGATGTCGGCACCTCAGCCAATGTTTACATCGGCTGGTCGCAAGCTGCTGCCTCCATTGCCAGTAAGGGAACCCTATCAGCTTCACGACCAGGTCCCTACTGCGCATGCGCAAATTGAGCTGCGCTGCACTCTCACTGGCCCGGCAGAAGGGAAGGGAGGAGTAGTGGGGCCGAGCTGCTGATGTACTTTGCCACAGTCTGGTCTCCCTGAAGTGGGGACAGGGTACCTGTAAAAAACAGGTACCCACTCCCTCCTCCCACCCGAAAGGTGCCAGATGTGGCACCGGAGGGGGGGGATCAGATAAGCAGAAGTTCCACTTTTGGGTGGAACTCCGCTTTAAAGTCTAACGCCAACTCTAATTTTAATACAGTGGTGTCTTTATTCAAAATCATTACTTTTTAAAAAATGCAGAGTCTGATCACCAGAATTTGACTTAGTTATACGGTATAATTTATTTATTTTTGCTAGCTAGCTAATAAGGCTAGCTTCAAGATTTTCAACTAAAGATAGGGAATATGTGCCTCGAAAAAGCCTCGGCACCTGCCCCAGATGCCTATTCAGCTCCCTGTTACAAGCAATTTGCCCCAGTATTGGTCAATAGGGTAGTTTTTCTCTTTAAAGAGGAGCTGCAGTCTGCTCACATAATTTGTAATAAAAACATCTTTGCCATTCTGAAGCTTCCCTCCAACCACTTTGCATATTCTTTTTTTATATACTGTGATTCTGTACTTGCCAAATATGCTGCAGAAATCTCCCTCCACTGAGTCTGGCTGCAGTCATTTTAACTGTGGGCAGCTGAAGCTGCTGCCTGTTCACTTCTTGGATTTACACAGACACACAGAGGCACAGCTCCAGCTATGCAGCCCTGCAGCTCTCATTGGACCTCTTATGACTTATCTCCTTTCGCTTACTGGGAAACTCTTACAAGAGTGAAAGAGAGAACTGTGAATGATGTCATAAGCCTAGGCCAGGGGTCTCCAAACTTTCTAAACAAAGGGCCAATTTACTGTTCTCCAGATTTTTAGGGGGGCCGGACTGTGGCCATTGGGAGTACACAATGTCCCAGCATCAGTGAGAATGAACAATCCCCCATCATTGGTGTCAGTGGGAGGAATTGTGCCCCATCGTTGGTGTTATTGATAGGAATTGTGCCGCATCACTTGCGGTATTGGGCCCCATTGTTGGTGTCCTTGGGAGGAACTGTGCTCCATCGTTGATGTCACTGGTAGGAATTGTGCCCTTTATTGTTGTCAGTGAACAAAATAGCCCCCCAAGGGTCACATAAAAACAAGCAAAAGGCCGCAGTTTGGAGACCACTGGCCAATGTAATGACCAGACAAGAAACAGGAAGTGGTCTGTATAAGGTATTTACTGGTAGAAAAAAAATGTTTTACTATCCAAAGTTAAAACAACAAGGGCAGAAGATTTACTTGCAATAGATGGAAACTTGAAAAAAGTTCCGCTTTAATTACGATTTACAAGGTAACCATTTCCCAGATGAAATGCTATTGGCTAATATGTCATTACTTCCCAAACCAAATGAGGATCACTTCTTGCTCTAAAATTACAGACCCATTTTGGTTATAAACAATGAGCTAAAGATCTTTAGTAGACTATTGGCTGATAGATTGGCATCTATCATTCCTACACTGATCTCTCCCGATCAATTGGGATTTATCCTCATTCCTTAATAGACAAATAACTGATAATATTCGCTGAGCCCTGAATATAATTCAAGATGCTAATCTCTATTCACGTAAGGTTCTGCTACTGAGCTTGGCCTTTGACAGTGCCACCTGCCAATATACTGTAAGTCTACTCTTTTACAAGAGTAAAGGACTTGTGGGACATTTGCATACCAGTTTGCTCCACCAAGATATGCTCGTTCAGTGATCCATCATCTGGTGGCTTGTTGCCCCATAGTATCAAGTGAACCACTACATCCGCTTTTTTGGTCTATTTTGCCATCTATGGTCACCTGTAGCACCTGAGCAACCTGACGTAGCAGTTACCACTAGACGCCCTGGCAGTAGAAACCTGTCCCCTATCTATAGGAGATATGGCATGTGACCAGCAACCCCTGAAGAAGCCCGATATAGGGGCGAAACATGTAGGGAAGTCCATTCTATATTGCTGTATCACTGTCTATGTGCCAAATCGTACTTGCCATAATTTATGTCCTATTTTGATGTTTTTACTGGATGAATTTCCATCTTTCTAATTGTTGAATAAAAATATATGTTTTTTATATACATTTGATTATTTCCTGTTTCCCGCACCTAAAAAATCCCACAATTCCTCCATTTACTAACTCTACTCTTTTACAACTTTATGGTTTTAGAGATGAATTTCTTCACAGTTTTCAAGCTCTATACAATTCTCCAAAAACGAGAGTCAAATTACCTGGCTGTAACTCTGAGTTTTTTACACTGGCCAGGGTTGACACAACAAATCTGTCCCCTTTCCCTTTTTCTATTTGCACTCAAGATGAAACCCTTAGTTATGGCCATTAATTTGCATCCGGATATCTCTGGTTATCAGATTAGTCACTACCAATTTTAATTATGCATGGTCTGTATGCAGATGATGTTCTCCTGTTTTTATCCCAACCAACAATCTCTCTCCCAAACTTGTGTTTGACAAAATGTGCAACCCTATCAGGGCTTTCTATTAATCTTTCCAAATCTATGGCTATGCCTCTTAATCCTGTGAGGCACTTAGATCTGCTTTTACTTTATCTTGGACCAATGACCCTTTCTCAAATTTGGGAATCGCGCTTACATCTAATGTACAGTCATTATTTAGACAGATTACCCCCTCCCCCCCTATTATCTCAAAAATTCAGCGTATCAAGTTGTGGAGTTCCTATCACATTTTGTTTTTAGTGTGAGTCACAGCTGTCAAAATAAAGATTCCTCCAAAACCTCCTTTTTTTTATAGAGGGCTATCCACATTAGACTTTCTAATACATTTCTGGACTTGGTCCAATCTAATATCAATACATTTATAGGGTTAAATACTACTAAAATACATTGTTTTGCTAGACCAACCCTATACCATGCTCACACTAAAGGTAGGCTTGGTCTTCTCCATTTTTGGATTTATTATCTTTCTCCCAAATAGCCCAATGGAATGTTCCGAATTCAAAAGTTCTATCTGACCTTATTATCTCCCAAGTTTATTTTGGTCTCATTCAATAACGGCATAAGATTTAGCCCCTCTTACCACTTTAGTTGCCCAATCTCTTAAACTTTGGTCCTTATAAAAAAATAAATAACATTTGGCTTTCTCTATATCTCCTTTAACATCTTCCTTGGGGGAGATCCTCAATTTAAGGTTGCGTTCTTTCAATCTGGAGACTTTGTCTGGTTGAAGGTATATGCTATGACAACTCTGCCACACTTTCAAGTCAACTCAACCTATAATGCTTTCTCCCATATTCAACAAATAAATAAACTCCACAGCTTGAATATTTCCTTTATCTGCAGGTTAGATATTTTTACCCCACACATTATTTGTTGGCTTTGACCTCTCCCTCTAATATGTATGAAACAATTTTTCAGAAGACTCCAAGGGTAAAGAGTTTATTATCTACTGTATATAATTTTTTGTCCAGTGGTGATTCTAAAGCTAAGGTACCCAACATGGTCAAATGGGAAAGCAACTCTGAATGAAAATTCTCAAAAAATATGCACTGCACGATCACGTGCACGAGAGCCAGCACGGGGATTTGTTCTGTGCTATCAGAGGAGACAGATCGTGTGTTCCTACAAAGTAGGAACAGCAATCTGTCATCTCTCCTAGTTAGTCCCATCCCCACAGTTAGAACACAGTGAGGGAACACACAGTTAACCCCTTGTGTTAACCCCTTCCCTGACAGTGACATTTATACAATAATCAGTGCATATTTATAGCAGTGATCGCTCTATAAATGTCAATGGTCCCAAAAATGTGTCAAAAGTGTCCGATCTGTCCACCACAATGTCGCAATACCGCAAAAATCGCATTACTAGTAAAAAATAAATAAATAATAAAAAATGCCCAAAAATCTTTCCCATAGTTTGTAGACGCTATAACTTGTGTGTTTTTTTTGTTTATAGCACAACAAATAAAAAACTCAGAGGTGATATAATACCACCAAAAGAAAGCTCTATTTGTGGGAAAAAAAGGACGCAAACTTTGTTTGGGTACAGCGTTGCATGACCGCGCAATTGTCAGTTAAAATGACGCAGTGCCAAATTGTAAAAAGTGCTCTGGTCAGGTAAAATCTTCCAGCACTGAAGTGGTAACATGTTAAGTATTTATCTACTCAGCATAACATTAACATCTTTTATATTTTACCAAACAATAGGGTATTATACTGTGTTTGTGTGCACCAAAATTCATCAACCACTTGCCTACTGGGCACTTATACCCCCTTCCTGCCCAGGCCAATTTTCAGTGTTCAGTGCTGTCGCTCTTTACATGACAATTGTGCAGTCATCCAACACTGCACCCAAACTAAATTTTTATCATTTTTTTTTTTTAGTCGAATAGAGCTTTCTTTTGGTGGTATTTAATCACCACTGGGTTTTTTATTTTTTGCTAAATAAATAAAAAAAGACCAAACATTAAAAAAAAAAAAAAGTTTTCTTAGTTTCTGTTATAAAATGTTGTAAATAAGTAATTTTTCTCCTTCACTGATGTGCGCTGATGAGGCTGCACTGATGGACATTGATGAGGCTGCACTGATGGGTACTGATAGGCGGCAATGATAGGCATGACTGATTGGTGGCAATGATTGGCACTGAGAGGCATCACTGAAGGACACTGGTTGGCAGCACTGGTGGGAACAGATTGGCAGCATTGATGGGCACTGTTGGGGCTCCACTGATCATTAGTACACTGATGATTAGTGCCCTAATTATCATTGCAGATGTCCACTGTGTGTGGATTTGCCGGTTTTCGGCTCTCCTCGCGCACTGCTAGCGCACTGCTAGATAACCAGAAAATCCTGTTTACATTGTGATCAGCTGTCATTGGACACAGCTGATCGCGTGGTAAAGAGCCGCCGTGGTTGGGTCTTTACCGCGATCTGCGATCAGCTGTGTCCGAAGGACACAGCAATCACAGATAACTGCCGATGAGTGCGGCAGTGGGCGCACAGGCAGCGCAAGCACGGGAAGACGTCATATGAATGGGGTAAAAGTGTATTTTTCCCCAAAAATTGATTTAAAAAAAACACTGCACATATATTGTGTGACATAAAAAATTGCAACAACCAACATTTTTTTCTTCAGGGCCTTTGCTTTCAGAAAATATAGAGTGTCTGGGGGTTCTACGTAATTATCTCTTTTTAAAAAAACTGCAGATTTTTACATGTATATGGGAAGGGCCAGAATACAATGGGGAAAATAATTATTTGATCCCCTACAGATTTTGTAAGTTTGCCCACTTACAAAGAAATTAAGGGTCTATCACAGGGATATGCAATTAGCGGACTTCCAGCTGTTGCAAAACTACAAGTCCCATCATGCCTCTGCCTCTGGGTGTCATGCCTGTGGCTGTCAGAGTCTTGCTATGCCTCATGGGAGTTGTAGTTCTGCAACAGCTGGAGGTCCGCTAATTGCATATCCCTGGTCTATCATTTCCATCATAGGTGTATTTTAAATGATAGAGACAGAATATCAACCAAAAATCCAGAAATAACACAAAAACAAAAAAGGCTATAAATTACAATAATACAAAAATAAGTTACAGTTCATTGAGTAAAATACATTTTTGATCCCCAAGCAAAACATGACTTAGTACTTGGTGGAGAAACCCTTGTTGGAAAGCACAGAGGTAAGACGTTTCTTGTAGTTGGTGACCAGGTTTGCACACATCTCAGGAGGGATTTTGGTCCACTCTTCTTTACAGATCTCCCCTAAATCCTTAAGATTTCTTGGCTGTCTCTTGGCAACTCGAAGTTTCAGCTCCCTACATAAATTTTCTATAGGATTAAGGTCTCCTTAAACCACTCCTTTGTTGCATTGGCGGTATGTTTTGGGTCGTTGTCATGCTGGAAGACCCATCTGCGACCCATCTTCAGTGTTCTGGCTGAGGGAAGAAGGTTCTCATCCAAGATTTTACAATACATGGCCCACGTTCATTGGCCCCTCAATGCGGCAAAATCAGCCTGTACCTTTAGCAGAGAAACAGCCCGAAAGCATCATGTTTCCACCTCCGTGCTTGACTGTAGGGATGGTGTTCTTTGGGTCATAGTCAGCATTTTTTCATCCTTCAAACACAGCGAGTTCCCCTCTTCTAGAAGGCACATGTACAGTCATGCCAATGTACATCTAAATGATTCAGATAAGGATTAGGAGAAAGTGCTGTGGTCAGATGAGACCAAAATTGAGCTCTTTGGCATTAACTCGACTCGCCGTGTTTGGAGGAGGAAGAAAAATGCTGACTATGAACCGAAGAGCACCATCCCTACAGTCAAGCACGGCCATGGAGTGGCCTAGCCAGTCTCCAGACCTTAATCCTATAGAAAATTTATGGAGTGAGTTGAAACTTTGAGTTGCCAAGAGACAGAGAAGAAACCTTAAGGATTTAGAGAAGATCTGTAAAGAAGCGTGGACCAAAATCCCTCCAGAGATGTGTGCAAACCTGGTCACCAACTACAAGAAACGTCTGACCTCTGTGCTTGCCAACAAGGGTTTCTCTACAAAGTACTAAGTCATGTTTTGCTTGAGGATCAAATATTTATTTTACTCACCGAACTGCAACTTAATTTATAGCATTTGTTTTATGTTTTTCTTCTGGATCTTTGGTTGATATTCTGTCGCTATCATTTAAAATACACCTATGATGGAAATTATAGACCCTTCATTTCTTTGTATTGTGGGGAAACTTACAAAATCTGCAGGGGGTCAAATAATTATTTTCCCCACTGTAAGCTTCATAGTCAAGTGGTTAAATGTCCATTATCAGTAAATTTGCCATGTTGGTCAATGTGTTCAATTTTCCTATTAAATAAAACAAAATGTTCAGCGTCACGCCAGTAGCTGCTCATTAGCCTACTAAATAGAAACAGGTATTTTCTCTAAAATGACAAGAGCTAGAGATACTTCCGTTGCATTCATGTGATTTAAACGTGGTTAATATCAGAGGAAAATTCTTGTCAACCCAGAACATCACACAATCCCTTATGTGGAATCAAAGCAAATAAACGCCACTAAAACACAATTATCAAACAGATGAAAAAAAAATTATAAACCACATGTAAATCAAACTCACAAACATCATTGCTTTTAATTATCTATTTGCGCAATATATAGACATCAAAAAGCAATTTTGCTTTTCACTGCTGTGAATTTGTATTACTCTAAACACATACAAATCCATTTTTATCTCATTTACAGGCAGCTCTGCGCTCCTTTTTTGCCAGTCAGCAAATTTTCATAGATCTTCTAGGTGTCTGACACAGCTTTTAAGCACAAATGTCAGTTTAAGTGGATTGCTGTTCAAGCTCAGTCCTATCAGCATCTTGTATTAGCTATCCATCAGATTGGGGGGAAAAAAAAAAAAAGTCTAAAGTCATTTGGGAAATCACACTCAACTGAGTCATTTCACACCTCTAGAAGCTCTGTAACTAGTTCATTGACTGGACACAAATATACTATCGGCTCATCAAAAGCATTTTATAGATTTTGGTAAGGCTGTAAGAGGCACTGCAGCAGAATAGCTGGCACACTGGGCTTTTTCACAAAAAGAGTTATCCAGTCTTTAACTTCTTGACTCCTCCAAGACCCTTTCAAACCCAAACTGACCCTAATGCCGCGTACACACGAGCTGACTTTTTGACCGGACTGGTCCGACGGACCGAGTCCGGCGGACAATTCGACCATGTAGGTGCTTCATCGGACCTGCAGCGGACTTTTTCGGTGGAAAATCTGACAGACTTTAGATTTGGAACATGTTTCAAATCTTTCCAACGGACTCGAGTCCGGTCGAAAAGTCCACTCGTCTGTATGCTAGTCCGACGGACAAAAAACGACGCTAGGGCAGCTATTAGCTACTGGCTATCAACTTCCTTATTTTAGCCCGGTCGTACGTCATCACGTACGAATCCGTCGGACTTTGGTGTGATCGTGTGTAGGCAAGTCCGTTCGCTGGGAAAGTCCGTCGGATAGACCGTTGGACCAGTTCGGTCGAAAAGTCCACCCGTGTGTATGGTGCATTAGAGATCCCCACCATTGTGATTGTATCTCCTGCATATGAGTATGGGACATCTTGAGCATGGTAACGGCTAGGCCTGAGTGAAATTGAGTTTTCAATCCTTCTAAAATTTCCATTAAAGTTGAAACTTTTTTGTGAAATTTCATGATTTTTTGGCAAAATACATTAACGTCAAAAAAGAAAACCAAACTAAAGTCTACAGTAACTAAAGGCACAACCAGGGATTCCCTCACTTTGGAGATATAGTATTTCCTCTCAATTCCTATTGTAGCAATGGAACAGTGAAGGGAAGTGAAGAAAAATCTCTCCAATGGGACACAGATTAAAAAAAAAAGAAAAAATAGCAAGGGTTATAACCCTCCCACACTCTATAGTGTTGTCTTTAGTTTTACTTTATTGTGTTTTTTGTAGTTTTCAAGGGTGCATGCAACCTCAACACCCCATACACACTATTAGATTTTCTGCAGATTTTTGTCTTCAGATTTGCCAAAACCATGTAGTGCAAGGGCCTGCCTGATTGCATACAAATTGAAACTCTTAAGATTTTACCTCATATTATATGGTTTTTGTAAGTCTGAAGACAAAAATCTCTAGAAATCTCTAGTGCGTATGGGGCTTAAATGGCACTTGAAGTCCCTTTCGGCTATCTTGAACATGTTCTTTTGCCAACAATTGCCCCTCCGCCTCAACCTCAATATTTTTCATAGACTGACAGTGAAAAAAATGAAAAAAAACAAAAAAGTAAAATTTTAAAAAATAGGCAACGGTACAGAAACGCACATAAAAAAAAAGGAAAAGACAAAACCCACAAATACAAAGAACACTGAAATAAATGTAATTAATTAATAATAAAAAACTCTAAATAAAATAAAAGTTTACTATTTTTTAATAAAGTCCTATTCAAAGGTTGCTCTCGGTACATGTTCCTGTCATCCTAGACATGGACTACTCTCGATGCATGTTCCCTAGTCATTCTAGTCATGGACTACTATTGGTAAATATTCCCCAGTCATCCTAGTCATCAATTACTCTCAGTACATGTTCCCCAGTCATTCTATTCATTGATTACTCTCAGTACATGTTCCCCAGTCATTCTAGTCATGGATTACTTTGCTACATGTTTCTCTGGACACTACCCAGCCCTCATCCTTTTCGTATGACAATTCCTTACCTAATAGACTAGAAAATGGCCATTACTGATTTCTAATATTCAGCTCCTATTGACTTCAATTGGGATTCTGCATCCAAACTTCAGTAAAATTTGCCAAACCCTCCTCAAACTGAACCTAGATACGTTTTGCCTATCGGTAACTGAAAGAACTTGTAGGGAATAAAAAATATTCCCAAAAGAGAAGCATGGTTAAAGCTTTTTTAGCCATACTAGTGGACCACAGGAGTACATTTACTTTTGTTCTCCTGAGACCCAGAGTCAACTGATCGTGGGCTATTGTTTGTTATATGTTAACAGGGCAGAGCTGCACCAACTTCGGAAAGGACCCTGACAATATTGTCTGGAACTTACTGGCTGCCTGATTGACAGCTTCCTCTGCCTTTCAGACTGCGACTGAGATTCTGAGCCATCCACACCCACCCCTCACCCTCCCCTCCCCACCCCCAGTCCTGTGCTCCAGTAAGCACTTGAGGAGCAAAGTAGAGAGTGGTGAATGGCAGTTACTGCTCTACACTCGGTGCAGAGCAAGAACTGAGCAATCAGTGGGGTCAGTGGTCATATGATCCCTCAGTTCTGGGTCTTAGAGCCAGCGTGGGACAGCTGAAACATCACACTGATGCTGCAGCATACAGGTGGGCTTGTATGTTATATTTTTTAAAAAGCCCATACTTCATCTTTCAATATACCTACCTTATACCCAATGTGTTCTTCTGGCAAGATCCAGAGGCATGTTGAGTAACTCAATTCTTATGAGAACATGCTTTTGCACTGTTCTGGCTGGGTAGTTACAATCTAGAGGACAACTTGACACTAACATATACTGTAAGCTGCTGGCCAATTCTGAGACTCATTAAGATCCGGGCTCTGTTTTATGCAGGGCCACCATTAGAAATCATGGGGTCTCATGCAGCCTACTTGACAGGGAACTCGTGCAGAAAGTGATAATTCCCGTCCGGCTCAGAGCTCATCTTCATGTGCATGTAGAGAGTCATGAGCATAGAAGACTAACCAGATGAGCATCAACATTGGTGCATGCACGGGTGTGCCCACAGATAATGCCACCCGGCAGCCTATTCAAACTCAAGGTCTGCCTAACCTTAGTGCTGGATTGTCTTCAGCTCTAGTTCTTGTATCCTGAGTTCCTGAAAGTCTGCTACCTTGTTCCTGACCCGGCTATGTCTGACATTTCTCTTGGATCACCCCTCCCTGTTATGTCTGCTGCTAACTTGTGTTATCAGCCACGGCTTGGACTTCTGAGCATGGTTCCGCCTTCTGACTTGGTACCATGCCGCCAGCATGTTATCAACTCCTGTCTGTTCCCGACCCTAACTTTGATTCTGACCCTTCACCTGTCTGCCTGGCTACTGCTGAACATAGCTTGTGACCTGACCCATACTGTTGCTGGAAGGACTCCTGTGTTTCTAAACTCCAGTTCACTACTCCAGCTTCCTGGCGCCTGCGTCCTTCCACTGCCCTTGTTGTCCCTGTCTGCACTACCAGGGGTGATTGGATAGGAATTGCGCAAGAGGCCACTCTCATCATCTTAGGCTCCACAGTCAGGTATATGACAACAACCTACCTGCCAGGGCCCCAGTTATTACCAGAGTAAAACCTATAGGATTCCTAAATAGCACTGATTTTCCCCTTGAGTGTACCTATTTGGCACCAAGCTTACTCCAAGTTTGCACCAAATTTGCACCATTTTATCCCTAATTTTGCATCTACTCTTCACCTGCCAGAGCAGTTTTACACACAGCACCACCATTAGAAATCATGGGGCCCCATATAAGGCTGCACTGGGTCCTATACACAGGCAGCTTCTGCCAGACCCAATGGGCCCAGGCCCAGTACAAGAATACTGCTTGTACTCCCCTATCAGTCATATGAGCAGGTAACAGGATATATATTCACTTGGTTGCTGAATCCTCCATTTAACACAGGAAATTACAATCCCTTTAACCACTTGCCGACCAGCCACCGTCATTATACGGCGGCAGGTCGGCACGATCCCGTGAGCCGCCGTAGCTGTACGTCAGCTCTTTTAAGCGGGATAGCACTCGCCCGCTGCACTGCAAGGGTGCCGATGCTTGTGACTGGCGGTCGCGATGACCCCCGGCGGCGGTCGCGATGCAATCGTGGGCACGACAGGCAGAACAGGGACGTGTGTGTGTGTAAACACACAAATCCCTGTTCTGTTCTGAGAGGAGATGCAGATCGTGAGTTCCTAATAGCTAGGAACCACGATCTGTCATCTCCTATAGTCAGTCCCCTCCCCCTACAGTTAGAACACACAGTCAGGGAACACAGTTAACCCCTTGATCGTCCCCTAGTGTTAACACCTTCCCTTCCAGTGACATTTACAATGTACATTTATTATCGTCCCAAAAATGTGTCAAAAGTGTCCGATGTGTCTGTCATAATGTTGCAGTCATGATAAAAATCGCAGATCACCGCCATTACTAGTAAAAAAAAAAATATTAATACCGTATATACTCGAGTATATGCAAACCCAGCAGTGGAACTAGCACTACAACATATCCAAAGCTGGGGTTCCTAGCATCGAGATACGGGGCCCCAAAGTCGGTTCGGAAAATGTCTTTCTCTGCTGCAGAAAAGTGCTTGGCATTTTCCAAACTGCCTTTGGTCCCCGTAGCTGGGGCCACTTGGTGCCAAGAACCCCAGCTTTGGATATGTTGTAAGGCTAGTTCCACTGGGTTTTCACAACAAATTTGGAGTTCCTAGGACCAAGTGGCCCGAGATACGGGGCCCCAAAATCGGTCAACTGTGTCCATCTGCAGCAATGTAATTTCGGGACCCTTTGGGTCTAGAGACCCCAAATTTTGGCTGCAGCTAGGGGGCATCTAGGAACCCCTAACTACTGAGTTTGAAGTTCGGGAGACCTATGGCTGCAAATGGGCATTGTTGCAGTGAGGCTGCAAATGGGCATTGTTGACCCTCTTTTCCACTTACAGTAGCTGCACATTTCTCTCCCTAGGCTTATACTCGAGTCAATAAGTTTGCCCAGTGTTTTGTGGTAAAATTAGGTGCCTCGTCTTATATTCGGTTTGGTTTATACTCAAGTATATACGGTACTAAAAATGCCATAAATCTATCCCCTATTTTGTAGATGCTATAACTTTTGCGCAAACCAATCAATATACGCTTATTGCAATTTTTATTACCAAAAATATGTAGAAGAATACATATCGGCCTAAACTGAGAAAAAAATTAGCTTTTTTAAAAAAAAAAATGGGGATATTAATTATAACAAAAAGTACAAAATATTGTGTTTTTTTTCAAAACTGTCGCTCTTTTTTTGTTTATAGCACAAAAAAATAAAAACCGCAGAGGTGAACAAATACCACCAAATGTGGGAAAAAAAGGATGTCAATTTTGTTTGGGTATATCGGCGCACGACCGCGCAATTGTCAGTTAAAGCGACGCAGTGCCGTATCGCAAAAAATGGCCCGGTCATTGAGTATCCAAATCTTCCGGGGCTGAAGTGGTTAAATAATATTTATGCCTTTTTTTTTTTTTTTTTTATCCTATGTATTTTGAGCACAATGTAGCAAAATAAACTGTTGGCCAATCTTGTCATTGACAATGTCATTTGTTAATGGGACAGACCTTTCCACAGACTTTTTCTTCCTTCGAAAATTATGTTATAATTAAAAAAGATAAGCTTGAGAGTTAGAACACAGATTTGCCTATGAAGTGTAATCTAAAATAAATTGTGATGTACTCAACAGGGATAATTGAGTGAATGCACTTAATTATTAATGTAGCCATCAAAATATAGGTTGCATGTTTTAGATAATTTTGTGAATTTAAAAATACAACTTTTTCTTTTTTTTTCCCCCCAAATGCTTTATCAGCAAATTTCTAATGTAGGAAAGAATGAACTACAGGCACAAAAAAAATTGAATTTTTTTTTTCTTACTTTGCTGTGTCCCATTTAAAAGACCTTCATTTGCCGATATTCCATTTCCACAAAATGTCTTTGCGCATAGATAAGAACCTTTCTTTACTTCTGTCACTCATCCATTACTTCTGAGTGACAGATAATTGCAGAAAATTGCACTGTTTGCTCAATTTTTTGCAAATTGGACTAATGTGAAACTATGGAAATTATTTACAAGGAAAATGAAAAGGAAAGAGCAGTATCGTACTCTGAAAATTGTTTTTTTTCCTTTTTTTTCATTAAGGAGGCTGAATGTCTCCGACAACTCACAGTGCGGAAGAGAGGTGCGCCTTGCACAAAGTTTTTTTTTTTTTTTCTTTTTTTAAATGACTTCAATGTGACCCTGGTTGGTAATATAGCTCACATTATTACAGTTATACATAATAGATGTATGCTGTTGAGAAATAAACACATTATTTGATGTAATCAAACCTTGCTGAGAAGAAATTGAACGCAGCAGTTGTAGCAAATTTACATTATGAATCTTCTATATAATATCAGTATAAAAGTACTCCGAAAAAAACCCCAAAAAACATTTATGTCATGCATTCCCATGCACATAGCCATTGACAAATTGCTAAAGATATGTGTACTTAAAGCAACAATCCTCACAAACTGGATATTTCAGGTTTTGGTAGACAGTTTAGAGTAAAGCTCCCTACACTCGATTGGACTTTCTGATGGGAAATGTGTGATGACAGGCTGTTGGCAGAAAATCTGACCGTATGTATGCTTTATCGGACAATTGTTGTCTGATTTTCCGCGGACAAATGTTGGATGGCAGGCTTAAAAATTTTCCGTGGACAAATGTCTGTTGTCGGATTTTCCGAGCGTGTGTACACAAGTCCGTCGGACAAAAGTCCAAAGTACAAACACGCATGCTCGGAAGCAAGGACGAAGGAAAGCGGTCAGTCTTGTAAACTAGCATTCATAATGGAGAATTAACATTCGTGACGCGGTAAATTATGAAATTTCCAAATGCAGCGCACAATTCTCTTCTTCTTTAATGGGATAATAATGAAGCTGCTTTGCTGGTGATACTGATGGAGTTATTGCAAACACATTTTCAAAGGCTTTTTTTCTCTAGTGATATCAAGAATAATATTATTATGCTTTTTTTTTCTATTTTGGCAAGTTACCACAACACCATTATCCCGTAATTTTTAAGATCAAAGATACAACTGTTGGTGTCCCTTGTAAATTTTACATTGTATTTTTTAAAATGTAACTGCCTACTCCCAACTGTCATTTGAAGTAAAACACATAGCCAAGTATTATTCTACACAATTTTTTTTATTGTGCATTAAAAAAAGAAAACAAATAAAATTAGATATGCTATCTGCCAATAGAACTTAACCAAAAAGTGCATTCTATGCATCCAAAAATATAGAAAATATACCAAATCAAATCAAATCAAATCATTATTCAACCAAAAAAATAAGGTCAAAGCAATAACTCCAAGGCCAATAATAAATAACACGTTATCTCCTCCAATTCCGCAACATGTCTGGTTGACGAACGGCCTTTGAGAAACAAACTGAAAATCGCGAAATGAAAAGTGCGAAATGAAAAGCGCGAAATGAAAAGCACAAATCAACACTCACCAAACTTTTACTAACACAAAATTAGCAGAAGGAGCCCAAAGGGTGGCGCTAAAGTGCTGAAAAACAAAGTAGTACATCACTACATTCGTAATTGTTGGCCAAAAATTGTGTGGCCGTGTGTATGCAGGACAAGTTTGGGCCATCGCCCTTTGGACAAAAGTTCACGGTTTTGTTGGCCAACAATCTGGTCGTGTGTACGAGGCTTTAGCCTACACTGAGATGTGCAGCAAGATTTCTGTGCCTCTAAACGTTCTGTATTCAGATTGCTTTTCAGAGGCTTTTGACAGGCGGTGAGGAGGCAATGCAATGCACCCCAATTTGCTTGAGTGGGTCATGTTTGGTGATTTTGCCGCAGGCTCAAAGCATTGCAAGCATGGCATATGAATAACAAACAAATAAAATTACTGCGCTATCAAAAATCAAGGTGAGAATGTGAAACCAAGCTTCTGCTCATTTACTAAGATCTGGAGCAACTGCACTTGCTGAGAGAAACTGAAAATTTTCAAAGTGCATAGTCTATTTGCCTTTAGTAAATCAACCCCAAAGTTTTTTTACCTTCATGCATTATATGCCTCTCCAGGGACTCGCACTCCTGATTGGCTTCTGAAGAGGAAGCCATTGGTGTCAGGGCTGGGCTCTCAGCCCTTCCTTCTCTGTGCTCAGGTTGCTCAGGTGTCAGTTAATTGCCACTACTCATCATTCCACAGTGGCTCACCTGTTGCTCATCTCCTGCTTGTCAGTCAAGCCCACAGCCAGCCCCTTCTGGCTATTTAAACTGCCTGGTTCATTTCATCAATTGCCTTTGCCTTGGTCAACTTATGTAGAGTCTCTCTGCTGTGTTCCTGTTTAAGACTTGCCTGGCTGATGTCCCTTCTGGTTCCTAGATCCTGTCTATTACCTCTGACCACGCCGATCTCTGGTTTCCTGATTTGTTATTTGTACCATTTTTATCATTTTTTTAAAAGGTGTGAATTTTACTGCATTTTCTGTCTCTGTCTGTTTCATGGTTCCTGACAATTGGCTCCCATTGCGGTCAATCACAGCCAGTGAGCCAAACAAGAGATGGAGGGGGTAGGCGCGGGGGCGTGCTGTGGATCCACGTGTGAATGGACACACAGAGCTGCAGCTTGGGAGCTTGGAAACACGCCTGCTTGGGTGCCCCCATTGCAAGCTGCTTCCTGTGGGGGCACCAGGCAGGAGGAAGGAGCCAGGAGCTCCAGTGGGTCTTAAAGTAGAACTTTAGGCAATACTTTTTTCATTGTGGAATGAGTAAGGGAGGATTATAACCCCTATCAGATTATTTTTGCCATCTGTGTCTCATTGGGGAGATTTACCTTCACTTTCTTCTCATAACCAAAACAGGAGGTGAGAGAAAATCCCTGAAAATTAAGGGAATCAGTTGATGTCCCCCAGGTCATCAGAACTAGTGTCCCCATTGGATTTCCCCTCTATATTTTTCTGGGGACAACCAAATGTTGGATTTTCTTTTTCTTTCACTTTCAATGATAATGGTAAACAGGACAAATAGAGAGGGGGAATCTCTTTAACGGGGGCACAGACAGCAATAAAAACCTAATAGGTGTTCTAAACCCTCTTCACTCTATCCAAAACAAAAAAAAAAGTTTTGCCTTTAGTAATACTTTAACCACTTGAGCTGTAGAAGATTTGATCCCTTCATGACCAGGCCATTTTTTGCTACTCAGCACTGCTCAACTTTAACTGGCATTTTTTTTTTTTTCATGCAAAAAGAGCTTTCTTTTGGTGGTATTTGATCACCACTCATTTTTTTTATTTTTTATTGTATAAACAAATCAAAAAAATGAGAACAAAAACATTAGTTTTTACTTTCTGCTATAAAACGTATTGAATAAAAAAAAAATGAAAACATCTAATTTCCTCAAAATGTAGGCCAAAATGTATTCTGATACATGTCTATGGTAAAAAAAAAAATCCCAATGAACGTATAATATCAACTTCAGGTCCGGAAGGTTTTACCCACTTCCTGACCAGGCCATTTTTTGTGATACGGCACTGCGTCCATTTAACTGACAATTGCGCGGTCGTTTGATTTTGTACCCAGACAAAATTGATGTCCTTTTTTTCCCCACAAATAGAGCTTTCTTTTGGTGATATTTGATCACCTCTGTGGTTTTCATTTTTTGCGCTATTAACAAAAAAAGACCAACAATTTAGAAAAAAGACAAAACAATATTTTCTACTTTCTGCTATAATACATATCCAAAAAAATTAAAAAAAAAACAAATTTCTTCATCAATTTAGGCAAATATGTCTGCTACATATTTTTGGTTAAAAAAAAGCCCAATAAGCGTATATTGATTGGTTTGCACTAAAGTTATAGCATCTACAAACTACTGGATATTTTTAGGTACTTTTATTTATTTTTTTACTGGTAATGGCAGCGATCTACGATTTTTTAGCGGAGCTGTGACATTGCAGCGGACAAATCTAACCCTAAGTGACACTTTTTGGGGACCAGTGAGACCAATACAGTGATCAGAGCTAAAAAAATCCACTGATTACTGTATAAATGACACTGCCAGGGAAGGGGTTAACACTAGGGGGCGATCAAGAGGTTAAATGTGTTCCCTGGGAGGTGTTTCTAACTGTGGGGGGAATGGATTCACTGGAGGAAGAGAGAGATCATGATTCAGCTTAGCTGAAACACGATCTCCTACTTTTCCTCCCTGACAGATCAGCGGTGTGCTTTGTTTATATCAGCACACCACTGCTCTGTGTCTCGTCTGAACGATCGGCGGGTTGCGGCGGCCATTGCGGGCGCTGGACCCGCTGGTTGGCTCCCGCTGTTTCCATCTTTTTTTTTCTCTTACTGATCATTGATACCTGGGCATCATTCCTTCTACTGGCTAGTAATACTGTGATATTTTTTCCTCTACTGACCACTGACAAAGCATTTTTCCTCTTATTGGCCACTGACACCATGGTATTTTTCACTCTACTGACCACTGACAAGGCACTTTTCCTGCTACTGACCACTGACAGCCAGGGCATTTTTCCATCTACTAACCACTAATGAGGCATTGTCCACCCTGGCAATTGTCCACCCTGGCAATTGTCCACCCTGGCAGCTGACAAGGCATTCTTCCTATTACTGACCACTGATGTCAGGGCAATTTTAACCTCTACTGACCACTGATAAGGCATTTTTCCCCAACCACTGTCAAGACATATCCCCCCCCCCCCCCGACCACTGACAAGGCACTTTTTTTTCTCTTATTGACCACAGACGAGGCATTTTTTCTTTTACTGAAAGCTAAAACCAGGGCATTTTTTCATACCACTGACCACTGGCATCGGGGCATTTTATTCACGTACTGACCATTGCTTTTTGCATTACCTTGGTTTAAGACTATGAATTATGAATGCTGGGGCAGTAAGAAAATATGGCTGTCCCCATGTAATTGTACATGGAACCAAGGATCAAAAAAAGCAAAAGAAATACAGACTAGTCAAATTATTTTCATCAAGCTAATATCTTTTACATGACTATCCAAAAACTTGGAAAAGACTATCCATTCCCTTTAATTAAAAAGCTCCAAAGATGTTGAATGTTGAACTACTAATTACAGTTTTATATGTACCGGTGTATATATATATATATATATATATATATATGTATATATATCTATATTTTTTTTTTTCTCATCAGTAGTGTGAACTTGCCTTTACAGAGGACAGATTCTCTTTAAGCCTCTTTCATCACATGTGAACCATGGCGAGCAGAACAGCGGTTGCGTATGACCTTTGTTGAATCATTGCCGATGCTTTCTCTTTGTCACCCGGCATAATAGAAAGGATCAGATACTTCCTGAAGACATCATAATAGAGTTCAACTGTCAAAGTGATACGCTAATGAAAAATGTAAAACCCATCTATTTTCCTCCACAGTCCTCACTAAAACACCAATCTGTCTGACAAAGAGATTACGATATGGCAGTCTGATCATGGTGATATTTCAAGTCCTTTCAAAGAACCAGCCGCGCTACATGGAGATCAGCCCTCATATGCATGTGAAATGGTTTGCCAGCAAGAAGAAAGTCTATAGAAGAAACTAGAGAGCTGAAACTGTTATGTAACATTGTTTTCTAGTCCTATTGAAGGGAGACTTTAGTGTAATTTTTATATTTTGTTTTACTTGTTGTTCCATAATTTGATTATAGCCCATCTGATGTTTCACACTTTTTTTATCTCTTTGTAATAGTGTACGCTTCCATGACATGATTTGAGACTGACCTTCATGATCATGATCATGATCTTCATGATGATGCATTAACCAGTCGAGTCGTGTACTTTAAACATGCTTCATACACCCAAAAACTTCAACAAAGTGCACAGGATGTACTTAGCATGCTCTATTCCTTACCTCCTAGTTTCATTCTCCCTGCTTATTTAACCACTTCAATACCGGGCACTTTCACCCCCTTCCTGCCCAGGCCAATTTTCAGTTTCAGCTGTCGCACTTCGAATGACAATTGCGCGGTCATGCAATGCTGTATCCAAACTAACTTTTTAGCTTTTTTTTAAGAAAGATAGAGCTTTCTTTTGGTGGTATTTTAACCACCACTGAGTTTTTATATTTTTGCTAAACAAACAAAAAAAAAAAATGAAAAAAAAACTGTTTTGCTTAGATTATGTTACAAAATGTTGTAAATAAGTAATTTTTTTCCTTCACTGATGTGCGCTAATGAGGCTGCACTGCACGGCCCTTTGGGTCTGGTATGGATATAAAGGGGAACACCGCACCCAAATTAAAAAAGAAATGGCGTGGGGGTCCCCCATGGCCCCAGGCACTATATGCTTTGAACAACAGTATATATACTATACGGCCTGCCCTATATACTCTGCAGAAAATTGGACCTTTGGTGGTGGTGGTACCAGAACACTGTAACCCCTCACATATACTCTAGCTGGGCGTAGGAATGGGCCCTGCGTTGAAATATTATATAAAAAATTGTAATTACATGCCCCTGTTAAACAGGGGCAGACAAATTGGGCCATTGGTGGTGGTGCCACAACACTGTAACCCCTCACAGATACTCTTGTTCAGCGCAGGAACGGGACCTGCGTTGAAATATTATATAAAAAATTGTAATTACATGCCCCTGATGAACAGGGGCAGAAAAATTGGGCCTTGGGTGGTGGTGGTGGTGCCCTAAACTAAAAATATTGTTGGAAGCTAGCAACATCAAGAGTGAGGAGGAATAGGATAGTCAGCATAGGCAGTCTTCAAGGGATCCCACATCCATAGAAAATTCAATCAGTTACATCAGCATCAGGTGCTTGATAGCTGCTGATCCAAGACTGATTACTTTTTATGAATGTGAGCCTGAGTCTGTGGACAGGCACACTCTATGATCCGTTACATACCCTCCAGCAGCACTGAATGTGCTTTCAGAAAGAACGCAGGACAGGCCAGTAGCTCAATTGCATATTGAGCAAGTTCAGCCTGTGGTCCATCCTCAAGACCCAATAACCCAGTGGATGCTCCGTTGGAAAGTTCTCCAAGTCTGCTCTTGCCCCTAGATATTCCTGCACCATGTAATGCAGACGCTGGCGATGGTTGCTTGAACTGATCAGACCTTGGCACTGAGGACTGAAAAATTGTTTAAAGGCATCGGTCAGCCGGCCACCTTCTCCACCGCTCTTCCTCTGACTGAACGAAGCCTCAGCAACACGTTGTCCAGCACCAGGAAATTGTAACCTTCCAGGGTCTGGAAATTCATTGCACAAACCTTTCTTCAAGGCCTCCTGAAGATGTTTCATCCTCTGCTTCCTTTGCGAAGGCAGGATGAGTATGGCAACCTTACCCTTGAACGTGGATCAAGAAGGGTTGCCAGCCAGTAATGATCCCTCTCCTTGATACCACAAATCCTAGGGTCCTTTTAAGGCTTTGCAGAATCAGGGAAGCCATGCAGCGTAAGTTTGCAGAGGCATTTGATTCTGAGTCCTCTGGGTCACTAAGGATGACATGTCCGTAACAACCTCCTCCAAGCCACGTACAACTCCTTGGGTTTCTGAGGACTGAAAACCATCCCTTGAAGACTGCTGCTGAGTGTTATCCTCCACACCCATGCTGACACATTGCTCCTCCTCCCTTCTCCTCCTCATCTTCCTGTGTGTTTGGCGGGCCTGCAGGAATGCTATCTGGATAAAGGGGGCCTTAAGAGGTAAGGAAGTCCTTGCAAAAATTGAACCAACACTCCATCCGTATAAACATGAATTTAGAAAAGAGAGGTAGAGAGCCCAATAAAGGCTCTAAATCTGACTTTGTAGGCAAGATGGACGAGAGTATAGTAAAATTGGTACTTTATTAACAATGAATCATATGAGACAAGTCAAGTAGAAAAAAGAGTTAAAAAACATACAGTAAACACATGATGGTCGTAAGTATATGATGTGAACAGAAGGTTGACACCAAATAGACAGCAGTGAGCCCCTGTGCTTAAACGCGTTTCACAGAATATAGGGTAAACACTGAATTTATAGGCTATGCTAAATGCAGAGTATATATACCGTATATATACTGGACTGACTGTATATATATATCAAATACACTGCCACTAACTGAATAACCTGCCTGCTTGATGTACCTCAAGATATCTCTCTGTCCACGCCAACAACACTACACAGGGCCACCGTGTAAGCTGCCTTATATAGTGTGGGGCGTGGACTTAGTCCCCCTGAGCCATGATTGGCCAAAGGCACCCTGCCTTTGTCCAATTATGGCTCTCTTAGCAGAGGGTACTGTGATTGGCCAAAGCATGCAGGTCAGGTGCATGCTTTGGCTAATCATCATACAGCAATGCACTGCGATCTCGCAGTGCATTATGGGGTGTTCCGCGGCGCTTGAATTTGCTGCGAATGCCCCATAATGTTTGCTGTTCTGAGAACGGGCGAACACCCAATGTTCGAGTCAAACCTATGTTCAACCCGAACATCAAGCTCATCCCTAATGGGCACTGACAGGTGGCACTGATATGTAGCACTGATGGGCTGCCTTTATGGGCACTGATAGACACCACTGGTGATGAGGCACTGACAGGCATCACTGATGCGCACTAATTGCCACCACTGGTGGGTACTGATTGGCATCACTGGTGGGCACTGGCAGGCATCACTGATGGGACTGCACTGATAAGCGGTTCCCCCCCATCAGAGAAACCGCTTATCAGCTCTCCTCTACTCACATGCTGTCAGCGGGAGTAGAGGGATGCCGATAAGTCCCCTGTTCACATCTCATCACATGTCAAATTGCATGCCAAATCGCAGCCTATTGCCGGTATGCCACCTCCATACAGTTCCTTGACTTGGAGATATCCATAGCTGACCGTCAGATTGTGACTACCACCTACTTCAAGCCGACGGACAGAAATGGGTATATCTCTACAGATAGTTGCCATTACAGCCCTTGGTTGGAATCTGTCCCTCGGAGCCAACTGCTACGGATTCGCAGAAATTGTTCCACTTCTGGGGACTTTATAAAACATGCTCATTTTCTGAAAGAGCGTTTTGTTGCAAAAGGGTACCAGCCTTCGCTTTTAGATCAGGAGATCTGTAGAATCTCTTGTATTGATCAAGACCCTCATCACTGAACGTCCCAAACCCACCCCTGATGAAAAATTCAAATGGTCAATGTTCACTCAGTTCTCCATTCAACATAGGCAAATTAAACACATTTTGAACCAACATTGGAGAGTTCTGAAAAGTGACCCGGTTCTAGGTCCAGCGCTCCCTAATCATGCAGGGATTACCTTTAGAGGACCCCCTTCTCTTCTAAGTCACATCTCACATAATGTCATAGAGGCACCCAATAGAACATCCCTTTTTCCAGAAACCAAGGGATACTACCCCTGCAGACGTTGTAATGTTTGTATGCATAACGCATGTGGACGTAGGAAATCTGAGACATTTCAGTCTTCAGCTACTTCTATTACATACCACATGAAACATTTCACCACGTGTGCTACACGCTTTATAGTGTACCTCATCACTTGCCCATGCAATAGACAATACGTGGGCCGAACGATAAGGGCGTTTAGCACCCGGGTGAACGAGCATATTTCTGCTATTAAACTAGTCTGTACCAATCATAGTGTGCCTCTGCATTTTTGGAACATCATGACAGGGATCCGAGGGGCACTAAGTTTCAAATTATTGATAAATATATTCCGCATTGGAGGGGGGGGGCCCAAGCATTAGAGGGGTTTCTCCCATGGGTTGAACGTTGAATGGGACCTGAATGCTTTCATCAATAAATCATGATCTACTGTGGACTTGGCTCCATTTTTTACGGTACATCTGGGTTTGGTTACATTCATCTTTGTTGTCCCACCTTTTACCCATCACTGTTAACCCCTTTTTATTCACCCATTTTTATTCAGCACAATTTAAATAAGTAAGGCATGGTTCATATACTGATACAGTATTTTTGGCCTCTTTTGGGGTCACATATAGTTACCAGATACACTATTTTTTATATATTTTTAATAATTTTTTTATATATTTTTTATATATTTATCATTTATTCAAGATGGATGTTGAGATAGATTGATTTTTGTTTCATAAGTCATATTTGTTCTATAGATACCGCTATGATGTGCATCAAATATGAGATAAAAGTTCCTCTTGTATATGTTTTTGAGTGTTACTAAGGAGTATAGGAGTTCAGGAATTGATGTCCCCATGTTTTTAATATGTTTGCTATGCTTTTTCATTTTGATCTTTACAACAGTTTCGCCATGCTAGTACATCTGTGCTTAATTTAGGACATCCGGTGCCACATATAGCTGTCCAGTCACCTGCACTCGATCCCTCTGTGCAAAGATGATAGAGCGCGATGGGAGGCGGAGCTACGCCCCTCCACATTTTACATCCACACTAGCCTCTTCCTTGTATGATATTGAGGCTTGAAACACAGAGAGCCAGAGCGTGGGGAGGACTTCCTGCAATGTGAAGTCAGGTGGTGGGTTTGGCAGCCCGTGATTGGGCTGTTATACCACCACAAGCCACTCCTATCCACCTAGATTGTGATTGGTTGTGAGGTCCGCCCTACAGCGATCTGTCACAGCTGATAGGACATACTCAGCTTCTTGTGATTGGATGGCTGAATAAGTGTATGTTGTTCTTACTTACCTGGTTGTCTATTGGCTGTGAGGTTCGTTTCACAAGGTTCTCTCACAGCTGATTATAGTCTGAAACAGATTTTAAATCAATCATGTGTCTATATATACAAGCGTGATACCAGACAAAGGACAATATGCCCCAGTAGAAGGACCTCTAGTCCGAAACATGTCGGGTTGCGATTGATTTTTTTGTTCCTGGTACCACGCTACTTTTTATTGTGATCACTTTTATCCTGGCTGCTGTTATCTGGATTTTTACCCTATTTGGTTTAAAATAAACCTGCTTCTTTGGATTTAAGCACTATGTGGAGCCTTTTTTTTCCTTTTCCATGTCCCCATGATGGCTTTGTGAAAGGTGCATTCCTCCTATATACACCTGTCGGAGAAGTGCGTACAACCAGACTTGGAACATCTGATGTCTTTAGGTCGTTTACCATTGCTACAAAGGAACCAGTGGAACCTGCCGTATACGCCTCTACAACAAACATCTATTTGGATCGATCGATCCTTAAGCCTGTGTGACACCTAGCCGTACGGCAAACGTGTCCACCTGTTCCGGTAAGCGTATTTGCTCCATTCATTCTTTGCTGTGGATACTGAGTATTGGAACACCACTTCTGTGAAACCACGTAGCACCCTTGAGATACCTCTCTCTCATCTTACATTTATACCGATCACCTTTGTTGAACATTTACATGACCATAATGTTCACGGTATTGGTCGTTGATATGATCATGGACTCACTATAATAATACAATATTGTATTTGGCTTCCTGCATTTTTTATATTTAGTTATATACTATCATGCTGCACAGCTGATAGTCACATTTGTGTTTATTTTTATGTATAGCGCTGCATTGTTTTTTCTTCTTATTGCCGGCAAAGGCACTGTCACAATCGGTGTGACGCCGACTTTATGGCGCTGCACGGATTTCCAAAAGTAGTTCCTGCACTACTTTTGGCAACTTCGGGGGGAGATTTCAATAGACATCTGTGCATGAACCCGCACAGATGTCTTTCAAATTGCTCCGAACTTGCACTGAAATGCAAGTTTGAAATTGTGCGAGTTCAGCTCAATTTGTACGATTTCAAACCCGTGTTCAGTGTGAACGAGGGCTAACGGGAACGTTCTATTTACACTGTGATCAGCTGTGATTGGACACGGCTAATCACATGATAAAGAGCCTAAGGCCTCTTTCACACGGGGCAGATCAGTCATGATCCGCCCCGTGAACATCCGCTTGCTCAGCGGGGATCGCTCCGCCGATCCCCGCTGAGCAGGAAGATGACAGGTGCATCGCTGCACACTGTGCAGCGACGGACCTGTCAGAGCGCCGCTCTCCCCTATGGGGGGATCGGATGATGACGGTCCGTAGTGTCCGTCGTCATCCGATCCGATCCGAAAACGGAGGAAAAAGTAGGTTTTTCCTCCGTTACACTTTTCGGATCGGAGCGGGTCGGATGTCAGCGGACATGTCACCGCTGACATCCGACGCTCCATAGGGATGACTGTATGTCCGTTTTTCATCCGAAAACGGATGGATGAAAAACGGACATACGGATCATCCGTGTGAAAGAGGCCTAAGTCATAGGCTCTTTACCGTGATCGGAGATGCGGTGTGTCTGAGCGTCACAATACACGACTGATCGCCAGTGGCTTGTTCTAAGGGACATCATATAACCTTCTATTTAGAACAACGAAACACCCGCCGGCCATCATTTTGCTATAGGCTGGGCAGGAAGGTGGTAATGGCATTGCCCGGCTGTCAAAATGACATAGCCCAACACATATAAATCCAGCAGCTGGCTCAAGGCAATGCTTCCAAAAACAGACCCTCTGATTGGTGTTTGTAAACACTGTTCAGACATATATTCAGAGATACAAAGTAACATTATCATTATTTTGCATCCACTTTGTTTTATTTATCTGCAGCTCAAAGGGGTGAGCTTTGGTCTAAGGCTGGCTGTGGTCTGTGGGTCAGGTATACACACAAAATTACACACTTTCCCAACATGCACAGAAACGCGCTGCCCTTTAGCAGACACCAAACACAAGGCGGTTGCATCATGGCCCTATTCACCTAAATGCAACACATTGTGGGGGTGGTGCAGGGGGTATCATTTTTGCCATGGCCATGATGTGCATGTGTACAACCCAGTCTGCTGCTTTTGATCAGCTTACTGATGAGCAATTGAGGGGTGGTTAAAAACACGGTTTTACCTCCCAAATCACAAGTGTGAATTAGCCCCAAAATAGAGCCTTATATAGCCTGAAAAAACAATATATGTATTTCTCATCTTAAAGTGGAATTCCCGGCTATTCCCAACTATGCTTAAACCTGCCCCTACCCCCTTCTAAATTTTATTATAACTACCCCGTAAAAGGAAGATTCTTATACTTACCTATTCTGAGGGCGCTCCAATCCAATCACATGATTGGCTTCTCAGCGCGGTGGCTTCAGGGGAGAGGAGGGACAGCCGACAACGGTTAGCCCATAGCAAGTTGATGAATGATATCAACACACAGGCATTTTAGGTGTTATTGGCGATCTCTCCTCTCCCCTAAAGCCACCTCTGGGAGCTAATGATGTGACCATGTGATCATGTGACCATAAGTAAATCAACATTTTTTTATAACACTGGTAATATTTTTACAACATTTTAGCCATGGTAGATTGCATTCCACTGCTGATTTTTTTCATATATCTATAATCCTGATTGCATCTCTTTCTTGGACATGTGACGACTCGCGTTTCATGACCAGTATTCACTTCTTCGGGAGGGTATAAATAAATAATGGATGTCTACAAAGAATAAACCAAGGTATTAAAACATATCTCCAATCTTCCACTGATCCTATTATATTGTACCCTTTTAATTATGATTTACTAAATTTCTTTGCACCTACAGTGCCTTGAAAAAGTATTCATACCCCATGAAAATTTTCCACATTTTGTCATGTTACAACCAAAATCGTTAATGTATTTTATTGGGATTTTATGTGATAGATCAACACAAAGTGGGACATAATTGTGAAGTGGAAGTAAAATGATAAATGGTTTACTAAACTTCTTACAAATAAATATGTGAAAAGTGTGACATGCATTTGTATTCAGCCTCAACTCCTCCAGAGTTACCATGGACCTCTTGGCTGCTTCTCTAAATAAAGCTCTCCTTGCCCGGACTGTCAGTTTAGGTGGACGGCCATGTCTTGGTAGGTTTGCAGTTGTGCCATACTCTTTCCATTTTTGGATGATGGATTGAACAATGCTCCGTAAGATGTTCAAAGCTTGGGATATTTTTTTATAACCTAACCCAGCTTTAAACTTCTCCACAACTTTATCCCTGACCTATCTGGTATGTTCCTTGGCCTTCATGATGCTGTTTGTTCACTAAGGTTTTCTAACAAACCTCTGAGGGCTTCACAGAATAGACGTATTTATACTAAGATTAAATTACACACAGGTGGAATCTATTTACTAATTAGGTGACTTCTGAAGACAATTGGTTCAACTAGACTTTACTTAGGGGTATCAGAGTAAAGGGGGCTGAATACAAATGCACGTCTCACATTTCATATATCTATTTGTAAAAAATGTTGAAATCTATTTATCATTTTCCTTCCAGTTCACAAATATGTGTCACTTTGTGTTGGCCTATCACATAAAATCCCAATAAAATACATTTACGTTTTTGGTTGTAACATGAAAAAATGTGGAAAATTTCAAGGGGTATGAATACTTTTTCAAGGCACTGTATGTCAATTGAGGACCTACTTATATGGATGACCAACCTAAAAATTAAAAACATATGTTAACTCTGTTCCACAGACTCCAACAACAAGATGCCATAAGGGATAGGCTTGCAATGGATGGGATGAAGCCAATAAACAGTATGGGGGAGTGCCAGAATCAGGAAATGCTGGTCATAGTTGCCTCATTCTTGCCTCGTTTTTTTGATCGTCCAGTGAACTAATTGACAAAAATGAATGATTCCCTCATCCATACAAGGTGGGTGAAGGATTCCTCCCCGCTGTGTCTTTTTATTCTGACAGCAGGGCTCCTCCATTAACAGAATACACTAATCAGCTGCTCCAGCTGATCGACAATAATTTTCCAAAAATCCCGTTGGACAGAAGTCGATCAACTTCTCCTGGGCTGGAACGGACACACATTGACGAAAATTTGTCCGGTCCCTGTTGAATCAGCTGAATTTCGATCCATCTATGAGCAGCTTAGAAAAAAGTGCTTGTATTCTCCCCTAGAGGAAGAATTCTCAGATTTGAGATTTATATATATATATATATATATATATATGTTTATACTATTTTTTTACAGAGCTCTATATAGCATCCCAAAAAAAGAACAACTGAGCAGGAAAGAGGGACAGAGGGATTGGTTAAAAAAAAAACAAGGACAATCCCTTCAAATGATGGACAGATGGGAGCTATGAAATTGAGTTTAGATCTACATTACGTTTTTACAAAAATAAGATCCCAGTATAAATTCAACATAGTAAAGAAACAACTGCTATGGTAATTTTAATAGTGTAGATTTAAATGTGGATAAAAAGAGCAATGATGAGTGTAAGTAAGGCAAATAAAAGATGGGAACGACACAAAGAATCCTACATCGAAGTCTAAACACAGAGTCATACGAGGTGCCATCTGTTCTTTTGTGTTGAACTTTTCCTTACATGGAAAGTATGTGGCAGTTACAGGTTCGTACCATATTGCACATTGTGGTTGATCAATCTCCTGAGCAACAGTCTACCATTTTGGAAATTTTTAACTGTTAAAATCATGTAGTTTCAATTAGAGTCTGTCGTTAACACATGCAAGAACAGTAACGAGGCCATTAACGAAAGCCGAAAATTTCATCTCCGGTAGGAATTTCTGCCTTTTGCCGAGGATTTTTCGAGACATAGTCTCCTCTCTGTGAACATCCCATCATCGCATATATGTTCTTATAGAGTAATAGTGCAATATCCCTCCCAACGATACAACGATAATGCAAACGCGGGAATAAACCAAATGATGATGGTATTGGCAGTTGTAATGCTAAAGTAGAGCAAACAGCGGTATGTAATATTACCTAGCTTGCTTTAGGCAATTTTATTTTCTGTTGCTCATTTTTATTTTGAGACTGGTTGAACAAGACCACTTAATCTAAAACGCTGTACGTTTTCTATTCCATAAAAGATGAATTTTCAAATATAGCAAATATATGACTGCACATTTCTAAAGCTTATCGGTGCTGTATTTATTTATTTATTTTTTCTTCTTTTAAAGAACTTTTGATATAGATGGAATACAGTTAATTTATTCAACAACTATTCCATAATTAATGTTAAGCTCCAACTAAAAGTTTGTGGACCACGTTCAAATGAGTTTCCAGTTAAGAGTACTGTTAATTGGAAATGAGCTTAAATTCTGCTGTACAGTTAGACGTCCATGCCAGGCCAATGAGTTGCATGCTTGTTATATCATTGACCTAATGTGGGCACATGGCCATATTTGTTTAGTATCAATGACCTAACATGGCCATGACCCAATGTGACCTTATATTGGCCTCATATGGCCTTTTGGCTGTATTAGGTCAATGATATCTGGAGCATTCCCTACCCTTTGCACAGGTGCAGATGTTGGGTGGGGAATCTACAAACTGCAGCTCACTGGCCCAGAAAAGACAGCTCACTACCAGGTTAGAACCAAACCCAGTTGGAACTGAACCAAAGTTCATTCCTACTGTTAATACTACAGCATGCAAAGAAATTTTAGGTACGCTGTCACATACCTGACTGTAATGCTCAAAATGATGAGGATGGCCTCTTCCGCAAGTGCCCCTGTCAGGAGGGCCACGTACCTGATGTGAGACCGAAGTAGTGAAGAGGCCTACCTTGCACCTTGGGTCCTTAAAGCCTCTGGAGATGGAGACAGAGACTTGGTGGGGACACAGAGTGCCAGAGGTGCCAGGGGTGCGGAGCACCGTGCAAGCCTTAATCTGAGATCCGAGCTGAGGTCAAGTCCAGTTGGGCAACGAAGCATAAAAGGGTTAATCCGAAGAAGAATGGTCAAGATTCAAGCCGGGGTCGGTTCCAATCTCACAGTACAAAAGGGACAAAGAAGTAGAATGGTTAAGGTACAAATCCAAAGTCAATGGCAAGCAGCAATCAAGAGTGGTTAAATAGGTTTCCAGGTCACAAAAGATCACACACTAGCACAGGAACAAGGGGGGACTGAAGATAATCCAGCAATTTGACAGTGTCTGGGCTGGGCTTATATAAAGACCCAGTTTTGGGTTAGAGTTTTGGGAAGGCCCTTTTCTGTTCCAGCATAACTGTGTCCCTGTGTACAAAGCCAGCCCCATGACAACATGGTTTGCGAAGTTTGGTGTGAAGGAACTAAAGTGGCCTGTACATAGCCCTTACCTCAACTCTAGGTGCTAGGTGTAAGCTCTTTGCATAAAATAAACCATTGCCAGTGGTTTCCTACTGAAAAAAAGATTGCTAATTAGATGCCCATTGGTCTGGACCAAGATTTCTACATCCAGAAACGTGATCCTGGTCGTATGGTAAGCCGTGGTGAACCTCACAAGCTTCCTACTTAATTTAGTGAATGTTGAGAAAAAAAAAAATGTGCTTGGATCCTTATCAGAAATGCCTGATAGGGCTGTTCTAATTGAATGATTGACAGCAGGGTAGCCTCAATGTCATGATGCATAGCCTCGTAGAAGCACTTTGTCCTGCCAACCAGCTTGGGCCATGCAGATCAGGGGAGAAAGATTGTTATTACGTGACCTGCAACAAAGAAATTTAAAAAATATATTTCTGCAGTTTCTATTTTTGCATTACATGGAAGCATTGCTTGTACTTTGTGTGCCAAACCTATATACTGAGAGAGCAAAAGGGTTTTACAAACATTTTAACAACTATGTTCTTTTGGCTAGCAAGAGATCAAGAACCAATAAAGACTCTTTATTAGCAATTGATATGTATCTGTGGCTCGGTTGAATGCCACCTCGCTCTCGGTTTTCATCAGTCATCAATAATATTCCTCCCTGCTTATTCCGTAGTTCCATGGAATCACATTAGTGAGGGGTTTATAAGCCCAATTTGCTTCACTGACTTATTTTTGGAAAAGGCTGGCTAGGCTCTGAAATGAAAGCAGCTGCCTAGAAGGCTTTTGCAGAATTTGTTGCCCATCTGGCTTATAATCTACACTGGATATCACAGGGACCTCAATGAACAAGCTGATAAGTCAAAGCATAGACAAGCGATGGAAGTAATCTTTAGTGATTTCTTCTTATAGAAAGGGGCATCATTAATGGAATCTTTCATATTCTGCTCGTCACAAGCATTATTCCAGAGGAAGAATGTTTTTTTTTTTTCTTTAAAAGCACAAAGTATATTTTAAAAACACGAGAAGCAGTGAATTTAGTATCAGATTGTGGTTAAAGGCCAACTATAAGATTTTTTTTTCTTAATGTGCTTGTAAATCCAAAATATATTTTTCAGTATGTTTGGCATTGTGCTTAATTATGTACAGTTTTCTTAAAAGTTTTGCTTGAGAAAGTGAATAAGAGGTGCAAGAACCCTTTGGTTTCCTTATCTGTTGTAACAAACAGAAACTCTCCACACTCCGATGACATCACATGGATCCTGATTTATTGAGGCAAACGGTCACTATACTGTCCCCACCTTTGGCACCTCTCCTACAACATATTTCAGCCAAAAGGGTTTTACTCATAGAGATGCACACTGAAGTCTTATGTGATCACCTTGGGATTGGATTAAAGAGTGTTGAATTTAGAAGAGTATTGAAGTGCCACACCAAGATATTCAGGTCTGAATACAAATTTATTCCAAAGCCAATATGTTTAGGGGGCTGTAGCCCTTCATTAGGGCTCGAAACAATGAAAAAAGATACATGTGGACTCAATAATCAGTATACTGCAGGGATATGCAATAAGCAGACCTCCAGCTGTTGCAAAACTACAAGTACCATCATGCCTCTGCCTCTGGGTGTCATGCTTGTGGCTGTCAGAGTCTTGCTATGCCTCATGATCAGGGCTGGTGCAAGGATTTTTGACACCCTAGGCAAAACTTCATTTTGCCGCACCCCCCTTGGCTCCACCCCTGACTCTACCCCCTTTGTTCTGCCCATGTATACTCCACCTTTTTAATGAAGCACCCATCAAATGCAGCCCACCAGCGCCCATCAAATGCAGCCTCACCAGCACCCATCAAATGCAGCCTCACCAGAGCCCATCAAATACAGCCTCACAAGCGCCCATCAAATGCAGCCTCACAAGCGTCCATCAAATGCAGCCTCACCAGCACCCATAAAATACAGCCTCACCAGCGCCCATCAAATGCAGCCTCACCAGCGCCCATTAATGCAGCCTCATCAGCGCCGATCAAATGTAGCCTACTAGTGCCCATCAATGAATGATTGCTTGCTTACATTTATTTGGGAGTCAGGACACAGACACAGTCCCCTGCCACCACTACGCCTCTGACACTATGGGGTTGATTTACTAAAGGCAACTAGACTGTGCACTTTGCAAAGTGCAGTTGCACTTTGCAGGTGCAATTGCTCCAGAGCTTAGTAAATGAGGTAGAGCTTCACTTTGCAAAGAACACCCAATCACATTCAAAGGAAAATAAAAAAAAAGCATGTTTGCTTGCACGTGATTGGATGATGGAAGTCAGCAGAGCTTCTGCTCATTTACTAAGCTCTGGAGCAACTGCTCTTGTAGAGTGCAACTGCACTTTGCAAAGTGCACAGTCAATTTGCCTTCAGTAAATCTACCCCTATGTGCGAACGGAGCGGCGGCTGCCTGCTGATGCTGAGACTTAGTTGCTTGTTGCAGAGAGAAGAGAGTAGGAACACCAGTGGCCGGGCACCCCTAGGCAGCAGGGCGCCCTTGGCGGTTGCCTAGTTTGCCTAGTGGTAGCAACGGCCCTGCTTATGGGACTTGTAGTTCTGCAACAGCTGGAGGTCCACTAATTGCATGTCCCTGGTATACTGTATAGTTGCATTTTATTAGAGTGCCTCTGTGGTTTGAATCCCTTCTAAAGGATGCTGTGCAAATTCCTAAAACTCCACTGACATCCAACTACACTATATTACCGAAAGTATTGGGTCGCCTGCCTTTACAGGCACATGAACTTTAATGGCATCCCAGTCTTCATCCGTACTACAGCAGGATCTCCAGGCAAAAAAAAAAAAAATAGAAAAGAGTCGCAACATGCGAAAAATAAAATAAATAGTCTTGCTCAAGGAAACTGTATACAGGCTCAATAATGCAAAACATATTGAAAATAGATTTTAGGTTTTACATGCACTTTGAGTTTTACATGTGAAGGAGAGACACGCAGTTAAAAAAAAAAAAAACTGGAATACATACACCGATGAATGAATGAATGAATGACTTGTATAGCGCTGCAAATGCGAACTGAATCGCCTCAAGGCGCTTGGTCCATCCTGTGGGTCCAGCTTGTTAGAAGAGGTAGGTCTTCAGTTTTTTTCTGAAGGCCCGATGGTTTTCTTCCATGCGGATGTTAGTGAGTAGAGCGTTCCATAGCCGTGGTCCTTGGACTGCGAATCTTCGTTCTCCCTTTGATTTGTAGCGGGACTTGGGAATGAGGAGGAGGTTTTGGTTAGTTGATCGGAGACTTCGATTGGGTGTGTAGTGTTTTATTTTCTCACATAGGTATTGAGGAGCGTTTCCTTGTGTGCATTTGTGGGTGAGGCAGAGGGTCTTGAATGTGATCCGATCCTTTAAGGTTAGACAATGTAGGGTCCTCAGGGATGGGGAGATGGATTCCCAGGGCTTTTGTTCCCGGTACCAGTCTTGCTGCTGTATTTTGGATGACTTGTAGGCGTGCAATCTGGTATTTAGGTAGTCCTATGTAGAAGGAGTTTGCGTAGTCGAGTCGAGAATTGATGATTGTTCCAACTACTGCTGCTTTGTCCTCTTCTGGAATGAAGGGGATGAGTCTACGTAGCAGGCGGAGAAGATGGTGAGATCCGCTGACTACTGATCCTATTTGTGCATCCATCGACATCTCTGAGTCGAAGATGACTCCGTGACTTTTGGCTTTGGTGCTTGGGGAGATGGTCTGTCCAAGGATGGTTGGTGGTGTCCATGGGGTCTTTGCTTTTGTATTTCGGTTTGCGTGGAGGAGAAGAAGCTCTGTTTTGGATCCATTGAGTTTGAGGGAGCTCGTGGTCATCCAGTCATCTATCAATGTGAGGCATTTTTCTAGTCTCTGATATTGGTCTTTTTGTCCGGTGATGCGAAAATAGAGTTGAGTGTCATCAGCGTATGAGTGGAAGCATAGGTCCGATTTTCTGATGATATTGAGGAGTGGACGGATGAAGATGTTGAAGAGCACAGGTGATAAGGGTGATCCTTGAGGGACTCCATAAAAAATTGTATGAGATTCAGAGGTGAAGGCTCCTAGTTTCACTGTCTGTGAACGATTTTCTAAGAAGGATGCGAACCATGGTAGATCTGAATCTGTCACTCCTGCTACTTCTGTAAGGCGGATGAGTAGAGTATTGTGGTCCACTGTGTCGAACGCTGCACTGAGGTCCAGCAGTACCAGGAGACATGATTCTCCATCATCTGCTGCTTCAAGGGCGTTGTCCCATATTTTGAGAAGTGCCGTTTCTGTGCCATGGCCTGGGCGGAAGCCTGATTGAAGTGGGTCCAAGAGTTTGTGTGTGTGTCCAGATGGAGTTGCAGTTGTTGTACTACTGCTTTCTCCATAATCTTGGAGATGGTGTTAAGGCTTGTTACCAGTCTGTGGTAGTTAGGGTCTTTTGGGTTGAGGTTGGGTTTCTTTAGGAGGGGTTTGACTATGCCTTGCTTGGGGGCGATCGGAACAATCCCTTCTTTGAACGACTGATTAATGAGATGTGTTAAAAAGTAGTAGCCAAGATGTCGGAACATTCTTTCAGGAGTTTTGTGGGAATTATGTCATTTGGTAATGTGCTGTCTCGGAGGCTTCTGATGATGTTTTTGGTGGTGTCAGTGGTGATCGGGATCAGCGAAAAATTCGGTGATTGTGTGATGTTCATATCGATTTCCTCTTTTTGCTTTGGTTGAATGAGGTTGGTTGTTTTTTTCTGTTGAATCATTTTCCGAATGTTGACGATTTTGTCGATAAAAAAATCCGATAACTCATTGCAGAATTCTTGAGTTTCGTTTGCTGGTGGCTCTAGGCAGGTAGGGTTCATAGTCTGAGCGACTAGTTTGAAAAGTTCCCGAGGGCGGTTTAAGGCTTTTGAGATGGTGTTTGAGAAATGTTCTTTTTTTTGCTTTGAAGATTGCTTTGTGATATTTCTTAGTGAATGCTTTGTAGTTTGTGAGGTTTTCCTTTGTAGAATTTCTTCTCCAGGCTCTTTCAGCTCTTCTGCGTTCCTGCTTTAGTGAAGTAAGGGTGCCATTAAACCATCCAGAATTTTTTTTGCTAATGGGTGCTCTACGTTTCGGAGCGACTGAGTCTGCTGTTTGTAGTAATGCCTTGTTTAAGGAGTTTTTGTTTCTTTGAGTGGTTTAAATTTAGCATTGCTATTTTGTTTGATAATGTGGTTTTGAAGAGTTCAGAGTGTAGTCTCTTCTGAAAACTGGTCCAGTGTGTTGTTATTGAGTGTTTCGGTTTTTGGAGGGTGGTGTTGGTGGCGATTTAAAATTTGGTAGCGTGGTGGTCCATCCATGGTAGCGGTACTTTGTCGAGTATGTTGATGTCCATATTTTGTTTGAAGATGAGGTTTAGAATGTGTCCTGAACCATGCATGGGAGCATTTATCAATTGCTGAAGACTTAGTTCTTCCAGTTGGTTAATGCAGGCGGTGGTGATGGGGTCTTGGGTGGAGCTTGCCCAGAGGTTGAAATCCCCGAGTACCAGAAAGTTTTTGGTTTTCAGGGTGTGTATCGAAATGAATTCGGTGAAGATTATAAGGAGATTAGTCTTCGGTCCTGGTGGTCTGTTGCATAGTAGTATGTGAATGGTGTCTTGAGGTGTTGGTTGAAGATGTAGGGTGAGTGTCTCCATGAAAGGCACTGAGTTCTGTAAAGTTGGTTTGATGAACGCAAGGCAAGATTTGAAGACCACTGCTAGGCCTCCTCCTTTTTTTCCTATTCTATGCTCAGTTAGGATACTGTAGTTCTCAGGCACCAATTCTGTTAGGATGGTGTTGCAGTCGGGTGTTATCCAGCTTTCCGTGATGAAGAAGCAATCTATGTTGTTTCGGGTGATGAAGTCGTGGACTTCCTGTCTGTGCTTGACTGCAGATCTGGTGTTGATCAGGGCGCATGCTAAGTGTTGTAGTTGAATTGGTGTCTTCCTGTGTATGGTGGTTGATTGTATATTGATCCTTAGTAATTTTTATTTTCGTAGTAATTTTTGAATGGAGGTTGGTAGTGTTGAGGTGGTATTTCTTAGCCTGTGGAGGGTGTCCGCTGAGTATTTGATCAGCCATAACATTATGGCCACTGAATATCTTGTAACAATGGCATCTGAAAGTTGGTGAGATATATTAGGCAGCAAGTGAACATGTTGTCCATGAAGTTGATGTGGTGAAAGCATAAAAAAATGGGCATCGCAGTTTGTTGTGTTACATGGTGATCCATGTGCACAGCCAAAAGTTTCTACAACGGTCACATTATTATTATTATACAGGTTTTATATAGCGCCAACAGTTTGCGCAGCGCTTTACAACATGAGGGCAGACATTATAGTTATATTGCAATTTGGTATAAGAGGAATCAGAGGGCTCTGCTCTTTAGAGCTTACAATCTAAAAAGGAAGGGTCAATTGATACAAAAGGTAACAGTTGTGGGGGGATGAGCTGATGGAGGAAGTAAAACAGTGTTAGTTAGAAGCAGGATAGGCTTCTTTGAAGAGAAGGGTTTTCAGGGATCGTCTAAAGATGGATAGATTAGGGGACAGTCAGACAGATTGGGGTAGGGAGTTCCAAAGGATGGGAGAAGCCATGGAGAAATCCTGGAGGCGAGCATGGGAGGAGGTGACAAGGGAGCTAGAGAGCAGGAGGTCTTGGGATGACCGAAGAGAGCGGCTTGGTTGGTATTTTGGGAGTAGGTTAGTGATGTAGCTGGGGACAGAGTTATGGATGGCTTTGTAAATTATTGTTAGTACTTTGAATTTTATTCGTTGGGTGAGTGGAAGCCAGTGGAAGGATTGGCAGAGAGGGGTGGAGGACACTGAATGGTTGGTAAGGTGGATGAGCAGCATTCATTATGGACTGAAGGGGGGATAGTCTATGTAAAGGTAATCCAATGAGGAGGGGGTTGCAGTAGTTGAGGCGAGAGATAACCAGGGAGTGAATTAAAAGCTTGGTGGTGTCATTAGTTAAAAAGGGGCGTATTCTGGAAATGTTGCGGAGGCTAAGGCCATATGATTTGGACAGGGATTGTATGTGGGCCTGAAAGGACAGTTCAGAGTCTAAGGTTACACCTAGCACCCTGGCATGTGGGCATGAACATCAGAACTGGACTACGGAGCAATGGAAGAAGGTGGCCTGATCTGCGGAATCACATTTTCTTTTACATCATGTGAATGGCCGGGTGCGTGTGCGTCACTTACCTGGGGAAGAGATGGCACCAGGATGCAGTATAAGAAGGCAAGTCGGCAGAGGTAGTGTGGTGCTTTGGGCAATGTTCTGCTGGGAACTAGGGATGAGCCGAACACCCCCCGGTTCGGTTCGCACCAGAACCCGCGAACGGACCGAAAGTTCGCACGAACGTTAGAACCCCATTGACGTCTATGGGACTCGAACGTTCGAAATCAAAAGTGCTCATTTTAAAGGCTAATTTGCATGGTATTGTCCTAAAAAGGGTTTGGGGACCCGGGTCCTACCCCAGGGGACATGTATCAATGCAAAAAAAACTTTTAAAAACGGCCGTTTTTTCGGGAGCAGTGATTTTAATGATGCTTAAAGTAAAAAAAAAAAAGTGAAATATTCCTTTAAATATCGTACCTGGGGGGTGTCTATAGTATGCCTGTAAAGTGACGCGTGTTTCCCATGTTTAGAACAGTCCCTGCACCAAATGTCATTTTTAAAGGAAAAAATCTCATTTAAAACTGCTTGCGGGTTTAATGTCATGTCGGGTCATGGCAATATGGATGAAAATCAGTGAGACAAACGGCATGGGTACCCCCCAGTCCATTACCAGTCCCTTTGGGTCTTGTATGGATATTAAGGGGAACCCCGCACCCAAATTAAAATAAGGAAAGGTGTGGGGCCACCAGGCCCTATATACTCTGAACAGCAGTATACAGGCGGTGCAAACAAGACAGGGACTGTAGGTTTGTTGTTAAGTAGAATCTGTTTGTAATTTTGAACATTTTTAACGTGTTTAGCTCCAGCCAAAAAATCTTTTCTAAGCTTTTTGGAAAACATAGGGAAGGGTTATCACCCCTGTGACATTTGTTTTGCTGTCTTTCCTCCTCTTCAGAAGATTTCACCTCACTTTTTTGTCCCAATGAAAAATGTTTTTTGAAAATTTGGGTTTTTTTGTGGAACAAGGATTGGAAAGCATCAGTGGAAAGGAGAACTTGTTTTCCCATATTAACTCTTACAGGAGAGAATTTCCCTTCCTAGGGGTAGATTTCATCTCACTTCCTGTTGTCTCCTTCCGTTTGCAAGTAGGAGTCGTTTGTAAGTTAGATGTTTGAAAGTAGGGTCCTGCCCTATATACTCAGCAGAAATTTGGGCCTTAGGTGTTGCTGTGGCCACAACACTGTAAGCCCTCACAGGGCCCTGCTGTGAAATATTAGATCAAGAATTGTAATTACATGCCCCTGTTGAACAGCAGCTGAAAAATTAGGCCTTAGGCACTGGTGCTGGTGCCACAACACTGCAACCCCTCACAGACACTCTAGTTGGAACGCAGGAACGAGCCCTGCTGCAAATTATTGCTTCAAAAATTGTAATTACACGCCCCTGTTAGACAGGGGCAGAAAAATTGGGCCTTAGGCACTGGTGCTGGTGCCACAACACTGCAACCCCTCACAGACACTCTAGTTGGAACGCAGGAACGAGCCCTGCTGCAAATGATTGCTTCAAAAATTGTAATTACACGCCCCTGTTAGACAGGGGCAGAAAAATTGGGCCTTAGGCACTGGTGCTGGTGCCACAACACTGCAACCCCTCACAGACACTCTAGTTGGAACGCAGGAACGAGCCCTACTGCAAAGTATTGCATCAAAAATTGTAATTACACGCCCCTGTTAGACAGGGGCAGAAAAATTGGGCCTTAGGCACTGGTGCTGGTGCCACAACACTGCAACCCCTCACAGACACTCTAGTTGGAACGCAGGAACGAGCCCTGCTGCAAAGTATTGCATCAAAAATTGTAATTACACGCCCCTGTTAGACAGGGGCAGAAAAATTGGGCCCTAGGCACTGGTGCTGGTGCCACAACACTGCAACCCCTCACAGACACTCTAGTTGGAATGCAGGAACGAGCCCTGCTGCAAAGTATTGCATCAAAAATTGTAATTACACGCCCCTGTTAGACAGGGGCAGAAAAATTGGGCCCTAGGCACTGGTGCTGGTGCCACAACACTGCAACCCCTCACAGACACTCTAGTTGGAATGCAGGAACGAGCCCTGCTGCAAAGTATTACATCAAAAATTGTAATTACACGCCCCTGTTAAACAGGGGCTGAAAAATTGGGCCTTAGGCACTGGTGGTGGCGCCCAGAACCAAAAATGTTCTTACAAGCTATCAGCGTGATGATTGAGGAGGAAGAGGATAATTACTCAGGGATAGTCACTCAGCATCAGCATAGGCAGTCTTTGAAGGGATCTGAGATTTCAAAAAAAATTATTCGGTTACATCAGCATCAGGTGCTTGGTAGCTGGTGGTGATCCAAGACTCATTCATTTTTATGAAGGTCAGCCGATCGACCGAGTCGGTGGACAGACGCACCCTGTGATCGGTTACCACGCCTCCAGCAGCACTGAATGTGCGTTCCGAAAGAACGCTGGATGCAGGACAGGCCAGTAGCTCAATTGCATACTGTGCAAGCTCTGGCCAGTGATCCATCCTCAAGACCCAGTAACCCAGAGGATTTTCGGTGGGAAAGGTGTCCAAGTCTGATCTTGCCCCTAGGTATTCCTGCACCATGTAAAACAGACGCTGGCGATGGTTGCTGGAACCGATCATACCTTGGGGCTGCGGACCAAAAAATTGTCTGAACGCATCGGTCAGACGGCCACCTTCTCCACCGCTCCTTCTTTGACTGACCGAAGCCTCAGCAACACGTTGTCCAGAAACAGGAGTTTGTAACCTCCCAGTCTCTGGGAACGCGTTGCACAGACCTTTCTGCAAGGCCTCCCGAAGATGTTTCATCCTCTGCTCCCTCTGCGATGGCAAGATAAGGTCCGCAACCTTACCCTTGTAACGTGGATCAAGGAGGGTTGCCAGCCAGTATTGGTCCTTCTCCTTGATACCACGAATACGAGGATCCTTACGCAGGCTTTGCAGGATCAGGGAGGCCATGCAGCGTAGGTTTGCTGAGGCATTCGGTCCGGAGTCCTCTGGGTCACTAAGAACGACATGGTCCGCAGCCACCTCCTCCCAGCCACGTACAAGTCCATGTGTTTCTTGGGACTGATCCCTTAAAGACTGCTGCTGATGCTGAGTGCCAGGCTCCACCTCCATACTGACACAATCTTCCTCCTCCTCCTCTTCCTCCTCGTCCTCTTCCTGTGTGATCGGCGGGCACGCAGGAACACTGTCTGGATAAAGGGGGCCTTGAGAGCTAAGGAAGTCCTCCTCTTCCTGCCTCTGTTCTGCCTCAAGTGCCCTGTCCATTATTCCACGCAGCGTGTGCTCCAACAGGTGGACAAGGGGGACAGTGTCACTGATGCATGCACTGTCACTGCTCACCATCCTCGTGGCCTCCTCGAATGGTGACAGGACAGTGCATGCATCCCTGATCATGGCCCACTGGCGTGGGGAAAAAAAACCAAGCTCCCCTGACCCTGTCCTGGTGCCATAGTCGCACAGGTACTCATTGATGGCCCTCTGCTGCGTGTGCAGCCGCTGCAGCATGGCCAACGTTGAGTTCCACCTGGTGGGCATGTCACAGATTAGGCGGTTCTTGGGCAGGTTAAACTCCTTTTGGAGGTCCGTCAGCCGAGCACTGGCATTATATGACCGGCGGAAATGCACACAGACTTTCCTGGCCTGCCTCAGGACATCCTGTAAGCCCGGGTACCTGCCCAAGAACCGCTGCACCACCAAGTTAAGGACGTGAGCCAAACAGGGCACATGGGTCATTTGTCCCTGTCGGAGGGCAGAGAGGAGGTTGGTGCCATTGTCGCAAACCACCATTCCTGCCTTAAGTTGGCGTGGCGTCAACCACCTCTGAACCTGCCCCTGCAGAGCTGACAGAACCTCTGCCCCAGTGTGGCTCCTGTCCCCCAAGCACACCAGCTCAAGCACCGCATGGCATCTTTTGGCCTGCGTACTTGCGTAGCCCCTTGAACGCCTACGGAGCACCGCTGGTTCCGAGGAAGAGGCCATGGAGGAAGAAGAAGAGGAGGGGGTGGAGGAGAGAGGTGTGTCACAATCAGCATTTTGGAGGCGTGGTGGCGGAACAACCTCCAACACTACTGCACCTTGTCCTGCATCCTTCCCAGCTGCCAGCAGAGTCACCCAATGCGCCGTGAAACTTAGGTAACGTCCCTGTCCATGCCTGCTGGACCATGAGTCAGCGGTAATATGCACCTTACCGCTGACCGCCCTGTCCAGCGAGGCATGGACATTGCCTTCCACATGCCGGTAGAGAGCCGGAATCGCCTTCCGTGAGAAAAAGTGGCGTTTGGGTACCTGCCACTGAGGAACCGCACATTCCACAAACTCACGGAAGGGGGCAGAGTCTACCAACTGAAAAGGCAGCAGTTGAAGTGCTAGCAATTTTGCCAAGCTAGCATTCAACCGCTGGGCATGTGGATGGCTGGGAGCAAACTTCTTTCGGCGGTGCAGCAGCTGGGGCAGGGAAATTTGCCTGGTACAATCTGACGTCGGTGTACCAAAAGCAGATTGCCCACAAGTACTTGGCTGTGACACACCTAATTCTACACCTTCATTCCTCTCACTGTAGGTCTCAGAGAGGACTGAAGGTCTAGTGGGGTTGGAAATCTCAGCTGATGAGGAGCAAGGAGAGATCCTCTTTGTTCTTTGGTGTGGGTCTTTTAGATACGCTTGCCAACGAACTGCATGGCAGGTCAACATATGTCTGGTCAAGCATGTGGTACCCAAGCGGGAGATATTTTGGCCACGCGAGATACGCTTGAGACATATGTTGCAAATAGCAGCGGTGCGATCTGATGCACTCGTCTCAAAAAAGGCCCACACCAAAGAACTTTTTGAATAACGCGCAGAGACTGCAGCGCCCTGCACATGTGGAGCTTTGGGGTGTGATGCAGTCAATGTGCTGCCCTTAGGCTGGCCCCTGGAGGGCATCCTGCCTCGTTGGTGATGTGCTGCCGCCTCCTCCTCCTCCTCCTCCTCCTCCTCCTCCTCCTCCTCCTCCTCCTCTCTCCTATCAGGCACCCACGTTGAGTCAGTGACCTCATCATCCCCTCCCTCCTCATCACTGGAGCAAACCTGGCAGTATGCTGCAGCAGGGGGAGCATGACTGCCAGATTGCTGTCCTTCTTGGGCACCCCCTCTGTCCGCGCTCATGTTACTGCCTTCATCGAGCTCAGTATCGTCATCAGAGCCTTCCAAACGCTGGGCATCCTCCTGGAGCATGTACCCAACACTGTGGTCAAACAGTTCGAGGGAATCCTCATGAGGACATGGTGGAGCTAGGGAAGGAGTCACTGATGACATTGAGCTGAGGGAAGAGGCCGCTGCTTTGCCAGACAAAGCACCCTGGGCATGGGTGAGAGAGGATGAGGAGGATGAGGACGGCTTGGTCATCCACTCGACCAAGTCTTCCGCATGTTGCGGCTCAACATGGCCAGCTGCCGAAAAAAAGGCCAAGCGTGTCCCATGGCCACGTGCTGATGAGGATGCACCGTCTCCACGACCAGCACTAGACACAGAGCCTGCTTGCCCTCTCTTATTGGCTTGTGACTGTCTGCCTCTCCTTCTTGGCCTTCCAGACATACTAATGGCCTGTAGCTGCACTAAGCTGGGATAGAACACCTGTAATTTTCTTCAAGTAGCTTTATATACTGTAACCAGACAAGCCTGCCTGTCAGTAGGAAGATAACAGGAACGGATCTAGCTGAACACTGTGAGCAGGACGCACTGTACTAAATGTAAATAGTCTAGCTGCCTGACCGTGGTACTAATAGGATCAAATAGAACACCTGTAATTTTCTTCAGGTAGCTTTATATACTGTAACCAGACAAGCCTGCCTGTCAGTAGGAAGATAACAGGAACGGATCTAGCTGTACACTGTGAGCAGGACGCACTGTACTAAATGTAAATAGTCTAGCTGCCTGACCGTGGTACTAATAGGATCAAATAGAACACCTGTAATTTTCTTCAGGTAGCTTTATATACTGTAACCAGACAAGCCTGCCTGTCAGTAGGAAGATAACAGGAACGGATCTAGCTGTACACTGTGAGCAGGACGCACTGTACTAAATGTAAATAGTCTAGCTGCCTGACCGTGGTACTAATAGGATCAAATAGAACACCTGTAATTTTCTTCAGGTAGCTTTATATACTGTAACCAGACAAGCCTGCCTGTCAGTAGGAAGATAACAGGAACGGATCTAGCTGAACACTGTGAGCAGGACACACTGTACTAAATGTAAATAGTCTAGCTGCCTGACCGTGGTACTAATAGGATCAAATAGAACACCTGTAATTTTCTTCAGGTAGCTTTATATACTGTAACCAGACAAGCCTGCCGGTCAGTAGGAATTTAACAGGAACGGATCTAGCTGAACACTGTGAGCAGGACGCACTGCACTAAATGTAAATAGCAGGAACGGATCTAGCTGAACACTGTGAGCAGGACGCACTGCACTAAATGTAAATAGTCTAGAAGATAACAGGAACGGATCTAGCTGAACACTGTGAGCAGGACGCACTGCATTAAATGTAAATAGTCTAGATAGAAGATAACAGGAACGGATCTAGCTAAACTGAATACAGTGTATATATATATATGCAACACCTGGGATGCATATATATACACAATACACTGTAAGTGCAGCTAACTGACTGACTGTTCTGCCTAATCTATCTAACTCAAATCAAATGACACTGTCTCTCTCTCTCTCTATCTCTCAGCACACCGGAACACACACTACACAGGGCCGCCGTGCAGGCGGCCTTATATAGTGTGGGGTGTGTACTAAATGCCCTGAGCCGTAATTGGCCAAAGCCACCCTGGCTTTGGCCAATTACAGCTCTCTCTACTGACAGCGCTGTGATTGGCCAAGCATGCGGGTCATAGTGCATGCTTGGCCAATCATCAGCCAGCAATGCACTGCGATGCCGCAGTGAATTATGGGCCGTGACGCGCCACACGAATTTAGCGCGAACGGCCCATAACGTTCGCAATTCGGCGAACGATCGAACAGCCGATGTTCGAGTCGAACATGGGTTCGACTCGAACACGAAGCTCATCCCTACTGGGAACCCTTGGGTCCTGCCATTCATGTGGATGTAACTTTGGTGTCCATGCTCCAATGGGTCAGGGTTGTTTTAGCAAAAGGGAGCCATACTCAATATTAGGTGGGTGGTTATAATTGTATGGCTGATTGGTGTATATGTGATTTGTCTTGTTGGTCAAAGGAGTTTGTACTTCTGTCCAACCACTTTTATGATTTTTACATCTCTGTCAGGCAACCAGTAGGGTGACTCCATTTTCTTTGTTAGGCTCTGTTTTCACTACTGCAAGTTGTTGTGTGACTTGACACATGTGAAGTCGCATGACAAGTCAAAATCCATGTATTTCAATGGTCTTCATTCTAATTGGTCTCAAGTCTCAGCGACTCCAAAAAAGGTTTTTGTACTACTTTGTTCCGACTTTGGTGCAAAGTTGCACTGTAAATCGCGCAACTTTGGGGTCACAATAGTGGAAACCTAGCCTTAGTGTAAAGAATACAGTGTTGACGCCCCCCCCTCAACCCCAACCTGCTAATTGGACAATGGAGAAGCAACAGAACACTAATGAGCCATCCCTCTGCTCACTTTCTTATTGCTTCGGATCATTACAGTTGAGTGGAGTGATGCTGCCAAGCTTAATTTGACAGCAAAATTACTGATTATGCTTTAGCTTAAATTTCATAATAATTAGCCTTGGATTTTACCATGTTGACTGCTCAGGTCAAATTTATTGCAGATGGTTATATACAGTGCCTTGCAAAAGTATTCATACCCCTTGTAAGTTTCCACATTTTGTCATGTTACAACCAAAAACATAAATGTATTTTATTGGGATGTTATGTGATAGACCAACACAAAGTGGCGCATAATTATGAAGTGGAAGGAAAATGTTAAATGGTTTTCAACATTTTTTTACAAATAATAATGAGAAAAGTGTGGTGTGCATTTGTATTCAGCCCCCTTTCCTCTGATACCCCTAACTAAAATCTAGTGGAACCAATTGCCTTCAGAAGTTACCTAATTAGTAAATAGAGGCCACCTGTATATAATTTAATCTTGGTATAAATACAACTGTTCTGTGAAGCCCTCAGAGGTTTGTTAGAGAACCTTAGTGAACAAACAACATGAATGAAGGTAAAGGAACACACCAGACAGGTCAGGGATAAAGTTGTGGAGAAGTTTAAAGCAGGGTTAGGCTATAAAAGAAAATAACCCAAGCTTTGAACATCTCACGTAGCACTGTTCAATCCATCATCCGAAAATGTTCACCAATTTACCTTTTTGCAACCATGTGCCTCATATAAAGTCCCACCCCCTTGCTCTTTCATCTTTGATCCGAAAATGGAAAGAGTATGGCACAACTGCAAACCTCCCAAGACATGACTGTCCACCTAAACTGACAGGACGGACAATTAGAACATTAATCAGAGAAGCAGCCAAGAGGCCCATGGTAACTCTGGAGGAGCTGCAGAGATTCACAGCTCAGGACAACTATTAGTCGTGCACTCCACAAATCTGGTTTTTATGGAAGAGTGGCAAGAAGAAAGCCATTGTTGAAAGAAAGCCATAATAAGTCTCTTAGAAAGTTTATGAGAAGCCATGTGGGGGACACAGCAAACATGTGGAAGAAGGTGCTCTGGTCAGGTGAGACCAAAATTTAACTTTTTGTACTTAAAGCAAAAACGCTATATGTGGTGGAAAATAACACTGCACATCACCCTGAACACACCATCCCCACCGTGAAACACGGTGGTGGCAACATCATGTTGTGGTGGCAGCACCATGTTGTGGGGAAGATTTTCTTCAGCAGGGACAGGGAAGATGGTCAAAGTTGATGGGAAGATGGATGGAGCCAAATATAGGGCAATCTTATGAGAAAACCTGTAAGGCTCTGCAAAAGACTCGAGACTGGGGCTGAGGTTCACCTTTCAGCAGGACAATGACCCTAAACATACAGCCAGAGCTACAATGGAATGGTTTAGATCAAAGCATATTCATGTGTTAGAATGGCCCAGTCAAAGTCCAGACCTAAATCCAATTGAGCATCTGTGGCAAGACTTGAAATTTGCTGTTCACAGACACTCTCCATCCAATCTGACAGAGCTTGAGCTATACCAAAAGAGACTTGCAGCTGTAATTTCAGCGAAAGGTGGTTCTGCAAAGTATTGACTCAGGGGGGCTGAATACAAATGCACGCCACACTTTTCACATATTTATTTGTGAAAAATTTTGAAAACCATTTACCAATTCATTTCACTTCACAATTATGTGCCACTTTGTGTTGGTCTATCCCATAAAATCCCAATAAAATACATTTACATTTTTGGTCGTAACATGACAAAATGTGGAAAATGTCAAGGGGTATGAATACTTTTTCAAGGCACTGTAGCACTGCTATAGCACCCTCCCAGATAGCCTGCTAGGTTTGGTTGGGCAAATTTAGTTTTGCGGCTAGCCTGTAATCAGCAGAGCAGCATATGATTGTTTTGGGCTGCTCTGGGCTCTGCAGGCTGCCAGTTTGATTATTTCCTCCTGTCTTCCAGTACATAGGGGGTGGGAGAGTCAAATGAGCAGCCTGAATATTTATGAAGCTGCAGACAATTTCTGGGGAGGTGTGCCCAGATGGTGATTGGGAAGTGTATAAATAGTTTGGAGCCTTAGAGAGCAGGGTTCTTCCTCAAGAGGCGAGGTTCCCAGTCAGAAGGGCTGCTGCCCTTCCTGGCAGTCCAGCTGAAGATCCTCCCTGTCTTGTTGAGGTCCCAGCTTTGCAAAGCTGGGGGGGGGCTATCCTGCTGCCAATTTTTTGAGAGCTGGAAGAGAGGTTTCACTGAAGAACCGATCTGAAGGCTCCACTGAGGAAACTGTCTGCCTAAATCTGGAAGAAGACATCCAAGTCCTAGCAAAACTGTAAGTACAGACCTGAGAGAGGGATCCTAGTGACTTTTGCTGATGTTAACCCCTGTTTCTCTAAGTTTAAGGCTTGCCTGGCCTGGAACATTGCTAATTGTGTCCCAGTGCAAGGGGCGTGGCCTGGAGATGCATGGCGTAGGGTGTGCAGAGTGAGAGCTCCGTCTGAAGACCAATCCTTTACACCGATCCTGGGGGGTAATCCTTCCTCTAACACACTGACAGGCTGCCTGCAGTGTCTCTCAGTGCACCCACATCCATGTCACATCCTGGCAAAGCTGGACAAATATCGCCACGAGGGGCGAGACCAGACGGAGGAAGATGTTGTCGCACCCTTTCCAGAGGAGGAAGAACAACCCTCGGAGACACCGCCAGAATCCTAGAGGCCGTCTCTCTATGCCAGACTACCCTCACCTCCAAAATAGAGGAGATGAAGGTCGACATCTCTCTCATCCAACAGGACATCCACAAATTAAGGGAGAGAGCAACTGAGACAGAATGCAGGGTCAGTCACATAGAAACCGAAATCCAGCCATTGCAGATGACCACTGAATGGCTGCAACTTTAACTCAGTGCTGTTCTGAGTAAACAGGACTGTATGGAGAACAGACTCCCCAGATGCAACCTCCAATTTGTGGGTCTGCCTGAGATGGCAGAAGGCTCTGACCCCCCTCCTTTCTTGAGCAACTGCTTATAAAAACCTTCAGCAGAGAGGCCTTCTCATCAACGTTTATGGTGGAACGTGCGCATCGCCTGGCTGTTCTCCCTCCACCATCCGGTGCTCCCCCACGCACCTTTATAGCCAAGTTTTAAAACTACCATGATCGGGACACCATTCTGCGCCTAACCCGTGAGAGAGGCAATATTCCATTCAGTAATGTACATATTGCTGTGTTCCCAGACTTTCCAGGTGAGGTACAAAAGAAGAGGGCACAGTTCGCTGAGGCTAAGCGTCAACTATGCATTCATCACCTCACCTATGCAATGCTGTTGCCGGCGAGACTCCGAGTGACCTGTGATGGCAAGGCCCAATTTTTTGAAGATCCCACTGCGGTCCTGTCCTGGCTGAAACATTGTGACGCTGCTCCTACCTAAGCATCTGGTTGTTGTCCCTCTTCCTCCCTCTGTGAACAGAATTTTTTTGGCTTTTGGCCCCACAGTTTCAACTCCGAATTCTTCACGTACCGTGAGTCATGCTCTGCATGTTATTTCTCCCATTTGTGCTCACTTTTGATCCCTTTTGACCAGCCCCGGAGCTACCTATACCCCTTGCCCCCGTTTCACAACCTGGATCATCCCCACATATCCTTATGCCCCCCATCCCAATGATTCTAGCCTCCCTCAGATGACCTGTATGCACTCACCTGAACTGTTGGTACATTTTCCACCCCGCACCGTGCACTCTTCAGTTACTAGTCATCCCTCCCGTGGCCACCATGGTCACATTTGTAATTACATTCCTTTTTCTGACCCGGTGAACACCGCTGACTTTTCAAGTTTTGTTTCCATGGACAGCCGCTGCCCCCACGGCTATGATGGGCAGTTGTTTGTTCACTTTGCCACGCTGGTCCAGTGTTGACGCAGTTTATGTGTTATGTGTATTAAAATTACTTATATCTGACTTAAATCGTAACTCAATTGGACTGTACTCATTGGATATCATGCATTCACGGTCATTTACTACCCTCCTTGGCTCTCTGTGCAACCAGTACCTGCAGGCCGTTGAACCAAGCAGCTCACTTACACAGATCTGCTGCGTCTACATATGTAATACTTTCCTTATGGTTTATGCTGCTCTGCACTGTACTTGTAATGCTTGACTGTTTCATAGGAGGCTGTTCCCTGTTGGTCAGACTGCTCATATACCACCCAACCTGTCATGGCCTCTATTAAGCAAGTTACATTTAATGTGCGTGGGCTACGTGCCAAACCCAAATGGGTTGCAGTCCTTTCCTGTCCTTTTTTATCTTAAATCTCTGCGTGCGGACGTCTCTGTCCTTGTGGAGACTCATATTACAGGACAGATGCAAATGGCGCTTAAAAAACCCTGGGTTGGTTGGTTTTACCACACCCTGTATACCTCTAACTCCACTGGAGTTGCCATCTTAATTGCTAAATCAGTACAATTCCAGCCTCACTGTCTGCAGTCGGACCCGCAGGGTCGGTTTCTGTTTTTATATGCCACCATCCATGGCTTGGAGGTTCTCCTTATGGCGTTTTACATCCCACCATCGTTTCAGTTTGCTGTCCTACAGGAGGGAGTGGCCTTTATGGCCAAATATCCCACAGTAACCAGCTATTTCCACAGTACCAGGGGATTTCAACATGACAATTAACCCCAGCCTTGACAGACTTAGCTCTTCTGCCCAGGTGCCACCCCAGCCCTCGCTTACCAGATTTGGGAGGTTCCTTTCAGAGTTTGCCATGATAGACACTTGGAGGCACAAGCATCCGACAACAGTCGCCTACTCCTGCTTCACTCCTTTACAGTCTGCCATGTCCCACATCGATCTGCTTTTGCTCTACCCCGCCCTTGTGCCCGACCTCCTTGATGTGGAGTTTGGCGTTAGGGTGCTGTCAGATCACTCCCCTTATTGAGTTGGTTGGGGAGGTGTGGGAGGCCTTCAAGTTGCACGCCCGTATGATCCTATCTGCACGCATTAATAGACACAAAGCCTCATCCAAACTTGTATTACAGCAGGCCGAGGAACATCTTAGTTCCCCTGAACAAATGTTTCTCACTGACCCTTCTGCGTCTAACGCTTCCCTTGTGCATCTGCAGTCTAGACTCACTGACCAACTACACTTTGAGAAAGCTAAACAAGGTATCCTATTTTAGCAAGCAGCACATTTTTGAGCATCGCAGGTAAGCTGCTCGCCTATATGGCCCACCTTGACCATAGGCCCCCAGTGGTGGTTCAGCACCAGTCGGCTTCTGGAACCATGAACACAGACCCTGTCCTAGTGGCAGATGAGTTTAGGCGGTTCTATTCTGAACTGTATACTTCTAGTGCTAATCACTTGTATACCTCTACTGCTAGTCACTCTCAAGACGAACTGACCCTGTTCCTCCAGGACATAGACTTTCCCACCCTTACCCATTCTCAAATTGCCAAGCTAGAAGAGCCTATCACCACAGATAGCATAGCAGAGGCCCTGCAGCAAAACTGACATATATAAAAAATGAATAACACATAAATAAATGCATAAATTAAAAATCAACCCACATATTTTTTTTGTTTTGGACAGAGTGTGAAAGGTATAGGTCTACTGTCTACTGGTTTTTATTGAGCTGGACGGTTAATTTGGGGCTTTAATTCTTTGTAAATTGTAGTTAGAAGCTTTCTCAGAGAAATTGTTAGGCTGCCAGACAACTACTTAACTAAGTGAGCTTCTAACTACAACTTCCGAAGAATTAAAACCCAAAGTGAACCATCCCTCCAGATTCTTCTTACACATAAATCTAATTTCAGGTCATACTGGTTTTGTGTAAACAGTAACATACCCAATAACTCAAACTTTTGAGGACCAGAGGAACACACTGCAACACTTGCCAGTTGAAAAGTAAATACATAAATAAATAAATACATTTAATTAATTCATTAATAATCAAAACCCATTTTTTAGGTTGAACAGAGTGTGAAAGGCATAAGAACCATTTTCAGGATGGTTAATTTGGGACTTCAATTCCTTGTTGTAGTTAAAAGTTTGCTCAGTTAAGTTGTTAGGCTGCCAGACAACTATGTAACTGAGCAGGCTTCTAACTGCAATTTCTGAAGAATTAAAACCCAATATTAACAATCCTCTTGGATTCCGCTTACACATAATATTCTAATCTGAGCTCATACTGGTCAGGTATGAGGTCATAATGTTCAGGTCAAGTGAACAGTAGCGTGACCCTTAAACCTCATACCTCTACCAATGGAGGACCAGAGAGACGTACTGCAACACTTGCCTGTTAAAAATAAATAAAGCATAGCCCATTTTTGTAGTTTTGAACAGATTGTGAAAGGCATAAGTCCACTGTCACATACTTGCCAATGGTCCCAGATTTGCCGGGACAGTCCCGATTTACATTCACTTGTCCCTTGAAGTCTATGTCTTGCCCTATGTCCTGAGATTACAGGTGCTGTGTCTGTCACTAATGCTGCCCACCCCTGCCCTGTTACTCTGTGAAATGTACACATGATTACTTTGCAGATTGAACAGCAGTCATACGTATATCTCACTGGCATTGATATATAAATTGTGCGCAGCATTCATGTATAAATCACTTTCCCCGAGCCCCTGTTCACCATCACCTCTGCTGAATGCTGTCAACATGGGGGATGTAAACAATCAGGAGCAGGGTTGGAAACCCTGTCTGCCACTGCCATCACCTTATACTGCAAAGGTAAGCAAAGGTATGGGGGAGTTGCAGAGATAAACAGAGACAGGATTGCAGTTTGCAGTGCAAATGTAAGCAAAGAGGGTGTGTGTGGGGGGGGGGGGGGGAGGGGGGTGCAAAGATGAGCAGAGTAGGCTTGTAGAGGTAACCAAGTTAGAGTTACCGCTCTACATCGGTGGTCAGTGTAAATCTCCATACAGAAGAGCGACCAACTCTCCTAGGAAAGAGGGAAAAGCCGTGCCACATCCAATGAATCAATATCAGAAAAAAGGGGGTTCCCCTAAGTGGACTTTCCCGGCACTTGCACAAAAGTAGAAAATGTAGAGAAGTACAAACTATGAAGTAGTAGATGAATACCTTAGGTGAATCGTTTGTAGGTTCGGCTAGCCACGCATCCCAGCATCCGGCATATAGAGCGCCTTATCTGGGAATGAGTGGGGCCGATTTAAATAGTAGACGGGCTCCAATCAGCTGGTGCCATAATGACGCTCAGCTGTGTTACGGAGCTCGTCAGCTGGGAAGCCTCATAGAAACCCCCGAGGCGAGGATGCGCGGCGCCGCCCCTACCGCGCATGCGTGAACGCAATGACGTTGTGGCGACGTCGCGCACACCCGTCCCACCAACACGGAAGTGCCTCTCCGGCGGACTGAGCATGTTCGCCGGAGTGGCAATATGGAGGTGGTGGGCGTGGATGAAAGAGTAACCAATGAAACTCTCTCAGGTAGGTGATCAAGTGATCATTTAAACCTCCAAATAGCTATCCAGTGGTAGTTCTTTACAATATCTGATTTATGTACTACTTTTTTCAATTAATCCAGATGAACCCCTCTTTTCAATTATGCCCCTGAAGAAGGACTGAATAAATATTAAGCACCCCGAAACGCGTCGGGCTTGAAAAGAGTCTCTCTGTATACCTCATCATTGCTTACTGTTTGATGTAAACCATGCTAATTATGTATTATGTCTATGCTACCTAGGATATCCACATTGTTTTTAGCTAATGTATCTCTTTATTAAATAAAAATATCCTTTTATACTTTATATTAGTTTGTACTTCTCTACATTTTCTACTTTTGTGCAAGTGCCGGGAAAGTCCACTTAGGGGAACCCGCTTTTTTCTGATAGTGTAAATCTCCATTTACATTGGTGGTCAGTAGAGAAATTCCCCCTTATGCTAGTGGTAATTATAACCCCCCACCCCCACCCCCAATGGTTGTTAATGTAAATTCCCCTCTACATGGTAGTTAATGTAAATTCCCACTTACATTGCTAACTTACATTGGTGGTCCTATTGCATTAGTAGTCAGTGTAAAGCTCCTCTTACATTGGTGGTCAATAAAAATGTCCATATTACAATGGCAGTCAGTGTAGAAATCCCCTGTTACATTACTCTTCCAAAAGAGGACAAAGCGGCAGTAGTTGGAACTATCATTAACTCCTGACTCGTCTACGCAAACTCCTTCTACACCGGACTACCTAAATACCAGATTGCACACCTACAACTCATCCAAAACACCGCAGCAAGACTGATAACAGGAAAAAAACCTGGGAATCCATTTTCCTATCCCTGATGAGCCTACATTGGCTAAACGGCATTCATTTATTCATTGGTGGTCAGAGTAGAATCCCCCACTACATACATACAACAGATTTCTAGATTTGCTATATTGCTGACCTCTTACACTGGTGGTCAGTAGAGAAATTACCCCCTTACATTGGTGGTCAGTGTAGAAATGACCCCTTATGTCACTGGTCAGTATAACCCCTCCAATTCCCCCTTACATGGTGCTCAATGTAATTTTTTCCTTTACATTGGTGGCCAGTGTAAATGATCCTATTACATTGGTGGTCAATGAAATGTTCCTATTACATTGGTGATCAGTGTAAAGCCCCACTCAGGGCTGCTGTTAGAAATCACGGGGCCCCATACAGCCTACCTGACTGCCCCCCCACCCCCACTCCAGAAAATATTAAAATATACTAAAATCATTATTAGTGGACACAAGCATAACATAACTTAAAAAATATTCCTGCTAAATCTAAAGGATAAAGCTGTATTGAATTAATAATGTTCTGTGTTTAAATGAGGTCTTGGGGCTCGTTCACATGGGCGCTGTGGCCTGTCCAGTGTGAATCAGTGATTTTTTTTTCTGAATGTGGCTATTGCTGTGTGTATGCAGGCATCCTATGTTATGCTATGGGGATGCAACAGCTGTATGAGCACAGGCTCAGGTCCTAATTTTACATGTGGGTGGGTACAGGTGTATGGACCCCAAACATAGAGAAGTATGTATTTGGGGCCACTCACTCACCCACACCTGCACACTTATCAAATTGGGACCTGCAGCTGCGTTCATACAGCCACTGCACCCTCTTGAGTAACAGATGACTCCAGATCACTCATTTACACTTTATGGGCCAGCGAACCCATGTGAAAGAGCCCTTAATTTTTTTTAAAGTATTATTGTTACAAATTATTTTGATTATTTGTAATTTTTTTTTTAAATTATACTTTACAATTTTTTAAATATATTTCTTACGATTTTTTTACACTCTTTTTCCCCACTTCCTGTTCACACTCACTCGCCATACACCCTCCATCCCTTACACATTTTCATAGTCTTGAAGCAACCACAAGGTCTTGACACAAAAATATGTAATTTAACATATCATTATTATAAATTTCCACGGTGACTTGGGGAAATTTTGGTCCTGTTCTCGGCTCCTTTTTTCTTTCCTGCTCCCTTCCCGGGTGTGGGTTCAAGCACGGCCTCTTGCAGGTCCCTTGCCTGGCCTTTTGAGCATCTGTCCCCATCCATACAGGAGGGGTGTGAGTTCTTGCCTCATCGACTCATGTAGCTTCCAGGTACAACATTTGGGAGACTATTTCTACAGCCGTCAGTGGTAAATATAATTAAAAAAGCACAATTTAAGTGTCAATACTAATATACATTGTTGTTTGATTTTTAAATGTGTTTATTTACATAATGTATTTTTCTTTAGAGTTCTCTTACTCTTACCCCTAGAAAAAGACCTCTACTGTTGGTCGAAACGCGTTGGAATTTTCCAGTATGACAATATATACCTATGTCATGCTATGCTTTTTATTTATATCCAACGACTGTAATATGATGTATTTGCATTAGCCTCAATCACAGAGCTCATGTTTTAACATATATCTATGTCTTTGTATGTTATTACCTTTTTCAATAAATTTATATTTTTCTAATTTATTTTGAATTTTTCGCTGCAACACAAAACCCCACGGGGAAACCTTTCCTATTCATATCCTAATTGGGGCGTGCAGCAACTCTTATCTCACATTAGTATTGGCCTCCATTTTCAATTTTAGGATTTTTTACATTTTTAAAACTATTTTTTATATATCTTTTTTTTCATAACGCTGTTTTGGGTGCTTTGGTACGATATCAGGGGTCTAAACAGACCCCTGACAGAAAGGAATTGAGATCCCCGATTCTTCAATTCCTTTCTCTGCAGCCTCTGAAGATGAATGATCAGGAAACAGAGGCTCCTGTTCATTCATTAACTGAAGCATAGGAAACACAGTTTACTGTGCTTCTGTTATGAATGAACAGAATGACTGATCAGTACCGATCACTAACTTTGTCTGCCCTGCCCCCACTACATGCAGCACATACAAAAGGTTTATAGTTTTGCTATATTTGATTTAGAATTTGCCACACTGTAATGCCTCCTGACTAGTGGTATGACACAGGATTTTTACCACCTACAAAAACCTACAACCCATCAGCAATTACAACAGGCGTTGCAGTACTCAGCAGAAAGGGCAGTGGTCAAATTATGTTTTCTACACTGTAAATATTTTATGCCTAATGTGTTTGCAGTGCAGTTAATGTTTATCACTCTATTCTCTGCAAGAACTGTTGGATTGCAGCACTTTAACCTCTTTGCGCCCGCGCTATAGCCAAAAGACGGCTACAGCGTGGGCCTAAATTGCCGGGAGGGTGTCCATGTATGTCCTCCCGTGCAAGCGCTGCCTGCGCTCCCCCTGTGGAGCGCCGGCGGCACGCATTGTGATCAGCAAGTCCATGAGACTCGGCTGATAACAGATCGGAGTAAGGGGCCGATCCCCTGTCATCTCCTCTCAGACGATGACTGCTGATCACGTGATGTAAACAGAAGCTGGTAAAAAAAAATAGCAGATTGCTAGCTTGTGTAAATGGGACATTGGTCCCGCACACACTCCACACCCACTGCTGCTAAGCAGTGTCCACCAGTGCCACTTACCAGTGCCCACCAGTGCCACCTACCAGTGCCCATCCGTGCTGCTAAGCAGTGCCCACCAGTGTCCACCAGTGCCACCTATCAGTGCCCATCGGTGCTGCCAATCAATACCTCATCATCAGTGCCACCTATCAGTGCCCATCAGTGTCACCCTCCAGTGCTGCCTATCAGTGTCACCTACCACTGCCTATCAGTGCCTATCAGTACCACCTATCAATGCCACTTATCAGTGCCCTTCAGTGCCCATCAGTGCCACTTATCAGTGCCCATCAGTACCACCTATCAGTGCCACCTATCAGTGCCCTTCAGTGCCCATCAGTGCCACCTATCAGTGCCCATCAGTACCACCTATCAGTGCCACCTATCAGTGCCCTTCAGTGACCATCAGTGCCTCCTATCAGTGCCCATCAGTACCACCTATCAGTGCCACCTATCAGTGCCCTTCAGTGCCCATCAGTTCCACCTATCAGTGCCACCTATCAGTGCCCTTCAATGACCATCAGTGTCTCCTATCAGTGCCCATCAGTACCACCTGTCAGTGCCTTATCAGTGCACATTAATGAAGAAGAAAAATTACCAGTTTGCAAAATTTTATAACAAACTATGAAAACTGTTTTTTTTTCAAAATTTTCAGTTTAGCAAAATTTTTGTTTAGCAAAAAATAAAAACCCCAGACTAAAGCTCGGGATATAAGAATAGAAATTCAGCTGGTTCAGCAGGAAATTTTGATCTGTTTGTTCCCCTCTCTGTTCAGCAGAAGACTATCTTTAGACTAGCTTCTGTTGAACGGTCCTGCTGGAAATCCAACATTCAATCAGCTGCTGCAGCCAATGGATGCAGGGTTGATTAGTGTATTCTGACAGGGGGTGGAGCCTCAGCTCTTATGCCGCGTACACACAGTCGGACTTTTCGACCGGACTGGTCCGACGGACGCCGACGGACCAAATCCAGCGGACAATCCGATCGTGTGTGGGCTTCACCGGACCTTCAGCGGACTTTTCCAGTCGCAAATCTGACGGGCTTTAGATTTGGAACATGCTTCAAATCTTTACGTCATAACTCCGCCGGACCCAGAAATCCGCTCGTCTGTATGCTAGTCCGACGGACAAAAACCCATGCTAGGGCAGCTATTGGCTACTGGCTATCAACTTCCTTATTTTAGTCCGGTCGTACGTCATCACGTACGAATCCATCGGACTTTTGTGTGATCGTATGTAGTTAAGTCTGTTCATTAGAAAGTCAGATGCAAGTCTGCCAAAAGTCCGTCGAAAGCTTGTTGGACGGGCTGTCGGATTTTTGTAGCCGAAAAGTCCGACTGTGTGTACGCGGCATTAGAATACAATATCACAGCAGGAGAGAACCCTGCATCCACATCGCTTGTATAATTGCAGGCATCTGTGATGTTTTATAATTTCATTCAGCCTGCCAGTTGACAAAAAAAAAAAAAAACTCTCAATGTATAATCTTCTGAAGGCTAGCCATACACATGAACATTTTTCTTGTTCTGCCCTAAATTAGAGCAATCACTTAATTCCCCTATCCACAATAAATAGCGTGGATGGGGCAATCTCCTCTGGTCACTATTGTATTTAGACAGCTACAGCAGCCATGGCTGTTTGAATACCCAAACAGTGACTGCATCTGATTGGTTAAACATCTTATAGGCAGTCACTGTTTGTCCATTATACATTATCACCAGTTACCCTCCATTTTTAAGATGGCCTTTGTTTAGCTGGCTGGTGCCGACAGGGCCACCCATGACTCAAAATTGAGCCGAATCGGCAATAGCCATGTTTGGCCATCTAGCTAAACAAATGCGCAAATCTTTTTTAATAATGAACAGTACCTTCATAGCTATGTGTATGATAACTGCTTCCCACTGTCTCTAGAAAAAGTTTCTGGCGCTTAGTGAGGGAGAATTTAAATGAGCAGCCTAAATATTGAGCGGGGCCTAGCCAATCCCTGGGGAGGTGTGCCCAGATGGTGACAGGGATACTGTTAAATAGTCTGGGGCCCTGAGGAGATTGTCTTATCCTCTTTTCTGGGAGAATAGGGCTGTGAGTTGAACGGAGAAGGCTGAACTGATCCTGTTCCAGGATTCTGTGAGTTTGAGCCTTGTGCTCAAACCTACTTTGTGGTCCTCAGCTGTGAACCTATAAACTGTTCCAGCCTACCTCTACTTGTGCTTAAACCTTTTTTCACGGTCCCCAGCCGTGACCACATAGACCATACCATTCTGCCTGTTACTTGTGAGAAGGGTCTTCTGCAAACAATACCTAATGTTTTGGAGTGTCCCATACCCCCCCCTCCTGTTACCAGTTCTAGAAGCAATTAAAGTTTTAAAAGACTAAACCGTTCAATGAGCTGGTGTGTATGAACTGTTGCTGTGTGCCTGGATGCCTCTGCACTGTTTTGGTAAAGACTACCCCCTTTGGTAGGTGATCTGCCTCTTGTAGAACCACACCCCTTTTAAATGAATGTCCCACCCCTCATTAACTACTACCAGGCACTTTTGTCCCCTTGCTGCTCAGGCCAATTTCAGCTTGTATTGCTCTCACAGTTTGAATGACAATTACATGATGGGCACTGATGAGGAAGCACTGAGGGGCACTGATGAGGCTGCACTGATGGACACTCATGAGGTGGCACTGATAGGCACTGGTGAGACAGCACTGATGGCACTGGTGAGGCAGCACTGATGAGGAGGTACTGGTGAGGCTGCAATGATGGGCACTGACAGGCTACACTGATGGGCACTGATGAGGTGGTACTGATGGGCACTGATGAGGCTGCACTGATGGAAGCTGATGAGGTGGCACTGATGGGCACTGGTGAGGCACCGCTGATGGGCACTGATAGGCTGCACCGATGGAAACTGATGAAGTGGCACTGGTGAGGCAGCACTGATTGGCACTAATATACTGCACTGATGGAAACTGATGAGGTGGCACTGATGGGCACTGGTGAGGCAGCACTGATTGGCACTAATAGACTGCACTGATGGAAACTGATGAGGTGGCACTGATGGGCACTGGTGAGGCAGCACTGATTGGCACTGGTGAGGCAGCGCTGATGAGGAGGTACTGATTAGGCTGCAATGATGGGCACTGATAGGCTGCATTGATGGGCACTGATAGCACTGCACTGATAATCAGGGCACTGATGATCAGTGTCCTGATTATCAGTGAAAGCAATGTCCTGACAGGCTTGCCAGTTAACGACTCTCCTATCATCCCACAAACACAGCGTGGGAGAACAGGAATGCTGATAACCGGCAAGTCTGATTACATGTGATCAGCTATGATTGGACACAGCTGATCATATGGTAAAGGGCCGCTGTGATTGACCCCTTACCCCGACCTGTGACCAACTGTGTCTGAAGGACACAGCGGTCACAGAGCATGCCTGATGCACATCACAGGAAGCGGGGTTCTGGGAGGATGTCTATTGATGCCCTTCCAGAACTGGGCCACCGCGCTTTAGTGGTTAAAGTACATCCCCCACCTACAGTGGCTTGCTGGATGCACAGCAAAAAAAAAAAAAGGTGTCCCTGGAATGTAATTTTTTTTACATTTTGGCAACTATGCTGTCAGGTTTTTATTGCAGTGTCCTCAATAGGGAGATATTTTTCATGTTGGAAAAGAAAATGATGAGAACTTTTTCCAGTAGAGAAAAAAAAACTGCAACAAACACATTTTTACAGCAAACCAAAGAAAGGATCAGATATCTGTTAGGTTCCCATGGTCTTGTTGTCTTGATCCCCTCATGTCTTGTCCTGTTGTCACAAGCTGTCAGAATGACAGAAAATCTTTCCAATGGGGTCACTGACAGCAATAAAAAATTGACAGAAGTGTTTGATTTTTCTGTGTTTATCAAAAATAAGAAACACAAAAAAAGTGATAGCTTGAGTTGGACACACACCAATCACAAAAGCAAAAAAAATAAGTAAAAAATCTTGACTCGATAAATTAACTGTCCTGTTATGATAGGTGTCACTGAAACTTCCTACCCTGCAATAATGTCCATGGACACTAACATGGTGCACAAGCCTTGATAAATATTTCAACATGTCCTTTGAAAAACGACTAGCAGAGAAGGCCCCGAGTATCTCACGTATTTTACAGTCTAACCATCCCGTTAAATGTTCTATCGTCTGACTCTAAAGCTCCAATATAAGCCACAGTTAAATGCTGTGCAATGGACAGCCATTTAAACTCTGTGAATATTTTCTCCTTGATTTACATAAAAGACACCCAGGTGGCACTAAAATTCATAACACGTGAAAATTAGAAGTTTTAAGAAGCAGTGGAGGCAGTGGGGAAGCATATTTCTCTGTCCACATCAAAAGCAAATCATCCAAATAATTAAAATGTCTACAAAGGAGAAGTGTAAAGTCAGTGTGTTATTTTATCTTATATGCAAGCATATTTTTCTACTTCTAATATCATAAATAATTTTGTATAATATTGAGAAAAAGCATAAAAAAAAAAAAAAAAAAACCTCAACCCTCTGATGTGGAGATGATGCCCCCTTCAGGTTGAACCCAACTAAAATCTAAATAATTATGCTATGGTGAAGTGTGAAAATAGCATGTTTATGCTAAATAATTCACCAAGCACATCTGTCGGTACAAACTCTGACAGCTGTCATGTTCTTTTTTTCTCCATAAAGTTCAGCTTTCACCTTTTTTTCTTCCTTTTTTTGCATCTCAGTGAAATGGGTTTTGATGTGTGTTAGTACCAGGTCACGGGACCAGGTTCAGGATTGCCCCACCAGGTTTAGGTTTGCCCCACCAGAAGGTTAGCAAGCCGGAGTCCAGTATCAGATATAGCAGGAAGGGATCAAGCAGAAGCATAGTCCATAAACAAGCCAAAGTTCAGTAACAAGTGGTAGCAGGTTGGGGTCAAGCAGAAGCATAGTCAAGGAACAAGCCAAAGGTCGGTAACTAGTGGTAGCAAAGATACAGACGGCAGCAGGAGTGATAAGAGCAAGATATTGGCTGAACAAAGCACAATAATCTAGCAAACTGGAGATGCAAAAGCATGGCTTAAATAGGAAGTTAATGGGAGGAGCAAAGTGTCCAAGGTTCAAGAGAAACAAGACATAAGCCAAGGTTGTCTAAGCAGTCAGACAGGGAGCTATCCAGTATCTCAGGTGGCTCAGCAAGAAGAGTTGATGCCAGACACAGCAGAGGTTCAGGGTTCCAATCCAGGACCTGACACCTAGGGCAGGGATTTTGGAGCCCTACCACAAGGCTGCTCTATATCAGTTGCTGCCACTCTTACCCCTAAGGATCCTCCACCTAAGATACCCCTTGTCCTGAAAATGTCTTTCTTCCACAGTTTGGCTTTAACCAATAGGATCTAGGGAGGTGAATGAACTACCCATTTGGTTTTCTTTCGTTTGACTTCATCAACTTTTGAGAAAACTGTCTCTGTCCTGTTTTTGTAACAGAGACTTTATAGTCTCTGTTACAAAAAAAGGAACTTGCAATAAATAGTTAGCTAAATGTATTTTCAATGTATGTGATAAAAACCTATTTTTTTAATCTTTCTTGTTTGGAAGGTGCTTCACTAGTTCCATTCTGCTGCTTCTAAACTATTTCAACAGCCTGTAGAATAGGATGTTTGCTCAACAGAAACAGGTAGAAATCTACAATAAAGTTTGTGGATTTTTATGGTTTTTCTTCAAGCAAAGTTGTAGTTCCACTTTAACAAACCACTTGGTGGCTCAGACGTAATTGGAATATAATAATCTCCATCTATTTCAAATTGCTGGGGGATTTCTTGAAACCAAACCACTCATTGGCTTTTCAAAGCGTTATTAATGATTTTCCAGTATACAAGACTATATTACAAAGTCCATTAATCACAACAGTTATGATAACCTGCCAACAGTCTAATGTAGCTTTATTTAGTAATTGCACCCGAAATCTAGGAAGGGATCCAGGCAGTCCCAGTTATCACACTGATCACATCAAGGTAATGATTCAGGCTTGGCAGACATACTGCTCTCCTTTACCAAGAAACTAATAGAGACATACTAAATCTTGATGTACTTATCACATTTTTGCTGTCATGTATGCATAATTATAGTCCTGCAAGTCCTTTCCATCTCAATGAAATTCAGATCAGTATATAAAAATCGGTGAGCAGCTTGGCATTAAAGCACTATTGTTTTACCGGTGAATTTCCCCAAAACAGCTCCTAGATATGAAGAAGATATTATTACATGCAATGATAATGCTGATGTGTTCATATGCTTAGAAAATAACACGCAGTAACATTCAAAATAATGTAACTTTCAGGTGTATACTATATACCCCTACTTTTTAGATATTATTGTTATTAAAGTGTATCTAAACTCAAGAAGAAAATGTAATATATTTTAACATACCACTCCTTAGATGAGATGGTTGTATTAGTTTTCTTTTTTTATGGGTGTGAGAGCAGATGGTAATGTAGAGACAGAACTGCAAGCAGGACAGCCTGAGAGGGAAGCAGGACAGATGGAGTGGTCTGTTTCCCCTGAACAGGTTGAGTAGGTAACTGAGGTGGAGCAACTGCTGTCCTGTGCAGAAGAACTTCAGTTGGACAAAGCTTATGTCCAACATTGGGACTAGGGATGAGCTTCGTGTTCGAGTCGAACCCATGTTCGACTCGAACATCGGCTGTTCGATCGTTCGCCGAATTGCGAACGTTATGGGCCGTTCGCGCTAAATTCGTGTGGCGCGTCACGGCCCATAATTCACTGCGGCATCGCAGTGCATTGCTGGCTGATGATTGGCCAAGCATGCACTATGACCCGCATGCTTGGCCAATCACAGCGCTGTCAGTAGAGAGAGCTGTAATTGGCCAAAGCCAGGGTGGCTTTGGCCAATTATGGCTCAGGGGATTTAGTACACACCCCACACTATATAAGGCCGCCTGCACGGCGGCCCTGTGTAGTGTGTGTTCCGGTGTGCTGAGAGATAGAGAGAGAGAGAGACAGTGTCATTTGATTTGAGTTAGATAGATTAGGCAGAACAGTCAGTCAGTTAGCTGCACTTACAGTGTATTGTGTATATATATGCATCCCAGGTGTTGCATATATATATATACACTGTATTCAGTTTAGCTAGATCCGTTCCTGTTATCTTCTATCTAGACTATTTACATTTAATGCAGTGCGTCCTGCTCACAGTGTTCAGCTAGATCCGTTCCTGCTATTTACATTTAGTGCAGTGCGTCCTGCTCACAGTGTTCAGCTAGATCCGTTCCTGTTATCTTCTAGACTATTTACATTTAGTGCAGTGCGTCCTGCTCACAGTGTTCAGCTAGATCCGTTCCTGCAATTTACATTTAGTGCAGTGCGTCCTGCTCACAGTGTTCAGCTAGATCCGTTCCTGCTATTTACATTTAGTGCAGTGCGTCCTGCTCACAGTGTTCAGCTAGATCCGTTCCTGCTATTTACATTTAGTGCAGTGCGTCCTGCTCACAGTGTTCAGCTAGATCCGTTCCTGCTATTTACATTTAGTGCAGTGCGTCCTGCTCACAGTGTTCAGCTAGATCCGTTCCTGCTATTTACATTTAGTGCAGTGCGTCCTGCGCACAGTGTTCAGCTAGAGCCGTTCCTGCTATTTACATTTAGTGCAGTGCGTCCTGCTCACAGTGTTCGGCTAGATCCGTTCCTGTTATCTTCTAGACTATTTACATTTAGTGCAGTGCGTCCTGCTCACAGTGTTCAGCTAGATCCGTTCCTGTTATCTTCTAGACTATTTACATTTAGTGCAGTGCGTCCTGCTCACAGTGTTCAGCTAGATCCGTTCCTGCTATTTACATTTAGTGCAGTGCGTCCTGCTCACAGTGTTCAGCTAGATCCGTTCCTGTTAAATTCCTACTGACCGGCAGGCTTGTCTGGTTACAGTATATAAAGCTACCTGAAGAAAATTACAGGTGTTCTATTTGATCCTATTAGTACCACGGTCAGGCAGCTAGACTATTTACATTTAGTACAGTGCGTCCTGCTCACAGTGTTCAGCTAGATCCGTTCCTGTTATCTTCCTACTGACAGGCAGGCTTGTCTGGTTACAGTATATAAAGCTACCTGAAGAAAATTACAGGTGTTCTATTTGATCCTATTAGTACCACGGTCAGGCAGCTAGACTATTTACATTTAGTACAGTGCGTCCTGCTCACAGTGTACAGCTAGATCCGTTCCTGTTATCTTCCTACTGACAGGCAGGCTTGTCTGGTTACAGTATATAAAGCTACCTGAAGAAAATTACAGGTGTTCTATTTGATCCTATTAGTACCACGGTCAGGCAGCTAGACTATTTACATTTAGTACAGTGCGTCCTGCTCACAGTGTACAGCTAGATCCGTTCCTGTTATCTTCCTACTGACAGGCAGGCTTGTCTGGTTACAGTATATAAAGCTACCTGAAGAAAATTACAGGTGTTCTATTTGATCCTATTAGTACCACGGTCAGGCAGCTAGACTATTTACATTTAGTACAGTGCGTCCTGCTCACAGTGTTCAGCTAGATCCGTTCCTGTTATCTTCCTACTGACAGGCAGGCTTGTCTGGTTACAGTATATAAAGCTACTTGAAGAAAATTACAGGTGTTCTATCCCAGCTTAGTGCAGCTACAGGCCATTAGTATGTCTGGAAGGCCAAGAAGGAGAGGCAGACAGTCACAAGCCAATAAGAGAGGGCAAGCAGGCTCTGTGTCTAGTGCTGGTCGTGGAGACGGTGCATCCTCATCAGAACGTGGCCATGGGACACGCTTGGCCTTTTTTTCGGCAGCTGGCCATGTTGAGCCGCAACATGCGGAAGACTTGGTCGAGTGGATGACCAAGCCGTCCTCATCCTCCTCATCCTCTCTCACCCATGCCCAGGGTGCTTTGTCTGGCAAAGCAGCGGCCTCTTCCCTCAGCTCAATGTCATCAGTGACTCCTTCCCTAGCTCCACCATGTCCTCATGAGGATTCCCTCGAACTGTTTGACCACAGTGTTGGGTACATGCTCCAGGAGGATGCCCAGCGTTTGGAAGGCTCTGATGACGATACTGAGCTCGATGAAGGCAGTAACATGAGCGCGGACAGAGGGGGTGCCCAAGAAGGACAGCAATCTGGCAGTCATGCTCCCCCTGCTGCAGCATACTGCCAGGTTTGCTCCAGTGATGAGGAGGGAGGGGATGATGAGGTCACTGACTCAACGTGGGTGCCTGATAGGAGAGAGGAGGAGGAGGAGGAGGAGGAGGAGGAGGAGGAGGAGGCGGCAGCACATCACCAACGAGGCAGGATGCCCTCCAGGGGCCAGCCTAAGGGCAGCACATTGACTGCATCACACCCCAAAGCTCCACATGTGCAGGGCGCTGCAGTCTCTGCGCGTTATTCAAAAAGTTCTTTGGTGTGGGCCTTTTTTGAGACGAGTGCATCAGATCGCACCGCTGCTATTTGCAACATATGTCTCAAGCGTATCTCGCGTGGCCAAAATATCTCCCGCTTGGGTACCACATGCTTGACCAGACATATGTTGACCTGCCATGCAGTTCGTTGGCAAGCGTATCTAAAAGACCCACACCAAAGAACAAAGAGGATCTCTCCTTGCTCCTCATCAGCTGAGATTTCCAACCCCACTAGACCTTCAGTCCTCTCTGAGACCTGCAGTGAGAGGAATGAAGGTGTAGAATTAGGTGTGTCACAGCCAAGTACTTGTGGGCAATCTGCTTTTGGTACACCGACGTCAGATTGTACCAGGCAAATTTCCCTGCCCCAGCTGCTGCACCGCCGAAAGAAGTTTGCTCCCAGCCATCCACATGCCCAGCGGTTGAATGCTAGCTTGGCAAAATTGCTAGCACTTCAACTGCTGCCTTTTCAGTTGGTAGACTCTGCCCCCTTCCGTGAGTTTGTGGAATGTGCGGTTCCTCAGTGGCAGGTACCCAAACGCCACTTTTTCTCACGGAAGGCGATTCCGGCTCTCTACCGGCATGTGGAAGGCAATGTCCATGCCTCGCTGGACAGGGCGGTCAGCGGTAAGGTGCATATTACCGCTGACTCATGGTCCAGCAGGCATGGACAGGGACGTTACCTAAGTTTCACGGCGCATTGGGTGACTCTGCTGGCAGCTGGGAAGGATGCAGGACAAGGTGCAGTAGTGTTGGAGGTTGTTCCGCCACCACGCCTCCAAAATGCTGATTGTGACACACCTCTCTCCTCCACCCCCTCCTCTTCTTCTTCCTCCATGGCCTCTTCCTCGGAACCAGCGGTGCTCCGTAGGCGTTCAAGGGGCTACGCAAGTACGCAGGCCAAAAGATGCCATGCGGTGCTTGAGCTGGTGTGCTTGGGGGACAGGAGCCACACTGGGGCAGAGGTTCTGTCAGCTCTGCAGGGGCAGGTTCAGAGGTGGTTGACGCCACGCCAACTTAAGGCAGGAATGGTGGTTTGCGACAATGGCACCAACCTCCTCTCTGCCCTCCGACAGGGACAAATGACCCATGTGCCCTGTTTGGCTCACGTCCTTAACTTGGTGGTGCAGCGGTTCTTGGGCAGGTACCCGGGCTTACAGGATGTCCTGAGGCAGGCCAGGAAAGTCTGTGTGCATTTCCGCCGGTCATATAATGCCAGTGCTCGGCTGACGGACCTCCAAAAGGAGTTTAACCTGCCCAAGAACCGCCTAATCTGTGACATGCCCACCAGGTGGAACTCAACGTTGGCCATGCTGCAGCGGCTGCACACGCAGCAGAGGGCCATAAATGAGTACCTGTGCGACTATGGCACCAGGACAGGGTCAGGGGAGCTTGGTTTTTTTTCCCCACGCCAGTGGGCCATGATCAGGGATGCATGCACTGTCCTGTCACCATTCGAGGAGGCCACGAGGATGGTGAGCAGTGACAGTGCATGCATCAGTGACACTGTCCCCCTTGTCCACCTGTTGGAGCACACGCTGCGTGGAATAATGGACAGGGCACTTGAGGCAGAACAGAGGCAGGAAGAGGAGGACTTCCTTAGCTCTCAAGGCCCCCTTTATCCAGACAGTGTTCCTGCGTGCCCGCCGATCACACAGGAAGAGGACGAGGAGGAAGAGGAGGAGGAGGAAGATTGTGTCAGTATGGAGGTGGAGCCTGGCACTCAGCATCAGCAGCAGTCTTTAAGGGATCAGTCCCAAGAAACACATGGACTTGTACGTGGCTGGGAGGAGGTGGCTGCGGACCATGTCGTTCTTAGTGACCCAGAGGACTCCGGACCGAATGCCTCAGCAAACCTACGCTGCATGGCCTCCCTGATCCTGCAAAGCCTGCGTAAGGATCCTCGTATTCGTGGTATCAAGGAGAAGGACCAATACTGGCTGGCAACCCTCCTTGATCCACGTTACAAGGGTAAGGTTGCGGACCTTATCTTGCCATCGCAGAGGGAGCAGAGGATGAAACACCTTCGGGAGGCCTTGCAGAAAGGTCTGTGCAACGCGTTCCCAGAGACTGGGAGGTTACAAACTCCTGTTTCTGGACAACGTGTTGCTGAGGCTTCGGTCAGTCAAAGAAGGAGCGGTGGAGAAGGTGGCCGTCTGACCGATGCGTTCAGACAATTTTTTGGTCCGCAGCCCCAAGGTATGATCGGTTCCAGCAACCATCGCCAGCGTCTGTTTTACATGGTGCAGGAATACCTAGGGGCAAGATCAGACTTGGACACCTTTCCCACCGAAAATCCTCTGGGTTACTGGGTCTTGAGGATGGATCACTGGCCAGAGCTTGCACAGTATGCAATTGAGCTACTGGCCTGTCCTGCATCCAGCGTTCTTTCGGAACGCACATTCAGTGCTGCTGGAGGCGTGGTAACCGATCACAGGGTGCGTCTGTCCACCGACTCGGTCGATCGGCTGACCTTCATAAAAATGAATGAGTCTTGGATCACCACCAGCTACCAAGCACCTGATGCTGATGTAACCGAATAATTTTTTTTGAAATCTCAGATCCCTTCAAAGACTGCCTATGCTGATGCTGAGTGACTATCCCTGAGTAATTATCCTCTTCCTCCTCAATCATCACGCTGATAGCTTGTAAGAACATTTTTGGTTCTGGGCGCCACCACCAGTGCCTAAGGCACAATTTTTCAGCCCCTGTTTAACAGGGGCGTGTAATTACAATTTTTGATGTAATACTTTGCAGCAGGGCTCGTTCCTGCATTCCAACTAGAGTGTCTGTGAGGGGTTGCAGTGTTGTGGCACCAGCACCAGTGCCTAGGGCCCAATTTTTCTGCCCCTGTCTAACAGGGGCGTGTAATTACAATTTTTGATGCAATACTTTGCAGCAGGGCTCGTTCCTGCGTTCCAACTAGAGTGTCTGTGAGGGGTTGCAGTGTTGTGGCACCAGCACCAGTGCCTAAGGCCCAATTTTTCTGCCCCTGTCTAACAGGGGCGTGTAATTACAATTTTTGATGCAATACTTTGCAGCAGGGCTCGTTCCTGCGTTCCAACTAGAGTGTCTGTGAGGGGTTGCAGTGTTGTGGCACCAGCACCAGTGCCTAAGGCCCAATTTTTCTGCCCCTGTCTAACAGGGGCGTGTAATTACAATTTTTGAAGCAATAATTTGCAGCAGGGCTCGTTCCTGCGTTCCAACTAGAGTGTCTGTGAGGGGTTGCAGTGTTGTGGCACCAGCACCAGTGCCTAAGGCCTAATTTTTCAGCTCCTGTTCAACAGGGGCATGTAATTACAATTCTTGATCTAATATTTCACAGCAGGGCCCTGTGAGGGCTTACAGTGTTGTGGCCACAGCAACACCTAAGGCCCAAATTTCTGCTGAGTATATAGGGCAGGACCCTACTTTCAAACATCTAACTTACAAACGACTCCTACTTGCAAACGGAAGGAGACAACAGGAAGTGAGATGAAATCTACCCCTAGGAAGGGAAATTCTCTCCTGTAAGAGTTAATATGGGAAAACAAGTTCTCCTTTCCACTGATGCTTTCCAATCCTTGTTCCACAAAAAAACCCAAATTTTCAAAAAACATTTTTCATTGGGACAAAAAAGTGAGGTGAAATCTTCTGAAGAGGAGGAAAGACAGCAAAACAAATGTCACAGGGGTGATAACCCTTCCCTATGTTTTCCAAAAAGCTTAGAAAAGATTTTTTGGCTGGAGCTAAACACGTTAAAAATGTTCAAAATTACAAACAGATTCTACTTAACAACAAACCTACAGTCCCTGTCTTGTTTGCACCGCCTGTATACTGCTGTTCAGAGTATATAGGGCCTGGTGGCCCCACACCTTTCCTTATTTTAATTTGGGTGCGGGGTTCCCCTTAATATCCATACAAGACCCAAAGGGACTGGTAATGGACTGGGGGGTACCCATGCCGTTTGTCTCACTGATTTTCATCCATATTGCCATGACCCGACATGACATTAAACCCGCAAGCAGTTTTAAATGAGATTTTTTCCTTTAAAAATGACATTTGGTGCAGGGACTGTTCTAAACATGGGAAACACGCGTCACTTTACAGGCATACTATAGACACCCCCCAGGTACGATATTTAAAGGAATATTTCACTTTTTTTTTTTTACTTTAAGCATCATTAAAATCACTGCTCCCGAAAAAACGGCCGTTTTTAAAAGTTTTTTTTGCATTGATACATGTCCCCTCGGGTAGGACCCGGGTCCCCAAACCCTTTTTAGGACAATACCATGCAAATTAGCCTTTAAAATGAGCACTTTTGATTTCGAACGTTCGAGTCCCATAGACGTCAATGGGGTTCTAACGTTCGTGCGAACTTTCGGTCCGTTCGCGGGTTCTGGTGCGAACCGAACCGGGGGGTGTTCGGCTCATCCCTAATTGGGACCATCGGACATTGGGCTCAGAACATCGCCAATAAGAATTGGATCCTTAGGTCCCCACAAGCAGAGCTGGGACAAAAATTTGGCGCTGGACTACATCCAGACCTGCCCACTTTAATTTTGCAAACACGCACAAAAACAGTACATAAACTATACGCAATTGCGCAAAAAAAGCGCCCCCCTTACATTAGAGGCCCAAGACAGCCCCTCCCTTACATCAGAGTCCCCATAAAGCCTCAGTCTTGCATTGGGGTCTCCAGAGAGCCTCCCCCTTACATCAGAGTCCCTAGAGAGGCCCACCTTATATCAGAGCCCCCAGAAAGCCTCAGTCTTGCATCAGGGTCCCCAGAGAGCCTCCCCCTTACATCAGGGTCCCCAGAGAGCCTCCCCCTTACATCAGGGTCCCCAGAGAGCCTCTCCCCTACATCAAGGTCCCCAAAGAGCCTCCTCCTTACATCAGGGATCCCAGAGAGCCCTTCATTACATCAGGGTCCCCAGAGAGCCCCCCTTACATCAGAGTCCCCAGTGAGCACCCCTTCTTAGATTAGAGTCCCCAGATAGCCTATGACTTGCATCAGGGTCCCCAGAGAGCCCCCGACTTACATCAGGGTCCCCAGAGAGTCCCCATTGCATAAAGGTCCCCAGAGAGCTTCCCCCTTACATCAGGGTCCTCAGAGACCCCCTCCTTACATCAGGGTCCCCAGAGAGCCCCCCCTTACATCAGGGTCACCAGAGAGCCCCCCCACTTTACATCAGAGTCCCCATAGAGCCTCAGCCTTGCATCAGGGTCCCCAGAGAGCCCCCTTACTTTAGAGTCCCCAGAGAGCCTCCCCCTAACATCAGGGTCCCCATAGAGCCCCCCACTTACATCAGGATCCCCAGAGAGCCCCCCGCTTACATCAGGGTACCCAGAGAACCCCTCTCTTACACCAGGGTCCCCAGAGAGCCCCTCCTTACCTCAGAGTCCCCAGAGAGCCGCTCCTTACATCAGGGTCACCAGAGAGAGGGTGGGCAGTGAGAGATTATGTAATCTCTCTGCTGCCCACAGCTGCACAGTGAGGGCAGAACAGCAGTGATGCAGGATGGGCGGTGAGAGATGATGTAATCTCTCTTCTTTCTAGCCCGGCTCTCCCATGCTGACTGCCCACTCTTCTCCGGCTCTCCCGTGTTGCCCACCACACGGCTGCAGAGCGGCCACTGTGGTTGGGGACCCCTGGGACTCAGGGCTATGGGCCCCAGAATTGGGGCTATAGCTCCAAAAGCCACCTCCTAGCGACACAACTGGCTGTCACTGAAATCGTCCCAGTCAAGGCTTTCCATGCCCAGTGGGAAGAGGAACTGTTGTGGGATTTTCTCCATGTTCCCAAGCCACAGAGGGAGCCTCACAACCAGGAAGCTTCCAGGATATTAGACTAGAGTGGAGCCTGGGATGAGCCATCTACAAGGACCGGGTGGTGATTGCCAAGGCTGGACAGTCAAACCGCAGCTACTCGGCTGCCAACCGAAATGGATGGAAGAATCTCCAGATTGCCAAACCCTAAGGTGTACTGTTGAACCCTAGGACCTATCTATTTGTTGCTAAATGGTTCAGGCTCATGCTCAGGCTGATGCATGATTCCAGCCTGACCCAAGCTTAGGGAGTCATCCTGGCTGTTGCAGCAGATGGGGATCCTCTGCCCATGCCACCCTTTACATTTATGCAGACTAGGTCGGACTTATGCCTTCCATCCTCCTGCAAGTTGTGTTTTTCAAGGAGAAGCTGTGGGGGTGAAGCCTAGGACACTTGTTACAGTGGTACCTGCTGTTGTGAAGGGGTTCCTCCTAAACATATAGACTTGATTGCATTTGTTGAAGTGCCTTGTATTCTTTCTGTCAGCAGGCCCATAACACTTCCTGGCAGAATTAATTAGTTAACCAGTAAGTTGGTTGTTTTACTTTTATACAGGTTCATCTATGGACCAAAAGGTGCCTGGACACTTTTCAAGGCAGCCAGGTGGGCTGGTATTTCCCTACAGAGGGGACATAGAGCTCCTGCAAGTCTGTGTTTCACCAGGGGGACATAGAGCTCCTGAAAGAGGAACCCTGCTAGTGATCCATTAGAGACTGGCTTTATTCCAGAGGGAGTACAGTCCAGGATTTGCATTTCTTGTTGTGCATAGTAAAGAAGTTTGGCCCTGTTCTACCAAGTTCAGGCTGGGCGTCCCATAATCCCTCATCCCTATCCAAGTTCATTTCCCTCAATTAAAACATCAAAAACAAGCCAATGGACTGGTTACTGGAAGTTGGAAAATGCATGTTGCCTGGCTGCGCAGGAAAAGGGGGACCCAAAATCCAGCAGCCCTCTAGGTGGTAGCCTTACACCAGTTAACAAGCGCTAGCCCATGGCCTATGTTGGTTATGCAGAAATACAACCCTGCACCTAATCAGCAGTGGACCAGATTTTTTATTATTTGGTCATCTCTAATTAAAGACATTACTTCCACTGTCAGTTTCCACACATCAACCAACTATCCATTAAGTCATATGAATCTCTCGGAAGTTTAAAGTGGTTCTAAAACCTAAATAACCTAAATGTTTTTTATATGAAAGCATTCTTTGCATTAGGGTAAAAAAAAAATTAGGCATTGATTGATTTTGCCTCTCACCCCCCCATCACCACCACCACCACCACCAATACTACCTGAGCCCTCATTCAATCCAGAGCTGTGCATGTCTGCATCTCTTCTCTTCCCTCTTTTCTGGGTCTTGCTGGCTCCCACTGCAGTTAATCAAAGCCAGTGATGAGGGGGCGGGCCGAGTCCCGCTGTCCTTGTCAATGGATGCAAGCACACACGAGTGCCCCCTTGGGAAGCGGTTTCCCATGGGGCACTGGATGGAGAGGAGGAGCCAACAGCATCGATGGGGGACCCGAGAAGCAGAAGTTCAGGGGGGGGGGGGCGCTATAGGCAAGCATAAGTATAGACAAAAAAAAAACATCCTTTACAACTGCTTTAAGGGAGGTCCTGGATTTCTCAAAACTTGTCATGCACTGTAAAAGGTCCAAAATGGTTAAAGACAACAAAAAAAAAAAACAGATATAAAATACACAAATAAATGTAGCTCTGTATTTATCAATACAATATTAAATGTAGTTAAAGGTAAGCAGTTTAAAGTGGAACTTCAGTCATTTTTACATCTTTCCATGCTAAAATATATACAATATACTGACAAGGGTACAGGGAATGCAGGGATGTAAGGTAGAGGGGATCGAGACTGGATAGTTGAGCAAGGAGCAGGAGCAAGGCAGAGGGTGGCAGGAGCAAGGCAGAGGGGGGCAAGAGCAAGACAGAGAGGGGCAGGAGCAAGGCAGAGGGGGGCAGGAGCAAGGCAGAGGGGGGCAGGAGCATGGCAAAGGGGGCAGCAGCAAGGCAGAGGGGGGCAGGATGGATCAGGATAGGTATTAGGATCTCTGGCAACATGGAGGTGATCAGAATAGTGACGTGCTTTCTGCAGTGACCTATAGTCGGAAGTGGGAGCAAACACCTGTATTAGACAGGTATGGCATCTGCTCCCCCCTGAAAGGTGCCAAATATGACACTGGAGGGGGGAGGAATCAGATAAGCGGAAGTTCCATTTTTAGGTGGAACTCCACTTTAAGTGATTTGGTAACCGGTCGTGGGCCACAATGAAGTAAAATGGTTTGGAATTTCACATTTTTTTATTTTAAATAACATAATGCAGGTTTTAAACAACAAGCAGGATCATCATTTTCCTTGGGACCAATCCCCATTGGATGTTTACCCACTCTTTAATCACAATCACAATCTCTTGCACTCAGGTGCAAGTTAGGACTGAACACAAGCCAAACACAAGCTCAATACCACTGAACATATTAGGAGATGTGGCCATATTAGGTCAATGATGTCATTAGCATCCCCACCTAACACTGACAGCTTCCTTCTGGGTTTGGACTGAATCCAAGCTGAACACAAACTCAATGTAGTCTCGGGTACCTCTTTGCTGCTCCTAGCCCTTCCTTCCTTTGAGTGCCCCTCAGTCAGGAACTTGCTACAGGGGGCACCCAAGCCGAGACAGAGCTCTGTGTATCCATTCAGACACAAAGCCCCGACCTGACCCCGTCCCCCTCTCTCCCCTGATTGGCTGACTGACTTTGATTGACAGCCGCGGGAGCCAATAGCGCCGCTGCTCTGTCTCGGTCACCCAGGAGGAGTGTACTGGATGGCTGAGGGGGTCGTGGACATCGCTGGAGAGAGAAGAAGCTCAGGTAGTTATTGGGGGGTGATGGGGAGGCTGCTACACACAGAAGGTTTTTTATCTTAATGCAACCCAAGCTCAATGTCATTGACCTAATATGGTCATGGCCAAGAGGATTCCCACCCCCAATCACAGCTGCTTGAACCAGCATTGACAGCTTCCTTCTGGGTGTCGAACAAACTCAATGGCCTAATATGGCCATGTAGCCATATTAGGTCAATAGTGTCATCAGCATCACCACAGGGTGGGAAATCACCCACCCATAGCTAATTGGGACAGCACTGACAGCTTCCTTCTGGGTTTGGACCAAACCTAAGCTTATTCCTAGTCCTATATATGTATTTCAGCTGTGTGTTTTACTGTTTGCCTGAAGTTCAACCATAGGTAAAGATAACTGGCTTGGGATGGTGTATAAATAACAGAGGGGAGATTCAGGAAGATGAAGAAGGGTAGCGTAATCAGTTTGATATTAAAGTAGATTTACACATGCTCAGTCAAGCAGTTAGTTCTTACATCCATTCATTAAGTCTCAGCTTTAAAACAAGGCGCACCTCCATAAAATCATTATCTCCATTAATTGTTATTCTTCTCTCCCAAAACCCGCGGCGTTCCCTCTCAAGGACTCCATCTAGTATTCATTGTTCCAACTTGATTAATTGGACGTTTGTGTTTACCAAATTGACTGATTTTATATGGTCAGCTGGAGAAATGATTTAACTTGATTATCAGACTCATTTAAAGGAATTGACAAGTGGTAATATATACAGTCGGTGACTGCGCGGAGCCTTTTATGGTCAATTAAGGAGGTATAAATATCTGGCTACCCACCAAGATTATAATAGATATTGGCAGTATCATTTAATATCGCACTCGAGGTCAAACAGCAAAGGTTCTACTATTTACAGTTTACTAATCAAATGACTTCACATTATTGCCTTGTGACAACTTCAGAAGTTCACCGCTGGAAATGCACAAGCTAATTTATATTCTCATTAAATTTATGTAAATTGAGTGTGGCACTGTCAAGATTTATGGCATCGGCATAGCTATTTACACATTTTACTTATTCTATTCTTGCATAAAAAAATACAGATTTTCTGCATGGGTTAGTTGAAGTGATAATGTAAAATAATTTGTGTTCTTTTAGGATAGAGTGATCTTAAAGACACATGCCAAATAACAGTTGAAGTGCTGTGTAAACCCCCAACAATGAACTTGCCCCCTTTTGGTCTTTAATCGCTTCAATATCGGACACTTTTACCCCCTTCCTGCCCAGGTCAATTTTCAGCTTCCAGCGCGGTCACACTTTGAATGACAATTGCGCATTAGAGCTGCACGATTAATTGCTAAAAAACTGCGATCTCGATTCAGCCCCCCTCACGATCTCAATCTGGAATTTCCACGATTTATTCATGTAACGATTGCAGAGCCGTTCTCTGCTCACTCACAGCTGTAAAAAAAAAAAAAAAAAAAAAACAACCATCTAGCAAATGTTTATCAACAATGCTCAGTGCTGAGATAAAAGGAAAGTTTTTTTGTTTTTTTTTTACTTCTCTTCTCTCCTTGGTAAACAGCATTTGTGAAATGTCTAGGGGGGGGAAGAGGAGGGGGAAAATATGTATGTATGCATATGCGTCCATGTATAGGTGCGTATATGGATATATGCGTGTATACGTATGCGTATACGTGAACGTGGAATATATATTAGAGACAGGGAAAGAATCCGTGTGTGTGTGTTTTTTTGTTTTGATGTATTTGACAATAAGGCTCCATGCACACTGGAGCTGATAAACTGCAGTTTATTGGAGTTTGAGCGTTTTTTTTTTAAGCCCATAAACTCCACTCTATGTTATCCTATGTGTCCATGCACACATGGAGGTTTTTTAACTTTAATGAGCAGTGGAGTTTATGGGCTTTTTTCTGAACGCCAGAAATTCACGCTCAAAGTGCCGTATTTCACCGCCAAAAAACGCCAAACGCCCTTAAACGCTCATAAACGCTCATAAGCGCTCGTTAATTAGCGTTCGGCATTCAATTTTTTCAGTGCATTGTGGGAGTTTGGAATGCAATGTGGGATTTTCGGAGTGTCCTCTGCGTATTTTTATTAAAAACGCCCATAAATGCTAATGCTAAAAAACGCTCATAAACACTAATGCTAAAAAATGCTCATAAACGCTAGTACAAAACGCTATTAATAGCACCTTTTTCAACAAGAGTTTACTGCCAGCAATCTGGCGTCCAAAAAAAGTTTTTTTGAGCTTCAGTGTGCATGGAGCCTTAGTCATATATATGTAATGAAAACTGAATTATAATGTGTTAAATTATACTCTGTGATACGCAAGCAGCAATAATGTTGTTTGTTTATTTGTTTATATGTATAAAAAAAAAATGTATTCTCTGTTTTTGGAAAAATGAAATATAGAATAATAAAAAAAAAAAAAAGATAAAAGAAAACGTTGTAACATTTGGTTCTTTTAGATCAAAGGGATGAACTTCGGTCTGTAAAAAGGTCAGTTTAACCACATAAAGACCAGACCTTTTTCTGACACTTGTTGCTTACAAGTTAGAAAATTACTTAGGACCCCCAAACATTATATATATATATATATATATATATATATTAGCAGAGACCCTAGAGAACAAAATGGCGGTTGTTGCAATATTTTATGTCACAGTGTATTTGCACAGCGGTCTTTTAAACGCAATTCTTTGGGGAAAAAAAATAAGAATAAATGAAAAAAAATAAACTGTAAAGTTAGCACAATTGTTTTGTATAATGTCAAAGATGATGTTACGTCACTAGAATCATGAGAGAATTGTGATCTTTATTCTAAGCAAAAAAAGTTGTGATCCTCATTTTTTCTAGAATTGTGCAGCTCTAGTACCCAGATAACATTTTTATAATTTTTTAGCTGTAGCCAATCACAGATTACTATTACAGCTGTCATGAATGCAACCCATTCATTACGGTTGAAAACATTGTTGCTACAATGATCTTTTTTTGTAACAGCAATCAAAGTGTAAAGAAAAAAAAAAATCGGTGATCACCCCCCCCCCCCCCCCCCCCGAGTAGTACAGTGTTACTATGATGACACTGAACTACTCTGAGGAAAGTATGTTCAAAAAATATCGGTCTATAACACGCACTTTTCCACCCTGAAAATAGGGGGCAAATCACGGTTACGTGTTATACGCAGATAGTGTACCTCGGAGGGGAAGGAGGGGGACGAGCGCCGCCGGAATTTACCGAGCCGTCATCTCCTGTATAATCGGCTCTTACTTTACCAAAAGTATTGGGATGCCTGCGTTTACACGCTCATAAACTTTAATGGCACCCCAATCTTAGTCCATAGGCATCAATATTGAGTTGGCCCACCCTTTGCTGCTATAACAGCTTCAACTCTTCTGGGAAGGCTGCCCACAAGGTTTAGGAGTGTGTCTATGGGAATGTTTGACCATTCTTCCAGAAGCGCACTTGTGAGGTCAGGCACTGATGTGGACGAGAAGGTCTGGCTTGCAGTCTCTGCTATCTGTTATAGCTGCAAAGGGTGGTCCAACTCAATAATGAACCCTACGGACTAAGACTGGGATGCCATTGAAGTTCATGTGTGTGTAAAGGCAGGCGTCCCAATACTTTTGGTAATATAGTGTAGATGTAATGTACCAAAGAACTCCATTCACTAAGAGACGCTCCTTGTGTGATTTAAGTACAGGAAAGGAGCCCATACAACTGTGCAAGACTGACAGGAAGGCTGGAGTTCAGCTTTAAACACAGAATAATGGATACAGACCTGCATTACTTTATGTCTTTTAATTCCACACTCAGCTTTAAAGACATCTCCGCTGACCAGCGAAGGAATTTTGATGAGTTTTAACATCACGTTTCTTTTCTGCTTATTTTCTACATTGTATTTTAGCCTAGATCTCAGGTTTTTTTTTTGTACACTGTACTGACCCGTTCAATGGAGCTCATGAATCGCATTTGCAGCACATGAATACGTGCGCACCTCAGCTATAATTATGACTCAGTAGCCAAGAAAAGAGTTCTGAGCTATCTTAACTGGAAGTTTAACTTCGCAGTGCAACTTTGTACTTGGAAAGGTGTTAATTGGTCAAACTAGAAAGCTGTGAATTCTTGGAAACACCAGACACTTTGCCTTCTTAAACTGGAAACATTATTAAAAAGTACTGGGGTGAAAAATACAATTTCACTGTATACTGCGAATAGAAGCAATTATATTGTGAATATTACACACCATCTGGAATCAAGGTGTCATAAACAATTACAATGGAAAGAAGTAAAATACATTTTCTTGGCTGTGATTTTTTTTTTTTTTTAGTATTGTGCTTGATACTTAACGTAGAACTAAGGCCAAAACTTTTTTTTAGTATTGTGCTTGATACTTCATGTAGAACTAAGGCCAAAACTTTTTTTAGTATTGTGCTTGATACTTAACGTAGAACTAAGGCCAAAACTTGTTTTAGTATTGTGCTTGATACTTAACGTAGAACTAAGGCCAAAACTTGTTTTAGTATTGTGCTTGATACTTAACGTAGAACTAAGGACAAAACTTTTTTTTAGTATTGTGCTTGATACTTAACGTAGAACTAAGGCCAAAACTTTTTTTAGTATTGTGCTTGATACTTCATGTAGAACTAAGGCCAAAACTTTTTTTAGTATTGTGCTTGATACTTAACGTAGAACTAAGCCCAAAACTTGTTTTAGTATTGTGCTTGATACTTAACGTAGAACTAAGGCCAAAACATGTTTTAGTATTGTGCTTGATACTTAACCACTTACCAACCGGCCCATAGCCGAATGACGGCTGCAGGGCGGTTGGATAACTCTGGGAGGACATCTTATGACGTCCCCCCGGAATTCCCCTCTCGCGTGCCCCCTGGGGCGCGCACCCGAACACATCCGTGACCGCCGGGTCCAGAGGACCCGGCGCATCACGGATCCTGGTAAATGACCGCTGATCGCGGCCATTTACCATGTGATCGCGCCGTCAAATGACGGCGCGATCACATGTAAACAGACCGGCGTCATCTGATGACGCCGGTTCCTCTCCTCCCCTCCTGTGTACCGATCAGTACACAGTGAGCGGGGAGGGGGATGGATGGATGTCTGCAGCGCTGTGGGCTGGATGTGTAGTGCCCACAGCGCTTCACAGAGACATCCAGCCATCCATCCATCCATGCTCAGCCATCCCACACTACTCTGCAATGCTGTGCAATACTCTGCAATACCCCCACAATACTCTGCAATGCTGTGCAATACTCCGCAATGCCCCCACAATACTCTGCAATGCTGTGCAATACTCTGCAATGCCCCCACAATACTCTGCAATGCTGTGCAATACTCTGCAATACCCCCACAATACTCTGCAATGCTGTGCAATACTCTGCAATACCCCCACAATACTCTGCAATGCTGTGCAATACTCTGCAATGCCCCCACAATACTCTGCAATGCTGTGCAATACTCTGCAATACCCCCACAATACTCTCCAATGCTGTGCAATACTCTGCAATGCCCCCACAATACTCTGCAATGCCCCCACCATACTCTGCCATGCCCCCGCCATACTCTGCCATGCCCCCGCCATACTCTGCCATGCCCCCGCCATACTCCGCAATACCCCGCCATACTCCGCAATACCCCGCCATACTCCGCCATACCCCACCATACTCCGCCATACCCCGCCATACTCCGCCATACTCCGCCATACCCCGCCATACTCCGCCATACCCCGCCATACCCCGCCATACTCCGCCATACCCCACAATACCCCGCCATACTCCGCCATACCCCGCCATACCCTGCCATTTTTTTTTTTTTATTTCAGGCTTCCCAGCCTAGAGCTGAGATGTGGGGTCTTATTGACCCCATATCTCACTGTAAAGAGGACCTGTCATGCCATATTCCTATTACAAGGATGTTTATATTCCTTGTAATAGGAATAAAAGTGGTCAAAATTTTTTTTTTTTTGGAAAAAAGCATCAAACTAAAATAAATAAAGTAAAATGAACAATAAAAAAAAAAAAAAAATTTTAAAGCGCCCCTGTCCTTGTGTGCTCGCATGCAGAAGCGAACACATACGTAAGTCCCGCCCACATATGAAAACGGTGTTAAAAAAACCACACATGTGAGGTATCGCTGTGATCGGTAGAGCGAGAGCAATAATTTTGGCCCTAGACCTCCTCTGTAACTCAAAACATGTAACCAGTAAAAAATTTTAAAGCGTCGCCTATGGGGATTTTTGAGTAGCAAAGTTTGGCGCCATTCCACAAGCCCGTGCAATTTTGAAAGGTGACATGTTGGGTATCTATTTACTCGACGTAACTTCATCTTTCACATTATGCAAAAACATTGGGCTAACTTTACTGTTTTGGTTTTTGTAAAGCACAAAACAGTTTTTTTTCCAAAAAAAACGCGTTTAAAAAATTGCTGCGCAAATACCGTGCGAGATAAAAAGTTGCAACGACCGCCATTGTATTCTCTAGGGTCTTTGCTAAAAAAACATATATAATGTTTTGGGGTTCTATGTAATTTTCTAGCTAATAAATGATGATTTTTACATGTAGGAGAGAAATGTCAGAATTGGCCTGGGTGCTCCAGAACGCCTGAAGGTGCTCCCCTGCATGTTGGGGCTCTGTATGTGGCCACGCTGTGTAAAAGTCTCACACATGTGGTATCGCCGTACTCGGGAGTAATAGCAAAATGTGTTTTGGGGTGTAATTTGTGCTATGCATATGCGGTGTGTGAGAAATAACCTGCTAATATGACAATTTTGTGGGAAAAAAAAAAAGTAAAAAAAAAACCTTGATTTTGCAAAGAATTGTGGGAAAAAATGACAACTTCAAAAAACTCACCATGCATCTTTCTAAATACCTTGGAATGTCTTCTTTCCAAAAAGGGGTCATTTGGGGGGTATTTGTACTTTTCTGGAATGTTAGGGTCTCAAGAAATTAGATAGGCCGTCAGTACTTCAGGTGTGATCAATTTTCAGATATTCGCACCATAGCTTTTGGACTCTATAACTTTCACAAAGACCAAATAATATCCACCGATTTGGGTTAATTTTACCAAAGATATGTAGCGGTATAAATTTTGGCCAAAATATATGAAGAAAAATTACTAATTTGCAAAATATTATAACAGAAATAAAGAAAAATGTATTTTTTTACAGATTTTTCGGTCTTTTTTCTTTTACGGCGCAAAAAATAAAGAACCCAGCGGTGATTAAATACCACCAAAAGAAAGCTCCATTTGTGTGAAAAAAGGACAAAAATTTCATATAGATGCAGTGTTGCATGACTGAGTAATTGTCATTCAAAATGTGAGAGCACCAAAAGCTGAAAATTGGTCTGGTTAGGAAGGGGGTTTAAGTGCCCAGTGGTCAAGTGGTTAATGTAGAACTAAAGACAAAACTTTTTTTAATATTGTGCTTGATACTTAACGTAGAACTAAGGCCAAAAACTTGTTTTAGTATTGTGCTTGATACTTAACGTAGAACTAAGGACAAAACTTTTTTTTAGTATTGTGCTTGATACTTAACGTAGAACTAAGGCCAAAACTTTTTTTAGTATTGTGCTTGACACTTAAAGCAAAATCATGACCGACACTTTCTTTTTATTTTGGATGGTTAATACCACTGTCCATTTTTTTGCCATCTATGTTCCATTGGGGAGACTTCTCTTCACTTCCTGTCCCACAACAGGAACCGAAAGGAAATCCCTTCATACTGGGGAAAATTCCCAGTTGCCAGATCTCATTTCTCCTCTTCAAAGATTTCCCCTCTATTCCTGTTCTGGTGACAATTGGAAATTTGGGATTTTTTTTTATATCATCAATATTTCTCAGTATCTGGAATTTAGGTGTCATAAATCATTACAATGAATTTTCTTTAGTATTGTGCTTGATACTTAAAATCAAAATAAAGTCAAAACATTTTGTCATGCCATCTGTTTTTCATTTGGTAAACTTCCCTTCACTTTCTCTCCCACAACAGGAAGTGAGAGGAAATCCCTTCAAAGTGGGGGAACTCCCTACTTGCCTCCAGATCTAGTTTCCCCTAAATAAGATACATAAAGTAGAATTAACACCAAACCCTTTTTTTAGGTTATACCACTGTTCTTTTTTTCCATCTATGTTCTATTGGGGAGACATCTCTTCACTTTCTCTACAACAACAGAAACTAAGAGGAAATCCCTCTACACTGGATGAAATCCCTTGCTGCCACCAGATCTGGTTTCCCCTCTTGGAAGTTTTCCACTCTATTCCTGTTCTGGTGACAACTGGGAAGTTGGAATTTTTTTTTATATTGTAAATATTTCAGGGCATCTGTAATCGAGGCACCATAAAAAATCACAATGGATTTTTTATAGTATTAAAGTGATTGTAAGGGTTCGTTTTTTTTTTTTTTGTTTTGTTTTTTTTTTTTTAATAACAAACATATCATACTTACCTCCACTGTGCAGCTCGTTTTGCACAGAGTGGCCCCGAACCTCGTCTTCTAGGGTCCCCCGGTGGCTCTCGCGGCTCCTCCCCACATCAGATGACTCCCTAGGAGAAGCGCTCTCCCGAGGGGGTTACCTTGCGGGCGCGTTCCCGAGTCCACCTTTCAGCATCCATAGACGTAGAATGTATGACTCAGCCCCACCCCCCAGTGCCCGCGTCATTGAATTTGATTGACTGCAGCGGGAGCCAATGGCTGTGCTGCTATCAATCTATCCAATCAAAAGCCGAGAACCCCCTGCAGAGAGACAGCGTGTCCCTGCCGGGTCATGTTCAAGGGCTCAGGTAAGTAAAACGGGGGGCTGGGGGGTGGTCACTGCCAGGTGTTTTTTCACCTTATTGCATAGGATGCATTAAGGTGAAAAAACACGAGGGTTTACAACCCCTTTAAGCGTGGAACTAAGGTCAACACTTTTTTTTTTTTAATCTTGCCATCTGTGTTCCATTTGGTAGACTTCTCTTTACTTTCTGTCCCACAAAAGTAAGTAAGAAGAAATTCCCTCCAAAGATACCTAAAATAGAACTAAGACCAACACTTTTTTTTATTTTGGATGGTTAATACCACTGACCATTTTTTTCCCATCTATGTTCCACTGGGGGGACAGTCCTTCACTTCCTGACCCACAACAGGAACTCAAAGGAAATCCCTATATACTGGGGAAATCCCCAGTTGCCACCAGATCTATTTTCCCCTCTTGGAAGATTCCCCATCTATTCCTGTTCTTGTGACAATTGGAAAAATATTGGATCTCTTTTATATAGTGAATATTTCACAGTATCTGGAATTGAGATATCATAAATCATTACAATGGATTTTTTTAGTAGTGTTCTCGATACTTAAAGCCGAATTAGACCCCTTTCACACTGGGGTGTTTCTTAGGCGCTTTTGGGCTAAAAATAGCGCCTGTAAAGCACCTGAAAAACGCCTCCCCTGCAGCCCCGGTGGGAGAGCCTGAGTGCTTTCACACTGGAGCAGTGCGCTTGCAGGACATTAGAAAAACAGCTAACGCCCCCCTGCCCCAATGTGCAAGTGGCCTTCAAGTCAAAACTTTTTGTCATGCCATCTGTTTTCCATTTCAGAGACTTCCCTCCACTATCTCTCCGACAGCAGGAAGTGAGAGGAAATGCCTCCAAAAGTGGAGGAACCCCCTACTCGACTCCAGATCTATTTTCCCTTAAGTAAGATACTTAAAGTAGAACTTTAAGACCTTTTTTTTTTTTTTTTTTTTGGATGGTTAAAGCGGAGGTCCACCCTAGAATAAAAAATCCATAAAAAAAAAAAATGAAAAAAATGTTCTTTTTTTACTTACCAGAAACGCCTGTTGCTAGGCAGTCTTCCTAATTTGCCTCTTCATATTCCGCAGAGCTGTTCGGTTACTTCCTCCTCTTCGGCGAGCTGTCCCGTTGTCTTCTGGGACCTGGGTGTGTCCCAGAAGACAAAAGGGCCATTCACAAAGCGCCGCGCACTCACGCATGCGCAGTAGGTAACAGGCAGTGAAGCTGCAAGGCTCCACGGCCTGTTTCCCTTTGTTAGGATGGCGGTGCCGGCACCCGATCCAATGGACAGATCGGCCTTGGGGGGCTGACATCGCGGGCTCGCTGGACAGGTAATTGCCCTTATTAAAAGTCAGCAGCTACAGTGTTTGTAGTTGCTGACTTTAAAAAAAAAAAATGGCTGGAACACCGCTTTAATACCACTGTCCATTTTTTCCTATATGCTCCATTGGGGAGACTTCCCTTCACTTCGTGTTCCACAACAGGAACTGAAAGGAAATCCCTCCATACTGGGGGAAATCCCCAGCTGCCACCAGATCTCATCTCCCCTTTATTCCTGCTCTGGTGACAATTGGAAATTTTGGATTTCATTTATATATTGAATATTTCACAGTATGTGGAATTGAGGTGTCATAAAATTACAATGGATTTTTTTAGTATTGTGCTTGATACTTAAAGTCGAATTAAAGTCAAAACTTTTTGCCATGCCATCTGTGTTCCATTTGGTAGACTTCCCTTCACTTTCTCACCCACAACAGGAAGCGAGAGGAAATCCCTCCAAAGTGGGGGAACCCCCTACTTGCCTCCAGATCTAGTTTCCCCTAAAAAGATATTTAAAGTAGAAATAAAGTAAAGTAGAAGTTTCTAGTAAAGTAGAAAGTTAAGACCAAAACTTTTTTTTGGATGGTTATACTAATGTTCTTTTTGCCATCTACAGTGCCTTGAAAAAGTATTCATACCCCTTGAAATTTTCCACATTTTGTCATGTTACAACTAAAAATGTAAATGTATTTTATTGGGATTTTATGTGATAGACCAACACAAAGTGGCACATGATTGAGAAGTGGAAGGAAAATAATAAATGGTCTTCAAACTTTTTTACAAATAAATATGTGAAAAGTAGGTAACTTAACCACTTCCCGACCAGCCGCCACAGTTATACTGCGGCAGGTTGTCTCCCCTGGGTGAGCCATCGTAGTTATATGTCGGCTCGCTTTCAGACCATTAGGGGGCGCACAAACGCCACCGGAGGCGCGCGCGTGTGTCCGGGCGTGATGTCCGGGCACCCACAATCGTTCCACACAGAGACAGAACAGAGATCTGTCAATGTAAACAGACAGATCTCCGTGCTGTCAAGGGAGAGGAGACTGATCTGTTGTTCATACTAAGTATGAACAACGATCAGTCTCCTCACCCAGGCAGTCCTATCCCCCCACAGTTAGAATCACTCCCTATGACACACAGTTAACACCTTGATCGACCCCTACTGTTAACCCCTTCCCTGCCAGGGTCATTTATACAGTAATCAGTGCATTTTTTTTAGCTCTGATAGCTGTATAAATGTTAATGGTCCCAAAAATGTGTCAAACGTGTCCGATCTGTCTGCCGCAATGTCGCAGTCCCCAAAAAAATCGCAGATCACCGCCATTACTAGTAAAAAAAAAAAATTAATAATAAAAATGCCATAAATATAGCCTCTATTTTATAGATGCTATAACTTTTGCGCAAAACCAATCAATATACCCTTATGGTGATTTTTTTTTTCCAAAAATATGTAGAAGTATACATATTGGCCTAAACTGAGGAAGGTGATCAATTGTCACAAAAAGAAGGCTCTATTTGTGGGAAAAAAAAGGACATCAATTTTTTTTTGTATATATATATATATATATATATATATATATATATATATATATATATATATATATATATATATATATATATAAAATATTTATATATATAACCATCTTTTGAAATTCGAAATTCATATAGAATAAGTTTCAAATTCGAATAGAAAAGATTAGAATAGAAAAACAATAGAATAGAAAAGAATCTAATATATATATTATATTTTATTCTATTCTGTTCTATTGTTTTTCTAAGGCTATTTTCTTTTCTTTTCTTTTAAAAATTCATTCTACAGTACCTGACCGCGAGATTGTGTTTCCAGCGCGATAGCATCGCGCTGGTTCTCGGCGACAGGGTACTGTGAATGTCGCGCTGGCTCACTCATCGGGAAAGGAAAACTTTGTTTTCCTTCCCCAATGAGTGACAGGCAGCGCTGACAGCTGTCTAGTATGAATCCTGAGGCGGGAACACCGCGCAAAATTTTAAATGAAAAAACCGGCGTGGGTTCCCCCCTCGGAGGCATACCAGGCCCTTAGGTCTGGCATTGATTGTAAGGGGAACCCCCTATGCCGAAAAATCGGCGTGGGGGTCCCCCCCAAATCCATACCAAACCCTTATCCGAGCACGCAGCCCAGCCGGCCAGGAAAGGGGGTGGGGACGAGCGAGCGCCCCCCCCTCCTGAGCCGTACCAGGCCGCATGCCCTCAACATGGGGGGGTGGGTGCCTTGGGGGAGGGGGGCGCCCTGCGGCCCCCCCACCCCAAAGCACCTTGTCCCCATGTTGATGAGGACAAGGGCCTCTTCCCGACAACCCTGGCCGTTGGTTGTCGGGGTCTGCGGGCGGGGGGCTTATCGGAATCCGGGAGCCCCCCTTAATAACGGGGCCCCCAGATCCCGGCCCCCCACCCTGTGTGAATGAGTTTGGGGTACATGGTACCCCTACCCATTCACCTAGGGAAAAGTGTCAATATAAAAAAAACACACTACACAGGTTTTAAGAGTAATTTATTAGTCAGCTCCGGGGTCTTCTTCCGACTTCGGGGGGTCTCCTTCCGACTTCTCCCGGTGTTCGGCCTCTTCTACCGGGCCCCGCCGCTATCTTCTTCCAGCTCTATTGCCAGCGAGGGGCCCGGTCTGCCGCCGCTGTCTCGCCGCCGCTGTCTTGTCGCCGCTGTCTCTCCGCTTCTTCTCTTCTTTTCTTCTTCCTCGATGTTGACACGACGCTCTCTCCGGCTCGAATGCTGTGTGCGAGCTGCGGAGCCATTTATATAGGCGGTAACCCCGCCCCCTTACGACGTCATGGTCCCAGCATGCGCAGGGACTCTGGCGTCATAAGGGGGCGTGGCCCCAGAGTCCCTAGAAATATTTTCGAATGCGATTGAAATAATTTCTAATACAGTTGAAATAATTTCGAATGCTGTTGAAATATTTTCGAATGCGGTTGAAATATTATCGAATCCGATTGAAATAATTTTGAATACAGTTGAAATAATTTCGAATGCGGTTGAAATATCAAATTCGGTAGAAATATTTTCGAATGCGATTGAAATATTATCGAATATGATTGAAATAATTTCTAATACAGTTGAAATAATTTCGAATGCTGTTGAAATATTTTCGAATGCGGTTGAAATAATATCGAATCCGGTTGAAATATTTTCAAATTCGACCGATTTTGGAATTCGGTCGAAAACGAAACTGATTTGAAAAACGAATTTAATGAATTTTATCGAATCTAACTAAACTAAATTAATTAAATAAGGAATTAAAACGAAACGAAACCAAACAAATTTTTTCATTTTGCACATGCCTACTCTTCTCCCGGTGTTCGACCTCTTCTCCCGGTGTCCGGTTCTTCTGCCGTCTCGTCCGCTATCTTCTGCCGCTCTTTTGCTAGTGGTGGTCCGGACTTCTACGTCGCCTTCTTCCCTCCTCTCTTCTTCCGATGTTGACATGACGCTCTCTGCGGCTGTAATGCTGTCTGAGCGCTCCGCTATAACTTATATAGGAGGTGACCCCGCCCCCTTTTGCCGTCACAGTCCCTGGGCATGCTGGGACTGTGACAGCATAAGGGGGCGGGGTCAACATCACCCGGTTGGGACCTAAGGGACATCGTCGCCTCGCGCTCGCCGCAATAGGAAAATTTGTTTTTCCTATTGCAGCAAGCGCAAGATGTAGTACCCTGCCCTTGCGTCATATCTGGTCCGTCGGACCAGCATACAGACGAACAGGTTTTCCGTCAGGAACTGAGTCCGGCGGAGTTACAACGTAAAGATTTGAAGCAAGCCTCAAATTTAAAGTCCGTCGGATTTCTGACCGAAACGGTCCGTTGGAAGTCCGATGCAGCCCACACACGGTCGGATTGTCCGCCGGATTCGGTCCATCGGACCTGTCCGGTCAGAAAGTCCGCCCATGTATACGCGGCATTAGAGTCTGCAAAAAACTTGAGACTGGGGCGGAGGTTCACCTTCTAGCAGGACAACGACCCGAAACATACAGCCAGAGCTACAATGGAATGGTTTAGATCAAAACATATTTATGTGTTAGAATGGCCCAGTCAAAGTCCAGACCTAAATCCAATTGAAAATCTGTGGCAAAACTTGAAAATTGCTGCTCACAGACGCTCTCCATCCAATCTGACAGAGCTTGAGCTATTTTGCAAAGAAGAATGGGCAAAAATATTACTCTCTAGATGTGTAAAGCTGGTAGAGACATTCCCAAAAAGACTTGCAGCTGTAATTGCAGTGAAAGGGGGTTCTACAAAGTATTGACTCCGGGGGGCTGAATACAAATGTACACCACACTTTTCACATATGTCACTAGAACCAGAAGCTAGTGGAAATCATTGTACAGTGTAGTGACAGTGCCTAATACCATGATTTCCGGCTTCCATAGGGATCCTACAGGAATGGCACATACTTACTTTCATTGATCCATATTGGAAGACTATGGACTGGAGCATATTTTCATTTCAGCTACTGGCCATTTGTAATTGTGTCATTACTTACTTTGCTTACTTACTAAGTACTTACCAAGTACCAACAAAGCTTTCTAAAAAAAAAAAAACTGTCGGTGATACTTTTTTTTTTGCACTAACATTCACATTTCCACAGCAAGCTTTCAGGGTGTACGCCCCTTCTTCTAATATTGATACAACTTTGTGTATTAGTACTGATTGGACCTTAGAAGAAGGGAACACCCCGAAAAGCTTGTCCTGAAAATTAAAATGTTAGAAAACATATCACAGACAGTACCTAATTGATTTTATTTCAAATGCACTAATATAGCTACAATCGCCTCAAGCCTCTTGGTATCTTGATAAATGTGTTACATTTTTTATGCAAAAATGAAACAAAAAAAAAAAGTTTTTATTAGTTTGACCAGTGTTAGTTTCAGGCCCCTTTCACACTGGGGCGGTGGGGGCGTCGGCGGTACAACAGCGCTATATTTAGCGCTGCTGTACCGTCGTTCTTGCAGTGGTATTCGGCCGCTAGCGGTGCGGTTTTACCCCCCGCTGGCGGCTGAAAAAGGGTTAAAATCCCTCGTACAGCGCGGCTATAGCCGCGGTATTGCCGCGGTATAGCCGCGCTGTCCCATTGATTTCAATGGGCAGGAGCGGGGAAGGAGCGGTGAATACACCGCTCCTTCCCCGCTCCAAAAAAGCGGTTTGCAGGACTTTTTTCACCGCCCTGCCTGCGCACTGCTTCAGTGTGAAAGCCCTCGGGCTTCACACTGAACAAACAGCGGAGGCTGTTTAGGGGCGGTTTTCAGGCGGTATTTTTAGTGCAATACCGCCTGAAAACCGCTCCAGTGTGAAAGGGGTCTTAGAGCAAGTGCTTCTGTTGAGAAGAAGGACACATTTTATTCTATCATTTCTCCTCTATATAATAACATTAACATTTTGTCTCTATTACATAGGGTAGTGAAGGTATTTACATATGAAATAAAGACCTTTTTTTTCAATTACGCTTTTTTCAAATGTGGAAAAAAGCTATTAATCATAGAAACATAACTTCCGTTTTTCTGTGAAATCTGCATGATAATTAATAATTAACATTTTACCATTTCACGTCTTATACACAACATACTAGATCAAATTAATACATAAAGTTAACATAAATTATTTAATTATTAATATAAAGTTTAAATAATTAATGTCCTTTCTCAGTAATGCCATTGTACACCTTTTTCTTGTATACTAAAACTTAATCTTCTGACTTAATGTGCGTTTTTCTTTTGTAAACAAATGTATTTTTCTTATGATTTCTAAATGTATTACATTATACATACCATATTATTTTAGGTTTGTGCTGCAATAAACTTTTTCAGTAAAACCAATTGAAAAAAAAAACAAAAAACAGCTAAGAAGAGGAGGGGTAAGGGGTTAATTAGGATTGATTAGGGTTAACTAAGTGTTAAAAAGGAATTAAATAGGAACACTTTTTATTTTTTTATTTTTAACTTGCACAGTTCCCTAGATTTGAATAAACCAGAAAAATTACAATAAAGCAATAATAACATTTCTTCATTGTAACTCTTCTTTGCATTGCAGACACTGTTCTGAATGTCATTTTATATGGGAGAGAAGGGGACCCAGATGTGTTTGTGGCCAAATATTATAGCGCTGTGTTTATCTCTGCAGGAAAGCAAGGACTGGGGACATGGGAAGCCGGACTGGTAAGTTTTAAAACCTGTTCCTGCTGGGCTTATATGTATTTATGGGGTGACTGGGCATTAAAGTGGTAGTGACCTCTTTTCAGCAACTTTATATACAGGCAGGGCTGCTGTAAAAAATCATGGGGCCCCATACAGCTTACCTGACAGGGTCCCCTTACCCCCAAAAATGACTGAGGACATAGATTTATCAGTTCCTTTTTCTGTAGCCTCAGCTGCACAGAATAGGAATTGTTCCAAGGCCCCCTGCTCATTCACAAACTGAAGCACAGTAAATACAGTTAACTATGCTTCAGCAAAGAATGGACACAGGAATGATTGCTACTGATCGCTCACTGTGTTAATTCAGTAAATTACATATTTCCCGGGCCCATTCCCCTGCCCTCCATCCTGAAACATCCCCCTGTGTGCCCCCAGCAGCTGTCAGCAGGAGAGGAGAGGAGGGAAATTGGCAATGCTGCAGGGGTGTCAGGGCTGGGCTCAGCCCTTCCTTCTCTGAGCTGGCCGCTCAGCTGTCAACTAATTGCCAGCTCCATCTATCTCCACAGTTACTCAGCTGTTGATGATATCCTGCTCATCAGAACTGCTTACTTAAGCCGTTCAGTCCAGATAATCTCTGCCTTCGCCTTGGTCAACATCACAGAGAACAAGAGAAGATCTCCTGTGTTCCTGTTTAAAGACTACAGATCCTGCTTGCTGTTTCAGTTCATTGATCCCTGACTTCTGGCTTGGCTGATTATCCATTCCGGTTACTGAACTTTGGCTATGTTTTGACTACGTTTGTTCTTCTTACTTTTATTATTAAACAAGTGTGATTTAACTGGTTTCTGACAGGGGGAAAGGGGCACACGGGGGGGGGCAGACAGCAGATGTAAGGGTCGCATGTGCTAGAACCAATCTCCCTGCAGTGCAGCCGGAGGGAGTAAGAAAAGGGGAAGCTGGCAACGCTGCAAGGGGAGGCAGAAGAGGATCAGTGCTGCTCACCAGGTGCCCTTAGTCCCCCCTTTGAAATGATGGGGACTGGGCCCAGTACAGGAGGTCTGGTTGTTCTGCCTTTTCAGCAGCCCTGCTTACAGGTAAGCTTATAATAAAGCTTACCTGTAGGTAAAATGAATATCTCCTAAACATACACCGTTTAGATGATATTCATTTTTTCTGCAGCTGGTGACACCACAGGAGCATGCGCACTGTGCTCTGAAGGAACAGCATGCCGTTCAAAAGGCCAGAGCTTGCAAACTCAGAAGGAAGACCGGGTGAAGATGGAAGCCCTGTCAGTGGTGACAGCGCGCTGCTGGATGGCTTCATTTTAAGGTAAGTCTTTCATGATTTGCTGCTAAGAGCACAGTTACTAAGCTGTGACAAACAGCTCCCAATCATGTGTTATCATCAGTAGCTTCTGATCATATGACTGATTTGACAGCAAATCACATCAATCACATGATCAGGAATCCACCTTCGACATTAAAGTATTTTTACACGCTGGTTTTGTTGCTGTTTTTTTTTTTTTTTTACTAAAAACTACAGTCCATCATAGGGACCTAGGGGTTGGCTGATTGAAACACAGAGCATAGCAAAGGCCAGGAGAATGACACTCCTGGAAATGTTGGTTTCTTCATCTGGTGAGTTCTCTGTTATTTACAGGAAGCCTTTTACTCATGATTGGTTTTTGGAGAGTCACTTTTAAAGATGAGCTTCAGTCTGCCCCCATCTCTCCATCCATCCATTCCCCTTATACCCCTTACCTGTCATGCAGCACTATACTCAGTTCACATGCTTACCTCCCCAGTGGATCCAGCATTGTCCTTCTGTGATCCACTGCACTGCTGCCAGAGCTTGGGTCACACGCCACCATCTTTGGTCCTAAAGTCATTAGGTGGCAGGTGTCTCTTCCGGGTTCACATCATGTTAGACATGATACTGGAAAATCTAAAAAGAAAAACAAACAGAGGGCGCACCAGCCTTTTGCATTACCTTCGCAACACTTTAACGTATAAAGAGCTCCGAAGAAGAGGGGACACCCTCGAAACACGTCAACTGCTTTTGGACTGCTCATCCCATTATTGTAACCGGCCAGCTGATCTTGCTGGATGATGCAATTGATGGAGTGTACATTATATGCTTGACTCTATACTCATTCGTGAGTATGAATTTTAATCCTTTATACATTAACCCCTTGCCAACCAGCACATGACGATATATGCCGGCACAATGGCACGGCTGGGCAAATGGGCGTACAGGTACGTCCCCTTTGAATTGTGGCATTGTGGGTGCACGTGCCCCACTGACAGGACGCACATGAGCCCACCATGTACTCCGTGACCATGCCCGTGGGTCCCGTGGACTTGATGTCCACCAGTGTCCCGCGATCGTGTCACGGATTGGCAGAACGGGGAGATGGCTATGTAAACAAGGCATTTCCCTGTTCTGCCTAGCAACATGACTGGGATCTACTGCTCCCTGTCATTGGAAGCAGTGATCTCTGTCATGTTCTAGTGAGACAATCCCCCCACAGTTAGAATCACTCCCTAGGACACACTTAACCCCTTGATCGCCCCCTAGTGTTTAACCCCTTCCCTGCCAGTGTCATTTACACAGTAATCAGTGCATTTTTATATCACTGATCGCTGTATAAATGACAATAGTCCCAAATAGTGTCAAAAGTGTCCGATGTGTCCGCCATAATGACGCAGTCATGATAAAAATCGCAGATCGCCGCCATTACCAATAAAAAAAAAAAATAATAAAAATGCCATAAATCTATCCCCTATTTTGTAGATGCTATAACTTTTGCGCAAACCAATCAATATACGCTTATTGCATTTTTTTTTTACCAAAAATTTGTAGAAGAATACATATCGGCCTAAACTGAAAAAGAAATTAACTTTTTTAATATATTTTTGGGGATGTTTAGTATAGCAAAAAGTAAAAAATATTGCTTTTTTTTTCGAAATTGTTGCTCTTTTTTTGTTTATAGCGCAAAAAATAAAAAACCTTTAGAGGTGATCAAATACCACCAAAAGAAAGCTCTATTTGTGGGGAAAAAGGATGTAAATTTTGTTTGGGTGCAAGGTCGCACGACCACGCAATTGTCAGTTAAAGCCATGCAGTGCCGAATCGCAAAAAGTGCTCTGGTCAGGAAGGGGGTAAATCCTTCCTGACCAGAGCGGGTGGGTAAAGTGGGTAAAGTGTTGCGAAGGTAATGCACAAGGCTGGTGTGCCCTCTGTTTGCTTTTCTTTTTAGAGTTTCCTTTGGGTTTCCCCTGACCTGTTAGGAGTGGCAGCACAGCTGGCGTGGTTGTTTGATTAGTGAAGACTGCTTTACACCATTCCTTCCGATCTACCGCACGGCCACCTCTCAAGCGCAGGAGTTTTTATTTATTTGGGCTTTTTCTGTGTTGACACGATACTGGGTCTGCCCACCTCCAGACCCAGTGGATCCAGCGTTGTCCTGCTAAGATCCTCTTCTCTTCTGCCCCAGCTCGGCCCTGCACTGCCATTTTCTTGTGTGACATCATTAGGAAGCTGCCAGCTCTTCTGGATTCAGCTGGGGGGTTCTCCCGATGATGATCCCCCTCCTCCTTTCTAAATGAAGAACAAGACAGAGTGGGTGAAGTTCACATCATTCACCTAGGCAAGTGACATGCACAGGGGGCAGGCCAGAGCTTTTTTATTAGAAAAAGATAATTAAAAGAATAAAAGCCCTATTTTCACAGCGAAGGGGAGGAGCGGTGAAGAGAAGGCACATCAAATTGAGGGTGAAGATCCGCTTTAAGGAATCCTAAAATGGCATTGGGCAGTGGTTGGACCCTTGACGTGGAGCCAAACTCTGCAGCGTTCTTCTGGAAGGCCATGGGTAAGGGGTTAAGGGGATCTCAAAGCCTTGATGCCGTGTACTCAAAGGACATAGTTGGAATGCCACTTGGTGTCATTCGACCCAAAAAGAAGCAGTGCTGGATCCTTGAATGAGAACAGCACTGTACAGGAGATGTATAGTAGCTTAGTTTGTTTCAAATGAATGACTTACAAAACATTGGCACCACCAGATCAGCATGGCAGCCACAAATTCAGCATTTTCAGAGTGATTGACCTACGATAGCAACCCATAGATTTCTCCCAATGTAGGTTTCCTCCTTAAGTCAAGGCATTTTTTTTTTCTGTAACATTAGGCATTCATTTTAACAATTCTGTTTTGATTACTTCACAAATTCTCAAATGTGTTTAAATGAAGTCTGGCAAATGTCAATTTAAAGACAAAACAATAGAACGCAGTCTTATCAAAATAACTGAAATACACAAGTTAATTCTAAGATCCCCTCTGAAGTTTCATATGAGACACATTGTGAATTTGCAAAGCAATCTGTTATTTTTTTTTTTTTATTCCGTCATTTGATGTCAGTTGTTTATCAACTCCAAAAGAAGTCATATCACAGAACTACTAATTAATTGTCTAATTTATTTTTGGTTGTGGTTTTTTGACTTTATAATAAGACATTAGGGGATAAATGGAATGGAACGCTTCAATTTATTCGAATAACAAAGCTATAGATTTGTGGCTCGTGAAACTGCAGAGGCCATTGAGCCTTCTAACAGTTATAAAAACGAAAAGTGTGTAACTTGGGACATATCGTTCTCGTCGTATTCCATCTTACATTTTTACTGCAGAAGTTTTTGCTGTAGGAACAAGTGATGCAAATTACAATGAAAGGTATACACCAGACAGACATGAACCTTACATTTAAATAATCAATCCACTTAAAGGTGAAATTTGGTAATCCTGACAATTCCTGCCCAACAAACAGGCAGTTGCTACCAAATGTAATCATTCATTAAAAGTATAAATATTCTTGTTGTTACATTGGTTGTACCACTATATCCTAAAATACGCATATTTTTCTCCAGGCCCCTGATGAGGTCAGAAGAATAAAACTCGGAGGGCTGAGTCTGGAGACTTGACCACGCATGTACAGGAGGAGTCATATATCTGTGTTCCCCATAAACGTTTACTGTACAAAATAAGGTCCGCTGGCATGGACCATAGGGTGAGTACATGGATTGAAAACTGGCTACAAGGGCGTGTTCAGAGGGTGGTGATAAATGGGGAGTACTCCGAATGGTCAGGGGTGGGTAGTGGGGTCCCACAGGGTTCTGTGCTGGGACCAATCCTATTTACTTTGTTCATAAACGACCTGGAGGATGGGGTAAACAGTTCAATCTCTGTATTTTCGGACAATACTAAGCTAAGCAGGGCAATAACTTCTCCGCAGGATGTGGAAAGCTTGCAAAAAGATCTGAACAAATTAATGGGTGGGCAACTACATGGCAAATGAGGTTCAATGTAGAAAACTGTAAAATAATGCATTTGCGTGGCAAAAATATGAATGTAATCTATACACTGGGGGGAGAACCTCTGGGGGAATCTAGGATGGAAAAGGACCTGGGGGTCCTAGTAAATGATAGGCTCAGCAATGGCATGCAATGCCAAGCTGCTGCTAACAAAGCAAACAGAATATTGGCATGCATTAAAAAGGGGATTAATTCCAGAGATAAAGCGATAATTCTTCCGCTCTACAAGACTCAGACTCCGGCCGCACCTAGAGTATACTGTCCAGTTCTGGGCACCAGTTCTCAGGAAGGATGTACTGGAAATGGAGCGAGTACAAAGAAGGGCAACTAAGCTAATGAAGGGTCTGGAGAATATTAGTTATGAGGAAAAGTTGTGAGCACTGAACTTATTCTCTCTGGAGAAGAGACGCTTGAGAGGGGATATGATTTCAATTTATAGATAGCTTACTGGTGACCCCACAATAGGAATAAAACTTTTTTGCGGAAGGGAGTTTAACAAGACTCGTGGCCACTCATTAAAATTAGAAGAAAAGAGGTTTAACCTTAAACTACGTAGAGGGTTCTTTATTGTAGGAGCGGCAAGGATGTGGAATTTCCTTCCACAGGCCGTGGTCCCAGCTGGGGGCTTTGATAGTTTCAAAAAATCATTAGATAAGCACTTGAATGACCACAACATACAGGGATATACAATACTGACATATAATCACACACATAGGCTGGACTTGATGGACTTGTGTCTTTTTTCAACATCACCTACTATGTAACTATGAAAATTGTATGAATGAATGAAGGCACAATCTGTCCCAGAGAATCCACAACTAATAAGGTGGATTGCAGACTAAGTCTAACATCGCTTAACTGGAACTCAGGTCCTCCTAACCTCCTGCTTACACCTGCACATTCAGTTTCCTAATGCCAGATAGTAATTCCCCATTGACATTAGATTCCTCTGGAAGGAGTGCCACCTTTACTATGGAACAATAATAGAATAAGTCACAAAAGTTGATGAAGATAATTGCTTAAAGAGTAACTGCTGCTGGCTTCCCCATTTTTTTTTTTTTACCTGATGGTGGTATTTGCACATTTCAGATGCTCACCTATCCAGTGGATCCAGTGTTGACCCACGGAGATCGTCTCATGCCTGGCCACAGCGCTGCCACGTGCCGCCCATGTTCTCTCTGACGTCAGTGAGAGGCCCATTGGCTTTTCCGCTTTCAGCGATACGACAATAGGCCCAACCCATCCTCCTGTTCTTTAATGAAAAGCTATGCCTCCTGGGGTTTGTACATATCTCAAGAGGCGGGCAGAGCGCGCTTCATTCGCCTAAAGCGCGTGACGTCCATTGGGCGGTGGAGCGGATTTCCAATAAAAAAAAAAGATGTAAACAAAAGGAAAAACAATAAAACATGCTCTAATCCTGCAGAGTAGGGAGGAGGGGTAGAGAGGCGGGATCGGAAGGTTGAAGGTCCGCTTTAAAGAATGAAAGAAAGCCACCTACTAACCAAGCTTTAAATGTTGCCTGCCCATTATGTTTGAGAATTCTATGGTATTAATTTGATTTCAATGGTAGTGCACCCCCTAAAGAACCGCTGGTGCAATTGGTCCTATTTCCTCCTTTGTAGCACACACAACCAGGCACACAGCATTTTTTTCATTCTTTTACTGGCTCAGAAAACAGTATGGGAACAATGAACTTGCATAGGGGTAGGGAGCTTGTAATACGCTGAAACTGTAAAACTGTACAACTTGAGGAGTCACTAACTTCTGGCTGCATTGTATAAGCTTCTGAATGCACTGCACACACTTCTGGTTGCACTTGAATGAAAGAGATATCCCACTGGATCCTAGGGCTGACTGTGACCTGTACTTCTTACAGGGTTTAAAGCTACACACTGTCATGCTTTGCAGTATTGGAGTCTTGCACTCACTAAGCCACAAGATCATCAGTTGCCTCCTGCTTATATCCACCAAGCTCTCTGGATAGCTTGGGCTCTCTCCAACAACTTCCTCTCAGCTCTCTCCTGTGAGCTTTCTCCTGACCCAACATGGACTAGGTTTTTCAAATAGGTTCCCCCAGCTAAACATAGCCTCAATATCCACTGGCTGGCTTCCTCCCAGACTTCAGCCCCCCCCAAGGGGTAAAATCCCTGCACAGGGGTCTCACCCTGCAGAACTGGACCCAGGAACATTGCACCCTGCTGCTCAGGCCTTAGACTGCTTATGAGCTCTCCGTCCACCTTCTGGGCACACCTCCCCGGAGATTGACTAGAGTCCATATATATTAAGGCTGACTGCTCTGCTCCCCCTTCTAGCCTCTAAAAGACAAGGGGAGTAGCAGAACAGCCTATGAAACACTGAGCAGCCCTAAGCAATCAACCCATGCTCCCCTGCTTACAGGGTAGTTAAACAAAATTTGCCTGGCGGCCTACTCTAAACTGAGAGGGTGCTACATAATGTTTAATGTATTTATTCGCTCAAGTTACTTGATAAGTTGTAGCCCTGCAATTTTTTTTATGTAACAATTGTTAAAGTATGCAGGCTACGAGCAGACAATTGTGACCATGCAACAGAGTTAAACGTCCAATGTGCAAAGGGCCTAAAGTGCTGCATAAAATTGTTAATGCCCCAGAAAATATTTGTAATAATAAAAAAAAAAAATGATAATAATAAATATCAAAATTTCTTGGTGGGTGAGTGGCAGATTGGAGAAGATGGGCTGCAGTTGCATGCAAACTGCCCTAAATAATGGCCACATGTGAATCTGAGCTTTCAAAATTAAAATAACTGAAAGAAGGAGGAGGACCAGGAACAGTCAGGCTGGGGATAAATACACTAATGCTGGCCAAACGCGCACAGAATTTTGGCCGAAACTGGTCGATTTCGGAAAGATCGTTCGACAATCGTGCCATTAGTGGACACAACTTTCGCAACGATTTTGACCGTGGGCCTGGCTAATGTCAATGGATCCGGACTGAAAACTTTTACCGTTTCAACTATAATGTATACGTGTGTATGTTGTAATCAAAACAAAAAGAATATTCTGTCTTGTATGATTTCTATATGTTTTTATTGTTGTTCAACGATCACTGTGATTCTGGAAACGATTTTATTTTGTCAGTTAGTGGCCAATTCGCTTTCGACCGACGAATAATTGTTCAGTCTGCAAACACCCAATGGCCAGCATTAGGCTCCATGCACAGTAGCTTATGTTAAAGCTCCTAGCAGCTGCTTTGAGCATTTTGTTTTCTGCCCCTAGAAGCAAATAGTGTTATCCTATGTGCCCATACATATTTTAGGTTAGAAGCATTTTTCAAGCTTCAGCTTCCTAGGAGCAGAAAAAAAAGTTTTTTTGTATTTTTGGGAGTGATTTGCCAGCAGAAAAAAAATCTGACAGCGCCTAGAAGCTCCTAAACACTGTTAGGAGCTGCTAAGCACTGGTTTCCAGCATTTTTTATTTTTTTTCAATAATTTTTTGTTTCAATAATGTTTATTGAGAGGTTAACAGATAACAGAGATCATACAACATTAGAACAATTGTATACATCATCAGACATTGAGATCCCATGAGTGAGGCACATGGTTAGATACAATTGGTACAATAGGGTGTAGGTACGGTATATATGAAAGGACCTTTTAAACAGAGTGCACCATATTAACAGTCGGGAACCAGGTTAGGAGTATAGTCTGGTCTCCCTCGACACCCCAACTGGGATCAAGCTATGTCTGGGAGGGAGACCTTACCTCCCATCCTCTGTTCCTTCCCAAAGGTACTAAATCTGGTTACAAACTGTCCTGTATCACATCTCAATGTTAATATTTCAATCAGCATGCATTTTTTTGTTTTGTGGGCCGCAGGTGTCCTAAACTTCCAAAAGCGTTTGACACAGATCCCCACACACGGCTCATGGGTAAGGTAAAGTCTACAGGTTTGGAAAGATCTTTTTGTAAATTGATAGAAAACTGGCTAAAAAAACGAATTCAGAGAGTAGTGGTTGTTGGTTAAAGCGGAGTTCCACCCAAATTTTGAACAATATCTGTATGTATTCTCTTCCTTGCCTAGATGCTTTAATCGCCGTAATTACCTTTTATTTTTCTATTCTTCTTTGCACTTCCTGGTTCTCCTCCCGTGGGAGTAGGCGTGTTTCTAGCCTCTCCCAGACTCCTGGGAGCTAGTCTCAGGCTTCCCAGGATGCCACTGAGCATGTGCGGGAACGAGCGGTGAATGCTGGGAGCACAGCATTCACCACATCCAGGAAATAAATGCTTGTGGGCTTCAAATGCCCACAATGAAGATGGAAACCGCCTGCAGTGAATAATATAAGTTATTCTTTCCGACGAAATCTGACACAGGCGGACATATTACACACAATATGTGAGTATGTAATGCTGAGAAGAAAAGTTTGTGAATGAACTCAAAAAAAAAAAAAAACGATAGATAGGTGGACCCCCGCTTTAATGATTCTTACTCTTAATGGTCTAAGGTTATCAGTGGTGTAAACCAAGGTTCAGTGTTGGGATCCTTACTTTTTAATACCTTTATAAATGATATAAGGTCTGGGATTAAAAGTACCATTTCAGTCTTTGCTGATGACACCAAACTTTGGAGTGGAATAACATCCCTACAGGATGTCTCCAATTTACAAGCCGACCTCAATGCTCTGTTTCATTGGGCAACTAAGTGGCAAATGAGGTTTAATGTTGATAAATGTAAAGTTATGCATTTGGGGACTAAGAATATGCATGTATCATACATACTAGGGGGTGTACCAAAGTGATAAGAGGCATGGAGGAGCTCAGCTATGAGGAAAGATTAGAAGAACTGATTAAGGGGGGAGATTAATGGGGGATATGATCAACATGTAAAATACATAAGTGGTCCATATAGTGAACTTGGTTTTGCGTTTTTCACTTTAAGGTCATCACAGAGGACAAGGGGGCACTCTTTATGACTAGAGGAAAAACAATTTCATCTCCAAATCCAGAAAGGTTTCTTTACAGTAAGAGCTGTGAAAATGTGGAATAGACTCCCTCCAGAGGTGGTTCTGGCTAGACATGTGCACAGCCAAAAAAATTGGTTCATTTTCGTTTTCGTTTCATTCATTTATTTTTTTTTTCCGTTTTTCGGGTCATTCGTTATCATCGCGATTCGTAAATTCGTTCATTCGTAAATATATAAATGCGTTCATTCGTACGTTCGTACATTTGTAAATTCAAACATTTGTTCATTCGTACATTTTACATTTGTACATTCGTAAATTCGTACATTCGTACATTTGTACATTTGTAAATTAGAAAATTCGGAAATTTGTAAATTTTCTTTGAAAATCCGAAAACCCGAAAATTCAAAAATCTGAAATAGTAACTAACTATTAAATGATAGGTATTGTAATTTCCTTTCAAATTTGACTGTCAGTGAACGTAACAAATATGAATTTATCCGAAGTTACGAATTATCCAAAACAAATGCTGCACCTAAACAAATGCAACGGAACAAATTAATAATAAATAATAATAATAAAAGGTTGTTATTATTATTATTGTTATTTATTATTATTAATTCATTACGTTCCATTCCGTTTTTTCGGATCATTCATAACTTTGGATAAATTTGTATGTGTTACGTTCACTAACAGCCAAATTTGAAAGGAAATTACAATACCTATAATTTAAAAGTTACTAGTAATTACTAATAGTTAAATTATTATTAGTTAACTATTATTTCAGATTTCCGAATTTTCGAATTTACAAATTTACTAATTTACTAATGTACGAATGTACAAATGCCCAAATTTACGAATGTCCAACTTTATCGAATTTACGAATATTCAGAAAAAAATCGTTAAACGGGTTTTCGTAAATTCGGATATTCCCGAAATTTGTCGAAATTCGTTAAAAAACGAATTTGGAACGAAACGAATTGCACATGCCTAGTTATGGCCAGCTCAGTAGATTGCTTTAAGAAAGGCCTGGATTATTTCCTAAATGTACATAATATAACTGGGTACTAACATTTATAGGTAAAGTCGATCCAGGGAAAATCCAATTGTCTTTCGGGGGATCAGGAAAGAATTTTTTCCCCTGCTGTAGCAAATTGGAGCATGCTCTGCTGGGGTTTTTCGCCTTCCTCTGGATCAACTGTGGGTATAGGATTGTGTATATGGGATTGTATTTTTTATTTATTTTTGGTTAATCTCAATGGACTTGTGTCTTTTTTCAATCTAACTATGTAACTATGTAACCATTGTATAGCCGGCCACCACATCCTTAACAATGGATGACTCCCGGTTTCCTGCTGACAGTTGAATGTAAACAACACAATTGCCAGCAATAAAAATCGAGATTAAAAAAAGCATGGGGTCCCCCCCCCCAATCCACATTAGGCCTTTTTGAATCTGGTACGGATTTTAAGGGAAACCCCACGCCAGAAATTAAAAAAAAAAAATGGTGTAGGGTCCCCCCAAATCCATACCGGTGACATCACTGGGTGGCCCCGCCCCTTAGATTATTTTACAGCGGGAGGCAGCAGAGCTGTCAGATGGCGGGAGACTTCACTGGGTACAAACTTTTTTTTTTTTCGGGTTGGCAGCCGGCGTTCATCGTGATTAATAATGGATCTTCACCAGGGGACATTGTTTTTGCTTTTTGGGGTTATTTTTAAATAAAGGAATTGTCAAAAACTGTGTGTGCATTTTTATTTATGTTTTGGCACTTTTCTGATACAATGTACCCCATACTTACTCACATAGGGGGCGGGGGGGGATCTGGGGGCCCCCTTGTGTGCAATAAGGAGTACATTGCACTTTATTGCTAAATATTTATTTTGCATAGTATCAGGAAATTTACAGCATATTGCACTTTTTTTTTATATATATATAATTTTTGTATATGCACATTGGATATAAATTTGTATATGCACATTTGATTTTTGGCATAGCGCTGCACTTATTTTGTATCATCCCCTTGTAAAAGGGGGCTTCCAGATTCCGTCACCCCCCGCACCCCCACAACCACCATCAACATAGGGACAAGGTGCTTTGGAGGGGGACCCCTACCCCAAAGCACCCCACCCCATGTTGAGGGCATGTGGCCTGGTATGGATCAGGAGGAAGGGCACTCGCTCGCCCAACCCCCTTCCCTGAACTGTCAGGCTGGATGCTTGGATAAGGATCTTGTTTGGAATTTGGGAGGAACTTGTGCCAATAAAAAAAAAAAAATGGTGTGAGGTTCCCCTAAAATCCATGCCAGATCCGTAGAGCCTGGTAAGGATTTTTCTCAATTTTTTATTGCCAGTAATTGTTTTGTTTACGTTAAGCTGTCAGTGGGGAACCCCGCTGACAGCTGATGACTCCTCCGTTGTCAAGGACACGGTGGCCGGCTTTCCAGCCTGCTCCTGAACAACCAGCGATTCACTGGTTGTTACGGACGCCGGTGGCCACCCGCTCCTTAACAAAAATATTACCGTTCCTAAACACTTTTGAAAACGCTCCTTGACACCGCTCAAACTAAATTTTAGCATTTTATATCCACCATTTTGTTTTTGCGGTTTTGGAGCATCTAGCGTGCATGGAGTCTAAATAATGCTGGATGTTAGACATGTGCACTGCCGAAAAATTAGTTTTGTTTTTGTTTCTTTCATTTTTGTTTTGTTTTTTCGTTTTTCGGGTCATTCGTTATGATCGCAATTCGTAAATTCGAAAATCTGTAAATCCGTAAATTCGAAAATCCGAAAAAAAGAAAAAAATTCCAAAATTTTAAACAATAACTAACTAACTAACTAACTAACTAACTAACTAATAATAACTATTACTATTAAATTATAGGTATTGGAATTTCCTTTCAAATTTGGCTTTTAGGTGTCCGTTTATGAAGCAGTGATCAGCGGTGATCCCGAGGATCACCGCTGATCACAGTCCATAAACAGTTTATGAAACAGTGATAATCGGGGGAGAACATGTTTGAACTTGTTCTCCCGCCGATTATCTCTACACACGGAGAATCCTCATTGAATGACAGTAACGGCCAGTTTATGAAGCGGTGATCTCACCGCTTCACTGGTAATCTGTGTCACAATTCACACTCCCAGGTTCACCAGCTCAGAGGTGGTGAATCGGGAGTGAAGAGGAAATCTGGGGGGATCTGAGGGGGAAGGAGGAAGATTTTTAACTTCCTTATGCCTTGTTCAGACCCCCCAACACTGTAAGCATGTTCCCATGTCATATTTATGTGTATACATATATATACATATATACATATAATGTGTATATGTATATATATATAATGTGTGTGTATATACATGTATATATAATGTGTGTGTGTGTATACATATGTATATAATGTAGGGGGACTCATTATTTTATTAACATTAATCGTCCGTGTATTGAGCTTAATAAACTGACATCTCTGTATTTCTGGTGCTGTAATCTCGTAAAGTCTCACGAGATTCCAGTATCAGGGGCCGTTCTCCACTGTTTTTGAAGCATTTGTAGATCTCTTCACTCCTCTGAAGGTGAAGCGATCTACAAAGCTTCATAAACAGGCACACAGAGGAGAAAGATCTTCACTGTGAATGCCGGAGAACGAAGCAGTGAATAGATTTCACTGCTTCATAAACGGACACCATAGTGAACGTAATGAATACATATTTATCCGAAGTTACGAATTATCAAAAATAACGAATGCCACATCTAAATAAATAGAACGGAACAAATTAATAATAAATAATAATAATAATAAAAAGTATTTATTGTTATTATTGTTATTTATTATTATTAATTTGTTACGTTCCATGCGCTTAGATATGGCATTCATTATTTGGGATAATTCATAACTTTGGATCAATTCGTATTTTTTACGTTCCCTAACAGCCAAATTTGAAAGGAAATTACAATACCTATAATTTAGTAGTTAGTAATAGTTAAGTTATTGTTAGTTAGTTATTAATTCAGATTTTTAAATTTTCAAATTTCCGATTTTACGAATTTTCAAATTTATGAATATTCGAATTTACGAATATTCGGAAAAATTAGTTAAACTGGTTTTCGTTAATTTGGATATTTCCAAATTAACAAATTTGTCGAAATCTGTTAAAAAAACGAATTCAGAAATGAAACGAATTGCACATGTCTACTGGATGTCCTCCAGCCAGGAAATGAGTCGGGCTCTATCTGACTTGCTGCATCTTCTAAAGCACGAGAAGCTCACAATCTGCATTGAATTTAAAGTAAGCCATTTCAGTCCAGCAGAGGAGCCTGTACATCTGTGCAGGATTGAAGAGAAGGCTGAAAGTTCAGCTCTAATAACAAACATCAAAAATTTCAACTTGTACAGAAGTCATTTCCCACGTCTACCTTTAAAGTGATCCTGAAAAAGGAGTGCATTCAATGTGCTGGAATCAGAGACTTTTGCAAAAAAAAAAAAAAAAAGAACAAAAAAGTCATAATTGATTTCCCGGTAATAGAGGTCCATATGAATGAATACTTCTACTTCATTGACACAATGTTTTCTTTCTTCCTAAAGTGCAGTATTTAATAGAAATCAGATTTTCCCAGCAGTTGGCTGGTAGCTTTTGTTATATAAAAAGTTTGAAAAGTGCAGAAACATGAAAATTGAAATGAATGCCCAAGGTGATACAAAGCAGCAGACAAAGCTCTGGGTGAAATAGCTTCCTCTTTGTTACCGGGGGTTTTTGGTGAGCATTTAGGACGGGATATGAGAAAACTGTTAACGTGAAATAAATTTAAGACCACTCAGCAGATATCATGAACTTTCTAAAACTCCTAAGGGCTTCAACTTTTTTTTTTATTTCCTGAAGCTTGGAAATATGTTTTACTATGATTCCTCTGTTATTTGTAGAATTTAAGACAGAGTTTATTTGGTTTACTTTTTATTTTTATTTCTTGGGGGGGATGTTTGAAATACATTTAAAGCCTCGTACACTGACATCACTGCCCAAATATGGCCACTGACAAATACAGGCAGAGACTTATCCATCATGCCAGAGATGTAACTAGAACCCTCAGGGCCCCAGTGCAAGAAACCATAAAGGGCCATCCTGGGGCCCTTGCCACTGATCCAGACCCTTTACTCCCATTGCAGGGCCCTTTATTGTGGTCCCACAGCAGAACCCTTCCACGTGTTCTGTAGTGGGCCCCGTTCCTGCATGGTTGCCTACCTCTCCAAAAATCTGATTTCTATTAAATAAGTCAGGTACACGTTTTTGGTTTTTTTTATGTGTTCAGCCAGCCATTGTAGGGGCAGAATGTAACTTAACCACTTACGGACCGCCTGCCGTCATTATACGTTGGTACTTTGAAGAGCTAGCTGCCATAACCCCGGTACCCTCTTCTTCAGTGGGCGGTCCGCTTTCAGATAAAAGTGGTCTCTGCAGCGGTATCACCACTAGATCACTTTTACCGCCGGCGGGAGAGGGGCCCCCCTCCCGCCATGCTCTGGTGCCCTCTGCCGCTTACCGGAGCTGTCAGTAGTGATGGAGGCGATCGGGTCATCTTCCGTGTGTGGTATGGAGACGAGTGAGGGGAAGATGGCCCCCACTCATCTCCATACCATTGTAAAATGTCACTTCCGCCCATAGCTCTTAAAGATTTAAAACATGCAACCTGTGGAATTTTTTAAACGTCGCCCATGGAGATTTTTAAGGGTAAAAGTTTGTTGCCATTCTACGAGCGGCCGCAATTTTGAAGCGTGACGTGTTGGGTATCAATTTACTTGGCGTAACATTATCTTTCACAATATAAAGCAAGGATGTGGAATTTCCTTCCACGGGCGGTGGTCTCAGCGGGGAGCATTGATAGCTTCAAGAAACTATTAGATATTCACCTGAATGACCGCAACATACAGAGATATACAATGTAATACTGACACATAATCACACACATAGGTTGGACTTGATGGACTTGTGTCTTTTTTCAACCTCACCTACTATGTAACTATGTAACTATGTAACTAATAAAAAAAATTGGGCTAACTTTACTGTTGTCTTATTTTTTAATTCAAAAAAGTGTATTTTTTTTTAAAAAAAAGTGTGCTTGTAAGATTGCTGAGCAAATACATGAGTGACAGAAAGTATTGCAACGACCGCCATTTTATTCTCTAGGGTGTTAGAAAAAAAATATATAATGTTTGGGGGTTCTACCCCTTTGCACATCTCTGCACCCCCCAGAATGCCTCTGTACCCCTAGCACACCTCCACACCCCCAGCACACTTTTGTACCCCTTTTCACATTGCTAAACCTCCTACAAATATCTCTGCAGTTCCCAGCATCCTCCGTACCCTCCACCGCCCCCATACCCCTCTGCAATCCCCACCACACCTCAACAACCCTAAGCACATCTATGCACTCTGCTGCACATTTCTGCACCCCCACACCTCTGTACCCACCCCCCACACATACATCTGCACCTCTGTATCCCTCCAGCACACCATTGTACACCGCAGCAAGTGAACTTGGCACCCCGCACACCCCTAAAGCTCCTTTCACACGGGGCAGACCCGTCAGCAGAATCCACTTGCTCAATGGGGGATCTCTCCGCTGATTACTGCTGAGCAAACAGATATGTCCGTGTCCGTGTCTGCTCCGCTGATGCAGAGCGGACATGGACACAGCCCACTGCTCTCTATGGGCTGTTGGATGGAAACCGACCGCCTGTCCATTTCCATCTGACTGTCATCCAATCAGATCTGCCAGACGGATGGGGAATGCATCTCCCATCTGTCTATTTTTAGCGGACAGGATCGGATAGTGGCGGGTGTCAGCGAACATAGGTCCGCTAACATCCACCGCTCCATAGAGAGCAATAGATGGTCCGATCGACTGTGCCTGAATAACGGATAGGCGGACCTGATCAGTCCACTCCACCTCCAACCCCCAGCACATCTCTGTACCCCCCCCACTTTCACCTTATCGCCACTCAGTTGAATGTTGATGACAGTCTGTGGTTCTCCCCCTGCACTTCCTCCTGCACCTCAGATTATTTCCGTTGCAGTTTACTATGCAGTGGGGGGTGGGGTGGGAGGGGTCGAATGGCAGCCACGGGATCTCTCTTAAGCTAGTAGTTCACTACCCGAGTGTGTACAGTGGAGAGGGGAGGGGCCTTGCAACTTTGCATTTTTTAAATTGATAAAAATAAACTATTCAATTATGTATTTTTAAAACATTCTTACTTTATGGCATATCTTCACACCACATTTGCACAGTACTGTATGTGTATATATATATATATATATATATATATATATATATATATATATATATATATATATATATATATATTTACCGGTTCCTGACCAGCTCACGTCTTTTTATTGGGGCAGTACGGGTACAGGGTTCCTTTAAGAGCCACCAGTGGGCACGGCGGGGGGACCCCAAGCTCGTGGCCGGCGGCTAGGCGCGATCTCGTGCACGAGCGCCAGCATGGAGATTTGTGTGTGTAAACACACACATCCTCCTGCTGTCAGAGGAGAGCAGACATGTCCTTTGTTCCTAGTAAGTAGGAACGGTGAAATGTCTCCTCTCCTACTCAGTCCTATACCCATACAGTTAGAACACACTGGGGGAACACACATTTAACCCCTTGAGCATCCCCTAGTGTTAAACCCTTCCTTACCAGTGTCATTTACACAGTAATCAGTGCATTTTTATAGCACTGATCGCTGTATAGATGTCAGTGGTCCCAAAAATGTGTCAAAAGTGTCTGATGTGTCCGTTGCAATGTTGCAATACCGCTAAAAATCTCAGATCACCGTCATTACGAGTAAAAAAATAATAATAATAAAAATGCCATAAATCATCAGGAGCAGTAATCGCTGTCATCTTCTAGTGAACCCATCCCCCCACAGTTAGAATCACTCCCTAGGACACACTTAACCCCTTGATCGCCCCCTAGTGTTTAACCCCTTCTTTGCTAGTGTCATTTACACAGTAATCAGTGCATTTTTATAGCACTGATTGCTGTATAAATGACAACTGTCCCAAAATAGTGTCAAAAGTGTCCGATGTGTCCGCCATAATGTCGCAGTCATGATAAAAATCGCATATTGCTGCCATTACTAATAAAAAAAATTAATAATAAAAATGCCATAAATCTTTCCCATAGTTTGTAGACGCTATAACTTTTGTGCAAACCAATCAATATACGCTTATCGCAATTTTTTTTTTTTTTTAACCAAAAATATGTAGAAGAATATATATTGGCCTAAACTGATGAAGAAATTTGTTTTTTTTAAAAAAACATTTTTTTATTACAGCAAAAAGTAAAAAATATTGTTTTTTTTTTCAAAATTGACGCTGTTTTTTTGTGTATAGCCCAAAAAATAAAAACCGCAGAGGTGATCCCATAGCACCAAAAGAAAGCTCTATTTGTGGGGAAAAAAAGGACGTAAATTTCATTTGGGTACAGCATTGCATGACTGCACAATTACCAGTTAAAGCGGCGCAGTGCCAAATTGTAAAAAAGTGCTCTGGTCAGCAAGGGGGTAAAACCTTCCGGATCTGAAGTGGTTAAATACAGTACATATATACTGTATATTCAAATATCCTTTATGTTGAGTTGAGGTTTAAAACCACCATAAAGATGATTACTACTAAACGGGGAGTTCAGCCTGGTGGGGGCCCAGATCCTTCACCATTCTCTTATATTCTTACCCTCTTCCATCCCTTCCAGCCAATTAGGGAGAAGAAAGAAAGAAAAAAAAACGTTTCCCTTTGTCTCTACCACGACAATTCATCTTCCCTCTTCAGACATCTTCTTCTTTACTGTTCTTTTACACCTTTGACCTCTAAAACTACACTATATTACCAAATATATTGGGACGCCTGCATTTACACGCACATGAATTTTAATGGCATCCCAGTCTTAGTCCGTAGGGTTCAATATTGAGTTGGCCCACCCTTTGCAGCTATAACAGCTTCAGCTCTTCTGGGAAGGCTGTCCACAAGGTTTAGGAGTGTGTCTATGGGAATGTTTGATCATTCTTCCAGAAGCGCATTTGTGAGGTCAGGCACTGATCTTGGACGAGAAGGCTTGGCATGGAGTCTCTGCTCTAATTCATCCCAAAGGTGTTCTATTGCGTTGAGGTCAGCAAGCTCCATAAAGACGTGGATGAGCGAGTTTCGGGTGGAGGAACTTGAATGGCCTGCACAAAGTCCTGACCTGGATAGAACACCTTTGGGATGAATTAGAGCAGAGACTTGAGCCAGGCCTTCTCCTCCACATCAGTGCCTGACCTCACAAATGGACTTCTGGAAGAATGGTCAAACATTCCCATAGACACACTCCTAAACCTTGTGGACAGCCTTCCCAGAAGAGTTGAAGCTGTTATAGCTGCAAAGGGTGGGCCAACTCAATATTGAACCCTATGGACTAAGACTGGGATGCCATTAAATTTCATTGGCGTGCAAAGGCAGGCGTCACAATACTTTTGGTAATATAGTATAATTATGTTCTGTAATGAACTTTCCTAAATATATAAAAGGATTAAATTTTCTGTTCATAGTATTAAAAATAAGTTTTTGCTGATTTAGATGCTTTCCCTTATCTTATAATAGAATTTGAGACCAAAAAAAAGCATGCTTTATTTAGGCTGCATAAAAATACAAATGTCACATCATAGTATAGTTTTTGAAAAGTTTTATAACATGTGTCATGTATAATTAACTAACATGTAAAAATACCCTATGACATTTTAGCGGTATACTGTACATATTTACTTGTTGAAGAAACCGATAAATAGAAATTATTCTAAAAAAAAAAAAAAAAAACACCAACAAAACACATTATAAAAAAGCATAATAACTGAAGTTTCAAAATAGAAAAAAAATCTTTTATAATAAGAAATGAAAATGTTTAAATACTTATAAGTAGTATTTATTTTATGGTCAAAAATATATTATTTTTTAATAAATGTATACGTTTTAACATGTAGGAATAATCATTTTCCATCTCTTGAAAAGGGTCATTCCAGGCATCTAGAAATAAAGATTTTCTTCCACATGAAATCCTCATCCTGAACACCAAATGTCAGACTATCGGACTAAGGGTCATTGCAGGATCTTGTACACGGGATTATCACTTGTAACATTTGATCACGCCAACTTGCTGCTGATGAATTAAATGTTAGCACGTTTGCCAAAGTGGGCTTACTCCTGGCTTTGCAACGAGAAGTGATGAACGAACCATCCCAGTGGAGACTTTATGGCAGCTGTATCTCATGTATCAAGTTCCCTTGCCCTTGAGTAGTAAAATGGAAAAACAGTTAATCTCCTTCTTTATTTCCAAAGGGGTTTGGGCTCTTTTCCAAAGCCTGATGAGTTGCCTTAAAATCTATTGAACTGGCCATTTCTTGACCTCATTACTGACTGCTATACTGCAGTGGACTCTTTTCGGTGGCAAGACTTGACTTTAAAATATAAGAGAGTGAGAATCAGATATTTCAGATTCTGCAGTGGCTGTCACTAGATAATGATTTTTCAAAGCTAAAGCATAAAATTGAACATACACCTTATTTCAAACTGAAATCTACTTTTATTTGACCAAATTAATTAAGAGCTCATGAGCTGAGACAAGATTTAACGGCAGTGTCATTTGTTTATATAAATAAAGTTAACTGATTTTGAATAGGTTCTTATGTAGCATGCTGTTTATAACTTAAAGTGGAGTTCCACCCACTTTTACAACTCTTCAGCATTACTTACTAAACTGTGCACTGTAAACAAATTGGATATTTTTTTATTTTTTTTCTCAGCACCTACTGTATATCTGCTGTATTCATTTTTCACTTCCTCCTCCCTGGCCGTGGCCCATTGCATCATTTCCTGTTTGCAATGCCTATGGAAACCTGACCTAAAGCCTATTACACTGCTTGTGCTGCACTGAGCATGTGCGAGATCTGCAAGGATGAGATCCAGGCAGAAATACAGTCTGGCTTCAGATGCCCACACTTAAGATGGCCACGGCCTGCTGTAGGTTTATAAAATAACAAACTACTGCTATAAACTAACAAAACAGACCTTAGTTTACAGACTAACTTTACTAGAATACATTAAGCTTGTGTATTATAGGGCTATTTTTATTTAAAAAGTATAATTTCGGCCGGAACACCACTTTAAGTTATGTTTTTCTGTCCGTTACAAAATGTTGCACACATAATGAGATATTATGCTAACTTTAACATGTCTTACAGTATACAGTACTTCACTTCATATGAACATGCAAAGTTGGATACATGTTACGACATTTTTCATAATTCGGGATGAGCCCAACACCCCCCCCCCGGTTCAGTTCGCAGCAGAACATGCGGACAGGCAAAGAATTTGTTTGAACACACAAACACCATTAATGTCTATAGGACACGAATGTGAAAAATCAAAAGTGCTCATTTTTTAAGGCTTATATGCAAGTTATTGTCATAAAAAGTGTTTGGGGACCCGGGTCCTACCCCAGGGGACATGGATCAATGCAAAAAAAAGTTTTAAAAACAGACGTTTTTTCGGGAGCAGTGATTTTAAAAATGCTTAAAGTGATACAATAAAAATGAAATATTCCTTTAAAAATCATGCCTGGGGTGTCCTTAGTATGCCTGTAAAGTTTTTTTCCTGTGTTTAGAACACTACCACAGCAAAATTACATTTCTAAAGGAAAACATTTCATTCAAAACTACTCGCAGTTGTAATGTATTGTCGGGTCCCGGCAATATAGATGAAAATTATTGAAAAAAATGGCATGGGTCCCCCCCCCCCAGTCCATTACCAGGTCCTTTGGGTCTGGTATGGATATTAAGGGGAACCCCGCACCCACATTTTAAAAAAAAATGGCGTGGGGGTCCACCAGGCCCCCAGGTACTGTATACTCTGAACAGCAGTATATATAGTTTACGGCCTGCCCTATATACTCTGCAGAAAATTGGGCCTTAGGGGTTGGTGGTACCAGAACACTGTAAACCCCTAACAGTTTCTCTTGGTGGGCACAGGAATGGGCCCTGCTGTGAAATACTATATCAAAAATTGTAATTACATGCCCCTGTTAAACAGGGGCAAAACAATTGGTGGTGGTGGTGGTACCAGAACACTGTAAGCACTCACAGTTACTCTTGTTGGGTGCAGGAACAGGCCCTGCTGTGAAATATTATATCAAAAATAGTAATTACCGTATTTATCGGCGTATAACATGCACTTTTTTCCCCTTAAAATCAGGGGAAAATCGTGGGTGCGTGTTATACGCCGATCACCGCCGATCTCCGCTGATTTTTTGCGATCGCGCCGACATACACATCTGAGTGTACAGATTTAAATACGGCACCAGCGAAGGGCGGAGCCGAGATACGCAAAACTGAGTGTACTCGGCTCTTTTCGGCTCCGTTCTCAGTCACGCCACTGGGCGTGACTGTGAGCGGCGCTGAAAAGAGCCGAGTACATTTGGCTATGTGTATCTCTGCTCTGCCGAGTCCCTCAGTGGCGCCATATTTAAATCTGTACACTTGGATGTGTATGTCAGCGCAATCGCGAAAAAACAGCGGAGATCGGCGGGGATTGCAAGGCTGCACTGGGGCAAGGCTGCAATGGACACTGGGGAAGGCTGCACTGACATGGCTGCAAGGCTGCACTGGGGCAAGGCTGCAATGGACACTGGGGAAGGCTGCACTAACAAGGCTGCACTGACATGGCTGCAAGGCTGCACTGGGGCAAGGCTGCAATGGACACTGGGGAAGGCTGCACTAACAAGGCTGCACTGACATGGCTGCAAGGCTGCACTGGGGCAAGGCTGCAATGGACACTGAGGAAGGCTGCACTAACAAGGCTGCACTGACATGGCTGCACTGAGAAGGCTTCAATGACACTGACAAGGCTGCATTGATGGGCATTTAAATGTAAGTTTTTTTTCCCTTAAACTTCCCTCCTAAAAGTTTTTTTCCTTAAAATTCCCTCCTAAACTTGGGGTGCGTGTTATACGCCGGCGTGTGTTATACGCCGATAAATACGGTATATGCCCCTGTTAAACAGGGGCATAAAAATTGGGCATTGGGTGGTGGTGGTGCAAAAACACTGTAACCCCTCACAGATACTCTTGTTGAGTGCAGGAATGGGCCCTGCATTGAAATATTATATAAAAAATTGTAACAAATTGCAGGAAAAAAAAAATCTGAGATATATCTCAGATTTCCAGCTTGTCGTGATTACAATCTGCCTAAACACCCTCCTACCTTTCAGGTGCTCTCCTCTTAATCTGCCAGGCCCTCTTCCTTGGCTACGCAGGAAACATTCTTTCTTAAAATTCTGCATCCCCTGCAGTCATTTTACCCTGATGTTTGCACTACTCAAATGCATGCATAATCCAGCAATATGTGTCAGAACGGTATTTTCTCTGGAGATATGACTGCATTACAATGCAGCACGGTGTAGTTGCATCTTTTTACTTTCCTTTATTCAAAATACTGTACAAAATAGATATTTTTCAACTTCATTATTCATGAATTTCACTTTAGGCAACCAGTATGATTGTATAAAAATTGTGCAGAGACCAGAAGAAGCCGCTGTAAAGAGATCCCACATAATGTAATACAATTGTAATTCTTAAAAAATAAACCCTTTCATTGCTTTACTAATCATTACATTCTATTTCCTTTTAATGCTGAATTTTCTTTATCTGAATCTTTACAATCAAAGCGAGGGGTGAGGGATTTGCTGCCTTGCCGTTGTAAGTACACAAAGGAGCGGTCAATCCCTTATACTCTGAATGCAAGCCATCGTGACCCCACCCCTGAGGGGTCATCATCACTACAACCCCTTCATTCAGGAGTCATTCAGGGAGCTATGGGTGAGGGATTCGCTGCCATGCCATTGTACAGTATGTACACAAAGGGTCGGGATGCTTGTGACATCATTGACCTAATATGACCACATGGCCATATTATGGCGATGTCATTTACTTAGATTGGTCATGTAGCCATATTAGGTCAATCTCTTATACAGTGAATACAAGCTTTCATGACCTCACCCCTGAGGGGTCATCACTACAACCCCTTTGTTCAGGGCTCATTAAATGAGCTACGGATGAGGCATTCTCTGCCCCGCCATTGTACAAGTACAGTGGTGGGCATGCTTGAGACATCATTGATCTAATATCACCACATGGCCATATTAGGCCAATGTCATTAATTTAGTGAGGTAATGTAGCCATATTAGGTCTATCCCCTATATTGTGAATGCAAGCTGTCATGGCCCCACTTTTGAGGGGTCATTACTAAAACCCCTTCATTTGGGGGATTTCCAATGAGCTATAGGTTAAGGGCTTACAAAGAAAGAAATGCACAAAGGACTTTGCATCCTGAGTGATACCATCATTCATCCAGGTGATATCTCGATCAGCTTTTTTTGTGCTTATATCTATTGTCATATCCCTGGAAGGTGAGTGTGACAGGAGTCACTTTGGGTGGGGGGTTTGTGCAACTCAGTTGACCTTGGAGAGCTCTGGAAACTCGGCCGGGCCCCTCTTATGTGTAAATCACCCTGTGTCCATTAGGGGCACAGGGTGACCGAGAACCCCACTATGATCTGTGCTAGCCAGACTCGCTGTACAGCCACACTGGAATGTTGCATATATGTATATATTGTGTGTTGTCTCATGCTGTTGTGGACTCTTTGCTGGGATCGTTTGGGGTGTGGTTGCAGTTCATTGTTTTATTGTGTCTGTCTGCCTTGGAAGAAAAGTATATCATGGGATGTATATCTACGTGGAGGGGGAACTCATCCAGCAGCCCCTCCCTGCTGATAATACTGTTTACTGATGAGTAGTTTGAATACACCTGACCTGTGGGTCTATGGTTATTGGACAGTTTACCCCACCCTGAATCCGGGGGGGGGGGGGGAGTGTCCCTGAGTTATATATCTGTTGTAACATGTGCTTGCATAAAAAGAGTTTGATATTTTTCACCCTACACTGAGTTACGGCTAGTGACTGGGCGAGCTAAGGGCTCTTGGATAATGCTGTTTCTGGACAAAGGAAGCATTTATGGCGGACATAGTCCTGTTGAGGACAAGGATTCGTCACAGTGAGTATGAACTATCTATGTCAATATGCTAACACTAGGTAGCACTTATTTGCCTCTTTTTTGATACTTATCATTCACTGGTTTACATTAGTCTTCATGCCCCTATGGTATTTCTTGTTGTTTTCTGCACTACGCTATGGGAGAACTATGCTCTCTCTCCTCTCCTACTTCTGGACCGCCCACTGTAGATATATGCCACTACTTTGACGTTAAATACCAATGTTATTGCAGCAGATAGTTGCCATAACCCCAGTATTTTTCATTTTTATTCACGGCGGGTAGTCCGCTTTAAGATAAAAGTGGTCTCCGCAGCAGATTTGCCGCAAAATCACTTTTATCAGCGGCAGGAGAGGTGGCCCCACTCCTGCCGCTTCGCGGTCTTCTCCGCCGCTTACCCGAGCCGTCGGTAGCAGCGGAGACGATCCGATGCTGTCCCCTGATGGACAGGAAGTCGAGTGAGGGAATAATGGCCCCCACTCGACTCTGTGCCATTGGATGACGGAAGTGACGTCAAACGTCACTTCCACCCAACGGCCTTAAAAGGACAATTTTTTTTAATTGAAAAAAAAGACATTATTATTATTATTTTTTTTTTGTTTATTGCTTTTAAGTGTAAATGAAAGATATGAGGTCTTTCTGACCCCAGATCTCACATTAAAAAGGGACTTTCGTGCTTTTTTTCTGTTACAAGGGATGTTTACATTCCTTGCAATAGCAATAAAAGTGATCCAGAATTTTTTTGTTTTTTAAAGGGACCGTGTAAAAAATAAAAAGTAAAATAAATAAGATTTTTTTTTTTAAAAGCGCCCCATCCCTTACGTAAGTCACACTCGCATATGTAAACAGTGTTTAAACCACACATGCGAGGTATCGCTGCAATTGTTAGAGCGAGGGCAATAATTCTAGCAAAATTCCTTGCAGACCTCCTCTGTAACTCAAAACTGGTAACCTGTAGAAATTTTTAAACATAGCCCATAGAGATTTCTGTCGGTTTCTGGCAGTTTGTGCAGAAATTCTTTGGTTATGCAAACCGATTGTTGCAGCAGCTGTCCGGGTGGCTGGTCTCAGATGATCTTGGAGGTGAAGATGGATGCTGGATGTGGAGGTCCTGGGCTGGTGTGGTTACACGTGGTCTGCGGTTGTGAGGCCGGTTGAATGTACTGCCAAATTCTCTGAAACGCCTTTGGAGACGACTTATGGTAGAGAAATGAACATTCAAATCAAGGGCAACAGCTCTGGTGTACATTCCTGCCGTCAGCATGCCAATTGCACGCTCCCTCAAAACTTGTGACATCTGTGGTATTGTGCTGTGTGATAAAACTGCACATTTTAGAGTGGCCTTTATTGTGACCAGCCTAAGGCACACCTATGCAATAATCATGCTGTTTAATTAGCATCTTGATATGCCACACCTGTGAGGTGGATGGATTATCTCGGCAAGGGAGAAGTGTTCACACAGATTTAGACAGATGTGTGAACAATATTTGAGAGAAATAGGCCTTTTTTTGTATGTAGAAAAAGTCGTAGATCTTTGAGTTCAGCTCACGATGAATAGGGGCAAACAGAAAAGTGTTGCGTTTATAATTTTGCTCAGTGTATTTCTCCTGAAGAAGCGAGTGCTGTCTCATGAAACGCAAGAGATTTAATACATAATTATCTACATCTTGGATTACCAACCATATCTTAATCTATGCAACTATGGAAATTCATGTACATATGTTTGTAATTATGTTCAACAATACAATTTTTAAATGTGAGTAATTTTTATTATTTTTTTAAATGTATAATACATTTTGTACTTTTTATATCTTTGGTTTATGTCTCGCAAAGTCCCTTGGTTATTTCTTTGTTTGTATTCACATTCATTGGGACTGAGACACTCTCATTCCCTACACATGCCAGATCAATCTTTTGGTTAAGGGATGCATACACAAAGGGGCGGGGATGCTTGTGACATCATCGACCTAATATAACTACTTGGCCATATTAGGGCCACGTCGTTGTCTTGGTGTTGCCATACAGCCATATTAGGTCAATTCCCTCATACAGTGAATGCAAGCTGACATGGTCCAACCCCTGAGGGGTTATCACTACAACTCCTTCATTCAAAGCCTACTGGTGGAGAGAGAGGTAGTTCTAGATTAATTGATGGTGTTGCAGTTAGAGCTGTTTGCTTGCACTGCCACCCCCCTAAACCATACAAAGCCTCAGCATAGAGAGGTGCTTGGGAGGACCTTTTCGAAAAATAGCAATTTAGCATAGGCCTGAAAATTAACAAAATATTTCCAATACAACTACAAATACAAACTCAAATAAAATCACACACTATACAGTATCTCACAAAAGTGAGTACACCCCTCACATTTCTGTAAAGATTTTATTCTATCTTTTCATGTGACAACACTGAAGAAATGACACTTTGCTACAATGTCCCCTTAAAATAACTCAACACACAGCCATTAATGTCTAAACCGCTGCCAACAAAAGTGAGTACACTCCTAAGTGAAAATTTCCAAATTGGGCCCAATTAGCCATTTTCCCGCCCCAGTGTCATGTGACTCGTTAGCGTTACAAGGGCTCAGGTGTGAATGAGGAGCTGGTGTGTTCAATTTGGTGTTATCGCTCTCACTCTCTCATACTGGTCACTGGAAGTTCAACATGGCACCTCATGGCAAAGAATTCTCTGAGGATCTGAAAAAAAGAATCGTTGCTCTACATAAAGATGGCCTAGGCTATAAGAAGATTGCCAAGACCCTGAAACTGAGCTGCAGCACGGTGGCCAAGACCATACAGTGGTTTAACAGGACAGGTTCCACTCAGTACAGGCCTCGCCATGGTCGACCAAAGAAGTTGAGTGCACATGCTCAGGGTCATTTCTAGAGGTTGTCTTTGGGAAATAGACATATGAGTGCTGCCAGCATTGCTGCAGAGGTTGAAGGGGTGGGGGTCAGCCTGTCAGTGCTCAGACGATATGCCGCACACTGCATCAAATTGGTCTGCATGGCTGTCGTCCCAGAAGGAAGCCTCTTTTAAAGATGTTGCACAAGAAAAGCTGCAAACAGTTTGCTGAAGACAAGCAGACTAAGGACATGGATTACTGGAACCATGTCCTGTGGTCTGATGAGACCAAGATAAACTTATTTGGTTCAGATGGTGTCAAGCGTGTGTGGTGGCAACTAGGTGACGAGTACAAAGACAAGTGTGTTTTGCCTATAGTCAAGCATGATGGTGGGAGTGTCATTGTCTGGGCCTGCATAAGTGCTGCTGGCACTGGGGAGCTACAGTTCATTGAGGGAACCATGCATACCAACATGTACTGTGACATTGTTCAAGTAGTAATGACAGTAGTACACAGAGTCCAGCTCAAGTTTATAAAATCAGAGGAAGTCGTGATGACGAAACACATCAGCATGTGAACTTATGGTGACCGGAGATTACCTGTGCATTCCATGATCGGGAAAAGACAAACCAGGAAGTGAATGGTGGACATTGCCTTCCTATAGCATGAGTCTCATCATTATCTGGATCGTAGCAAGCGCTTATCGATGAATAGATAGTCTTATATGCAGTTCGACTGATGGCAATGGATGGAATGTACTGACTTGAAACTTCAATAAACGTGAGATAAAACAATATCACACTATATGAGCCTTTCTTCTATCCGAGTACCGTTGGAGACCCCAGGACAAGGTGTGTGTGTGACCCTCTTCATGGCATTGAGGCTGGCAGTTGCTCAAACATATCAATGCCTGATGTGTTCATCTCTCTGGTGAGTGTGAACACCAAAGGGGAGTATGACGCACGGATTCTGGTGTGAGGTGCACTGCCGTTTATCGTAGTAGGATCACCACTTGTGTGTCTTCTGGGACTCTTCTCACCATCTATCAACTGTACCTACTTGTGTGGTTCTAACACATGAAAGCTGGTCATAATTTATTATGACAGTAGTGCTGCTGTAGTGATTTTAGAAACTTGAGCTGGACTCTATGTACTACTGTCATTACTACTTGAACAATATTGTTATGCATGGCATTTAAGCGGCAGCTGATGTTATTTTACATATAACGTTAAATCATAATTTGTGCTCATCTGTGTACTCTATACAATTTAAGAAACCTGATACTTGCTTAGCGCCAAGATAGTGGAAGTAGGTCTGAGTTTTCACTGTAGTTTTACAATGTACTGTGGCATACTGAAGCAGAGCATGATCCCCTCCCTTCAGAGACTGGGCTGCATCCAACAGGATAATGACCCCAAACACACCTCCAAGACGACCGCTGCCTTGCTAAAGAAGCTGAGGGTAAAGGTGATAGACTGGCCAACCATGTCTCCAGACCTATTGAGCATCTTTGGGGCATCCTCATACAGAAAGTGGAGGAGCACAAGGTCTCTAACATCCACCAGCTCCGTGATGTCATCATGGAGGAATAGAAGAGGACTCCAGTGGCAACCTGTGAAGCTCTGGTGAACTCCATGCCCAAGAGGGTTAAGGCAGTGCTGGAAAATAATGGTGGCCACACAAAATATTGACACTTTGGGCCCAATTTGGACATTTTCACTTAGGGGTGTACTCACTTTTGTTGCCAGCGGTTTAGACATTAATGGCTGTGTGTTGAGTTATTTTGAGGGGACAGCAAATTTACACTGTTATACAAGCTGTGTATCATTTCTTCAGTGTTGTCACATGAAAAGATATAATAAAATATGTACAAAAATGTGAGGGGTGTACTCACTTTTGTGAGATACCGTAGAATGGCTTCCTTTCCCTTTTATTTTCCTGACCCAGAAAAAAAAATTAGTTGTACAAAAAAAATGCATACTTTAATCTGATTTACAGTAACACTACAGCTTCATGCAAATGCATTTTTCCCTCTGCTTTTCTAATATAGTTAATTATTCTACCATTCAAGTGAAATCAATACTTTATTACAAAAACCCCAGGTTGCAGCATATTTGAATGCTCACTTATTACATGCTGAAAATGAGTGGATTTTATCCCGAGTCCCTTGGTAATATATAAGGTAAAGTCATTCTGCTATTTTCAATTGATCTAATAGCAAATTAAGTCCCATTGCATTTCTGTTGCTTAAAATAACTTTGCCATCTGTTCTGTGTCTTAGGAATATTGACAGTTTATTATGTATGACAATGCAGCATTTGTTCATCTGGAGCCTCGCAGCACACATACAGGCTTTGTTCCGAGGCTGATACCCAAATGGTGTTTTTATATCAAATCAGCGCCTCTTAACACTCCGAGCACATCTCTCTTCAGAACATGCCACTCAAGTCTTTACATCAATCCCTCGTACCAATTTTTTTTTTTTAACATAAAACAATTCAGCATTAAACAATATGGAGGAAATTTGGAGAAAGAGTATCTTTTGAAGTGTCATCATTTTGCTCCATAATTGGTAACAATGACATTTTGCAAAAGCAAGTATAGTATAATAGAGTTAGACAGATATACAAATACATCTAAAAAAAAAAAAAAAAAAAAAACAAGGGCTTAAGGTGAATTAAATATTTATGTTCTCTATTAAATGCCACTTTATGCATTGACATACCTCCTTAGACCCAATCTGTCCAGACAGTACGGTCACCTGCTGACTTGGCACCATCTACACGCAGCTTAACTCTTCACAGAACACAGAAGTTGAGTCCAACGCAATTTTACTTTAGATAGTTGCAGTACGGAGGACGTTTTTTTCCAGTCTTTTGAAATGTAATCCAGCCATAGATGGATCAAAATTCGACCAGTTCAGTAGGAACTGGACAACTTTCGATCCGTTTATGGGCAGGCTGGTTGTACTGAAGTTGATCCATTACAACCACTACTATTATTATTATTATTATTATTATTATCAATATTATTATTATCATACAGGATTTATATAGCGCCAACAGTTTGTGCAGTGCTTGACAACATGAGGGCAGACAGTACAATTACAATACAATTCAAGTAAAGAAGAAAGAAATGGCTGCACATCCAGAACTTCCGATTGCCTTTTATTTTGTTTCACAAAGATAACACCAAAGACACCAAACTGTGGTCACGTAGATGCGTTTCACACATACATCTTGTGCTTAATCATTACTTTGGTACTGATTAAGCACAAGATGTATGTGTGAAACGCGTCTACGTGACCACAGTTTGGTGTCTTTGGTGTTATTTTTGTGAAACAAAATAAAAGGCAATCGGAACTTCTGGATGTGCAGACATTTCTTTCTTCTTTCCAAGTTTCCCACGGAGACGGGCTGGGGCTAGCACTCTGCAAGATACTCCAATCAGCCTTATCTTTATACACCTGGAGCAGCGGTTCTTTTTCTACAATACAATTCAATACAGGAGGAATCAGAGGGCCCTGCTCGTTAGACTACTAAATAATAGGGTTGCACCAATATAGTTTTTCTATCGGCGAGTACGAGTACTGATGCTTTCTTGGTCAAGTACCAGTACTTTGCGATGTGATTCGCATCAATACTAAAAAAATTGGCCCAAATCTCACTGCAAAGAATTGCATGTGATTTGAATAGGAATTCAGTGCGATTCCTGTCTGAATCGCGTGCGATTCCCCCCCCACTGCTCTTGTGTGTGTATAGAAAGGGAAAAGCGCCATCTAGTGGGCAATTTAAAAAAATGTTAGAACTCACATTACATATCTGGCCACATGCAAAATAATCTACGGTATTTCCCGGTGTATAAGGCGGCTGGGCGTATAAGACGACCCCCTAATTTTACAGGTTTTTAAGACTTTTTGCCTGTACTCACCATATAAGACGACGCCCCCCCCCTTCCGAGGCTTCAGATGCTTCATATCCTTCTTCGTTCTTGCTGGAGCCATATGCTTCTTCCTTCTTGCTGGAGCCAATCACGGCGAGCGATGTATTCTATTAATGAATACAAAGCCTGCTTGGATTGGCAGAGGCTGTAACATCATCAGCCCAGCCTGCGCCTCTCTGACTCCAAAGCCAATCCGAGCAGGCTACTGTATGTAGCCTGCTCGGATTGGCAGAGGTTGTTACTCCAATCCGAGCAGGCTCTGTATTCATTTGAATACATCGCTCACTGGGATTGGCTCAGCGGTATATACTGTATGTAGCCGAAGCTACATACAGTATTACCGCACATCCAGCAGGCATCCGAGCAGCTGACCCGGTGTATAAGACGACCCCTGCTTTTTGGGCAGTTATTTTAAGTGTAAAAAGTCGTCTTAATACGGTACATAGGTGTCCCGGTCCGCCGATGGTAGCAATTCAGGGCCGCTGGAGGTGCTTACAGGTCTAGAGGAGAAGATCCAGGACCCTGTAAATATAGGGCGGAAGTGAATATCAGCTTGGGAATGGACCACCTCTACATCTTCTCCAGCCCTGTGAGCAGCTCCAGCGGTCCTAATTTGCTATTATCGGCGGCCTAGGCAGATTATTTTGCCGGTGGCCAGATATGTACTGTGAGCTACAACATTTTTTTAACTGCCCACTAGATGGCACTTTAATCCCTTTCTATACACACTCTTACAGGAGCAGTGAGGGAAATTGTTTGCGATTCGGACAGGACTCGCACCGCATTGCTGTTCAATTTGTTAGCGATTCTTTGCAGTTCGATTTGCGTCTATTCATTTTGTATTGATGCAAAACACACCACAAAGTATCGGTTTCGGTATCAGAAGCATTCTGGGCGAGTGCCAATACTCACTTAAATGCTTGGTATCGGCACCAATACTGGTATTGGTATCGGTGCATCCCTACTAAATAATAATAATAATAAAAATTATAACAATAATAGTACTATTAAACTAATAGTAGTAATAATGATTAATAGTACTATTATTGTTATCATTATTATTATTTAGTAGGGATGCACCGATACCAATACCAGTATTGGTGCCGATACCAAGCATTTGAGTGAGTATCGTATTCACCCAAATGCTTCTGATACCGAAACCGATACTTTGTGGTGTGATCACAACGAAAGTGCGACAAACGTTTACGATAAATCCTTTTTTTTCAGTGCCTGCAGAATAGCACTTTTTATTGTTGAAATACAATGTTCATTATAGATAGATAGATAGATAGATAGATAGATAGATAGATAGATAGATAGATAGATAGATAGATAGATAGATAGATAGACAGATAGACAGATAGACAGATAGACAGATAGACAGATAGACAGATAGACAGATAGACAGATAGATAGATAGATAGATAGATAGATAGATAGATAGATAGATAGATAGATAGATAGATAGATGAATAGATTTACAGTGCCTTGCAAAAGTATTCAAACCCCCCCCCCCCTTACCTATTTTGTTACATTACAGCCTTTAGTTCAATGTTTTTTTTAATCTGAATTGTATGTGATGGATCAGAACACAATAGTCTAAGTTGGTGAAGTAAAATTAGAGAGATATATACATAAAACTATTTTTCAGAACTAAAAAACTGATAATTGGCATGTGCGTATGTATTCACCCCCTTTGTTATAAAGCCCATAAAAAGCTCTGGTGCAACCAATTACCTTCAGACGTCACATAATTAGTGAAATGATGTCCACCTGTCTTCAATCTAAGTGTCACATGATCTGTCATTACTTATACACACCTTTTTAAAAGGCCCCAGAGGCTGCAACACCTAAGCAAGAGGCACCACTAACTAAACACTGCCATGAAGACCAAAGAACTCTCCAAACAAATAAGGGACAATGTTGTTGAGAAGTACAAGTCAGGGTTAGGTTATAAAAAAATATCCAAATCTTTGGTGATCCCTAGGAGCACCATCAAATCTATCATAACCAAATGGAAAGAACATGGCACAACCGCAAACCTGCCAAGAGACGGCCGCCCACCAAAACTCACAGACCGGGCAAGGAGGGCATTAATCAGAGAGGCACCACAGAGACCTAAGGTAAGCCTGGAGGAGCTGCAGAGTTCCACAGCAGGGACTGGAGTATCTGTACATAGGACGACAATAAGCTGTACGCTCCATAGAGTTGGGCTTTATGGCAGAGTGGCCAGAAGAAAGCCATTACTTTCAGCAAAAAACAAAATGGAACGTTTTGAGTTTGCGAAAAGGCATGTGGGAGACTCCCAAAATGTATGGAGGAAGGTGCTCTGGTCTGATGAGACTAAAATTTAACTTTTTGGCCATCAAAGAAAACGCTATGTCTGGCGCAAACCCAACACATCACATCACCCAAAGAACACCATCTCCCCAGTGAAACATGGTGGTGGCAGCATCATGCTGTGGGGATGTTTTTCAGCCGTCGGGACTGGGAAACTGGTCAGAATTAAGGGAAAGATGGATGGTGCTAAATACAGGGATATTCTTGAGCAAAACCTGTACCGCTCTGTGTGTGATTTGAGGCTAGGGCGGAGGTTCACCTTCCAGCAGGACAATGACCCCAAACACAATGCTAAAGCAACAATTGAGTGGTTTAAGGGGAAACATGTAAATGTGTTTGAATGGCCTAGTCAAAGCCCAGACCTCAATCCAATAGAAAATCTGGTCAGACTTAAAAATTGCCATGGGGAAGCCATAGGGAAATCCCCATGGCGTCAGAGGGGGCAGGGCCACCCGGTGATGTACCTGGGTGACCCCGCCCCCTCTAATGCCACAAGGAATCCATAGGGAAGTTCCTGTGGCGTCAGAGGGGGCGGGGTCACCCAGGCATGTCACTGGGTGGCCCTGCCCTCAGTTATATGTAGCGCTGGTAGATTTGCGATCTACCATATGTTAGGTAAATTTAGTAACCTGTTCGTTAAATAGGTTAGGTTTGCCTCCAGCTTGGCTGACATTGTGTGTTTCCGTGCTGACCGGTGGGTGTCGCTGTTACCACTGGTCAGTGTTGGAAATGCAACGCGTCGAAGCGTATGGATGCTCTTCTGTCCCGGAGACAACTCGGTGGAGGTGGTCCTCCGATATGCATTCTGGGCGTGGGTATATATGGGCCAGACGCCATGTTGTGGGGTTCGTTTTTTACAGCCACCTGCTGGCCTTCCTGGCCGACAGGTATGCGTTAGAGATGCAATCTCGTGGTCCTCCGTTCCGGAGGCCCACGTCGCTGCGGCGCAGGGGTGGGCCCAGAAGCTTGTCTGGGGCCTACCACAGCAGCCGAGGAATGGTCCTGAGCTGTCTATCCAAAGGGAGGAAGCTGGACAACCGAGGAGATCCCAGGGGAGGACCCATCATGGAAGGATCACGCAGCGTGCTGGTCTGGAAAGGGGCCTGGTGACTCGGTTGGAGGACGTATCCTAAAAATAACTATACAGCATAGTGTTGCCGGGTTGGCTTAAAGGTTCAAGCACTGTGACTGACGTTCATCGCTGAAAATACATCCTGTGGCAGAGGATCGTACCGGTTTATCCCAAACAAGTCTGTGGCAGAGACTTTTGTTTGTGCTACGTACTGGCTGCTAGGCAAGTGAGAGAGGCCTATCCAGGCGAGCAAAGAGTGTGTCCCATGAGGGGAGCGCATTCTATTATAATATCCAAATTCTACTAGGACATTTGTCAAGAACCTTACAAGAAGATATTTGAGTTTGTTCTGCAGCTTCCCTTCTGCCTCTTTCCTGCTATTTCCATAGTAAATTGTTCAATAAAGCATTGAAAACGTACTCAAGTGTTGGTGCGTGTATCGTCCAGAGGTAAACTCAACGGAACCCCTAGACCCGGTGCCGGTAAAACAGAGGGAAGGAGAGTGAAGGTAATAAGCCCGCTTAAACCAGCAGCTCCACCGTGAGTTAGTGCTACATATATAAGAACTGTCATCAGCGAAGAAGCGTCACACGGTGGGAGCCTCCCATAGAGGCATGTCGGTTGCAGATTTTTTTTCTTTTTAGGTCCGTCGCAGCATGAAGAAGAAGATGAATGGATCGTGGGACATTTTCTTTTTATTATTTTTTAATAAACTTGTCCCCAAGCTGTGTCTTGTTGTTTTTAACATTTTGACACTTTTTTTGTGAAATGGTAGGGGTACTTGTACCCCGTTACCATTTCACACATGGGGGGAGGCCGGGACCTGGGGGTCCCCTTGTTAAAGGGGGCTTCCAGATTCCGATAAGCCCCCTGCCCACAGACCCCCACAACCACCGGGCAAGGGTTGTGGGGATGAGGCCCTTGTCCCCATCAACATAGGGACAAGGTGCTTTGGGGGGCTACCCCAAAGCACCCTCCCCATGTTAAGGGCATGTGGCCTGGTACGGTTCAGGGGGGGGGCGCTCTCTCGTCCCCCCTCTTTTCCTGCAGCCTGCCAGGTTGCGTGCTCGGATAAGGGTCTTGGGGGGACCCCTACATCATTTTTTTTTAATTTTGGCGCAGGGTTCCCCTTAAAATCCATACCAGACCTGAAGGGCCTGGTATGGATTTTAGGGGGAACCCCATGCAATTTTTTTTTAAATTTTGGTTCGGGGTTCTCCTTAATATTCATACCAAACCCAAAGGGCCTGGTTTTGGACTGGGGGGACCCCATGCTCTTTTTTTCAATGAGTTTTATCTATATTGCCAGGACCCGACAATTCATTACAGCCGCGATCAGTTTTAAATGACAATTTTTCCTTTAGATATGTCATTTTGCTGTGGTACTGTTCTAAACACGGGAAAAATGTGCCACTTTACAGGCATACTTTAGACACCCCCCTAGCCACGATATTTAAAGAAATATTTAATTTTTATTGTTTCACTTTAAGCATTAAAAAAATCACTGCTCCCGAAAAAACGGCCGTTTTAAAAAAAAAATTTGCATTGATCCATGTCCCCTGGGGCAGGACCCAGGTCCCCAAACACTTTTTATGACAATAACTTGCATATAAGCCTTTAAAATGAACACTTTTGATTTTTCATGTTCGTGTCCCATAGACTTTAACGGTGTTCCGAATTTTCCCCGAACACCGCATATTGTTTGGTGTTCGCAGAACTCACGCTTGGACCGAACCGTTCGCCCATCCAGATAGATAGATAGATAGATAGATAGATAGATAGATAGATAGATAGATAGATAGATAGATAGATAGATAGATAGATAGATAGATAGATAGATAGATAACTACCATGACCACTATTATATAATAATAATAATAATAACAATAATAAAATAATTATAGTAGAATGTTTTGTCCAGTGCTTGCACTTTTTATTGTTGAAATACAATGTTGTTCATTTTATTACGGGTGTTAAAGCTGATCTATATAAAAAAATGTTTTTGCAGAAATTGAAGTCTGAATAGAGAAGGGTATCTGGAAATTAGAGATTAGAGAGGAAAGTGTGAAGAAAGGCCAGTGACTAAAGTAGAATTTAATTGATTAATGTTTGAACAGCTCAGGAAGCACTTTTGTCGCACTTTCGTTGGTGCCTAGGCAGGAGATTATATGAAAGGAGAAGCCGAGGCAGAAGTTGACTTTTCAGAAATTAAATAGGAGCTCCAATGTTTCCCGAAATAATGACACAAACCTAATCAAAAGTTTTCCCTTTCTGATGAGTTATTGAACTTTCTGCTCATTTTTAACACTAACCCAATTAGTACTAAACAACAAAAACAAGATGAAATTTAGTTGAATACTGTAATTATTAAACCTTAAATGCAGACATGTGTCGTTGGGACAGTAGACTGTGAGCTTTTCTAGGGGTGGTAGATGCTGTGATTGGTCGTATGTAGTTTGCGTGTTTTGGCGCTATATATAAACATCGGAAGTTGTGCATGTAAGCGCACATTTTAGATGGATTTGATTTAATAGTAAAATTTACGCTTTGCAGTTTATCGGGGAAAAAAAATTACCCACTATTTTCCCCATGTGGCCCTGAATTGTGAAATTAACCACTTCCGGACCGCCCTATAGCAGATTTACTGCTACAGGACGGCCCTCCCGTCTGGAGAGGTGTAATGCCCCGTACACACGGTCGGACTTTGTTCGGACATTCCGACAACAAAATCCTAGGATTTTTTCCGACGGATGTTGGCTCAAACTTGTCTTGCATACACACGGTCACACAAAATTGTCGGAAAATCCGATCGTTCTAAACGCGGTGACGTAAAACACGTATGTCGGGACTATAAACGGGGCAGTGGCCAATAGCTTTCATCTCTTTATTTATTCTGAGCATGCGTGGCACTTTGTCCGTCGGATTTGTGTACACACGATCGGAATTTCCGACAACGGATTTTGTTGTCGGAAAATTTTATCTCCTGCTCTCCAACTTTGTGTGTCGGAAAATCCGATGGAAAATGTCCGATGGAGCCCACACACGGTCGGAATTTCCGACAACACGCTCCGATCGGACATTTTCCCATCGGAAAATCCGACCGTGTGTACGGGGCATATGTGCGCCGTCCCAGCCCGCTTCTGCTGTGATTAATCACAGCATTTCCTTAAAAAAATTTCATAAACATATACCATCGTTTGTAGACGCTATAGTGTTTGGGTAAGCCAATTAATATCCAATTTTTTTTTACCAAAAATATGTAGCAGAATACATATTGGGCTAAATATATGAAGAAGTTCGATTTTTTACATTTTTTTTTTATTGGATATGTTTTACAACAGAAAGTAAAACATATAGTTTTTTTATTCAGAATTGTGGCTCTTTTTTTGTTTATAGTGCAAAAAATAAAAAAAACTGCAGTTGGGTGATCAAATACCACCAAAAGAAAGCTCTATTTATGTGAAAAAAAAGCATTTCCTTAAATAAATTTCATAAATATATACCATCGCTATAGTGTTCAGGTAAACCAATTAATATCCACTTTTTTTTACCAAAATTATGTAGCAGAATACATATTGGGCCAAATTTATGAAGAATTTCAATTTTTTACATTTTTTTTTATAGGATATGTTTTACAACAGAAAGTAAAAAATAGTTTTTTATTCAAAATTGTGGCTTTTTTTTGTTGATAATGCAAAAAATAAAAACTGCAGTTGGGTGATCAAATACCACCAAAAGAAAGCTCTATTTGTGTGAAAAAAAATGACAAAAATTTCATTTGGCACATCGTTGCATCACCGCACAATTGTTTGTTAAAGTTACGCAGTGCCGTATCGCAAAAAAAAATGACCCAGTCAGGAAGGGGGGTAAATCTTTCAGAGGTCAAGTGGGTAATCTAGTGTCCAAACGTGGTATCTTCTTTTTTTAAATCCATGAAATACATTCAACCAGCACAGAAAATAACCTAATATTATTTTTTTAATCTGGCCATTGGCGAAGTAACATTGCCATGGGACACATATCCACCTTTGTAATTTATTAATTATGATGTTATGGGTTTATTATTTATTCATTCATACATCCTTCCTTCTAGAATTCATAACTCACCATAGAGATGAATTTTATTGGACTTTTCGAGTCCTTCTGAACTAGCCAAGACTTTGGTATGAATGACTACCGTTATCCACCATTTATGTGATTAATCACTATGGCTAAATACACTTTTCTAACTGACGTCCTCATTTTTTAATCAGACCTCTATTGGTGCCTTGTTCTGTTTGAGGGGTTCCCATGCCCTCCGGGACGGGCCATTCTCCTTTGGGCCGCCCACATTACTGCATTTTTTGGTAAGATGATCCACCCGTAGGATCCCCACAGCAGATATAAAGTATTATACACCTTTATGTCACATGTAATTTGATCTGTATTATATGATTGATGCATGTTTTTCTTTATTCGTAGTTATATGATAATCGCTCTATAAAGCCTTGCATATGTGTATATGTACTATAAATCTCCTGAAGAAGCGGTAGACTACATCCGCGAAACATGTAGAGCAAGCAATACACAGTACTGTTATAAGATATAACTTTTATGTGACTGTAGAGCCAATGCTTCTTGATTATTATGTTTGGTTTTAATTATATCTGTTTGTTTTTATACATATTTTTTGTAATAAAATCTTTAAAACTTTTATCCAAGACGGTTATCCTCAGTTGTCATACAAGTGACATCTTATAACAGTACTACCATCTGTGTATTGCTTGCTCTACATGTTTCGCGGATGTAGTCTACCGCTTCTTCAGGAGATTTATAGTACATATACACATATGTGAGGCTTTGTAGAACGATTATCATATAACTGCGGATAAAGAAAAACATGCATCAATCATATAATCATTAAAGTCCACCCCAAGCCTCCTTTTGTTATTTTCCCTCATATTTTTGGGACGAAGGTACCATACTGTAACATAAAACTCCAATGGGGTACTCTCTTTAAAGCACCCCTAAGTGTGATTGTGGTAGTACAGACACCCAGGATTATATCCATCCAGATCCTTACAAAATGCGACCACATGTGGTATCTTCTTTTGTAAAACCATGAAGTACATTCAACCACCACAGAATAATTCCTCATAACATTATTGTTTTTTTTTTTGCTTTTGGCCATCAGATGGAGCTACGTATCATAGGATATTCCTGTGATACTTAGCACCATCTAGTGGCCAAATTTGAAATATTCATTTTTAAATTCATACTAAACATTCAAACAGTATAGGAAATAATAGGGATGCACCAATACCAGTGGCGTACCTGGGGGGGGACCGCCCCGAGTGACACACATAGGGGAGGTGTCAGGCACTGCCCAGGGACCCCAGGTGCATCGGGAGCCCCTGCACTATCCCTGTCATTGCAGCTTTGTAAAAAAGGTTGATCGGATGAGCAGAGAGCTGTGTGGGGGAAGCTGTCTGTAACTCCCCCTGTCATCTCATCAAGTTAGGCTGTCCCTCTGGGATGTACACTATCTCCCAGGGGACCGGATGTGGTGGGCGGGGTTGGGGTGTGGCTTTCTACTCCACTCCTCCTTTAGACTCCTCCCATCATGCTGACCCCCTCCCACAGCTAAAGAAGAAATATGAGGAGAGACCACACACCACAGCAGCCGGGGAATCTTCTGACATGCTGTAAGTGACTGAGCAATGTACACTGTCACTACATGCAGACCTAATCTGTCTCTATAATACCACCCTAACCTGGCACTGTATACCACCCTGATGGTATGAAGATGTGAAAGTTATTTGAGCGGCAGGATTAGCAGGGAGGCAGGCACTGTCACCACCCTGACCTGGCACTATATACCACCCTGACCTGGCACTATATACCACCATGACCCTGCTCTATATATCATCCTAACCTGGCACTTTATACCACCCTGACCTGGCTCTATATATCAACCTGCCACTATATACCACCCTAACCTGGCACTGTATACCACCATGACCTGGCTCTATGGCACTATATACCACCCTGACCTGGCACTATATATCACCCTAACCTGGCACTATATACCACCCTGACCTGGCACTATATACCACCCTGACCTGGCTCTGTATATCACCCTAACCTGGCACTATATACCACCCTGACCTGGCTCTGTATATCACCCTAACCTGGCACTATATACCACCCTGACCTGGCTCTGTATACCACCCTGACCTGGCACTATATATCACCCTGACCTGGCACTATATACCACCCTGACCTGGCTCTGTATATCACCCTAACCTGGCACTATATACCACCCTGACCTGGCACTATATACCACCCTAACCTGGCACTATATACCACCATGACCTGGCTCTATATATCATCCTAATTTGGCACTATATACCACCCTGACCTGGTTCTATATATCACCCTAACCTGCCACTATCTACCACCCTAACCTGGCACTATATACCACCCTAACCTGGCACTATATACCACCCTGAACTGGCACTATATACCGACCTGGCTCTATATACCACCCTAACCTGGCACTATATACAACCCTGACCTGGCACTATATACCACCCTGACCTGGCTCTGTATATCACCCTGACCTGGCACTATATACCACTCTAACCTGACACTATATACCACCCTAACCTGACACTATATATCACCTTAACCTGTCTTTATATACCACCCGACCTGTCTCTATATACCACCCTAACCTGACACTATATACCACCCTAACCTGGCACTTTATACCTCCCTAACCTGGCACTATATGACCTAACCTGCTAGTATACTACCCTAACGTCACTTGACATTGATGTGTGTTGCATTACCCACCTGCCGGAGCAGGGGGGTGCCAGATATAGGATCCGCCCTCGGTGCCAAATGCTCTAAGTACGCCCCTGACCGATACCATTGTTTTTACGAATATGAGTACCAATATTTTTGAGCACCAATACTCATGCAAATGCTTAGTATTGGCACAGATACCGGTATTGGTGCAACCCTATCTGATAACATATATTTTTTACCAACTTGCACAAAACAGATGCACATACTGTATATTTTTACTAGATATATTGCTATGCAAATAAAAAATAAATAAATCCCTAACTGTGATGATTGCACATACACCCAGGATCATATCCATCCAAATTCTTACAAATGTGAAAACACCCCCACCTCTAAATGCAAAAAAAGTTTTGATATACTAAATGACAAAAGAGCAAAACTTTAGCAACGCAGTCCTACGTATGTGGTAGGGAGCTGAATCCTCTTGATAGATGCAGTCAATAGTCTCTTCAAAATTGTCGGGAATTGTAAGCAATAATCTTGGCTCCATGATGAACTTGTTGTATGTCATCGCCTTCACAGAATGCTCATAAACGGCAAGAGAGGGAAATAAAAGTAATACCCATCGCATGCTAGAGTCCCAGATAAACTGTGGACAATTTGGCTTTTATAATGCCAGGGATTAACAGATTGGTACATGAACTGACACATAAAGAATGGTTTGATAAGCATCATTTTTTTCCATTTTCATGCAGGAGCTGCATCAGAGGCTGGCAAATCAATATTTTTGTAGTTTTGTCGTGAAAGATTTATGAAGCCTGGTGATCTAAGGATGAACAAAGAGAAAAACAAAAAAAAAAAACGGGAAAGAGGAATGTAGTATTTCACGGAGCACAAAAGTCAACCGCTGGCACGGGCCATGGAAGAACATGCATGCTTTTGTTAACTAAGTGGTAGCCATGGCTGTTTACATGTGAATGTCCGCAGACAAGAGCGAGAATGACAGCCCTAGAGCCTGCTCCTCCAAAAAAAAATAAGGAACGGCAGCTTCCATATAAATAAAATAGCAACCAAGTGATTTCAGAGAAATGTTGCCATCCATGGAGATATGGATGCATAGCTCCCAACTGTCCCTGATTTCGAGGGACTGTCCCTGAATTGGAGCAATGTCCCTCTGTCCCTCTTTCCTCCTCATTTGTCCCTCATTTTGGTCTGATCTATATAGTTGTGTTTAAAATTCACTTTTTATCTTTCAAAAAGTGGTTCCCAGTGCTAAAGCTTCCATCTAATTTCTAAATTGCTGCATTTGTACATTTTAAAAGCCAATATAAAGGAATAGTAGTGGTAAAAAAAAAAGCCCTTGTGGATTTAATTAACCTTTTTTTTGGTTAATTCTCCTTTAAGGGGGTGTGGCAGTGGGGCGTGTCCTATGCCTACATACATTTGCTAGTAGGTGTCCCTCATTCCCATCTCAAAATGTTGGGAGGTATGTGGATGGATATGTGAGCTCGCTTTGCATATCCACTTGCAGACCGCCAAACATGCACATTTACGGCGACAGGGCGTGATCTGGTGTTTCTGGGTGATTCGGTACAGCACAAGTCACTCATCAGGTCCCGGACAATGATTTATGGCTGGGACCTGCTGATTGGCTAAGCGAATGACAGTATATAGCCCTGTGTTTAAGGCCCCTGATAAGGGGGGTAGCACTGACACTCCTGCATTGGGCCCAAGCCCCATCAGTTCATCAGGGGGACCCAGACAGCTTTATGGTGCAGGCATTTCCCTACAGTACAGCTATCTTCTCCTCCTCTCCCTCCTGCAGACTGTCAGCTGTTGCAGGGGGAGCCACAGGGGGATTGTTTTTAGGGAATAGCTCCCCTTCTGCTGCTCTGATCACTCCCTCTTCTGACATCGATCATCTGCATCTTTGATACCCCTGTGTGTGCCCCCCCCATCTTTTCTATGCTTCAGCTTGTGAATGAATAGGGAGCCTCTGTATAGCGTGCTACCTGTTCATTCATTCTGTAGCAGCTGAGGCTGCAAAGAAAGGATTGGGGATGTGTGTCCTCAATCACTTTCTAAGTCTCAAAATTGAGAAATCAGGAAACTGTTTAGACCCCTGATGTTTCACCAAAGGGCCCCCACCCCACCCCCATCCCGCCAGGTCCATTAATAATGTTAAAAAAATGTAAAACAATTGTAAGAAATGAAAAAAAAAACATAATTAGGGCTTCATTCACATGGGTATTCTGGCCATGTGCGTGAAGGGTCATACACTTGCGTGCCCACACACCCACCCAGACTGGGAGGGGGGGGGGCTGTCAGGCAGGCTGTATGGGGTTCCTTAATTTCTAACAGCAGCCCTGCCTGTGTTTACTAACAACACAGGGCTCTGTACACGGAGCAGTGATGTAGCTCACTGCAAAGCAGGGATACAAATCAGTCACATCTATTAGTAAAGCAGCACATAATTCACAAATTACACTTTGTTATGCACACAGTTAACGCCCGGATTACACCTAGATGTTGACCCCTTCCCAGTCAGTGTCATTAGTGCAGTGACAGTGTATAGTATTAGCACTGAACACTGTATTAGTGTCACTGGTGATGTCATTGTCAGCTAGTCAGTTCTCACCCAGTGTCCCGGTTAGTGTCCGATTGGCCGCCGCACTATCACAGTCCCACTTTAAGTCGCTGATCACCACCATTACTAGTATAAAAATAAACAAACATTCTAGTCTATATACCATGATTTGTAGACGCTATAACTTTCACACAAACCAATCAATATACACTTATTGGGATTTTTTTTTTTGTCAAAGACATGTAGCAGAATACATTCTGAAATGTCAAATAAATACATGAATACATGAAGAAATTAGATTTTCTATTGAATATGTTTTATAGCATTTTTCCGGTCTTTTTTTCGTTCATATAATAAAAAATTTAAAAAACCAGATCAAATACCAGCAAAGAAAGTTCTATTTTTGTGAAAATAATAATATAAATGTCATTTGGTTACACTGTTGCATGATCAAGCAATTACCAGTTAAAGTAGCACAGTGCCGAATAGCAAAAAATGCCCTGGTCATGAAGGGGGTAAAATCTTCCAGGGGGCAGGTAGATATAAAAAAAAATAATTAAATAGTGTTTTCAGTTTGTGGTGCTCAGATACAGTTGATTTCCTCTTTAAGAAATTTTAATTATATAAAAAATATCGAAAATGTTAGCATTTTTTCAAAATGTAATAGAGTCAGTAAAAAAGGTGATATTAGAGGATACCTAAACCCAAGAAGGAAAATAGTATATTGTACCTTATAGTTCAAATATATAAGAGATAAAATATAGATATAAGTTGTGAGCCAGTTCTTCTTCTGCAACATCAGTGCCTGACCTCTCAAATCAACTCCTTTGGCTGAATGGGAACAATTGTTTTTCACAGATACAATTCATAATCTTAAGGAAACCCTTCCCAGAAGAGTAGGCTGTAAAGGAGGAGGGGGACTTATTATCTAGCAGTGTCCATCATCCATCACCAAAAAAGCGCAGTGAATCCACCACCAGCTGTAGAAACCACTTACCAGCTCCTGTAGACCCCTTATTACAAGGGTGTCGTTGTACGCCTGTGGCTTAAAACCCTGCCGGGGCCGTTCTCCGCATCTCAGGGCTCCTACACACCTCTGGTAACACTCAATGAGTTCAATAGGGATTGGGTACCAAAAAGAGACAAAAGGCTCCACATAGCATAAAATCTTTGGTGGGTTTATTAAATAAAACATTTACAACAGGAATTAAGTAAAGCACCTTAAGTTTGGTTTCGGCCGGCACACAACCAAACAAACCGGTCCGTCTGGAAACGAGAGAGATGATGATGTCAACGCGTCGATTCGTGCTTGGAGAATAAAGAATAGGCAGACTGGTTCCAGATGATAGAAAGTCAACAGTAACTCTAATAACCACTCGTTACAACCAAGGTATGCAGAATACATTGAACCCATATATATATATATTTTGGGGTATATTCCTGTCGTTCAAGAGAACAGAAAAAGCTGCCTAGATAATCAGAGAAATACTGCCAATGTAACAGAACCTTTTGCACAAAAGCCCCATAAAGACATGATTTCATCAGTTTGGTATGGACTGAAATAACTTGAGTGCAGGGGCGAACTGCCAACTCATGGGGCCCCCGGGCAATAGGAGATTATGGGGCCCCCGGGCAATAGGAGAAGATTATGGGGCCCCTAGGCAATAGGAGATTATGGGCCCCCCAGGCAATAGATTATGGGGCCACACAGTATACACACACACACAAATACAGTATACACACACAGACACACAATATACACACACAGTATACACACACAGAATACACATACACACACTGAAAAGGTACTGGAGAGGCGGGGCAGCTATAATCTTGGGATTTTTTTAAAAAACACAATTTTTTACATACTGTCCCTGGTTTTATTGAGGCTGGCAACCCTGATGGGGCCCCTTAGTGGCATGGGGCCCTTGGGCAGTGCCTGAGCACCCGAATGGTCAGTCCGCCCCTGCTTGAGTGGCTTTCACAGACCCCTGACTTTAACACCTTCCCACCCTGCCTATTGTAAAATTATCATAGGTCATCACCAGTCAGTGTCCTTGATCACCGCCACACCAGTTCTGTGATGACACTGTACTGCACTGGTGATAGTAAAAAAAAAAAAAAAAAAATTGTGAAAGATGTCTTAATTTTCCACAAAATTGTGACAAAAAGTTACAACTTTAAAAAACTCACCATGCCTCTTACTAAATACCCTTGACTGCCTACTTTCCAAAAATAGGCCATTTGGGGGATATTTGTACTGTCTTGGCATTTGCAGGCCTCAAGAAATGGCCCTCAGTACATCAGGACTAGTTGACTTTTTGATTATTTATATATATATATATATATATATATATATATATATATATATATATATATATATATATTTATATACCATAGTTTGTGGACTCTATAACTTTCCAGCACCATTTTATAACAGAAACGAAGAAAAACTCTTTTTTTTTAATTAAAATGTTCTGTCTTTTTTTTTATTTATTTAGCAAAAAATAAAAACCCAGTGGTGATTAAATACTACCAACAAAGCTCTATTTGTGTGGAAAAAAAGCAAAAAAAGTTTATTTGGGTACAGTGTTGCATGACCGTGCGACTGTCATTCAAAGTGTGACAGCGCTGAAAGCTAAAAATTGGCCTGGGCAGGAAGGGGGTGAAGTGGTTAACCCTACTGAACACCTTTGGGAAGAATTGGAATGTTGATTGTGAGCCACATCTTCTTATTCAACATCAATATCTGACTTTATAAATGTTCTTTTTGCAGAATGGGCACAAATTCTCACAGACATACCTCAAAATTTTGAGTAAAGGCTTCCCAGAAGAGTAAACGGGGAAGGGGAGAGGGACTCTGTATTAGCACTCATGGTTTTGGAACTAGTTGTCCAACAAGCTCAGAAATGTGTGATGGACAGCTGTTCACATACTTTTACCATAGTACCATTCAGTGTAGCTAATTGCAAAAATAGCATCTAGCTGAGAGGATTCTTCCAGCATCAACTTCTTTTGTCGCTCTGAAATATCATGTGACTGAATGCCAAAAGCAACAGAAAAAAGTAATGCCTGAAGATGAAAAGGTGAAAAGGTGTGTCCCAATAAAACATTAGGAACAACCACCTTTCACCATGGCCACCAATCAAAGTAGCCCAATGCCACATTTTGCATGGTACATGTTTGCCCCAGGAAGGAATGGGTTGGACTCCAGTGTATCCCAACCCTTCCTTATTCCCTTTGTACCCACTTCTTAAAACCCAAACTTTTCTTTCTTCATCATGTATTGCTTAATGGTCAACGCTGAGTCAATGCCAAAGGCATGAGGTATCTCCTTTCCATACTTCTCCCTAGTTAGACAATGAATTGTCTTGACTGCTTGTCTCCTGCAGCACCTAAAAATAGCCTTTTTTTTAATTTCCGTATATATCTTTTTCCCTCGCTGCCTAAACCTACTTTGTCTTTTCAGTTTTTCACCTAAACTAATGGTCAAGAAGAGAGATCTTCATACCAACTACCCTCCGGGAAACAATTTCAACCTCATTTTCGTTGATCTCTCTATTGATTTAAAAATGTACATTTCCTCTTCCTTCATATCTATCACCTGTTTGGCATTTATGGTGCTGTTTTAATTTTTTTTTTAGACTTTGCAATACAATGCTGCTCATATTGTATCTTGCTTTTTTTTTTTTTATTGTTTTTGTTCCGCTGTAACGTTAACAATCTTATCAAAGTTCACTAAAGTTTTTGTTTAAATGTTTTGTGATATCCATGTATTTATCCTGTCTGTCAGGATTGCAGATGGTGTACAGCAGTCTTTCAACCAGGGTTCCAAGGCAGGGTGCCTTCAGGTTTCTTCAGGGGTGCTTTGGCAAAATGCCTAAAAATTTAACAAAAATTGTATACAAGCCAGCACGTGGATCAAGCCTGCCTTTTTACACAGAGCCACGGGTTTTCATTATGCACCATTACGACTTTCTAGACCAATTTCTCAACCTTTTTTTCAGTCAAGGCACCCTTTAAAATGATGGACAATCTCGAGGAACCTTTTTAAAATAATGAACAGTCTGGAGGCACTCTATACTAAAATGTAAAAACTATTCTAATGCCGCGTACAGACGATCGGACATTCTGACAACAAAACCGTGGATTTTTTTCCGACGGATGTTGGCTCAAACTTGTCTTGCATACACACGGTCACACAAGTCAAGAAGGCGGTGACGTACAACACGTACAACGAGCCGAGAAAAATGAATTTCCATAGTCAGTGCGGCTCTTCTGCTGGATTCCGAGCATGCGTGGAATTTTATGCGCCGGAATTGGGTACACACGCTCGGAATTTCCGACAACAAGCTTCGTTGTCGGGAAATTTGAGAACCAGCTCTCAAACATTTGTTGTCGGAAACTCCGACAGCAAATGTCCGATGGAGCCTACACACGGTCAGATTTTCCGACAACAAGCTCACATCGAACATTTGTTGTCGGAAATTCCAACCGTGTGTACGGGGCATTGTAGTTTTACATAATGCAGCTGGGATACCCAACATTAGAGGTGCAAGATGGTACTGACTAGTATTCCAATGTTTCTCTTTTTGCCCAGTTTTTCTCCATCACTCAGTTAATGTGACCCCCAAAACTGATGGGGAGAGGCAGGGGAGGGTCAAACAAGGATGCTATGCAGCCGAATGACATCTTCCTTATCCACTGATGAAGTCATTGGTCGTTAGGAGGTTGGCAGCTAGAAGGTCATAATGGTGCACAATGAAAACCTGTGGCTTTGTGTAACTAAAAGGCAGGCTTCATCCACCTGCCACCTTGTATACAATTTTTTGGGCAATTTTTAGGCATTTTGCCAAGGCACCCTGAAGAAACCTCAAGGCACCCCAGGGTTGCCTGGGCACCCTGGTTGAAAAAGGCTGTTCTGGGCACTAGCATTCTAAAGACCAATGACGTCATCAATTGATAAGGAGGATGTCTGTTGCCTTCACATCATCCTTGTTTGACCCTCCCCTGGCTCTCTCCCTCAGCATTGGGGTCACATTAGCTGACTGATGGAGAGAAATTGAGAGAGAAGAGAAACATAGGCATACTAGTCAGTACCAGTGTGCAAAAGGGTATTTGCTTTGGAAGAATAAACCACCTCTAATGTTGGGTGTCCTACATGTGGATGTAGCTGCAGTATGTAAAATTATTAGAATAGTTTTTAGCATTTTAGAATGGGGTGCCTCGAGACTATTCATAATTTTACTTTCAATACATTTTTATTGAAAATGTAAACAGCAGACAGAGAAAGAGTACTGTAATTAAAACAACAGCCAGGACTCTGGCATAGACTTTGCAAGTACATTGAATAAGAGGCATCTTTCCATAACAATTATGGGAAAAAAAAGAAAACAAAATACTTGACATCTAAGTGTCCTCAAGCCATATCCGGTCTAGGTATAGGCAGTACATAGTTACATATGTTGAAAAAAGACACAAGTCCATCAAGTCCAACCTATGTGTGTGATTATATGTCAGTATTACATTGTATATCCCTGTATGTTTCAGTCGTTCAGGTGCTTATCTGATAGTTTCTTGAAATTATCAATGCCCCCCGCTGAGACCACCGCCTGTGGAAGGGAATTCCACATCCTTGCCGCTCTTACAGTAAAGAACCCTCTATGTAGTTTAAGGTTAAACCTCTTTTCTTCTAATTTTAATGAGTGGCCATGAGTCTTAAATAGTTACATATAGTTACATAGTAGGTGAGGTTGAAAAAAGACACAAGTCCTTCAAGTCCAACCTATGTGTGTGATTATATGTCAGTATTACATTATATATCCCTGTATGTTGCAGTCATTCAGGTGCTTATCTAATAGTTTCTTGAAGCTATCGATGCCCCCCGCTGAGACCACCGCCTGTGGAAGGGAATTCCACATCCTTGCCGCTCTTACAGTAAAGAATCCTCTACGTAGTTTAAGGTTAAACCTCTTTTCTTCTAATTTTAATGAGTGGCCACGAGTCTTGTTAAAATCTCTTCTGCGAAAAAGTTTTATTTCTATGGTAGGGTCACCAGTATGGTATTTGTATATTGAAATCATATCCCCTCTCAAGCATCTCTTCTCCAGAGAGAATAAGTCGCTCCATTTCCAGTAGGTCCCTCCTGAGGACTGGTGCCCAGAACTGGACAGCATACTCCAGGTGCAGCCGGACCAGAGTCTTATCGTTTTATCTCTGGAGTTGATCCCCTTTTTAATGCATGCCAATATTCTGTTTGCTTTGTTAGCAGCAGCTTGGCATTGCATGCCATTGCTGAGCCTGTCATCTACTAGGACCCCCAGGTCCTTTTCCATCCTAGATTCCCCCAGAGGTTCTCCCCCCAGTGTATAGCTTGCATTCATATTTTTGCCACCCAAATGCATTATTTTACATTTTTCTACATTGAACCTCATTTGCCATGTAGTTGCCCACCCCATTAATTTGTTCAGATCTTTTTGCAAGGTTTCCACATCCTGCGGAGAAGTTATTGCCCTGCTTAGCTTAGTATTGTCCGCAAATACAGAGATTGAACTGTTTATCCCATCCTCCAGGTCATTTATGAACAAATTAAATAGGATTGGTCCCAGCACAGAACCCTGGGGGAGCCCACTACCCACCCCTGACCATTCTGACTACTCCCCATTTATCATCACCCTCTGAACTCGCCCTTGTAGCCAGTTTTCAATCCATGTACTCACCCTATGGTCCATGCCAACGGACCTTATTTTGTACAGTAAACGTTTATGCGGAACTGTCAAATGCTTTTGCAAAATCCAGATACACCACGTCTACGGGCCTTCCTTTATCTAGATGGCAACTCACCTCCTCATAGAAGGTTAGTAGATTGGTTTGGCAAGAACGATTCTTGATGAATCCATGCTGATTACTGCTAATGATACCGTTCTTATTACTAAAATCTTGTATATAGTCCCTTATCATCCCCTCCAAGAGTTTACATATTATTGATGTTAGGCTAACTGGTCTGTAATTCCCAGGGATGTATTTTGGGCCCTTTTTAAATATTGGTGCTACATCGGCTTTTCTCCAATCAGCTGGTACTATTCCAGTCAGTAGACTGTCTGTAAAAATTAGGAACAACGGTCTGGCAATTACTTGACTGAGTTCCCTAAGTACCCTCGGATGCAAGCCATCTGGTCCCAGTGATTTATTAATGTTAAGTTTCTCAAGTCTAATTTTAATTCTGTCCTCTGTTAACCATGGAGGTGCTTCCTGTGTTGTGTCATGAGGATAAACACTGCAGTTTTGGTTACTGAAGCCCCCCGATTCACTCGTGAAGACTGAGGAGAAGAATAAATTCAATACCTCTGCCATCTCCCCATCCTTTGTAACCAGATGTCCTTCCTCATTCTTTATGGGGCCAATATGGTCTGTCCTCCTTTTTTACTGTTTACATACTTAAAGAATTTCTTGGGATTTTTTTTGCTCTCCTCCGCTATGTGTCTTTCATGTTCTATCTTAGCCGTCCTAATTGCACCCTTACATTTCTCGTTGCATTCTTTATAAAGTCTGAATGCTGAGGATGATCCCTCATCCTTGTATTTTTTGAAGGCCTTCTCCTTTGCTTTTATATGCATTTTTACATTGGAGTTAAGCCATCCAGGACTTTTGTTCGCTCTTTTAAATTTATTACCCAATGGGATACATTGGCTAATGCCCTTATTTAATATGCTCTTAAAGCAAACCCATCTCTCCTGCGTATTCTTTGTTCCTAATATTTTATCCCAATTTATGCCTTTTAGCAAGGTTTGTAGTTTAGGGAAGTTGGCTCTTTTGAAATACAGTGTCTTTGTATTCCCTTTATGTTTCCTATTTGTGTGATTTATACTGAAACTAATTGACCTGTGATCGCTGTTTCCTAAATTGCCCCATATTTCCACATCCGTGATCAGGTCTGTATTGTTGGTAATCAGTAGATCCAGTAATGTTTTATTTCTAGTTGGTGCATCTACCATCTGACCCATAAAATTGTCCTGCAAGACATTAAGGAACTGGCGAGCCTTAAATGAATGTGCGGTTCCCTCCGCCCAGTCTATGTCTGTATAATTAAAATCCCCCATTATGATAACACTTCCCATCCTTGCTGCTAATCCAAATTGTGATAGGAGATCTGTCTCCACTTCCTCCCTCAGGTTAGGGGGTCTATAGCATACTCCCAGTATTATTTTCCCCTTAGATTCATCCCTCGTTAAACTCCTTTCTGCGAAAAAGTTTTATCTCTATTGTGGGGTCACCAGTACAGTATTTGTAAATTGAAATCATATCCCCTCTCAAGCGTCTCATCTCTAGAGAGAATAAGTTCAGTGCTCGCAACCTTTCCTCATAACTGATATCCTCCAGACCTTTTATTAGCTTAGCCTTCTTTGTACTCCCTCCATTTCCAGTAAGCCTTCCTGAGGACTGGTGCCCAGAACTGGACAGCATACTCCAGGTGCGGCCAAACCAGAGTCTTGTAGAGTGGGAGAATTATCGTTTTCTGGAATTAATCCCCTTTTTAATGCATGCCAATATTCTGTTTGCTTTGTTAGCAGCAGCTTGACATTGCATGCCATTGCTGAGCCTATCATCTACTAGGACCTCCAGGTCCTTTTCCATCCTAGATTCCCCCAGAGGTTCTCCCCCCAGTGTATAGATTGCATTCATATTTTTGCCACCCAAATGCATTATTTTACATTTTTCTACATTGATAAGGATCATTACACAACCCGAGTCAAGTACAATCGGAAGAAACCAGCAATTCACTATGCCAAATGCACACAACAAAAGGGGAAGTTTCATGAGTACCAACTGCAACCTTTCTTTGAAGAGAAGAACCCCCCATCATGAAAGGAGCCTCAGAAATAGTAGCGAAGAATATAGAGAAAACAGAAGGAGAAATGGAAAAAAGAAGAGAAAAAGAAGAGAGAGAGAGAGACAGAGAGAAACCTGGAGAGAAGAGAAAGAAAGGAGGTTTCCAGGAGGAGAGTTAACCTTCTTTAAAACTCCTACAGCTGCACATGAACATAGTTGCCCAGGGACTCCAGATAGCCTCAAATCGCTTAGTAGTATGATCCAATATACCGTTCATCTATATAATGAGAGGTCTTTTTCCAGAAACGGGCTATAGTAGTAAGTTTTGCAGCTAAAAGCATAAAGAAGATCAATCGCTGCTTAGAGCCAGGAATGTGCTCAACAGGGTCATTTAAAAATCCTGGATCGGTGGGGAACTGGGATCCCCGAAACCTTCCATATCATGGCAAACACCTCCAGAAACTTCAGACATTCAAACTATCTATAATATTAAAGAGTGCCTTGAGATTGTCTATAATTTTAAAGGGTGCCTTGACTGAAAAAGGGTTGAGAAACACTCCTGTACAATATACTGTATACAGAGTACTCAATCTGTGTATATGTCCTTTGAGATACAGCTGCTTATGAATGCTAATTATATTGTAGAAGGAAATCTGCCATCCTTCCTCCTCTATGCCCCTCATGAAAGAAAATAATCTTTCTGAAACGCATCAGGACAAAGAGAATGCCTACTCACACCAAGCTTTTGACTGTTTACAGAGTACTCAACTATCGTATATAGATTGTACTGCACTCAATGTCATTGGCTCTTTCCATGCTTTTAATGTTATAATAAAGCATTGTAAAATGTTATCCTAGCTTGTAGACAACTGGTCAGACGTGACTCATGCATGTAAAATAATGCATTTGGGTGGCAAAAATATGAATGCAATCTATACACTGGGGGAGAACCTCTGGGGGAATCTAGGATAGAAAAGGACCTGGGGGTCCTAGTAGATGATAGGCTCAGCAATGGCATGCAATACCAAGCTGCCGCTAACAAAGCAAACAGAATATTGGCATTAAAAAGGGGATTCATTCCAGAGATAAAACGATAATTCTCCCACTCTACAAGACTCTGGTCCGGCCGCACCTGGAGTATGCTATCCAGTTCTGAGCACCAGTCCTCAGGAAGGATGTACTGGAAATGGAGCGAGTACAAAGAAGGGCAACTAATCTAATACAGGGTCTAGAGGATATTAGTTATGAGGAAAGGTTGCGAGCACTGAACTTATTCTCTCTGGAGAAGAGACGCGTGAGAGGGGATATGATTTCAATCTATAAATACCGTACTGGTGACCCCACAATAGGGATGAAACTTTTTTGCGGAAGGGAGTTTAACAACACTCGTGGCCACTCATTAAAATTAGAAGAAAAGAGGTTTAACCTTAAACTACGTAGAGGGTTCTTTACTGTAAGAGCAGCAAGGATGTGGAATTCCCTTCCACAGGCGGTGGTCTCAGCGGGGAGCATCGATAGTTTCAAGAAACTATTAGATAAGCACCTGAATGACCGCAACATACAGGGATATATAATGTAATACCGATATATAATCACACACATAGGTTGGACTTGATGGACTTGGGTCTTTTTTCGACCTCACCTACTATGTAACTATGTAACTATGCAGATAACAGAGGAACAGGGCAGCAGAGAGAAATAAAACTTAAGTACTCTGAACTGAGAAACGCTCACACTATAGAGGAAAATGCTTAGTTCATATTTCATGTCTGAGGTTTACAACCACGTTAACATGCATGCGTTATGACATCGTGGGAAGGGGGGGCCTCAAAAAGTCTTCAAATTATTAAAGTTGAAGTAACTTCTCCATAAAATTATGAAAATTCTTCTAATGCCCAAAAAAATGTTGACTTTGTATTTTAAGAGGGGCTTGAGAAGAGTCCTATAACAAGCCAATTACTGTCTCCGTACAGGCCTCATTACTCAGTTAAGTATCTGGTGTGTCATTTGGTAGAAAGAGCACAATTGATCATGAATAATTTTCACTTTATTGGCCCGATGTATTTCACAGTAAAATGATTATAAAACAAAGAGACTTTTCCACGAAATATCACATCGACGGTCTCCGTTGTACCAGCGATTGTTTTTCCATTAAATTTCACAGAAAATGTTAATGGGAAATGGCATGCAGTAAACTATGTTTCAAAATGAGTTTATATTTACTAAATTTAATTAAGTCACACAACAACAACAAAAAAAATTAATGTGAGCAAATCAACAAAAATAAATGATACATTTCTTACATTGGTGAATTGACGTCGATGGCGGGTTTTTATGTCTGTAGAACAAGATTACACCATATTCGTTATCTCTTCTGTGATATTAATATTCTTTTCTTTTTCTTTTTTTTTTTTTATTCCCATCTAACGGTTTGACTCTTCTGTGTTGTAAAAAGTGAACTTCATGATAAATTAAAACGTTAGTCTTTTATTCCTCTTTAAAGGTGTCGACGTTTAGCTTGTTTCGTGGATTAATGGAGCTTGTCGTTTTCAATTTGCGTCTAATTTATTTTACTTTGTTTATTTGCAGAGCTAGAAAACAATAAATATGTGTATGGAGATCCATGCTCAGCTACAGCTGGTACTGGGAAAGGCAGAGATTATTGTAAGAGATGTGCTCAGATTCTAAACCTTTCTGGATGGTCCTCCTTGCAAAACAGGACAGCTAAAATTTTCTAGGTTAAATTTCCAGACAGTCACTTCTAAATACAGTAATTCCAAATTTGTTTATGGCCATAAAGGAGAGAAAAATGCAAAGGAAATCCAAAGTGAGTGTAAAAGATTTTTTTTTTTTTTAAATAACAAACATCTCTATGTCCATTGCACAGAGCGGCCCCGAGCCTGCTCTTTTCCCCTGCCGGTGCTGCTGGCTCTTCTTCTCTGTCCAGTGTCCCCATGAGAAGCGCTTCCCATGGGGGCACTCGCGCATGTTTGCTCCCAAGCCCCGCTGCTGCAACCATTGACACAGACAGCATGACTCAGCCCCACCCCTGATCCCTCATCACCAGCTTTGATTGATGCTGAGTCAGGAACAAGAGGAAGCTCTAAGTAGCGAACAAAGAAGCACAGATTTGGACTAAAAGAGATCCTTACTTACACGAAGAGTCATTCATACAAGGCATAAAAAGGCAACCCCCGCATTTGTCACTGGGCTCCTATACCTGAAGAAGTCACATGACAAGTGACGCAACATGTTGGGTGGAGCCAGGAAAGCGAGCAAATGGGAAGTGTAAAGAGTGCATCTAGCTAGTCCCAACATGGAGATTGGTGGTGAGATGGATTACATCAGGTGGACATACACAGGAACTGAACATCATTATAATAACACAAAGGCGCTGTTTGACCAATCTGGTCTTTCCCTAAGGTGAGGGGTCAAGTCACATAAAGGCAGCTGGTGGAGGTTTATTTATATATCTTCCCACGAACATATCACTATTTGGGTACAAATTGGAGGAGGGGTGAACTTTGTGTGGATGAAGTACCTGCTTATACTACTGGATTATCATTTATCTCTTTATGTGGACATTTTATGAGTTGATTGCTGTTTTCTTTGAATATAAGTATATTTTGAATATTAGTTTTTATGTTAGTACAGTACACTGCATATGGCCACATGTAAAAGTATATAGGAAGGATGGTTGATGGATTATTCTACTGTTCTTTACTTAAGATATTCTGCTGTTTTTCACATATGATAAAGGTTTGAATGAGCGCACCATTTACACTTGTGCTCATAAGTTTACATACCCTGGCAGAATTTATGATTTCTTGGCCAGTTTTCTGAGAATATGAATGATAACACAAAAACTTTTCTTTCACTCATGGTTAGTGTTTGGCTGAAACCATTTATTATCAATCAACTGTGTTTACACTTTTTAAATCATAATCACAACAGAAACTATCAAAATGACCCAGATCAAAAGTTTACATACCCCAGTTCTTAACACCGTGTATTGCCCCCTTTTGAAAGCTTGAAATCTTTTGTGCTATTTGTGGATGAGGCTCTTTATCTTCTCAGATGGTAAAGCTACCCATTCCTCTTGGCAAAAAGCCTCCAGTTCCATTCTTGGGCTGTCTTGCATGAACTGCACGTTTGAGATCTCCCCAGAGTGGCTCAATGATATTGAGGTCAGGAGACTGGGATGACCACTCCAGAACCTTGACTTTGTTCTGCTGTAGCCATTGACAGGTCGACTTGGCCTTGTGTTTTGGATCATTGTCATGTTGGAATGTCCAAGTACGTGCCATGCACAGCTTTCTGGCTGATGAATGCAAATGTTCCCCCAGTATTTTTTGATAACATACTGCATTCATCTTGCCATCAATTTTTGTAGCTCACACATCCCCAAACCACCAGCGATCCACCTCCGTGTTTCACAGTAGGAATGGTGTACCTTTCATCATAGGCCTTGTTGACTCCGCTCCACATGAAACGTTTTTGGTTGCGGCCAAAAAGCTAAATTTTGGTCTTATCACTCCAAATGACTTTATGCCAGAAGGTTTGAGGCTTGTCTCTGTGCTGTTTGGTGTATTGTAAGCGGGATACTTTGTGGCATTTGCGTAGTAGTGGCTTTCTTCTGGCGACTCAACCATGCAGCCCATTTTTCTTCAAGTGCCTCCTTATTGTACATCTTGAAACAGCCACACCACATGTTTTTCAGAGAGTCCTGTATTTCACCTGAAGTAATTTGTGGGGTTTTTTTTGCATCCAAACAATTTTCCTGGCAGTTGTGGCTGAAATTATAGTTGGTCTACCTGACCGTGGTTTGGTTTCAACAGAACCCCTCGTTTTCCACTTCTTGATTAGAGTTTGAACACTGCTGATTGGCATTCTCAATTCCTTGAATATTTTTTTATATCCCTTTCCTGTTTTATACTGTTCAACTACCTTTTCCCGCAGATCCTTTGACAATCCTTTTACTTTCCCCATGACTCAGAATCCAAAAACGTCAGTGCAGCACTGGATGAAAGATGCAAGGGTCTATCAGGAAACTCATTGACCTTTTATACACACACACTAATTACAACCAAACCGATCACAGGTGAGGATGGTTATCTTTAATAGACATTCAAACCCCTTTGTGTCAACTTGTGTGCATGTTATCAGGCCAAAATCACCAGGGTATGCCAACCTTTGATCAGGGTCATTTGGATAGTTTCTGTTGTGATTATGATTTAAAAAGAGTAAACACAGATAATAAATGACTTCAGCCAAATACTATCATACTACTATCATTCATATTCTCTGAAAAATGGCCAAGAAATCATAAATTCTGTCAGGGTATGTAAACTTATGAGCACAACTGTATTTACAATTGACAAAGGACAGGGGGGCACGCTTTATGTCTGGAGGGAAAGAGATTTAATTTCCAAATAGGGAAAGACTTACTGTATCTACAGTAAGAGCTGTGAAAATGTGGAATAGACTTTTCAAGAATCAGCTTAGTAGATTGTTTTAAAAAAGAACTTGATGCACAAAATATAAATGGATATTAACACCTATAATACCAAATATTAGGAGGAGAGGATTGGGATTATAGCGGTGCTTGAAATAATTCTTCCATATAGTGATTATATAAAAAATAATTTCTTTATTCATACAAAAAGAGAAAGGAAAACATGGAGTTCAATTAAAACCAATTATAGAGCATATTACAAAGTTGCATGTAATGGGTCGCTGGTGTCCCAATGAGAGAAGGTGGTCACAGGTAGATGTAATGTCCCAACATGTTTCGCCAAGATGGCTTCCTCAGGGGATTGTTACCTATGAAACTATGGGGTTGATTTACTAAAGGCAAATCCACTTTACAATACAAGTGCACTGAAAGTGCTCTTGGAAGTGCAGTCGCTGTAGATCTGAGGGGAAGATTTGAAATGAGGGGAAACTCTGCTGATTTTATTATCCAAACACGTGCAAGCTAAAATGCTGTATTATTTTTCTTGCATGTCCCTCTCAGTCTACTTTCAGTGCACTTTCAAGTGCGCTTGCAGTGGATTTGCCTTTAGTATATAACCCCCACTGATGCTGGACGAGAAGACTTGGCTCACAAATCGGCATTCCACTTCTTTCTTAAAGTGGAACTACACTTCATCTAAGCACCACAAATCATAAATGCTATTTCATTCATTTTTAACTACTTAAGGACCGGAAGGATTTGCCCCCTTAATGACCAGGCCATTTTTTGCGATACGGCACTGCGTCGCTTTAACTGACAATTGCGCGGTCGTGCGACGCAGCACCCAAACAAAATTTATGGCCTTTTTTCCCCACAATTAGAGCTTTCTTTTGGTGGTATTTGATCACCTCTGCAGTTTTTATTTTTTTCGCTATAAACAAAAAAGACCGTCAATTTTGAAAAAAACTATATTTTTTACTTTTTGCTATAATAAATATCCCCCCCCAAAAAAAAAAAAAAAAAAAAAACAATTCTTCCTCAATTTAAGCCGATATGTATTCTTCTACATATTTTTGGTAAAAAAAAATTGCAATAAGTGTATGTTGATTGGTTTGCACAAAAGTTATAGTGTCTACAAAATAGGGGATAGATTTATGGCATTTTTATTATTATTTTTTACTAGTAATAGCGGTGATTTTTTCTTTTTCTGCGTGTCTGCGACATTGCAGCAGACAGATCGGGCACTTTTGACACTTTATTGGGACCAGTGACATTTATACAACGATCAGAGCTAAAAATAGCCACTGATTACTGTATAAATGACACTGGCAGGGAAGGTGTTAACACTAGGGGGCGATCAAGGAAATAAATGTGTGTCCTAGGGAGTGTTTTTGCCTGTTTACATTGAGAGATTTTCATTCTGTCTCTCTCAGGAGTGATTGCGGGTGCCTGGTGGACATGGCGGCCGCCGGGCACGCGCATCGGCTCCGTCGTCAGGCACGCCCCCTAGCAGTCTTAAAGCGGCCAATGTACAGCTACAGTGATTTGCCCAGGGGAGCCAACCTGCCGCAGTGTAACTGCAGTGGCTGGTCCTTAAGTGGTTGAAATTCAAAGAAAATTCACCCATCCATCCATGTCTCATGTCTTTATTTTGTTGAGAAATCACTTTGAAAAATACCCCCCCCCCAGCATTTGGCCATCTTGAGTAAGGGCAAATGATTCATGTATCATTTAGATCCCGGAATCCATCTGCCCTTAGCTCAGGCATGCAAGCAGGATAGGGTGTGCTTAGCTGAGAGAGCCTCCTCTCCTCCTGAACACTTCTGGGATGTATAACATCATTGGCCTAGGCATGTAAACCAAGAAGTAATTGAAGTTACTTTCCTCTCCTCTTCCTTCCTATTTACTAATACTAGCAGCATAAGGATTAAAAATAGTCTTTGTTGATTGAGAGAGTGAAGTTCCGCTTTAGGTGTTCAGTAAAGTTGAGATCAGGACTCTGTGCAGGCCACTTAAGTTCCTGCACACTAAAATGGTCAAACCATGTCTTTATGTAGCTGACTTTGTACACAGGAGCACAAGTCATGCTGGACCTGAAAAGGACCTTCTCCAAGCTGTCACCTAAACCACCTCAGCTCCGAAAGGTTTTACCCCTTCATGACCATTCTATTTTTTGCTATTTAGCACTGCGCTAACTTGAAGGGGTAAATCTTCGTGTTTTTTCACCTTAATGCATCGTATGCATTAAGGTGAAAAAACACCTGGCAGTGACCGGCCCCCCAGCCACCCCGTTTAATAACCTGAGCCCTGGAACTTGACCCGGCGGGGACGCACTGTCTCTCTTCTCGGCTCTTGGTTTGATAGATTGATAGCAGCGTAGCCATTGGCTCCTGCTGCTGTCAATCAAATCCAATGACACGGGCGCCAGGGGAAGAAATTAGAACACACACTTGAAACTGACTCTCACAGTGACACTGACAGCAGTGTGCAGCGGCACAGATGATGATGACACCTCACTGACACGTCCCCTCGTGAGTCACAGCGACAGTCACTCTCCAGGCCAGATGGTCCCTTCAGTCCATTCCAGTTCAAACAGCACTGACAGTCCCACTCCCGGCTTGCCTTGCTCCCATCCCGCAGACCCACATACAAGGCTCTGGCTGCTCCGTTCAGATCCCTTGCACCATGACGTCACACAACCAACTCAAGCACCACCTCCACCAGGACCGCCCTCAGCACCACCAAAACACACTGTAGCAGGCACTCGGATGGTCTGGAACTGCACATGCAGTTTCGAGCCGAGAGCCAAAGCCATATTTTCTACTCTCAAACTTTTCCCGTCTGTCACGAGGGCCACGTATCTGATGTGAGACTGAAGTAGTGGGGAGGCCTCCCTTGCACCTCAGGTCCTTAAAGCCTCTGGAGATGGAGATAGAGACTTGGTGGGGACACCGAGTGGCAGGGGTGCCAAGGGTGCAAGCCTTAGTCCGGGATCCGAGCCAAGGTCAAGTCGGAATTTCCGACAACAAAAATTTGAGAGCTGGTCCTCAAATTTTCCGACAACAAAATCCGTTGTCGGAAATCCCGATCGTGTGTACACAATTCCGACGCACAAAATTCCACGCATGCTCGGAATCAAGCAAAAGATCCGCACTGTCTATTGAACTTCTTTTTTCTCGACCCATCATACGTGTTGTTCGTCACCGCGTTCTTGACGTTCGGAATTTCTGACAATATTTGTGTGTAGAAGAGGAAAAGGATCCTGGACAGCCGCACTCAATGAAAAAAGGCATCTTTATTGACGAAAATAAGTAAAATCCAAAATACGGTCACATCAGGGGTAGATAACACAGAGGAAATCGCTAACGCGTTTCACATCAACTGATGCTTACTCATAACTGAATTATCGAATGTCAACTGAATGCATATAAAGGGGGGGGGATTGATATGGAATGTTCCAATCACAGTGTGAAATTGAAATTGAAAAAAAAACACACCTTTTTGCATAGTTAACTCTCGAGATTAAGAATAAGTTACCAAAAGAAGTATCCATAACTATACATATACACATGTTGGCACATAAAAGAATCATGAAAATAATAAAAATAATGATAGTGATGATAAAATCTATTATAGTATACACCGAAAAATCGGGAAATAACAATTGTTCAAAGATAGATATACATTACTTTGTAAATGTATGTATAACAAAGCAATAAAATCTCTTAAGGTACATATATATATATATATATATATATATATATATATATATATATATATATATATATATATAGTAATATCAAAAAAGCTGTAAACAAAGCAATACACTCATAAAGAAGAATACATAGCATATTATATAGTGTGTAGAGAGTATATAGAATAGAATAAAATAAAGCAAAAAAACAAAAATATAACCAACTATTTGAAACATTACTAAATACAAAAAGGAGGAGAGAGTTAACCCTCCCCCCGAATCGTGTTAGAGAGAGCTTTGTAAAATATTATATAAGGTAAAGAAGTTCTGTATATATAACGAACATTGTTGTAAACACAGACGTGCGCTAAAGCTCATCACCACCAACGAGTAAGTAAATAAATGAATAGATGAATAAATAAACAAATAAACAAATGAACGAATGAACAAATAGAGGGCCCTAAATATCAAGTTATATATAGATATATATATATTGTATATTGTGTGTGTGTGTATGCAAGACAAGTTTGAGCCAACATCCGTCGGAAATATAAATCCAGGCTTTTGTTGTCGGAATGTCCGATCGTCTGTACGCGGCATTAGAGTTTTAAATCCATAGATTCTGCATGTTCCTTAGAAGTGTTCTCTTCAAGACAAGTATAATAATTCGATTTCAATTTTTTTATAACTTTAGGCACACGCAAAACTTTTTTTTTTCCTTTTTATAATGTTCCAATTAACATTCAGGTAAACTGTGTATTGAATTGATCAAAATTTATCAGCGAGAGAAAAAAACCAAATAGTCTAATATATGCCGAACATGTAGAAGCATAAAGCTGCCCAATTACACAGGTATAATTAGAAAAACGGGCTATCTTACATGGTCAGATCTATTGAATTAGTAGAAGCTGATGAAACAGCCAACGTGTAAGTGCATTTAAATAGGGGTTACAGTCCTGATAGAGCACAAAGAAAGAAGAGGATGGAGAGCTTGTGGACAGGTAATGAAAGGGAAGGGAAAAAAAAATTAAATTCATCCAATTACATCTCCAGAAAAACCCATTACCAATGAGTGTGAGGAGAGCGCCCCAGGAAAATTCAGATGCAAAACTAATAATGAACAAGCTATGTCCTTTCAACAGATTCCAAATGAGCTCTAATTTTCTTACTACCAATGTTTCCAAACTATATAAATTTCACCTAGGCAGAGAAAAAGAAGACTTGCAAGCTCGATTGCTATTCCAAGCAGGCACGGCCACTTGCTCACCTTAATTAGATGAAATCCCAACTGAGGAAGAGTCTCTTCCACTCTAATCTTATAACTTTATTTTTTCTTTAGATATTGTTTTAACCTGTAAGCTGCGGCTGCAGAGAGTGTCGTGTTGTCAGTGACACCATACTGCACCTCCTTTGACCTAACTAAATTCACTGTCAGGTAGGTTAAGTCATAATTTATAGCTTGACCTTGGAAGCGTTTCATCTGGTGACAACTGTAAATCATAAAGTGGTACTATGAAGTATTTTCTGGGACAGCATATTTTGAACTATTTAAAGGACGACTGTACCTTCGTTACAAGTTGTTCCTTTAATGAAGGCTTGGAGGATAAGGAAAAATGGACTTTAACGGCACGTATAGAAAATTATAACAGTTTTTAATAGTTCACATACATAGACTACATATAGTGTACACATTCGATAAAACACATTGAAATGGAACATATTGATCAACCCAAGAATTTGAAAAGCCGCTAGTATACTTCCTGTGGTACTGTACTTGACATATGTCAGAAAAGCCCACGTTCAGGTACGACTTATGCCGCGTACACGCAGGCAGACTTTTTGACTGGACTGGTCCGACGGACGGTCTTTCCGACGTACTTTCGATGGACTTTTGATGGACTTCTGATGGACTTTTGAACGAACGGACTTGCCTACACACGATCACACCAAAGTCCGACGGATTCGTACGTGATGATGTATGACTGGACTAAAATAAGGAAGTTGATATCCAGTAGCCAATAGCTGCCCTAGCGTGGGTTCTCGTCCATCGGACTAGCATACAGACGAGCGGATTTTTCGACCGGACACGAGTCCGTCGGAAAGATTTGAAACATGTTCCAAATCTAAAGTCCGTTTTCGGACCAAAAAAGTCCGCTGCAGGTCCGATGGAGCCCACACATGGTCGGATTGTCCGCTCGTGTGTACGCGGCATTACACTATTGGGGTGTTCAACGGTCCTAGAAGAGTTAAAAATTGCTTGAAATGTTTCGCGACCTAGTTTGTCGCTTCTTCGGGAGCTTCTGTGTCTCTGATTGGAGAGCTAGATTATAATTAGAATATGATATAAGCATTTTGATGCATAGTGTATATTTATGCATAACCATATATGTATGTTAAATGAACTCACCAAACTTGGTGTTAAGGAAAGTCTTGGTGCTCACTCCCACTGATGGAACACTGCTACTGACCAAGAGATCTCCTTTAGATGGAAGGGGGAGAGAGAGGAATACCACAGAACTCAACCCCAAGCAGAACAGAACTGCCATCCAGGATGTAGGTTGATATATGGGGGTACATCTGGTCACTAAAATGATAATAAAATATGTATGATTGACTACTCTGGCCTGCACATTGCTTAATATTTGCGACAATTATGGTGATCAGTAAAGCCATATTCACATTCTATACTACACCCAGATTTCCACAATTGCAGAGGCACTATAGAAAAATAACTATAGAGGCTGTACTATCTGAAAAAGGATATACAATGTATTTATATTCCCAAGGGTCCAAAAAGATTTTTAATTGAGGGCTAATTGAACTAATTATATTCAATTAATTAATGAAGGCAGCAAGGCAACCCATTTACATCTTGGGTTTGGCAAGACAGGCCAATATCTTGGTCCTCTGTCATATTGATGCTGAGTCCTTGGCTATGTTCGGGGATTATAGTAAGTCCCCTACTTTTGAACGAAAGCTCGTTCGTAAGTCCAACTTGTTCAAGTCCAACAAAGATCAGTGCTTACAGACAAAGGCTGCGAGCATTGAGCAGTGTGTTCTGGAGGGGGTTAGTCCCCTTCAGAACACAATGACACTGCTGGGGAGATTGCTGCACCAACATTGCTAATGTTGGTACGGCGACCTGTCAGGTTTTTTTCATTCAACCCGCTGGGTTGGACAAAAAAAAAAAAATTGCAAACATGTGTTCGGATCTTTGAAAGTTTGCAACCTGAAGGTTCATATGTAGGGGACTTAGTGTACATCATCAACCTTATTTGAGTTACAGCACATACAGTGACTCAGAAAAGGCATTATTTGGCATTATTTGGGGGATCGGGGTCATGAATGGGCAGTTCTTGCATATTTAGAGGCAGGGTCTGGATAGGACTTTGGGTGATAGGCAGTCCCCACATATTTAGAGGCAAGGTCTGGGCAGGACTAACCCAAAAAGTGGACTGATGAAATGCTGATGTTATCTTGGACTGTGGTGTTGACAAGTATGCGATAATTCCTGTGGAGCACCGAACTCATGGAGGCCCCCCGTGGTCTGGAACCGTGCGGCTTTCCCCATAGGAACACATAATGTGCGCATGCAGCTTGTAGAGGTCCCAGGGAGGATATTTTATGAAGCAAGCCTCTGTGGGCCCTGATGGAGCCACAAGATGAAGGATGTTGCACTAAGAAAGAAGGTGATTATAAGACCAGAGGGGTGGCTAACTCGATTAAAAATACAGTTTATACCAAAGGTTCAGTTATTCTTTAAACTGTATGTAAAGTCTGGATTATTAAAATAAGCTATTCACTTTATAGTCTTTGCAATGGGACAATATTGCCTTTTTTTTTATTTGAAGTATGCAAATACCTTTTGCAGACTTTTTAAGAGTGATCAAGTGACCTGCAGTATGTAAATTGGGACAAATGGGGAGGCATGGTCTGCTTCCTTATCTGCATAAGTAGAATGCTTAGGCCTCGTATACACGATCGGATTGTTGGCCAACAGAGCGTCAGACTTTTGTCCGAAGGGCGTGTGCCAGGAACTTGTCTTGCATACTAACGGCACACAATTGTCGGCCAACAAATGTACTACGTGGAATTTCAGCTCTTGAGCGCCACCCTTTGGGCACCTTCTGCTAATGTCGTGTTTGGTGAGCATTGATTCTGAGCATGTGTGTTTTTTTACTTTGGACTTTTGTGTGACGGACTTGTGTACACACGATACGAAAATTTGACAACAGACCGTTGTCTGCCGAAAATTTACTAGCCTGCCATCCAACATTTGTTGGCGTAAAGTTGGACAACAATTGTCTGATGGAGCATACTAACGGTCGGATTTTAGGCAAAACAGTCTGTCATCACACAATTCCCTGCCGAAAATCTGATCGTGTGTACAAGGCTTTAGTCTAGCATCAGACAGCATGTCTCCTAAAGATAGTGGCTGCCAATCACTCCCTAGAGCCACCTTTCTGAACCTTTTTACACTGGAAGATCCCTTGTACAAATTTTTACATCTCAGGGAACCCATTCATTGGGGTCAGTGGAAAAAAAATCCCCTTACATTGGTGGCCTGTGTAAAGAATGCCAGCCTTACACTGGTGGCCTGTGTAAAGAATCCCAACCTTAGAGTGATGGCCAGAATGCCACCCTTACAGACAGTTAAAAAGACCATTGGTGTTCTGCAGCTGATTCTGCCCAGTGGCGTTGACCCCAAGCACCATACAATTGGAAGTCAATTAGCAACAGCTCATAGAACCTGTAGCAAACCTATGGAGGAACCCTAGGCTTCCACAGAACTGTGGTTGAGAATGGCTACCATAGAGGGTTGTACTATGGGTGTACCGTCATATGGTGTCACAGGCTGACTATGTGATTGTAGGCTTACCTTGCTTGCATACAGCATCCTGCTGTTTCCCTTTGATCTACTGTACTGTACAGATCTGTCAACGCTTACCATGGTCAGGGATGGGGTGGAACAGCTATCAAGGATACTGTAATTTTGTCCTGAATGGGCAGACGATAGTGTCACCTTAAGAGCTATGCAAAAAAAATATTGAGAGTAGGTGCAAAACACAGGAATCACAGATCGCATGAACAAATGTTGAAAATGAACAGAGAAACTGTCAGAGCTGGCCTCTCAGCTTTTGGCTAATTGCCAGCTCCTATCTCTCCACAGTTACTCAGCTGTTGATGATATCCTGCTCGTCAGTCCTGCCTACTTAAGCCCTTCAGCCCAGTGGATCTCTCCCTTTGCCTTGGTCAACATCACCGAGCCGATCTCCTGCGTTCCTGTTTAAAGACTTGCTTTGGTTACATCCCTTCTGGCTCCAGATCCTGCTTGCTGTTCCACTACATTGATCCCTGACTTCTGGCTTGGCTGACTATCCATTCCGGTTACTGAATTTGGCTATGTTTTGACTACGTTTGTTCTTTTTACTTTTATTATTAAACAAGTGTGATTTAACTGTACTTCTGTCTCGGTCTGATTTCATGGTTTCTGACAGAAACCTCACTGCCAGGGCAAGATTTAATATTAGGCATATCATTTTGCCTATAGGTGATAAAGGCAAAAAGTGACTTTTTCCTGCATGGTATTGGCCAGATTTGTTTGCCTTTATCAGAAGTTACCTAGGTGTTTGCTATTAAAGTGCATTAACACATAATGATAAAATTCTAATAGGGACAATTAGAAAAGTGCACTTTGGATATGACGAATCCAATCATCAATTGAGTAGATTCAATCATTCATGGTATGCAGCAAGTAACAAAGCACAATCAGAATTCCTGAGCCGTACATTCGTCCTGGGTCAGCACGCAATCAAGGCGACAAGCATTTTTCAGAAGGATGGGTACAGCGCAGGCCCTCTTTACATTCGTTAATGATCCCTACCGCGCTAATAAAATTTATTCCACACGAAAAAGATGCCTTGTAATTAATGATATGCAAAGCGAATTTTATAGAGAAACCCCCATGAGATTAAGACGTTTCAAACGAGTTTCTTGGAAATTTAACATACCTTGGCAAAATTCAACTTTTAATGCTATAATTCTCAAGAGGCTCTCCTGGGCATTGTAAATAAAATGATAAACCCAATATAAAAAAAAACTTATGTTCGGAGGGTTTTAAATTGCTGACGTCTGTTTAGCAATTAAAAAGGGAAAGATAAAAAAAAAAAAAGGAAAAAAAAAAAAAAGGAAAAAAGTTTGGAACGGGAACTTAAGTACCTTTATGAGAAACAGGACTTGTGTGAATAGGACATTAAAAGCTGTTTACTTTAATGTCTTCCATAAATGCGATAAACAATATGGAAATTGAGAACTTACTTTCAGCAACAAATTGTTACTTGACACATTTTCTAATCATAATAAGACACTCCAGGGCCGTCGGTGTTTTTGCAATAATTGCGTCTCTCCAGTGATTTAAGATGCAAAAGCAGCATCCTGTACTTCCACAATACACCTGAGGGATACATTTAGGGCACAACAAATCAGGATCCTGTTGTGCCTCATTGCTCAATTAACTGTTATTATGAATGACAAAATCATATGGTAAAAGAAAATGAAGAAATTAATACAACAGCTTCCTCCTTTAAAAGCACCTCTGGGACCGAATCAAGATCTCATAAACATAAAGGCTTATACAACAGGAATAATTTCGCCGTGGATGGAGGTTGGCACGCACTTTGAAAACACTTTAAGCCGTCGAGTGACAATCTGCGATGCATTAAAAGATTTACAAGTTTTAATGCCGCAGCTTGATATCGAATCTATTGTCAAGAACGTTAGGCCATGAAAGAAGGCGACCTTACTGATAAAGTAAACATTTCTCAGATGTAATTACTACGGTGTATTTTCTTCTGTTATGGGCTTGTTTCTATGGGGGTTGTGTTCCTGTGTTGGAATGCATGCCACCAGGGCCGCCATTGGGGAAGGGTACAGCCGTTACAACGGTAAGGGGCCCCGGGGCCCGAGGGGCCCGGGCCAGAAGAAGGCAGGACGGGTGAAGGGGAGCAGAAACGATCTCACTGCATGTGCTCTCTGTGGCATTGAGCTCAGACATTGAGCTCTTTACTGCCACCTCATGTGCACCCCTCGTGTACTGGGCTTTTCTATGCCCGCTTTGGGAAAACGATCCGGGACCAGGTAGGAAGAAATTCTTTACAAGTAGGGGCTGTAAAGGAAAGGGAGGGGCCAGAGCCTTGTGTGTTTACAGATTTGTGTGTGTGTGTGAGGCTGACATATATATATATATATATATATATATATATATATATATTTATATATATATATATATATATATATATATATATATATATATATATATATATATATATATATATATATATATATATACACAGGTGTGTGTGGGGGGCTAGGCTGGCATATATACAGGCAGTGGTGGTGCGCCCACTCTCCAGCCACTGACCTCTATGTATCATGGATAGATTCATGCGTTTGCATTGCATGAGTCTATTCATGGCCGCTGTAGGCACCCCCTATTCAGGCGTCGGGCCCCTTTTCGGATGCCGGGCCGCCTGAATTACAGAGGCAGGGGTGTATTTTTGAAGCACCTGATTAGAGCCGGAGGCTCTAATAGGCTTCAAAAAAGGTGAACAGCGAGCGCAGAGCATTGCGCTCGCAGTTCACCCAGGTGTGTTAGAACAGCGAATAAATATTCGCTGTTCTAACACTATACCACCTCTCCACTAATCAGGAAGCACGGGTGCGTTACCCGTCACCTGATTGGCTAAAACGACAGGCGCTGCGATTGGACGCCTATCAGGAGGAAATGCTTACGCTCTAGAACCACCAAGTTGATTTCCTATTTTCAGGCCTAAAAATTGCAGTCTCCCAGCTTCAGCGTGTCCAAGGTTAAAGAGGAACTTCAGTCCCCCTTTGTCTTTGTTTTTTAATAATAAAGTTTTTATTGGAATTTACAAGATATCTACAACAAGTACACGAAGATACAAATAGTAAAGTAGAGAACAATAATCATATTCAGCCACAAATGTGTAAAAAAAAGGAAATACATTCAACATTGAAGTAGCATGCTGGTAACAGGTACGTCAAATTCGGTGCAAAGAAAAATGAAAGCCCCAAGCAGGTGGGATAGACATGGAGCACTCAATAGAGGAAAGTCACGATGTCCCACTTGACCCCACACCATTGTCAACATGGGTGTGCCAGTACAGTGGTGGGCCCTGTCGTGGATAAACCACCATACTCTTTTGCGCTATTAAGCGCCCTTCCAGCTTTTCAGTATAATGCATCTTTAAACAACCCGTGTCTCCCGCATTTCCCCAATAAACAGACATAGTCACCATCTCCATCGCTCCTTCATCTGCCTCTCCTGGGCAGAGGCTCTTGGCTTTTATTCATGGACAACAAAAGGAAATGACAAACAGGAAGTCATTTAAAGTCAACAGCCAATCGCTAATACCATACAAAATGATAACACAGGAAATGACACTACACAGGAAATGACACTAAAGGGGAGGGCATCCACAGGAGTGGGACGGAGAAGTGCACATCTCTCATCCACTTGAGGCATGTATACTGCTCTCCCCCCAGCCACATCCAAAATCTTAGTCAGGATGGAGCCCACTCAATACTGTTCAGAGTAACCAGTATCTAGTAAGATCATTCTACTTTTTCTTACAGACTTGAGAAGATCTGCAGGGACATTACTACTGGTGTTGTCAATATACGATACGAGTATATTAACAAGGCCGATATCAATGCCCTCTTATTTAAGCAGATATATATCCAAAAGGGATAGCATAGCCACAACCGAAATATAATAATATGTTTCTCTCGTTATGTGGACTCCGCTTCTCTAATGTGCATAGACATTTGAAGGTAAGAAGCCCAGCGCATGATACTTACAAACTGGCACATGCCCACACACACAGAGAACACGTCTCCAAGCCCATGAGAAGGTTTTCATACTGACGGTTTTACCGCTGGTCCCGATTCAACCCAAGTGCGCTCTGCTAGAGTGCTCCTTGGTTAAATCAGACACAGGGAGACAGATGACAACAATCCATAAAACACACATAATAACATTTCCACAACAGCCCACCAAGGCATCTCTCAGGAAGTGAGCCTATAAGTGTACCTGCACCCGTCTGGGGCACATGGAACGTAAACACAGCACAAACTTTTTCAAATTAACCCACACACCATGGGTGATAAGGAGAGGAGAACAAGAAACAGAAAAAAAGGGGAGGAGGGAAAACAACCCTAATTAGCGGAAATATGAGAAATAGAGTGAATCATTCATCATTCGGAGCCAATTAACAAGTAATAGGTGCATCTGTGGGGGGGGGGGGACATGTACTGTAGCAGCATGTATACAAGGCAGATAGCCGTTCTGTGACAGGAGAAGACAGAGATCGTGTGTTTCTGCTAAGCAGGAACATGGATCTCTGTCTTCTTATGCCGTGTACACACGGTCGGAATGTCCGACAACAAATGTTCGATGGGAGCTTGTTGTCGGACATTCCGACCGTGTGTAGGCTCCATCGGACATTTTCCGTCGGAATTTCCGGCAAACAAAATTTGAGATCTGGATCTCAACTTTTCCTATCTGGGTATATGGTTGGAGTTTGCTCATTTCAACTGTATTGATGTGTAAAAGCCATTTGTTACAATGTAAGCCTATTGCGCTTATGCCACGTACACACGGACGGAATTTCCGACAACAAATGTCAGAATTTCCGGCAAATAAAATTTGAGATCTGGATCTCAAATTTTCCGACAACAAAATCCGTTGTCGGAAATTCTGATCGTGTGTACACAATTCCGACGCACAAAATTCCACGCATGCTCAGAATCAAGCAGAAGAGCCCCACTGGTTATTGAACTTCATTTTTCTCAGCTCATCGTATATGTTGTAAGTCACCGCGTTCTTGACGTTCGGAATTTCCGACAACATTTGTGTGACCGTGTGTATGCAAGACAAGTTTGAGCCAACATCCGTCGGAAAAAAAAACATGGATTTTGTTGTCGGAATGTGCGATCGTGTGTACGCGGCATTACAGTACAAGCATCCCCCACAGTTAGACCCCATAAACACTATTACATAGCTCCCAACTGTCCCTGATTTCGAAGGTTTGTCCCTGATTTGGAACAATATCCCTCTATCCCTCATTGCTCCTCATTTGTCCCTCATTTTGGTCTGATCTATATAGATGTATATAAAATGCACTTTTTATCTATCAAAAAGTATTTTTCAGCACTAAACCTTTCATCTGATTTCTAAATTGCTGCATTTGTAAATTCCAAAAGCCAGTGGTAAAAGTAGTGGTAAAAAAAAGCACTTGTGGGTTTAACCAATCTTGTTTTTTTGTACAATTACAAATGGTCCTTGAGGGACCGGGATTGGCAGCTTGCACACAAGTCTTGGTTATTTCATTGTGATTTCCAGCACAGTGTGAGGGAGGTTATTTCAGGACATGGTTCTACTACAGCCTTTACGTTTTTGGCGATCTATGTTATACACATTGTGAATGTTACCCTGATCAGTATACCTCCTCTGGACCACTGTTTTTCATTTTGTGCTTCTGCAGCTACCTCTCAATATTCCATTGGACAACACCAAGGATTAGTGCTGATTGTGCGCTCATTAGTTCAGGACCTACAGTATACAAATTTCTTGCAGGAATGCAGCCGAGCATTGACCTTTGTATATGTTTACACATCCATATCCCTCTGCATTGCTCAACTTGAGGGTGTCAGTTTTACCATTGTGCTCTATATACCTATATTTTTATATCCTTATATACACATAGCTTCCATCTGTCCCTGATTTCGAGGGACTGGCCCTGATTTGGAGCAATGTCCCTCTGTCACTCATTCCTCCTCATCTGTCCCTCATTTTGGTCTGATCTATATAGTTGTATATAAAATGCACTTTTTATCTATCAAAAAGTGTTTTCCAGTGCTAAACCTTTCATCTGATTTCTAAATTGCTGCATTTGTAAATTCCAAAAGTCAATATAAAGGAATAGTAGTGGTAAAAAAAAGCACTTGTGGCTTCAACCAATCTTGTTTTTTTGAACAGCTATCCTTTAAGGGGGCGTGGTAAGGGGTGTGTCCTATGCCTGCATACTTTTGCAGATAGGTGTCCCTCATTCCCATCTCAATAAGTTGGGAGGTATGCTATTAGATTTTCTGCAGACTTTTGTCTTCAGGGTTACCAAAACCATGTAGTACAATGGCCTGCCTGATTGCATACAAATTGAATCTCCTAAGGTTTGACCTCATATTACATGGTTTTGGTGAATGTGAAGACAAAAATCTGCAGAAAATCTAATAGTGTGTATGGGGCTATAGAAAGCACTCCCAGGGAACACATTTAACCCTTTGATTGCCCCTGATGTTAACCTCTTCTCTGCCAGTGCCATTAGTACAGTTACAGTGCATATTATTTAGCACTGATCACTGTATTAGTGTCACTGGTCCCCAAAAAAGTGTCAAAAGTGTCACTCAGTGTCCGATTTGTTGCAATGCTGCAGTCCCACTATAAGTCGGTAAGTTTTGCGCAAACCAATCAATATACGCTTATTGGGATTTTTTATCAAAAATATGTAGCAGAATACATATTGACCTAAATTGATGAAGAAATTAGATTTTTTAAATTTTTTTTAATTGGATGTGTTTTATAACGAAAAGTAATAAATATTTTTTTTTTTTCAAAATTGTCTGTCTTTTTTTATTTATAGCCCAAAAATAAAAGCCACAGACGTGATCATATACCACCAAAAGAAAGCTGAAGGAGTGTAAACCTTCTGGAGCTGAAGAGGTTAAACTTGTCTTGCTGGTCTTTGACTGTATGGACCCATCGTTCAGCCTCCATGATTGCATGGACATGTAGGACATGTGGATTGTTTCCAAAACCTGGGTATAAATGATTTAGCTGCATTCAATAGATGAGGAGTATTGCCCCGTACACACGGTTGGACATTGATCGGACATTCCGACAACAAAATCCATGGATTTTTTCCGACTGATTTTGGCTCAAACCTGTCTTGCATACACACGGTCACACAAAGTTGTAGGAAAATCCGATCATTCTGAACACGGTGACGTAAAACACGTACGCCGGGACTATAAACGGGGCAGTAGCCAATAGCTTTCGTCTCTTAATTTATCCTGAGCATTCATGGCACTTTGTGCGTCAGATTTGTGTACACACGATCGGAATTTCCGACAACGGATTTTGTTGTCGGAAAATTTTATAGCAAGCTCTCAAACTTTGTGTGTCGGAAATTCCGATGGAAAATGTGTGATGGAGCCTACACACGGTCGGAATTTCCAACAACAAGGTCCTATCACACATTTTCTGTCGGAAAATCCGACCGTGTGTACAGGGCATAACACTTTTTTTTTAACGTTTGAAGGAGGAGGGAACCCCATGAAAAAGAAAATGCATAGGGGAAAACTCTATAGGCCGGAGAGTCATCTGTTTAATCCACGGAGCAATGGCGTCCCAAAATGGTTTAATCTTGGGACAGGACCACCACAAATGGAGGAATGGGCCTGGTTGATCAAAGCCCCACCAACTGCAGGTGTCTACCGTCAGGTACATCTGTGCTAGTTGGACGGGGGTGAGGAATTTGTATGACATTTCTTGTATACGGGAGCTTATGGAGGTGGAGTGAGCCAATCTAATCAGTCTTTGAACCTGTGGAGGGGTAAAATCTTGACCTATTTCCCTCTCCCATTCTCTAATAAAGTAGGGAACTAAGGTAGACTGGGTGCCACGGACAAGTCTATGCATCTGTGATAACAGGTGTTTAGATTCTGGGAGATGGTAAGCATATTAAGGGGTCTCACTCGAGGTTGCAATTTATTAAATACGTTTGTCAGTTGGCGATATTTCCAGGTCACTAAGGGTATACTCCCAAAGGATAGCACTAACTCCAAAAGGGGGGATAGAGTGCCTTGAGGGGTAAGCGTGGTGCATGTTGTATTCCTTTCCGAACCCCAAATGCTAAAGAAGCCAGATGCTTCCCCAGGGAAAAACAACAGGAATCCTCCTAATGGGGATAGGGGGGAAGTTGGTGGAGCATATTGGCCCGATATATTCAATCTATCCCACGCAGACAGGAAAGCCTGGGTTAACGGAGATGTCCAGTCCGAAAGACCCCCATAAGTGTCTGGGATCCACCAGTCAGGTTCCTGCCTGCCATTGTTTTTTCTAAGGGGACCCATAGTTTTTTCAAGGAGTCATGACACCAGTTTAAAATATGCATTAAGAACACACTGTAGCTTTATAATATAAAGCTATATCAGGAAGCCCGACTTCCCCATCCAGTTTGTGTCTACTGAGAATGTCATAAGCCAGCAGCCTGGGGCATTTGTCTTTCCAAACAAAGGTAATGAATGCCCTATGTATGCATCTAAAGAAAATCTGGGGAAGAGCGATGAGTACAGCATACAGAGTATAAATTATCCTAGGAAGTATAGTCATTTTGAGGACATTCACCCTCCCAAACCATGTCAGGGGAAAACCCTTCCAACCCTGAAAGTCCCTTAATCACTTGCCGACCGCCCTCCGTTGTTTGACGGTGGCAGTATGGCACTCCTGCGCGAATCGCTGTAGCTGTACGGCGGGCGCTTTAAGAAGTATAGGGGGCGCGCACCCTCCGCGTAACGTAGGAGCCAATGCGCGTGGCTGGCAGCCGCGATGGCCGCCGGCTACCTGTGATTGCTCCTGAGAAGGACAGAACGGAGATCAATGTAAACAGACAGATCTCTGTTTTGTCAGGGAAGCAGAGACAGATCGTCTGCTCCTAGTACTCAGGAGCAGCGATCGGTCTCCACCCCCAGTCAGTCCCAACACCCCACAGTTAGAAACACACTGAGGGAACACACTTAATCACTTGATCGCCCCCTAGTGTTAACCCCTTCCCTGCCAGTGACATTTATACAGTAACCAGTGGCTATTTTTAGCTCTGATCGCTGTATAACTGTCAATGGTCCTAAAATAGTGTCAAAAGTGTCCGATCTGTCTGCCGCAATGTTGCAGTACCAATAAAAACTGCAGATCGCAGCCAATACTAGTAAAAAAAAAAAATAGTAATAAAAATGCCATAAATTTATTCCCTATTTTGTAGACGCTATAACGTTTGCGAAAGCCAATCAATATAAGCTTATTGCGATTTTTTTACCAAAAGTATGTTGAAGAATACATATCAACCTAAACTGAGGAAGAAATTCGTTTTTTTATATATTTTTTGGGTATATTTATTATTATTTATTATTTTGTTTATAGAACAAAAAATAAAAACCACAGAGGTAATAAAATACCATCAAAAGAAAGCTCTATTTGTGGGAAAAAAGCGACGTCAATTCTGTTTGGGTACAGCGTCACACGACTGCGCAATTGTCAGTTAAAGTGACACAGTGCCGTATCACTAAAAATGGCCTGGTCAGGAAGTGGGTAAATCCTTCCGGGGCTGAAGTGGTTAATATGCCCATTAGCAGAACACCATAATTGAGATTGTATAAAAGTTTGGGGTCTGGGGTGATATGAATCCCCAAAATGTATTTTAAAATGAGATAAGAGACCAAATTTATGAACTTCGGATAAGACAGCGGGATATATAAGTAAAATAAAAGATCATCTACATAAGCAGATAGCTTATGCTCAGTGCAACCAATGTGAATCCCTGTGACATCTGCGTTACCCCTAACTGTGCAAAGGAAGGGCTCCAAAACTAGGGCAGATAGCAATGGGGAAAGGGGACACCCCTGCCTAGTCCCATTATGTATTCTAAAGTAGTCTGAGAGCGTGCCGACTACCTTAACCTTGACTCCGGGGCCCACATATAGTGGCAACATCCAGCCCATCATATGGTCACCTAGACCTGGGGCCCTTAATACCTCGGTCATAAAGACCCAGTTCACCCGATCAAATGCCTTTTCGCCATCAATAGAACCACTCGCAGAGTTTGGTCAGACCTATGTTGGTCTCAAGGGAATGGATTTTATAAGAGGTCAGCAATTTCCTTCTGTTTTTCCCTTTTAATACGGGAGCCATGGGCGATCAATTCTCCTCTAATAACTGCCTTGTGAGCTTCCCAAACTACCCGGACGAACACCTCCCCGAGGAATTAGTTTCAACCTATGATGCCAACAGGGCTTCATAAATGGACCTATCATCTAAAAGATACTCATTCAGTCACCACGTCCGTTTAAGAAGGTAAGCTGAAGCGGGGCGAAGAGTCAAAGTTATAGGGGAATGATCGGAAATAGTGATGGATTCAATAGTAGAGGAACAAACAAGTTTGAAATAAAATTGATCCACCAACAACAAATCAACAAATTAAGTATGATAAGTTTTGTAATAGTAGCTATAATCTTTGTCCCTGGAATTTAGCACACTCCAGCTACCTACCAGATAGAGGGAGGGCAAAAGTTGTTTAATGTGTTTGAGGGCTCTAAAGGACAAGGGAGTTTTCTCCGATGAGGTGTCCAGACACGGGTCTAGGGTAAGGTTGAAATGCCCTCCCAAAACCTAAAGTTCTCCTGTGTCCTCAGGATCTGAGAGAGAAAATTAATAATTCTCGCATTAGGGGCATAAATAGAGGCAAAAGTATAGCGATGGCCGTTCATCATGCCCTTAATTAAGAGAAAGTGACCCTCAGGATCGACTAACAGAGACATGAGGGAGAAAGGGCACAATTTCCGAACAGCTATCTTTACCCCCCCCCAGCCCTAGGGATAGGAGATGGTGCATGAAACCACTGGTTAAAAGGCAGAAGGGAAATACGGGGGTAGACTTTGTCATGAAGTGCGTCTCCTGCAAAAAAACAATATCTGCGGCCAGGTGAGCAAAGACCTCTCACATTATAAGACACAATTTTCAAGGTATCAACCATTGCATAAATCTAGGCCAAACATATAGCAGAATAGGCCAAATACCACACTACTCACAAGGTTGGAAATTTGAGTCCCATAAAGAGACCCATCATTGGTTAAGGGTACACCCTCAAATGCACCTATTGGGGGAGGAAAAAACTAATATACAAACAACATAAACCAAGGAAAAAAAGGGGGAACAATGCAATATCCCACAACAATGAGTAGACCAGCTAAGGGGGAGACAGATCAGGGCAGGGGTAAACATCTCGTATCCGGGGGGGGGGGGGTTGAATAACTGAGGGCACAATTGAGCACTTAGGGTTCCCCACCAACTATAAGTAAAAACATTTGAATAATAGCAAACCTAGCGCCAAAAAATAACAACAAAAAACTCTCTGCCAAATGAGTCCATATAATGTAATATATGAGTTAGAAGGGCAGGGAGGAGACCAGGGCAATTAGTAGGTAATTAAACAAGCAAAGAGCAAAAATATGCCCGGAGAGTGCACATCCATCCTCAACCAATCCTCCTTTGTTTTTGTCCCACCCGCTTCCCACGCCACTTTACTTGTTATTCTGGAATTTGTGCAGGTATGCTGAGGTTCCCCGCCCTGGCCTTCGTGTGGCGGCAGAGCCCTACAGCACACCTGCGCATGCACAGGGGATTGTCCACATGTGGGCAGACACACTGAACTTTGAGACTTGCATACCAGCCCTGTCTTCATGCATGCACGGAAACCCGATGTGCTGTAGGACTCTGCCAGGATCCGAAATCCCAGTGAATCTGGGAGAGGAAAATGTCATTCTTGCCTAGGCAAGAAAGTTGGAAGTGCTGAGCTTTAGCACAGAAACTATGTTGAGTCAAAAAAATAATAATAATAATGCCGCATACGCACGAGCGGACTTTACGGCAGACTTGGTCCGGTGGAACGGCGGATAATTCGACTTTTTTTTCACAAAAGTTCGACAGACCTAGAAATTAAACATGTTTCAAATCTTTCCGACGGACTCGAGTCCGGTCGAAAAGTCCGCTCGTCTGTATGCTAGTCCGACAGACAAAAAACTGCGCTAGGGCAGCTATTGGCTACTGGCTATCAACTTCCTTGTCTTAGTCCGGTCGTACGTCATCACGTGCGAATCCGTCGGACTTTGGTTGATCGTGTGTAGGCAAGTCCGTTCATTTGGGAAGTCCGTCTGAAAGTCCGTCGAAAAGTCCGCCAGACCTAGTCCATCAAAAAGTCCACCCGTGTGTATGCGGCATCATAATATCAATAATGAAGAATGTTAATTTGCATTTATAGTCTGCTTTAAAGTGATGTTGAACTATGGTGGGGGAGAGGGGCGCTATGGCTGTTTTGTGTTTTAATGTGATAACGGCCATTATTTCTCTTTCTAGCAGGTTGCTGACCAGGAATGAGCCTTCAAGATCAGAGGTCATATTTTTAATCCTTTGCATTGTTTATGCTTGTTCAAGGTCTGTGACTTCTTAAGAAAGGATCACAATGATGGTTTAAAGCCAGAATTTTAAAGTCTTCATGCCTTTCCCACATGTCTTCAGACTGGCATATGATGCATAGGATCTGCTCCATCTCTGAGCCATCTTGCAGATATCATTGTAGAATTGTATGCATGTGCAGGGTGCCATGGTGATGCCCTCTTGAAAGGCAGGAGTGTTAGAGCCTCAGCTAGGTATTTACTGATTTCCGTGTCTTTAGTGATAACATTTTCCATCAATTCCTGTTAGGACACAGGGAGAACTGGTGGCAGCAGCAACAGTAGTTGCTCATCTGTCCTAAAAAGTTGGCACAGCCTAAAATGCATTGGTTTATTTCCAATGGTTTACAATGCTATTGGATCCTAAAGTACCAATCTTTAGCCATCCCTTTAGAGTTCTGCAATAGTCATTCAAAGATTCGGTTTCGACGGTCCACACCCAGCTGGGTCCATCACAGGATTGAGAAGCCCTGTAATATGGGCAAGCTCTTGTATTATGCTAGACTCATCACCCTTACCAACTATTCAGTGTCCACTACCCCTCTCTGTCAATCCTGCCTCTGGCTCCTGCTCCCCCCAATGAATAAAATTCAAAATGCTAACAACTTTATACAAAGCCATCTAGAACATGCCCCCCAGCTACACCACCAACTTCACTTAGAAATACCAACCAAACCAACCTCTTCTCTCTTCTTAAGACCCCCTGCTCTCTAGCCCCTGATGTCACCTCCTCCCATGCTCACCTCCAGGACTTCTCCAGAGCCTCTCCTATCCTCTGGAGCTCCTCGCCCCAATCTGTCTGACTGTCCTTTACTCTGTTCACCTTTAGAAGATCATTGAAAATCCATATCTACAGGGAGACCAATCCTGCCTCTACCTGATAAATGGTACTCATGTTTTCTCCATCAGCTCATCCCTAACAGGTATTACTTTTTATATCACTTGACTCTCCCTTTTAGATTGTAAGCTCTTATAAGCAGAGCCCTCCTATCCCTTTTGTATTGAATTGTATTGTAACTATACTGTCTCCCTCAATAAATATAGAATGTACAGAGAAGCAAAAATGCAAGGAAGACTATACTTGGAGTTCCATAATCACAACAGTATACATGGATAAAAGGATGCCAAGGAGGTAGTGTAATAGTGTGGCTCTATAATTATTTATTCTATAGTTATCTTGTCCTTTCAATTTTAAGCATAAGGCCAGGTACTCAACTATAGTCAGGGTTAGGGATGAGCTGAACACCCCCCGGTTCGGTTCGCACCAGAACCTGCGAACGGACCGAAAGTTCGCACGAACGTTAGAACCCCATTGACGTCTATGGGACTCGAACGTTCGAAATCAAAAGTGCTCATTTTAAAGGCCAATTTGCATGGTATTGTCCTAAAAAGGGTTTGGGGACCCGGGTCCTGCCCCAGGGGACATGTATCAATGAAAAAAAAACTTTTAAAAACGGCCGTTTTTTCGGGAGCAGTGATTTTAATGATGCTTAAAGTAAAAAAAAAAAGTGAAATATTCCTTTAAATATCGTACCTGGGGGGTGTCTATAGTATGCCTGTAAAGTGGCGCGTGTTTCCCGTGTTTAGAACAGTCCCTGCACCAAATGTCATTTTTAAAGGAAAAAATCTCATTTAAAACTGCTTGCGGGTTTAATGTAATGTCCGGTCCTGGCAATATGGATGAAAATCAGTGAGACAAACACCATGGGTACCCCCCAGTCCATTACCAGGCCCTTTGGGTCTTGTATGGATATTAAGCACCCAAATTAAAATGAGGAAAGGTGTGGGGCCACCAGGCCCTATATATATTCTGAACAGCAGTATACAGGCGGTGCAAACAAGACAGGGACTGTAGGTTTGTTGTTAAGTAGAATCTGTTTGTCATTTTGAACGGGTACATTTTTAACGTGTTTAGCTCCAGCCAAAAAATCTATTTTAAGCTTTTTGGAAAACATAGGAAAGGGTTATCACCCCTGTGACATTTGTTTTGCTGTCTTTCCTCCTCTTTAGAAGATTTCACCTCACTTTTTGTCCCAATGACAAATGCTTTTTGAGAATTTGGGTTTTTTTGTGGAACAAGGACTGGAAAGCATCAATGGAAAGGAGAAATGTTTTTCCCATATTAACTCTTACAGGAGAGAATTTCCCTTCCTAGGGGTAGATTTCATCTCACTTCCTTTTGTCTCCTTCCGTTTGCAAGTACAGTAGGAGTCGTTTGTAAGTTAGATGTTTGAAAGTAGGGGCCTGCCCTATATACTCAGCAGAAATTTGGGCCTTAGGTGTTGTTGTGGCCACAACACTGTAAGCCTTCACAGGGCCCTGCTGTGAAATATTAGATCAAGAATTGTAATTACATGCCCCTGTTGAACAGGGGCAGAAAAACTGGGCCTTTGGTGGTGGTGCTGGTGCCACAACACTGTAAGTCTTCACTCGCTCTTGGTGGGTGCAGAAATGGGCCCTGCTGTGAAATATTAGATCAAGAATTGTAATTACATGCCCCTGTTGAACAGGGGCAGAAAAATTGGGCCTTTGGTGGTGGTGGTGCCACAACACTGCAACCCCTCACAGACACTCTAGTTGGAACGCAGGAACGAGCCCTGCTGCAAAGTATTGCATCAAAAATTGTAATTACACACCCCTGTTAAACAGGGGCAGAAAAATTGTGCCTTAGGCACTGGTGGTGGTGCCCAGAACCAAAAATGTTCTTACAAGCTATCAGCGTGATGATTGAAGAGGAAGAGGATAATTACTCAGGGATAGTCACTCAGCATCAGCATAGGCAGTCTTTGAAGGGATCTGAGATTTCAAAAAAAATTATTCGGTTACATCAGCATCAGGTGCTTGGTAGCTGGTGGTGATCCAAGACTGATTCATTTTTATGAAGGTCAGTCGATCGACCGAGTCGGTGGACAGACGCACCCTGTGATCGGTTACCACGCCTCCAGCAGCACTGAATGTGCGTTCCGAAAGAACGCTGGATGCAGGACAGGCCAGTAGCTCAATTGCATACTGTGCAAGCTCTGGCCAGTGATCCATCCTCAAGACCCAGTAACCCAGAGGATTTTCGGTGGGAAAGGTGTCCAAGTCTGATCTTGCCCCTAGGTATTCCTGCACCATGTAAAACAGACGCTGGCGATGGTTGCTTGAACCGATCATACCTTGGGGCTGCGGACCAAAAAATTGTCTGAACGCATCCGTCAGATGGCCACCTTCTCCACCGCTCCTTCTTTGACTGACCGAAGCCTCAGCAACACATTGTCCAGAAACAGGAGTTTGTAACCTCCCAGTCTCTGGGAACGCGTTGCACAGACCTTTCTGCAAGGCCTCCCGAAGATGTTTCATCCTCTGCTCCCTCTGCGATGGCAAGATAAGGTCCGCAACCTTACCCTTGTAACGTGGATCAAGGAGGGTTGCCAGCCAGTATTGGTCCTTCTCCTTGATACCACGAATACGAGGATCCTTACGCAGGCTTTGCAGGATCAGGGAGGCCATGCAGCGTAGGTTTGCTGAGGCATTCGGTCCGGAGTCCTCTGGGTCACTAAGGACGACATGGTCCGCAGCCACCTCCTCCCAGCCACGTACAAGTCCATGTGTTTCTTGGGACTGATCCCTTAAAGACTGCTGCTGATGCTGAGTGCCAGGCTCCACCTCCATACTGACACAATCTTCCTCCTCCTCCTCCTCCTCTTTCTGTGTGATCGGCGGGCACGCAGGAACACTGTCTGGATAAAGGGGGCCTTGAGAGCTAAGGAAGTCCTCCTCTTCCTGCCTCTGTTCTGCCTCAAGTGCCCTGTCCATTATTCCATGCAGCGTGTGCTCCAACAGGTGGACAAGGGGGACAGTGTCACTGATGCATGCACTGTCACTGCTCACCATCCTCGTGGCCTCCTCAAATGGTGACAGGACAGTGCATGCATCCCTGATCATGGCCCACTGGCGTGGGGAAAAAAAACAAGCTCCCCTGACCCTGTCCTGGTGCCATAGTCGCACAGGTACTCATTGATGGCCCTCTGCTGCGTGTGCAGCCGCTGCAGCATGGCCAACGTTGAGTTCCACCTGGTGGGCATGTCACAGATTAGGCGGTTCTTGGGCAGGTTAAACTCCTTTTGGAGGTCCGTCAGCCGAGCACTGGCATTATATGACCGGCGGAAATGCACACAGACTTTCCTGGCCTGCCTCATGACATCCTGTAAGCCGGGTACCTGCCCAAGAACCGCTGCACCACCAAGTTAAGGACATGAGCCAAACAGGGCACATGGGTCATTTGTCCCTGTCGGAGGGCGGAGAGGAGGTTGGTGCCATTGTCGCAAACCACCATTCCTGCCTTAAGTTGGCGTGGCGTCAACCACCTCTGAACCTGCCCCTGCAGAGCTGACAGAACCTCTGCCTCAGTGTGGCTCCTGTCCCCCAAGCACACCAGCTCAAGCACCGCATGGCATCTTTTGGCCTGCGTACTTGCGTAGCCCCTTGAATGGCTACGGAGCACCGCTGGTTCCGAGGACAAAGCACAGGAAGAGGCCATGGAGGAAGAAGAAGAGGAGGGGGTGGAGGAGAGAGGTGTGTCACAATCATTAGCATTTTGGAGGCGTGGTGGCGGGACAACCTCCAACACTACTGCACCTTGTCCTGCATCCTTCCCAGCTGCCAGCAGAGTCACCCAATGCGCCGTGAAACTTAGGTAACGTCCCTGTCCATGCCTGCTGGACCATGAGTCAGCGGTAATATGCACCTTACCGCTGACCGCCCTGTCCAGCGAGGCATGGACATTGCCTTCCACATCCTGGTAGGGAGCCAGAATCGCCTTCCGTGAGAAAAAGTGGCGTTTGGGTACCTGCCACTGAGGAACCGCACATTCCACAAACTCACGGAAGGGGGCAGAGTCTACCAACTGAAAAGGCAGCAGTTGAAGTGCTAGCAATTTTGCCAAGCTAGCATTCAACCGCTGGGCATGTGGATGGCTGGGAGCAAACTTCTTTCGGCGGTGCAGCAGCTGGGGCAGGGAAATTTGCCTGGTACAATCTGACGTCGGTGTACCAAAAGCAGATTGCCCACAAGTACTTGGCTGTGTCACACCTAATTCTACACCTTCATTCCTCTCAGTGCAGGTCTCAGAGAGGACTGAAGGTCTAGTGGGGTTGGAAATCTCAGCTGATGAGGAGCAAGGAGAGGTCCTCTTTGTTCTTTGGTGTGGGTCTTTTAGATACGCTTGCCAACGAACTGCATGGCAGGTAAACATATGTCTGGTCAAGCATGTGGTACCCAAGCGGGAGATGTTTTGGCCACGCGAGATACGCTTGAGACATATGTTGCAAATAGCAGCGGTGCGATCTGATGCACTTGTCTCAAAAAAGGCCCACACCAAAGAACTTTTTGAATAACGCGCAGAGACTGCAGCGCCCTGCACATGTGGAGCTTTGGGGTGTGATGCAGTCAATGTGCTGCCCTTAGGCTGGCCCCTGGAGGGCATCCTGCCTCGTTGGTGATGTGCCGCCTCCTCCTCCTCCTCCTCTCTCCTATCAGGCACCCACGTTGAGTCAGTGACCTCATCATCCCCTCCCTTCTCATCACTGGAGCAAACCTGGCAGTATGCTGCAGCAGGGGGAGCATGACTGCCAGATTGCTGTCCTTCTTGGGCACCCCCTCTGTCTGCGCTCATGTTACTGCCTTCATCAAGCTCAGTATCATCATCAGAGCCTTCCAAACGCTGGGCATCCTCCTGGAGCATGTACCCAACACTGTGGTCAAACAGTTCGAGGGACTCCTCAGGAGGACATGGTGGGGCTAGGGAAGGAGTCACTGATGACATTGAGCCGAGGGAAGAGGCCGCTGCTTTGCCAGACAAAGTACCCTGGGCATGGGTGAGAGAGGATGAGGAGGATGAGGACGGCTTGGTCATCCATCGACCAAGTCTTCCGCATGCTGCGGCTCAACGCGGCCAGCTGCCGAAAAAAAGGCCAAGCGTGTCCCACGGCCATGTGCTGATGAGGATGCACCGTCTCCACGATCAGCACTAGACACAGAGCCTGCTTGCCCTCTCTTATTGGCTTGTGACTGTCTGCCTCTCCTTCTTGACCTTCCAGACATACTAATGGCCTGTAGCTGCACTAAGCTGGGATATATATATATATATATATATATATATATATATATATATATATATATATATATACTGATACTGCAGCTAGCAAAATCAACTGCCTGCCTGTAGTATGAGAACACCACCAACCTTCTACAGGTAGCTTTAGCTGAACACTGTGCAGAGCTTGCAAAAAACTAACTTGTAGCTTTTTTAGCTGCCTGCGGTTGTGATAGGATCAAGAAAACACCACCAACCTTCTACAGGTAGCTTTAGGTGAACACTGTGAGCAGGACGCACTCCACTAACTTGTAGCTTGAGATGAACACTGTGCAGAGGTCTCACTACACCAACTTGTAGTTTTAGCTGAACACTGTGAGCAGGACGCACAGCACTAACTGTAAATAGTCTAGCTGCCTGACTGTGGTACTAATAGGATCAAAAGAACACCAGCAATTTTCTTCACGTAGCTGTAAATACTGTAACAAGACAAGCCTGCCTGTCAGTAGGAAGATAACAGGAACGGATCTAGCTAAACTGAATACAGTGTATATATATATATGCAACACCTGGGATGCATATATATACACAATACACTGTAAGTGCAGCTAAACTGACTGACTGTTCTGCCTAATCTATCTAACTCAAATCAAATGTCACTGTCTGTCTCTCTCTCTCTCTCAATGAACGCCGGAACACACACTACACAGGGCCTCCGTGTAGGCGGCCTTATATAGTGTGGGGCGTGTACTAAATCCCCTGAGCCATAATTGGCCAAAGCCTCCTTGGCTTTGGCCAATTACAGCTCTCTGTTCAGACGGCGCTGTGATTGGCTAAGCATGCGGGTCATAGTGCATGCTTGGCCAATCATCAGCCAGCAATGCACTGCGATGCCGCAGTGAATTATGGGCCGTGACGCGCCACATGAATTTGGCGCGAACGGCCCATATCGTTCGCAATTCGGCGAACGGGCGAACAGACGATGTTCGAGTCGAACGTGGGTTCGACTCGAACACGAAGCTCATCCCTAGTCAGGGTATAGAAACTGAGAAAGGACTCTGTAGGGCTAGGACAATGGACACCAAGTATTGTTTATAACCCGTATATCTGAGTCTGTAGCTTGGGGTATAGGATGGAATGCTCTGCATGTATGGTGAAGGTTCTCCTGGGTTTCTCAGGTGGCCCTGAATAAAAAATGGAGTTAGCTGCTGTTCAAATTGTTGTAGCTATATAAATCATGTACAATATAAATTAAGACCTACCACCAACTCCATTTTTTTGTTCAGGGCCATCTCAGACACCTAAGAGAACCTCCACCAGGCCACCATATATGCAAAGCGGTCTACCATCTACCAAAAACGATAGGCTCAGATGTACAAGCTATATAGGTTTCCATACCTTGACTTTACCTGGAGTACCCCGAAAATGCAAAAACTAGATCTTTCATGGTTTTAATGTGAGTATTTGAAAAACCTATAGGAAAACATAGTAACCCCCCCCCCCCACCCCACCCCTCAATTGGATTTGAAACACAATCCAATACAGGTGAACTATATTAAAGTGGTTGTAGGCCTCAGACATTAATAATGAACGAAGCATATCCTTCTATAGTGTGTACCTGTCTCAATTAAGAGCACTAAGTGTCATTTCTCTCTGCTGCTTCACTCCTCTGCTGTCTGCGTGAGTCACATCTGACCAGTTTTACTGACACCAAGAGAAAAAAAAGGTGACAGGGGAGGGATCTCCAGCACACAGCCTGTGCTTTACAGCCTCAGCTCTTTTACTGTGTGCTGTGTGAGGGGGGTCTGTCCCTTCCCTCCAATGAGATTTCAGAATTCTCACTGCAGAGTGCAACTTCAGTTCTCCACCCCCTTTTTTCTGAATGCTCAAACAAGCTTTATGAATTCTGGACTTTGAATAGATATAGGGAAGAAAAGACTGCAGATAAACAGGTACAACCTATGTAGAAGTTTTTTTTTCTTTTCATCTCCATGTATCACCTGAGGCCAGACACTTCACTGGGTATATGTAAAGATTTACAAACACTTTAAGGATTTTAAGCTTTTATTATTCATTTATTTATGTATTTTTGTTTACCACACATCCTAGTCTGAATCTGTTCTGAAGATGTTGATCTGGCTCTTTATACATCCTTTTGAAGTCAGTTCCTAATTGGTGGATCCACCCGCTTTATACAGTATAATTACATAATTAGTCACCTGCGTGAACTAAAGCATGTCAACAAAGATGAAACTGCTGTTGCAGGAGATGACTGTAATTCTAGCTCCAGCTCTGTTTACACCTCTGGAGGAAAAAAAAACTGTTGCTATGGTTGCAAGGAGAAAAATTGAAAAATTTTCTATATTAACCACTTCAATACCATGCACTTTTACCCCCCTTCCTTTCCAGGCCAATTTTCAGCTTTCAGCGCTGTCACACTTTAAATGGCAATTGCATGATAATGCAACACTGTACCCAAACAACATTTTTATCATTTTTTGAGACAGATAGTGCTTTGTTTTGGTGGTATTTAAATCACCACTGACTTATTTTTTTCCTAAACAAATTTAAAAAAGGCTGATCATTTTGAAAAAAAAAGTTTTTCATTGTTTCCGTTATAAAATGTTATAAATAAGTAATTTTTCTCCTTCACTGATGTGCGCTGATGAGGTTGCACTGATGGGCACTGATAGGCGCACTGATATGCAGCACTGATGGGCACTGATAGGTGGCAATGATGGGTACCGATAGACGGCACTGACATGCATCACTGATTGGCACTGAAAGGCAGGGCCGTCTTTAATATTGATTGGACTCTGGGAGACAATATTGCTTTCCACCTGCTTTGAGACTTAAATAGCATAGAGACAATAAATAGCAGCTAACTCAGTTTAGTGTAGCAGATCAGGCAGCAATCATGAGTTGCTAGAGGTTACTGCACATCATCACCGCTCACCCATTAGTTACTGGGGCTATGAGCAGTGTGATCAGTGGCAGTGGTGGTGGTGGTGGTGGGGGGGCGGTGGAATGTTATTAATAGTAGTGGTAGGGGGGTGATCGTTGGCAGTGCTGGGGGATTGATGGAATCAGTGGCAGTGCTGGGGGGATGGGATCAGTGGCAGTGCTGGGGGGTGGAATGAGTGAAGACAGTGCTGGTGGGGATGCCCCAGACGACGTCATTATATGACAAAATGCGTGTTGGGAGGAGCTGACCTGCTGACGTCATCACGTGTTGCAGTCCAAGTGGACGGATGTTCGTACAAGCCGACCGGCTGTTATGCTGTTTTTAATCCTGGATATTGTAAGTGTCACTCTACTCTTTTAATAAATGATGGTCCGTCAGAATTATGCTATGGTGAGTTCTTTTCATTCTGGGGAACTTCAGAGCGACATCTGAAATTGACCACTTTACCTGAACCCAGGACCCGGGTGATCTGGGCTGTCTGCTGGCCACATCCCTAGGGGTTCAGATGGGGGGTTCAGAGAGAGGGGTGAGAGAAGAGGTGAGAGGGGGTTGAGAGAGGGGGGGCTGTGAGAGAGAAGGGTCATAGAGAGGGATGAGAGCGAGAGGGGTCAGGGGAGGTGAGAGAGAGAGGGGTCAGAGCGGGGGTTGAGAGAGGGGGTGAGAGGGGGTTGAGAGAGAGGGGGCTGTGAGAGAGAAGGGTCATTGAGAGGGCTGAGAGTGAGAAGGGTCAGGGGAGGTGAGAGAGAGAGGGGTCAGAGAGGGGGGTGATAGAGAGGTTCAGAGAGGAGGAGTGAGAGAGAGAGAGAGAGGGGTCAGAGAGTGGATTGAGAGAGAGAGAGGGGTCAGGCTGGTGAGAAAGAGAGAGAGAGAGGGGGTCAGGGGGGTGAGAGAGATGCCCAGTACCTTCCATAGGACGTTCATGCTGACTAGGCCAGGCCCGCCTGTCCTCTGGCTGCTGTCAGAGCTGGAAGTGGAGAGGAGGGCAGGTAGCAGTCCCTGGCTGCATTCACCTCCCGCCGGTCCTGGGGGGGCCTGATCCACCTTTCCTCCAGGCCACTGGCTGAGCTGGGAGTGGAGAGGAGGTTGGAGGAATCCAGGCTCTGGGTGGCACCGCCGAATCAGGTATAGTGCTCCTCACCTCGCTGGTGGTCAGGGAGCTCTTCACCCTCCTGGTCTCTCTTCAACCTGCTCCTGCCGCCACCAGTCCAGGGCTTCCCATTACGAGGGGCTCAAGGGGCAGCTGCATTAGGCCCCTTAACAATGACTGGGCTCTGGGCACCTGCCATTTTTGCTCCATGTTAAAGACGGCCCTGCTGAAAGGCAACACTGATGGGCACTGGGTTGCACTGGCAGGCATCGCTGATGGGGCTGCTCTGATAATCATTGCAATAATTATCAGCGCAGATCCCCCCTGTCAGGAAAGTCGCTTATCGGCTCTCCTCTACTTACACGCTATCAGCACGAGTAGAGGAATGCCAATAACTGGAACTTCCTACTTACACTGTGATCAGCTGTGATTGGATGCAACTGATCACATGTTAAAAAGCCTACGTCCAAGGCTCTTTTACATCATCAGAGATCATGTCCGAGCACCACACCACACCATCAATTGCCGCGCTGCGCTCCACCAGGGACGCTCATGACCGGCATGTTCTGAAGGACTTTATATGACGTCCAGTCAGAACAACTAAACCACCGCCCTGTAGTGATTTTGCTATAGGCCGAGCAGTATGTGGTAATAACACAAAGTGTCCATTGTTCATATGTTCATTGATTATTCTACTTACCATGAATTTATAGTTATTAGCTATTATATAGTTTAATATGTATAGTAGATCATGCTATTATACATATATATTATATACAATATGTTGTAACACTATTAATAATATCACCTGACACTTACCAATACTGTTAATAATAATATTAGAATAATTTTTTTTAGCTACTAATATTTTTATTAGTAGTAGTATTAATTAGTAGGAATATGATCATTACTGTTTTACAGCTATTCATATTTTTCTACCACTACTGTATTTGTATTTTAATATAAATACCAATATAATTTTTTTAATTCATGTTGTCCTTACAGGTATTTGAGTTTTTCTTTTTAGTGTTCTAAGGTAATGTATGTTTTACAATTTCTTATATTATATGTTGAATGTTAGCCCTGATGAAGGTCCAGCCCCCAAAAGTGTTTTTCAAAAAAAAAATTTATCATTGGAATAAACTTGTATTTGGAATTTTGGAGTTGAATATTATCTTGTAGCAATTCAATTCTAAATTACTCAGGAAGACAATTTTTACTTTTTGTAAGATTTTGGGAAACCACAAAAATTATCATAGGAATAACTTTGTATTTGGAATTTTGGAGATGAATATTATGGGTTATCGATTCAATTCTAAATTAATCAGGAAGAAAACATTAACTTTTTGCAAGTTTTTGGAAAACAATACAATTTATCATTGGAATAAACTTGCATTTTGAATTTTGGATTTAAATATTTTGGTGCATCAATTCAATTCTAAATTATTCAGGAAGAAAATGTTGACTTTTTGTTAGTTTTTGGGGTAACTACAAAATGTATCATTGGAATAAACTTGTATTTGGAATTTTGGAGTTGAATATTATGGTGTAGCGATTCAATTCTAAATTACTCAGGAAGAAAACATTTACTTTTTGTAAGTTGTTGGGAAACAATAAAATGTATTATTGGAATAAACTTGCATTTGGAATTTTGGATTTAAATATTTTGGTGTATCGATTCAATTCTAAATTATTCAGGAAGAAAATGTTGACTTTTTGTTAGTTTTTGGGGTAACTACAAAATGTATCATTGGAATAAACTTGTATTTGGAATTTTGGAGTTGAATATTATGGGCTATTGATTCAATTCTAAATTACTCAGGAAGAAAATATTTACTTTTTGTAAGTTTTTAGGAAACAATACAATTTATCATTGGAATAAACTTATATTTGGAATTTTGGATTTAAATATTTTGGTGTATCGATTTAATTCTAAATTATTCAGGAAGAAAATGTTGACTTTTTGTTAGTTTTTGGGAAACTACAAAATGTATCATTGGAATAAACTTGTATTTTGAATTTTGGAGTTGAATATTATGGGCTATTGATTCAATTCTAAATTACTCAGGAAGAAAATATTTACTTTTTGTAAGTTTTTAGGAAACAATACAATTTATCATTGGAATAAACTTGTATTTGGAATTTTGGAGTTGAATATTATGGTGTAGCGATTCAATTCTAAATTACTCAGGAAGAAAAATTTAACTTTTTGTGCGTTTTTGGGAAACCACAAAAAAAAAAAAATTGGAATGACTTAAATTTGGCATTTTGGACTTGAATATTTTGGTGCAGTGATTCAATTCTAAATTACATTTGACTTTTAGTTAGTTTTTGGGAAACCATAGCCAGCCAGGGACTGAAATGAGAAGGTCATTTTTTTTAATACCATTGAACATGAGGAATTAAATATATTATATAAATTGAATTTTCTCTAATTGGTCAATTTTGAGCTATTTTCCCTATGCTTGCATTTTATCATTACATAATTTCCACTTATATTTTACGTAAATTTAGTTTGAACAAGAAATCTGGGTCTCTAACAAGTGAGATCCTGGAAGTAGTTTAATAGTCTAGTGCGAAGCTGAAACTTTTCTTACGCCTCCCCAAAGAACACTTTTCAAAGCGCATTGTACATTAACATAAAGGTCTGCAATCTGTCAGCTAATATGAATGTGGTCATTTGTTAGGAAGTTGAAATAACATGATGCACTGGAGGCTTGCTATGCTGAACTTTTTGGCTATGATAATAGATTAGTCCATGATTTACTGAAGAAGAACGCTAGGGAAGTCTATTTAAAATTTAAGAACAAAACTGGCTTTATTTCATTTCGGAAAATGAAATACCCAAGGTTATCCAAAGACTAAAATTTGCACAAATGAAGGCTTTTTTTTTTTTTTTAGACATTTATCCGCTAATTAGCTATGTTTAATTAAATGTCAAAATACATAAACACTAATGCCAAGCCATGTATAATCCGCTCTGTGAATTACTTTCTCGTGTGTTGTTAACCAAAGTTTTTGCTATTCGGTTTCCCTTGGGTCCAGCTGACAAAATGAAACCGAGTTCTGATTTGCTCATCCATAATTTATTTGTGAGCTTTGGGTCTTTGAAGGAAATCTGTACCAAGGGAAATGGTTATCTGGCTATAGCTTGGTGGTTTTGAGGTGCTAGAATTCTATGGTTTATTTTATATTACTGTTGTCATCTAGTAATATGGCAGTGGTGTAAATGTGACGTTTCTGGATGCCTAAGGTCTTCCACAATGACGATGGGTTATGTTTCTAAGGCAGGAGCGCATTTATTTCCTGCAACTGCAATTCGCTCGATTCCCCCATCAACACAATGTTGATGCAGAAATCCCTCCTGCCGAACCATTGTTTTCACCAGGCGAGGGAGTGGGGAAAGCTGTCCCCACCGAGAGAAGAAAGTAAATATTGATAGCGGCTATACCAGTCGCTTGCAATAATCGCATAGAAAATCCAGCAGGCTGCTTATACCTAAGTTGATCGATCGATCAACCTGGGTACATTCAGCTGGCCCATACATGGTTCGAATCTCGTCCTGCTGAACCAGCCAAGATTTGACCTGTCTATGGCCGGCTTAACTCAACATTCCAAATACTTTTAAATTGATGGATTTTGCCAATTTTTTTAATTTTTTTGAGACAGATAGAGCTTTCTTTTGGTGGTATTTAAAGCGGAGGTCCGCCCACCACTGCAAAAATTAAAAGCCAGCAGCTACACATTCTGTAGCTGATGACTTTTAACAATCGGACACTTACCTGTTCTGAAGTCCAGCGATGTTGGCACCACAGCTGATGTTTCCATCAGCTGTCGGGTGCTGCCGCCGCCATTGCCGTTAAGGGGACCTGGCAGTATAGCCTTACAGCTTTACGTTGGGAGCCCTACTGCGCATGGGCTGGGCTCCTCCCTCCTACTGGCCCAGCAGCAGGGGAAGGAGAAGGGAGCCGAGCGATGACATCATGGGCCACGGCCATGGCTCCCGGAAGTGGGAACAGTATACCTGTCAAAGACGGGTATCCTTTCCCCCCCAAAAGGTGCCAAATGTGCACAGTGGACTATTGTCTGAAGGGCGTTGGCCCAAACTTGTCTTGCATACAAACAGCAAGGAATTGTCGGCCAACAAATACAAACGTAGTGACGTACTAGGTTGTTTTTCAGCCCTTTAGCTCCACCCTTTGGGCTCCTTCTGCTAATTTTGTGTTAGTAGAAGTTTGGTGGGTGTTGATTCGCGCTTTTCATTTCGTGCTTTTCGTTTCGCGCTTTTCAGTTCGTTTCTGAACGTCGTTCGTCAATCAGCCATGTTGCGGAATCGGAGGAGATAACGTGTTATTTAGTATTGGCCTTGAAGTTATTGCTTTGACCCAAGTCCAGTCCAGGAACAGGAGGAGGAGGAGTTCTTGGACCAAAAATCGGTTGCTTTATTAATCATGACCAATTATGTCATATGCCTTTGCTGCGGGAGCTCCAGGAGAATAATCCAGATGTTTTTCTGAATTATCTCCGGATGACGGACCCCTGCTTTCACCAACTCTTGGCATTGTTGACCCCCTATATTAAGAAGCAGGACACATGTATGAGGCTTTTATTTTATTTTTTGGTTGAATAATAATTTGATTTGGTATATTTTCTATATTTTTGGATGCATAGAATGCACTTTTTGGTTAAGTTCTATTGGCAGATAACATGTCTAATTGTATTTGTTTTCTTTTTTTAATGCAGAATAAAAAAATTGTGTAGAATAATACTTGGCTATGTGTTTTACTTCAAATGACAGTTTGGGAGTAGGCAGTTACATTTTAAAAAAAATAGAATGTAAAATTAACAAGAGACACCAACATAGTTGTATATTTAGCACACATGGGAGTAAGTCACATATGTGCAAGTCACAAGCTAGTCTCAAGTCTTAACCTTCAAGTCACAAGCAAGTCCCAAGTTACTGCTAGAAGTCAAGCAAGTCAAGTCATTTATTTTGGTCAAGTCACAAATTAAGTCAAAATACTGATCTACCCCATTTCCACCTTTAAATGAGTTAAAAGTCAGTTTTCAGGAAAGGTTTTGTTTTATTTTCAACATTAACAAAACTGCTTAGTGCTTTTTTCTTGGCATATTAAAGGCTGAACACACGTTCAACAGGTGCGCTTGATGCAGGGACTGACATAACTCTTACCGCTACCCTGAACATCTCCAATAACATTTGACAAATGCTGATTGGCTCAGAGGCGGTGGTGGGCGGAGTGTGTGGGTAATATTTTCGCGGTATTGGTGCCAAGTCATTGCAAGTCAAATAGCCCAAGTCAAAGTCAAGTCGCAAGTCATTAGTGACAAGTCAAAGTCAAGTCGAGTCATTTATTTAATTTTGTCAAGCAAGTCGCAAGTCCTCAAACAGGTCACTCAAGTCTGACTTAAGTCAAGTCACGTGACTCAAGTCCCCCACCTCTGATCTTTGGTCCTATAAACTACGAGATAATGGTGTTGTGGTAACTTGCACCAAAAATAAATAACAAGCATAATAATATTATTCTTGATACCACTAGAAAAAAAAGCTTTTGAAAATGTGTTTGCAATAACTCCATCAGTATCACCAGCAAAGCAGCTTCATTATTATCCCATTAAAGAAGAAGAGAATTGTATTTTATAATTTGCCACGTCACGAATGTTGATTCTCCATTACGAACGCTAGTTTACAAGACCGACCGCTTCTGGCTCGTCCTTGCATCCAAGCATGCGTGTTTATACTTTGGACTTTTGTCCGACCGACTTGTGCACACACACTCGGAAAATCCGACAACAGACATTTGTCCGCGGAAAATTTAAAAACCTACCATCCAACATTTGTCCGCGGAAAATCCGAAAATTGTCCGATGGAGCATACACACGGTCGGATTTTCCACCAACAGCCTGTCATCACACATTTCCTGACGGAGAATCCGATCGTGTGTACGAGGCTTAAGACTTTGTATTTAAAAGTATAGTGTGGTACTTTAAGTGTTGTAATAAAAATATATACTTATTAATAAACTGTAGCTGTAAACAAGCATGATACAAACAAACAAGTACCGCCGGGTTCCCGCCAGCGTGCGTGATGAAGGATTTTAGCAAACTTTTTGCAGATTCCTACCTTTTTTTATTCTGAAGAAATCCCTGTGTTTTTCTCTGTATCCATGTGGAAAAGTGAGACTAGTGGGAGTGGTTTCATAATTATCAAACAGCTGCAGGGTCTGCATCCCTTTAGACATGATTTCCTATTGGGAGGATCTCACCAAAAATGACATTTTTGTTGCAGGGGATGCCTGAAATCTGACTTGTATCTTAGTGTAGACTTCTGGGAAAATTGGTGAGCCAATCACACAAGCAAGGAATGATGTTTCTGGGGTGGTCAGTACACATTCTGTGTACATAACACCTCCAGTTAGCCATATTGCATTTTCAGAAAATTACAGCGGCTGCAGATTGAAAAGGAAAGGTCATTTTTAATAACATTCAATTACAATATGACTTGTGTCGCAATTTTGTACGCTATATTATTTTTTCTTTATTTGCTATTTCTTTCCCCACAAAAGTGGAGTTACCTTTTAAGTGTGATTGAAGATTCATCATATCACTGACCATTTCATCTTATGATTGCACTTGTAGCAAGGTCCCAGGCCTCCTTCGGCCTAATGAGGACCTCCAGGGCCAGAGATAGCTGACATTCTTCTGTATGTAGTGGGTTGTGAGGAATAGTGGGTGCAAAGATGATGAAAGTCATTGGGCGCCAGACACTTCTTGGATGTAAAAGAGGTTTTATTTCTCTTAACAGTGCTTTTTGTATTCTTGGGGGGAGAGAGGGTTAGGGCCAGGACACCCCTAGGTAGTTGCAGGTTCAATTAGCAGATTTCAAGACTTCAATAGGAGGACAGCCGTGCAGGGAAAGACCTGAAGCAAGTCGCCACGTCTTCACGTGCAGGAATGCTGTCTCCTATGGCAACAGTCTTTAACAGTTCCTAACTCAAACGTAACAGTTCTTTCACCTTCACTACAACTTCTCCTTCTAGTTCTTCAGCACACTGAGCTCCCAGTCTCTCACTAGACTCTCTGATTCACTGCCACTGAATCCCTTGAGCGCCTCCAATTTTTATGGTGGTATCTTCCTCTCTGCTGTGTCCCTAGCTTGGCACTCCCGATACTTCTCAAGCTTCACCCCACTAGCCTGCTCGGTCCCCAGCTTGACACACAAGGCTGCTCTGCAAGCGTCATCTCCGTTGGCTGGGTCCTTGGCTTGATCACTGTCTGAAGTTTCCCGATTCTCCACGGTCCCCTTTCAGTGAGAATACTGCTCTGGTACTTGCTTCAGTTACTCACTGTGGTCCCTGGTAATAAGGTAGATGGTCCCTTTGTGACGACAGCTTTCCGACTGCTGACAGGTTCTCCGGCCGATAGAACCGTCACTTCTGGTTGGACTGCAAGCCGCAATCCCTGGCCTAGCAGCCAGATACCCCTGAGATGCGCCCAATCTCCGGCCTAGCACCCCGGGGCAACACGACACACACGTCCACCCAGACAGCCGTCCGGGTGGCACGGAACATAGACCACCTGACTCCACCTAAATATATAGGTGCTCCCAGCAGGCAAAGGGATTCAAGAAAACCCCTGCCCATTGGCTGAGATACCCCATATACCCATAACCTGACCTTGTGTTGCCATTCTCATATCTAGTACCACCAAGTACCTGGCCACCTAGTGGTAGAAGAGAAAAGTGCAATAAGGCCAAACTTAGGGAGAAATCAATGGGTCTCTGACAATCAACCAGGTCAACTACTCCTGGCAAGTAAATTTGTGAGGAGCATCCCTGCCTAAACTCCAGGGTGCTACACGTTTTATGTTATTTCATGTGTTTTTTAATATTTTTTAATATTTAAGTCATATATCTTTATTGCAACATACAGTATATGTAGTCACATAATGTTAGAATGATTCATACAGTGTTTTGTCACATATTTTAAAGAATACAATTTTTTGGTTAATATGGTTTACCATGCATAGATTTAATGGCGACAGCACGTTCACATATTTTATGTAGATTTAAATAGTTTGCTCAAACCAAGCTGGCCCAAACAAACTATTTCCTTTACTATTTGATGGCTTATAAGCTAGATACAGTATACTGTACATTGCTTTGTTCCCGCAGTGCTATGAGACATTCCTGTCCCATTCCTGTAATTTAACAGCTTGCCGCCAGGTTTACAATCCTCCAAGCCTCTGAAGCAGCCGGCAGAGACTGGCGAAACCGGTTAGACTATTTCTTAGTCCACCTTGCCCTTGTGACCAGAGGACACTTTTTCATTGCTTTTGGCTTGGCAGATCCTGCAAGGAACTGGCAATTTACTTGTGCCGATGACACTGATACTTCGTAGGACACAATAAGTATCATTTACAACATACACCCTTGGAACTGCTTAGTTGTTTGGGACCATATCCCTTGGATTACAAATGGTCCGTGAGTTCCCGGGATTGGCAGCTTGCACACAAGTCTTGGTTATTTCATTGTGATTTCCAGCACGGTGTGAGGGAGGTTATTTCTGGACATGGTTCTACTACAGCCTTTACGTTTTTGGCGATCTATGTTATACACATTGTGAATGTTACCCTTATCAGTATACCTCCTCTGGACCACTGTTTTTCATTTTGTGCTTCTGTAGCTACCTCTCAATATTCCATTGGACAACACCGAGGATTAGTGCTGATTGTGTGCTCTTTCCCTGGCCTCCAGGTCCTCATTAGTTCAGGACCTACAGTATACAGATTTCTTGCAGGAATGCAGCAAAGCATTGACCTTTGTATATGTGTAAACATCCATATCCCTCTGCACTGGTCATCTTGAGGGTGTCAGTTCTACCATTGTGCTTTATATACCTATATCCTTTTATACATGTATGGTCATTTAAAAATTAAAAAAGAATTGCGCTAGGTGCATAAATAGTGAAACATAAAAAAACAATAATGAACAAAATAACTGTGATATGAGTCCTGCTGCTAAGCACTATAACCCAGATATAAGGCAAAATTAGTGTGGATAAAAAACAGTGCAGCGCTGGACATAAATCTAGGTGAATAATCAACAAATAGTGATGATACTAATAGTGAGAGGAAAAGAAAAAGGAAGGTAGTAATATAATAATATATACTATAGGCGATCTACAATATTAATAATAAACCCCAAATTTGCAAATGTTCATCCATAGAAGAAGCGTGCTCCAAAATCCAATAAGAAATGATAAAATAAAATAAGAATAAAAATAAAAAAATGTCCAAATAATATACGAAGTGCAGAATCACAATCCAAATGATCCAAACAATTGTGCCACACACCACCGGAGAAAATGGAGGCTTAGATCGCCTATAGTATATATTATTATATTGCTACCTTCCTTTTTCTTTTCCTCTCACTATTAGTATCATCACTATTTGTTGATTATTCACCTAGATTTATGTCCAGCGCTGCACTGTTTTTTATCCACATGTATGGTCATTTGATGTGGGCATGTTTGGTGGACATGGAGTTTTATTTGCATGAATGTCACGTTTGAATGTTTGTTGATTTTAACATTGTCTTTTATATGCTTTGTGATACAATAAACTTTTTACATATATGTACAGTAGGTTGTATTTTTAAGCATTTGTTTGGTGTTGCTAGAGCTTATACAGGTTTTTTATCTTGAGTTTTCTTGTCGACAGTATAACTTACATATACGGCAGCAAGGAGGCTCTGCTGCGCAGGATCACATACCTAGTACGTTATCCTGCACTTCTGGGTCTGGACCTGCTCCCGTTGTAATTGTACACAGCGGGTACTGCAGACTCCATGTCCGGCGGCACTACCCTCTTAAAAAACCAACATATGTTGATTGTGTGAATGTGAATCACCAGAATGCTGAATCCAACTTATACTGCTGAAACCTTAATAGCTGGTATATATCGCAAACAAAATAACAACACAATAGTAGTGCGGTGGTATTTGTACATAATATTTTCCCATATTTGCCTAATATTTCTATTTCCCATGATCATCAGCTCCATCTAGTGGCCACAATGTGGAAATGTATTTCATGAAAAACACTGCATTATGGCCACTAGATGGAGTTTACAATCATAGAAAATAAACATATTGGGAAATGATAGGGATTAGTCATGATGGCTTAAGATATTTGCACAGCAAATACTTATAAACAAATAACCAATCTTTCCAACCAGTATTCACGAAAAAAAAAAAACCCTCCATCAAAAATACATAATCACTAAACCAACTTCACAAAAATTTTTTTAAAAAAGCTCACTATCGAAAAAAAAGTTCACTATCGGAAATTGAAGTTGAATTCTGGAATTTCGTGTCAAATTTGTGTTTGCTCTAAATTTGAAAAAAATCTATCATAATAAATCACTCATGTAAGGGTTTCAGGAAAAAAAATCTAAATTTGAATCCCAACAACTAAGACTAGATTTAGACCTGTGGCCATTCTTGCTGCCCCTTTGAAGTGATCTACGATGATCTGTCACCTTCTCATAACCGGTTTTAAACTTGTAAATGCCAACCACCGTGTTGCAATCGTTTGTATTTCATGCCGTTGCAGGGTGGTTGTAGAGTGGCTTCATTCAATGGGTTACTCTTGGTGGCCGTTCTGCCCTCCAAATGCAACAAGAGGAGTCATTTTGCCATGGTCGGGAAGCATTTTGGCTGTGGAATGGGTACACCCCCCCAGCTGGCTGCCTTTGTAGCATAAGGTGGGCAGTTGCGGCGCGTCCCCATTCACATCAAAAAGTTGCGTTTGGAGGCGGTACTGCCTACTAAATGCAACAAGGGGGATGATTTTTGCCGTGGCCGGGAAGCAAAGCATTGCAGCTGTGGTATGTGTACACCCCCAGCTGGTTGCCTAGGTAGCGTAGGGTGGGGGTAGGCTAGCCTTATACAGGCAGCAGTTCTTGACACCCCTTTGAAAAGTGATCTATAGTGACATGTTGCCCCCTCCGCCGCCTGTTCTAACCTTGTAAATGCCAACCACCGCATTGCAGCCACATGCATTATATGCGGTTGCAGGGTGGTTTACTAGAATGGGTAGCGCTCGGCGGTGGTACTGCCCACCAAATGCAACAAGGTGGGTTGATTTTTGCCATGGCTGGGGAGCACAGCATTGTGATCACAACATTTGTACATCCAATCAGGCTACCTTGGGGGGGCAATCAGGCTACCTTGGGGGGGGGGGGTAAAAACAAAGCTCAATATAATTTTTATTATTTTTTTACTCCCTCCCAACCATAAGTGTAAACAAGCCTAACATAGTGATAGTAATGTTAACTGCTTGCTGACCGCCCTATAGCACTTGTACTGCTACAAGTGGCAGCTGTGCTCTGGATCACACATACTGTATATGTAATGTAGGACTTCCACCTGCAGGGGGAGGCACGCACCGCCGGTGAGCTGCTTCTGCTGTGATAATTCACAGCAGAAGTTGATCTGCAGGTGCTGGGCACTGGATGTCCGCCGGCCAGTGGCGGGCCATCCATAAGGGGTGCAGGGGCGCCGCCCGTCATAACCATGTGCCCAGCCTCTAATCTGCATGCAGGGAACCAGACACATGGATTTCAATGTTTTTTTTTTTTTAAGCACATGATTAGAGCCTGAGGCTCTAATTGGCTTCACAAAAGGGTGAGCTCGGATGCAGAGCACTGCGCCCTAAGCCCACCCAATTGCTTGACAATAGTGATTAAATATTCGCTATTGTCTTACATAGTTACATAGTTAGTCAGGTTGAAAAAAGACACAAGTCCATCCAGTCCAACCATAAAAAAACAAAAAAAACAAAAAAACAATATACCCAATACTATACCCACAGTTGATCCAGAGGAAGGCAAAAAACCCCAGCAGAGCATGCTCCAATTTGCTACAGCAGGGGAAAAAATTCCTTCCTGATCCCAGAGAAGCAATCGGATTATCCCTGGATCAACTTTACCTATAAATGTCAGTACCCAGTTATATTATGTACATTTAGGAAAGAATCCAGGCCTTTCTTAAAGCAATCTACTGAGCTGGCCAGAACCACCTCTGGGGGGAGTCTATTCCACATTTTCACAGCTCTTACTGTGAAGAAACCTTTCCGTATTTGGAGATGAAATCTCTTTTCCTCCAGTCGTAAAGAGTGCCCCCTTGTCCTCTGTGTTGACCGTAAAGTGAATAACTCAACACCAAGTTCACTATATGGACCCCTTATATATTTAAACATGTTGATCATATCCCCCCTTATTCTCCTCTTCTCAAGAGTGAACAAATTCAGTTCCTCTAATCTTTCCTCATAGCTGAGCTCCCCCATGCCTCTTATCAGTTTGGTTGCCCTTCTCTGCACTTTCTCCAGTTCCCCGATATCCTTTTTGAGAACTGGTGCCCAAAACTTCTCCTCCCGGTACAATCAGGAAGTGGGTCCTGAGACCCGATTGGCCAGGGAGTCTTAGGACTCTCTGCCAATCGGGTCTCAGGGCCCACTAGCTGTTCAGCTGGGAGGAGAAGCAACGGCCCCTGAGGGAGGTCCCCCCATCTTGGAAGACTGAAGACATCAGGGTGAGAGTAAGGGAGCAGCTCATCCAGCGGCATGGTCCTTTCCAGCCGGGAGCCATAATCCAGCGGATCAGCATCAGATCCTAGTAGGGAGAAGAAGCGCGACCAACTTAATCAGACTTGCAGCCACATCCAGCACTTCATCCCGAAGCTCCATCGTATACTGTCCATCCTAGAGAGCAGCAGCCCTGCCCCGGACCCTCGTCCTCTGCCTCCCAAGGTAAGGAGGCCTCTGATCATCGCCTTCCTGTGCCTCTCCCATGAGAGGGGGTTGATCTCCCCCTTCCCATCCTTCTCACGCAGGGAGGGGTGGCGTTGGTTTGCCACCCCCCCAAAATATTGAGCACAAGTCGCCACTGCCGCCGGAACCCGCCAAACGTCAGGGAGAGACTCAGAACGGAGCTTTGCCTATGTAAAGAAGGCAGAGTTTCATTCTGACAGCGGGGAAGGGATGGATTTTGTGTTTCTCCAAAGCAGGGAATAAAATCCATCTCTTCCCCTAGTAAAAGCAGCACATACAGTACACAAACACAGACTAGGCACACAGTTAACCCTTTGATCGCCCGTGATGTTAACCCCTTCCCCACCAGTGTCATTAGTACAGTGACAGTGCATATTTTTTTAGCACTGATCACTGTGTTAGTGTCACTGGTTCCAGCAAAGTATCAGTTAGTGTCCGATTGTCCGCCACAATATCGCAGTCCCACTATAAGTCGCTGAGCGCTGCCATTACTAGTATAAAAAATAGAAATTCCATAAATATATCCCAATAGTTTGTAGACGCTATAACGTTTGCGTAAATCAATCAATATACACTCATTGGGATTTTTTACCAAAAATATGTAGCAGAATATATATTGGCCTAAATTTATGAAGAAATTTCATTTTTTTTTTATTGAATATGTATTATAGCAGAAAGTAAAGATTTTTTTTTCAAAGTTGTTGGTCTTTTTTGTTTATAGCGCAAAAAAAGAGAAAAAATGGTGATCAAATACCACCAAAAAACTCAGTGCCTATCAATGCAGCCTATAGGTGCCCATCAGTGCTGCCTCATCAGTGTACATCAATGAAGGAGAAAAATTACCTGTTTGCAACATTTTATAACAAAATATTAACCACTTGCCGACCGCTTTATGTACATATAGGTCGGCAGGATGGCACGGCTGGGCAAATGGGCGTACAGGTACGTCCCTTTGAATTTGCCACCGTGTGGTCACGCGCACGCCCCTGCCGGGAGCTCCGTGAGAGGGATCGCGGTTCCTGCGGAGTCGATCGCCGCGGGGATACCCGCAATTGTCTCACGGAGCTGGAGAACGGGGAGATGCTGATGTAAACAAGCATCTCCCCATTCTGCATAGTGACACTGTCACTGATCAGAGGGAGCTATGGTCAGTGAAGTGTCATTCGTAGCCATTTTTATGCCAATTTTATAGCATTGATCGCTGTAAAAATGCCAATGGTCCCAAAAATGTGTCAAAATTGTCCGATGTGTCCGCCATAATGTCACAGTCATGATAAAAAACTCAGATTGCCGCCATTACTAGTAAAAAAAAAAAAAAAATAATAAAAATGCCATAAAACTAACCCCTATTTTGTAAACGCTATAACTTTTGCGCAAACCAATCAATATACGCTTATTGCGATTTTTGTTTTACCAAAAATATGTAGAATATACATATCGGCCTAAACTGAGGAAAAAAAATGTTTTTTTTATATATTTTTGGGGGATATTTATTATAGCAAAAAGTAAAAAATAATGCGTTTTTTCAAAATTGTTGCTCTTTTTTGTTTATAGCGCAAAAAATAAAAACTGCAGAGATGATCAAATACCACCAAAAGAAAGCTCTATTTGTGGGAAAAAAAGGACGTCAATTTTGTTTGGGAGCAACGTCGCACCACCGCGCAATTGTCAGTTAAAGCAACGCAGTGCCGAATCGCAAAAAATGCTCCGGTCTTTGGCCAGCAAAATGGTCTGGGGCTTAAGTGGTTAAATGGTTTTGTATTTTTTTTTTCAAAATTTTCGGTCTTTTTAAATTTTTTTTTTTAACAAAAAATACAAAATCCAGAGGTAAACAAATACCACTAAAGGAAAGCTCTATTTGTGGGAAAAAATTATAAAAATGTTATTTGGGTACAGCGTTGCACGACCGCGCAATTGTCAGTTAAAGTAACGCAGTGCTATAGCCTGGTCATGAAGGGGGGTAAATCTTCCGGGGGTTAAGCGGTTAAAAAATGCTATTCAAACGAAGCAGCTAAGCTTTGGTCCCCAGAGGTGGCAAAACAAAATGATATGCTAACACCAAATAGAAATGTCACGCTGTATAACCGGTTCACTTTAAATGGTATCAGATCCATATATACAGCTTTATAATAATTCATCTATGTGACATCTACGTCAAGGAACTGATCACTGACCTATTCCTTTTCTGCAGCGCGTAATCCTAGGAGGCGAAACGGCTGAATATTTTAACCAAGCGGTCTTCAGTTAATCTCGGCAAACAGAAATTGGCAGCACATTTCACCGCTGTCAATAAACATTAATGTTTGTCTTGTAATCAATACTTGCACTTGCTTTAGACAGCACTGCATAAACTGGAGCATAAAAGATGTCTACACCGTTAATGATATTCAGTAAAACTGACTGATTGAGCACAGTACAGCACTTAGAATGTTTCAGATGAAATATATTCAGTGATAACAAAAAAAAAAAAAAAAAAGTCTAATATTAGTGAAAACAAAGGCAAACAAATATGTGTAAAATTAGAATGCTCAATCTTATGTTTAGAATGCTAGACATAGAGGATTAGAAAGAAAACTCGATCATCATGTTTTTATAACCTTTTATTTAACCCCTTCACGCCTAAGGCTTAAACAAATGTTAATGCCTAAGCACAATTTTGCAACTTATATGTAAATCTGTACATATCATCACAACTACTTTGTGCATCCAGGTGGATTATACCCTTTTTTTTTTTTTTTTTTTTTTTTTTAAGGACAAATTGGGCTTTCGTTTGGTGGTAAATGGTAATGGATATATCTTGATTTTTATTTATTATCAATGGAAAACTGGCCCAAAATAATAAAAAAAAAAAAAAAACATTTTTTTTTTTTTTTAATTTAGCTGTATATTTCTTGTTACTACCATAACCTACCTCCAACAACCTAAAATAAAATGCCCTGTTCCCGACGATCTCAGCGACACCACATATGTGCTATTTGTTGCTTGTACCCGTAGTACAGCCCAGAAATAATAGTGTAAATTTTGCTCTTTTTTTTTTTATTCTACCTAAAAATTAAAAAAAAAAACTAATTAAAAAAAAAAAAAAAACTGTCCAAAACATACCGACCCTGACCTTTGACTCGGACACTGACCTTTAATCCTTATTTGACCCAAATGGTAATCCTGGCTCGGATCTAGATCAAACCTAGTTTTTTTTTTTTTTGTCATTATTTTTTTATTACTATTTATTTATTTATTATCATTTTTGTATCGACTGTTTGATTCTCTCTCTCTGCAAGGAGAGCGAGAGATACATGGTATTTTTCCTCTCCATTCACAGAGAGAGAACCACAGGGGCAGGCTTCACAGTGACTGATATAACTAACTAAGATAGCCAATCAGAGGCTATCCCAGCGATCAGGTGACCCGGAACTGGGAGATCTGGGTCCCAAATGTTAGTACATGGACGTGGGGCTCCTGCTGAGACCCCGGTCTTTGTGCTGAGTAAAGGAAGGATTCCCCCTTTACGGGACTTTAAGGCCCTGGTGATTGAGTGTACAATCACCAGGGCCTTGAAAGTCCCGTAAGGGGGAACCCTTCCTTTTCTTATTTCCATTTTGGGATGTTGGCCCATCCTTAGTTTGACCTATCTCAACTCTCTTGTCCACTGGTCTTTGTGCTGGGAGTGTGCTGTGCAGTGCTACCAGCACAAAGACATGAAGATATGCATCCCAACGGAAAAAAGCCCAGCTATTTCTAGAAAAAAAAAACTCTATGTTATTACCTTGAGCGTTCGTTCCTCCGGAAAAATGAATCCCAGTAATTTGCCTAACACAGTGGATATAAAAAGTCTACACACCCCTGGTAAAATGTCAGCTCAACTCAACTCAACTGAACAACAAACTGAAAAATCTTTTAGATGGAGGGAAGTAAAAATAAAAAAAACTAAAAGATATAAGTATAATCATAAGTGTGCACACCCTTAAACTAATACTTTCTTGAAGCCCATCAGAATGGCACATCTTGACTTGCCAATCTCAGCCCACTCTTCTTTGCAAAAACACTCCAAATCTGTCAGATTGCAGGGACATCTCCAGTGCGCAGCCCTCTTCAGATCACAGCACAGATTTCCAATGGGATTCAGGTCTGGGCTCTGGCTGGGCCATTCCAAAACTTTAATCTTCTTCTGGTGAAGCCATTCCTTTGTTGACTTGGATGTATGCTTTGGGTCGTTGTCATGCTGAAAGATGAAATTCCTCTTCATGTTCAGCTTTCTAGCAGAAGCCTGAAGGATTTGTGCCAATATTGACTGGTACAGTATTTGGAACTGTTCATAATTCCCTCTACCTTGACTAAGGCCCCTGTTCCAGCTGAAGAAAAACAATCCCAAAGCATGATGCTGCCACATCCACGCTTCTCGGTGGGCATGGTGTTCTTTTGGTGATGTGCAGTGTTGTTTTTGCACCAAACATATATTTTGGAATTATGGCCAAAAAGTTTGGCGTCATCAAGGAACTTGATGATGCCTTGTTGGAGGGCAAAACGCGTTGATATATTTCCCGGGGGCCGAGTGCAGACAACATCACTTCCGGTTTCGGCAGAACGCACGCTGGATGCGGTGTTCCTGGATTGTGTCCCTTGATTACATGCCAATTGTAATTTAGAGCTTTGTAAGTAGGAACTTTTTGTTTGTGCAATAAACACCTATCATACAGAACTTCCCTATCAGTTCCCTTTCATTTTTTCCTGGTAGATATCTCAACTTTAATTACGCCGGGAGTGATCTCTTGTGGACCGTTACAATCATCATCCCCAGCCAGATTTTCAGCCTATTTGATCCTTAGACTGAAAAGCTAGGGGTCCATTTTATCTGGTGAGTGGGTACACTGAAGGGGAGTGTGTCACATCACAGAGTGGAAGTTTGAACTACTTTGCACTTTTCAATGGATTGGAGCACAAGGGCACTTACATTGGGACTTTATTGCAATATAATTTAATATTACAATTTTTTTGTTTATTTATCAATTTTGCACTGTTTCAAGCGTTGTGTTGTTGTAATTTTATACAGTGTTTGAAGTTTTTTGGAGCACTAGAGCACTTTAATAGTCTAATTTTGGATTATTGGACATCAACACAATTGTGATACGATTTTTTATGGTTATTTCAATTGTTGCGAGTGCTGTAATTTATTTATTGCATGTTTCAAGTGATCAGCACTTTGTGTACAGCAGCTGTAAGTTCTATACATATTAACAATTATTGTTTTTTACCTTAGCGTGGGTATATATTGTTTTCACATAAAAACATTTTCCCACATGCTTATGGGAAACTTCAGATGTTCTTTGCAAAATTTAGCCAGGCTTGGATGTTTTTCTTGGTAAGAAAAGGCTTATATCTTGCCACTCTATCCCATAGCCCAGACATATGAAGAATACGGGAGATTGTTGTCACATGTACCACACAGCCAGTACTTGCTAGGTATTCCTCCAGCTTCTTTAATGTTGCTGTAGTCCTCTTGGCAGCCTCCCTGACCAGTTTTCTTCTTGTCTTTTCATCAATCTTGGAGGGACATCCAGTTCTTAGTAATGTCTCTGTTGTGCCATATTTTCTCCACTTGATGATGACTGTCTTCACTGTGCTTCATGGTATATCTAAGGCCTTAGAAATTCTTTTGTACCCTTCTCCTGACTGATACCTTAACAATGAGATCCCTCTGATGCTTTGGAAGCTCTCTACGGACCATGGCTTTTGCTGTAGGATGCGACTAAGAAAATGTCAGGAAAGACCTACTAGAACAGCTGAACTTTATTCGGGGTTAATCAGAGGCACTTTAAATGATGTCAGGTGTGTACTGACTCCTATTTTTTTTTTTTTCCTTGTCAAAAGAAGTTTATTGAGTATACAATGTTATAAAGATACATAAAGTAAGTTTACAAGGATCTATAAAGTAAGCTCATTGTTTTACAGTAGGGTTTATATAGGTAAATATCATGAAATTTCAAATATTAAACATTGGGTTCACGTAAACCTAAATTAAAGATATATATCATTTCCTTAGTTACTTTTGTAGGTATTTAAATGATTTATACCTACTATACATATTGTTTACAAGTAGAGTGTATATAGGTCAAATAAATTCTGATAATGAGCTTTAATCGTAAGGTGGAGAAAAGGAAAGAGAAAGAAGAAAAAGGGTTGAAAGGTAGAGGTATGGTCCACAAGGTTGTCCCGCTCGTCAGTTTATTATTCTTTTTAGTTCTCTTTGAAGCCTTAGAATGGGTGTCTCTGTAAGTCATTTAATCTGTTACCATGGCAACAGGACAGAGTCATTGAAGTTTGACAGGAACTGTTGTTTTATCCAAGGATGCCAAAGTTTTTCAAATTTTGGAATTTGATTTTGATCGATGGCTACCATCTTAGCATGGGACATTGTATTATTCATTCTGTGAATTGTTTCTGCTAGTACCAATGTAGGAGATTTCCATGCCTTGGCCACTGTTTGTTTTGCAGCCGTTATTAGTTGGATCATAAGTTTGAATTGAGAGAGTGTTAACCATTCCGGTTTTAGATTAAGTAAAGTTAAATATGGATCTGGTTGTATTATTTTTTTAAATATTTTAGATGCAATCACGAAGACTTCCTTCCAGAAGGTTTGGATTACTGGGCACGTCCACCATATGTGTAAATATGTGCCTATTTCTGGGCATCCTCGAAAACAAAGAGTTGAGGTATTAGGTGAATATTTTGCCACTCTAGCGGGTACAAGGTACCAGCGAGTTAGGACTTTATAATTTGTCTCCAGTGCTAAGATGTTGGGTGAAGATGACTTAGATGTGAGCCATATGTTAGACCAGTCCGTGTCTTCTAAAGTTCGTCCCAGGTCCTCCTCCCACCTCTGAACGTAAGAGGGTCTATTAAGATTTGCTACTCCATATAATTGATTATAAAGTGATGAAATTGTACCTTTAGCAAATGGATCTTTTGTACAGATTGATTCAAAAATGGATAATTGGGATAATGGTGTATCCCCCTTTAGGAATGGTGTATAGAAATTTTTGATTTGGAGATATCTAAATATCTCAGAGTTTGGTAGATCATATTTTTCTCTAAGCGATGGGAATGAAAGGAATGATTTAGATGCTATGAAGTCATTTAGTGTCTGAATGCCTGATGTTGTCCAAGCTTTAAAAGAATTTGGGTAGATCCATGCCGGATAAAAGGCCGGATTTCTGATAAAAGAAAGGAGAGGATTGTGTGGAGATTGTAACTGATATTTGGTTTTTAGTTTATCCCAGAGAGATAAGAAGTGTTTAGTTATGGGATTATGAATTTTAAAGCGGTCTTTAGGATCAAGCCATAATAAATTTGATATTAATAGAGGGTCATTTTCCGAAGCCTCTATAAATACCCATAATGGGATTTCCTGTTTTGCATGGTATTTGGACAGACTGGCCAAATGTGCTGCTCTGTAGTAGTTAGTAAAATTAGGGTATCCCAGGCCTCCTTTATTTTTGGGAAGATGTAGTGTGTGTATAGGTATAGGTGGTTTAGAAGAGCCCCATATAATGAAGTTGCTCTTTTTTGTACTATTCTCAAAAAATAGGAAGGAATTGGAATAGGGAGGACTCTGAATAGATAAAGCAATTTGGGTAGAATAGTCATTTTGATTGCATTAATCTTCCCTATCCAGGATAAAGGAAGTTGCGACCATTGTTTTATTAGATTTGTGATCTGTTTTAATACAGGAGGATAATTGGTTGAGAATAAGTCAGAATGAGATGCTGTTAAATGAATTCCAAGATATGGGATTGATTTTTCTGCCCATGTGAATGGGAGTGCAGCCCTAGCCGGGATCAATTCCATGTTTGTGAGTGAAATATTAAGCACTAGGCATTTCTTAGGATTAATCATAAGGCCGGATAGGGCTGCAAATCCATCAAGAGCTGGTATTAGGTTAGGACCAGAGACCTGTGGTGATGATAGAAAAAGTAATATATCGTCTGCAAATATACATAATTTGTGTGTAATACCTCCTACTTCAATGCCAGTTATAGTTTGGTTTGTTCTGATATATTGGGCCATGGGTTCGAGTATAAGGGCAAATAATAAGGGAGATAATGGGCAACCCTGTCGGGTACCTCTTTCGATATTAAAGGCTTCAGATTTGTATCCAGCATATTTTATATAGGCTTTGGGTTTATTATATAATGCTTTGATCCATGTTAAAAAGTGGGGTCCAAAACCCCATTTTTGTAATGAATATTGCATATATTGCCAGGATACTGTGTCAAATGCCTTCTTAATATCGAGAGATAGAAAACATAAAGGGATTTTCCGTTTTTTAGCAATATGTGCCAATAACACTGCCCTGCGTATATTATCGCCTGCCTGTCTATTTGGCATGAAGCCTACTTGATCTCTATGTATTAATTTTCCTATAATGCTATTGAGGCGTTTTGCTATTATTTTTGCTAATAATTTAATATCGAGGTTTAACAGAGAGATAGGCCGATAATTCACACAGGAAGTATCATCAGAAAGGGGTTTTGGGATCATACAAACAATTGCCATTAGTGTTTCTTGCCGAAAAGAATGTCCATCTAGAAGTTTGTTAAAAGTTTCAGTGAGAATGGGAGAGAGTATTTCTGAGAATGTTTTATAGCATAAAGCCGAGTAGCCGTCTGGGCCTGGTCTTTTGTTAAGTTTTAGGTCTTTTATGGCGTTAGCAACTTCATCTATAGTTATAGGCTCATCCAAACTGCTTTTTTGATTCTGAGATAACTCAGGTAAGGTTATTTTTGAGAAGAAGGATTCAGCTTCTGTAGGATTAAATTCATTGTTTGTCTTGTATAAAGTTGCGAGATGTGAGTGAAATTCATGGACTATTTTAACTGGATTGTAAACATTTTTTGATAATTTCAAACGTATTGGTTTGAAAGATTTGTTAGTTGAATTTAATGCCCGAGCCAAATATGTACCTGGTTTGTTTGTATTCATGTAGAAATTGTGTTTGGAGCGTTTGAGGGATTTATCAACTGACTCAGTGAGAAATAGATCGTATTCCAATCTAGATTTTTCCAGATGAGATTTTGTACTCTGAGATGGATTATCTTGAAATGATATGTAGGCTGCATTAAAATTGAGTTCTAGTTTTTTTGCTAGATTTTTGCGTTCCCGTTTAAATAGTGCCATTTGTCTTTGTATTGTACCACGCAAGACAGGCTTATGAGCTTCCCACAGTGTTATTGGGGAGATGTCTGTTGTATTATTAATTGATATGTATTCCTTTAAAGCTTGTTCAATGGCCATCTGATGTAGTTGGTGTTTGAGCATTATGTCCGGTAAGTACCACGTTGAGTCATGCGCTTTTGGTATGGCTGAGGCTATAGTAGTGTATACTGCATTATGGTCAGACCACGGAATCGGAATTATATCTGATGCAATAATTTCTGGTATCATTCCTATTGTTAGAAAAATATGATCTATTCTGGTGAAGGTTTGATGAGGGTGCGAGAAATAAGTGAATTTCTTTTTCATTGGGTTACTTTCTCTCCATGAATCTACCAGATTGTATTTGGAAAGAAGTTGAGAAAAAGGTAATCTAGAGGTTATTTTGGATGGTGTAAAAGGTGATTTATCTAGAAATGGGAGGAGGACCTGGTTCGAATCCCCACACATTATCACTGTTCCTATTTTGTGTGTATTAATCACTTGTAATATATGTGAGAGGAATGGTGTAGGTTGTTTGTTAGGAGCGTAGTAGGAAATCACCGTGATTGCTGTATCCATTATATAACCCATGAGTATCAGGTATCTACCTTCTGGGTCTTTAATTTCTGATGATAAGGTGAATGGTGTGGATCGGTGAAATGCAATTAGAGTTCCCCTTTGCTTGGTACAGGCAGAAGCCGTGTAAATTTGTTGATAAAAAGGAGAAATATATTTTGGAGTAGAATCTTTGGTGAAGTGTGTTTCTTGAAGGCATACTATGTGAGCCTTCTTGTTATGGAAAGTACGGAAGGCTTTGGTCCTTTTTTGAGGGACATTTATTCCCTGAACATTCAGGGAAAGTATATTCAGTGGTGCCATGGCAATAGATCAAATAGTTTTGACTTACTTTTTGTTATGCAGAGCTGACTGCGCAGATCAACCTGTGTGGACTGAAGAGATGAATAGATAGAAAAGAAACCAGTGAATTCTGGAGTAAAGAGTAAACAAAAAACATATGAGATTAGATGATACATTGTATAAATTATTTTTTGCAAGTAATCACAATTTACCCGTGAAAGAGAATAAATATCTCTCTCAGGGGAATAAGTGCCTTCGTCACACTCCCACATAATATGGTTGGGAGAATGAGGAGGGCTAATGGGGGTACACGGATCTTCCGCTTACAGGAGAGAAGTGCTATGTCAAAAGACATCAAAATGATGTTTCATTAATTGGAGTGCAGAATATAGTTTTTGTTGAAATTATTTATTCCAGGGTGGTTGTATATGGTTAGTCTTGCCCTAGGCTAAATAATTCAGTTAGAAAGGTACTGTTAATAACTTTGGTATTGATGAAGATAGTTTGAATTATTTTGGGATTTTAACCCTTTTAGAGTAAACAATTACATATTTTATTCATATGTAACTGTTTAGATATGTTAACTCATAAAATTGAGGTTGTATTGCTTCAGATTAAAATAAACAAAAACATAATTCTAGGAACTAGTTAGGTAATAATATATTTGTTTTAAGAAAAGAAAGAAAAAGCTTCCATTACTTCTGGATTATTGAACATATTTGTCCTAAAAAGTAATAAATCTATTGTTATTACCTGATAATATATAACTGAACAAGAATTTCCTTATTTCACTTATATATTCTAAGGCTATATGAATCAGAAGTAATAAGAAATATAACTGGAATGTAACATGATCCCACACAGTGTGTGACTATCAGAATGCAGTTACATTCAGTTATAAATACAGGTTTTTTATAGAGAACCATCTCTTAGTATAATAAATGAAGAGATATCAGGAATTAGGATGTCAGTCCATTGAATCTTCTTGGTCCATGGATGATGTGGCATAACGGCCTCTTTTGTGAGAATGATGATTCCCATTTTGTTCTGAAATTTTCTGGGTGCTGCCTGAAGGTGAAGATGATGCCATTCTTCTGCGTGTGGGAGTGTTGCTGCTTGTGGGTTCTGTCAGATTTAATTTTAAAAGGGTTTGTTGTAGTTCATCTGCTGATCTGCTTCTGTAAATTGTACCTTGGTAGTTAAATCTGACTGAAAAGGGGAAGCCCCATTGATACATAATGTTGTGGCATTGCAGTTCCATTAGTTGGGGTTTCATGGATCGTCTTTTAGTAATAGTAAGTTGGGATAGGTCAGCAAAAATTTGATAGTTGTGTCCTTGAAAATTAAGTTCCTTTTTTTCTCTTGCAGCAATTAGTATTTGTTCTTTCGTTCTGTAATAATTAAATTTTGTGATTATATCACGTGGGGGTCCATCTTTCTTTTTGGCTGTGAGGGCTCTGTGTACTCTATCCAGTTCTAAACGTTCAATAGGGATATCTGGCTTTAGTTCTTGTAATAGAGCAGTAATAGTAGATTGCAGGTCTGTCACAGTTTCAGGTATTCCCCTTATGCGCAAGTTTGAACGTCTGGCTCTATTTTCGTAATCTTCGAGCTTAGTTTGAAGTATTAAATTCTCTTTTTTTAATTGTTCCAATTCTGTTATATTTTCTTGGGTTGTAATTTCAATTTCATCCATTTTTATTTCTAAGGCTGCGGTGCGGTTTCCCAGCTCTCTTATTTCTTTGGTTAGGCTTTTTGTTATTTGGTCTGAGGTTTGTTTTAAAGCATCTTTTCAAATTGTAATAATATTACTGGGGATACTGAGGAGGATTGTGGAGAAGTTTGTGAGAGGATTTGTTCTGTATCTGACTCAAATGGAGAGTCTTGCTGTGACATTTTCTGTCTGTGAGAGCGCCCTGATGCTATATCTTGTGAGGTGACTGGAACTGCTTCAGCTGCAGTGAGTGCCTGTGAGCTCTTTGTGAGGTGATTTTTATTTCTGCCACGGTTTCCTCCCAGTACCATATTTCTTGCCCAAACTTTCACAGTTTGTTCCCTGGGGTAAAAAGGTTCAAATGGATACCTTTTGAGCCTGCAGGCTCCGCTTTGTCCTTCTCTTCTCTCCTCAGCGGTGTGGAGCTCTAACAATGCATGTCTGCTCTGCTAGGCTCCGCCTCCTGCCCCCATACTGACTCCTATTTAACATGAGTTTGAATGTAATTGCTTAATTCTGAAAACAGCTACTTCCCCAGTTATAAGAGGGTGTGCACACTTATGCAACCACATTATATCCACTGTATGTTTATTTCCCATGATCGTAAGCTCCATCTAGTGGCCATATTGCAGTATTTTCCTGATTGAGGTTTCCAGGAAAATACTGCATTATGATCATTAGATGGCGCTGATCATATTGGGCAAATTGTGGGGATTATTTGCGATGGCTTGATACATTTGCAAAGCAATATTTTTAATAAATAGACCCCTTGATGTGCTTTTTGTCTTTTATCCAGATCTAGGCAGTAATTCAGCATGAAATTTTACCTCTGTGTAGGAGCTTTCTGTAATATAGACCACTCACTGCTGCTTTGTCTCCTCGTGTAAGGTGACTGGTCTTGTCTCCGCCCCCTCCTGTAATTTTCTGCAGGCACCCTGTAGTGGGTGGAGCTGGTATACCCTTCCCACAGCTCTGCTCTCTGCACAGCCTATGTACAGCACAGTGATGACAATAACTGTTTTTGCAAAAGCATTTGGTTCACGCAAATTGGATTTAGCTTTTGTGGCTATTGAAGAATATATTACATGTTTGTGCCTACAGTCAGCTTTAAGGTGCATGTCCTGCCAATTTGTTTCTTTTTTTAGTTTCGGTGAGAGTGTAGAAAGATTAGAACTAGGCCTACCTGGGTTGGGTTACCAAGAGGTTAACCAAACTGTGCTGAAGTTCTACGTAATAATACAAACCCAATTAATGTCAATAGGATCTGAACATTCAAAATGAGCTTTGGTCACTTTCAAGGCTAATAGGCAAGAGATTTTAAAACAAATTGCATGGGGAGTTAGGCACTTACCTGGGGGATATGTCCTAATGTAAAAATGTTTTTTTACAGTATTTCAAAACATTATAAATGATATAGGTTTCCTCCTAAATATACATACCGTCCATGATCAAGGCCTGATATGAATGTCAAGGGGTCTCCCCAATAAGGTCTCCCCTAAATTTCACACCAAATGTTTTGGGAAAAAGAAAAAGAAATACACTCCCTGATCCTCTGACGGAATCCCCAGCTGGCAGCTGAATGGGCTGGTGTGGTTGACTTGTTGGTTGTCAGCATGCCTGGATTGACCAGGAGCAAGAAAAACCTAGAAGCATAGGTCCTACATGACTGGGTTAACCACTTATTGCCAAATCATGTGCATGTACTGTAAGTGATTGTGTTCAAGTGGTTATATAACGGGGTTATGGCTGCAGCTGTCAGCCATAACCTCAGTGTCAAAATTTTCAGCCGGCTTTTCCCTACCCTATAAAAGTGATCTGATTAGCCGCTGGATCACTTTAACAAGAATTTTATTCTCTAGGAACTCTGCTAAATAACAAATATATAATATTTGGGGGTCCTAATTAAAAAGGCGATTATTTTGAAGGGTAATTTGTGTGTATCTTCTGTTTTGTTTGTTTTCTGATACCATTCACCAAACATTTTAGACACACCACAGTGTCCATAGTGTTCATAAATATTATTGTGCAAATAATTAGTACATGAATGAATCCATAAGTGATAGACAGTCTTTTCACATGAACTTGTGAACCAAAGCCTTTCTTCTGTTTGATATTTTCCTGCACCACCACCAAACGTATGCAACCAGTGAGAGTGTATAGTTGTAATGCACACTCACCAGAAAGGAGCGACCATCGCCAGTTTTACATTTTACTAAGGACCGCCCCACATACATATACTGCGGCAGGTCGACCCTTAAGTGCAAAATCACGTACCTGTATGTGATTTTTTTCATCGGCTCTGGGCCGCTGTGATTGAACACAGGGGGAGCCAATCAGGGGTTCAGCGGACCCGATGTCCGACAGAAACCCGGCGATTGTTCCGAGAGAGGCAGAACGATGGTCTGCCTATGTAAACAAGGCAGATCACCATTCTGCTAGTAAGGAAGACAGAGATCTTGTGTTTCTGCTAAGCAGGAATATGGATCTCTGTCTTCCTACAGTTAAACCATCCCCCACACAGTTAGAAAGCACTCCCAGAAAAACATTTAACCCCTTGATCGCCCCTGATGTTAACCCCTTCCCTTCCAGTGTCATTAGTACAGTTATGCCCTTTACACACAATCGGACTTTCCGATGGAAAATGTGCGATTGGAGCTTGTTGTCGGAAATTCCAACCATGTGCAGGCTCCATCGGACTTTTTCTATTGGCGTTTCCGACACACAAAGTTTGAGAGCTGAATCTAAAATTTTCTGACAACAAATTCCGATCGTGTGTACACAATTCTGACGCACAAAGTTCCACACATGCTCAGAATCAAGCAGAAGAGTCGCACTGGCTATTGAACTTCATTTTTCGCAGCTCGTTGTACGTCTTGTACGTCACCGCGTTCTTGATGTTCAGAATTTCCGACCAACTTTGTGTGACCGTGTGTATGCAAGACAAATTTGAGCCTACATCCGTCGGGAAAAAATCCAATGGATTTTGTTGTCCGAATGTCCCCAAAAAGTGTCAAAAGTGTCAGTTAGGGGTCCGATTTGTCCGCCGCAATGACGCATTCCCCGCTAAAAATTGCCGATCGCCGCCATTACTAGTAAAATAAATAAATGAATAAAAAATAAAAAGTCCATAAATCTATCCCATAGTTTGTAGACGCTATAACTTTTGCGCAAACCAATCAATATACGCTTATTGGGAATTTTTTTTTACCAAAAACATGTAGCAGAATACATATTGGCCTAAACTAATGAAGAAATTTGATTTTTTTTTACATTTTTTAATTGGATATGTATTATAGCAGAAAGTAAAAAATATATATTTTTTTTTTAAAGTTGTCGGTCTTTTTTGTTTATAGCGCAAAAAATAAAAACCGCAGAGGTGATCAAATACCACCAAACGAAAGCTCTATTTGTGCGAAAAAAAGGACATTTATTTTATTTGGTTACAGCATCGCACGACCGCGCAATTGTCAGTTAAAATAACACAGTGCCGAATATTAAAAAAAAAAATGGTCTGGTCTGGAAGGTGGGGTAAATCCTCAGGAGCTGAAGTGGTTAAAGTGCCTTCAAAGGACTTTGGACTCCATTCATAATGTATTTGTTTCATTCTGTTATTTACTGTATATGATGTTAATAAAAGGTGGCTATGGCCAATAAACTCCAATGTGTGTCTTGCGTCGGTTATTTATGGTAATTAATGGGTGGAGGAATGATGGTCAGGCATCTGGGAGACAGGTCATCTTTAATACCCTAGTCAAGGGTGTAAGTGCAAAAATCTGCAAAAGGGACACAGACCACAAACGAAAGATCTATCAGAACTGAAAAAAAAAAAGCATTTACATATCTGTCTGGTAAAATAGTTTTCACCAGAATAGTAATTGAAGGAAAATCTCTTTAACTAAGTCTTTTAGAGCAGTAAGACCTGAAAACCTGACAGGGGTTCTGACCCGCGACTCTTTAAAAAGAAAAAAAAGTTTGGCTGGACACCTTGTAAAGTGTATTTATAACAATTTTTATTTTAAGTTTTGGATTGAATAGAGAAGGATAAGAACCTGTCAAGTTTTTTTTTTTCTTTTTAACTTATATTATTTAACAATGTCACACTTTTATGTGACATTTGAAATAAAATTAAAAAAAAACTTGACATTTATAAAAGATTCACAGACAGGGTTAATATGGGGTCAAGAAGGAAAAGGTCCTAAGAAGGTGCAGAGTAAAATACCAAGTCCAAAATCTGATTCGTGTGTATTATACATTTGATGGCCTGGTACTATGAGTGCTTCCATCAAGTATTGCTGCAAAAATGACATATTCAAGAGGAGCGGAGACTTCAAAATGTATTTTTTCAATAAACCGGAGGGGACATAATCCTTTAATGAGCTCACTTGTAGGGCTGCTCATATAAAGCAAGGTTATCCCCTTGGTGGGTACCCAGAATTTGATTCAGAGCATGAAGGGAATAGTGCCCCATCATTGGAATCAGTGGGAGGAATAGTGCCCCATCATTGGAATCAGTGGGAGGAATAGTGCCACTTCATTGGTGTCAGTGGAAGGAATAGTGCCACTTCATTGATATCAGTGCGAGGAATAGTGCCCCATCATTGGTGTCAGTGGGAGGAATAGTGTCCCATCATTGGAATCAGTAGGAAGAATAGTGCCCCATCATTGGTATCAGTGGGAGGAATAGTGCCCCATCATTGGTATCAGTGGGAGGAATAGTGCCCCATTATTGGTATCAGTGGGAGGAATAGCGCCCTATCATTGGTAGCAGTGGGAGGAATAGCGCCCCATCATTGGTATCAGTGGGAGGAATAGCGCCCCATCATTGGAATCAGTGGGAGGAATAGTGCCCCATCATTGGTATAAGTGGGAGGAATAGTGCCCCATTATTGGAATCAGTGGCAGGAATAGTGTCCCAGCATTGGTATCAGTGGGAGGAATAGTTCCCTATCATTGGTATCAGTGGGACAAATAGCGCCCCATCATTGGTATCAGTGGGAGGAATAGTGCCCCATCATTGGAATCAGTGGGAGGAATAGTGCCCCATCATTGGTATCAGTGGGAGGAATAGCGTCCCATCATTGGAAATGGAATCAGTGGGAGGAATAGTGCCCCATCATTGGTATCAGTGGGAAGAATAGGGCCATATCATTAGAATCAGTGGGAGGAATAGTTCCCTATCATTGGAATCAGTGGGACGAGCGAGTGCCCCCCCTCCTGAACCATAACAGGCCACATGCCCTCAACATTGGAGGGGTGCTTTGTTGATGGGGGACAAGGGCCTTCTGCTTTTCCAGGTGTGGGGCACGCACCCATCCGGTTGTGCTGTGATTCATCACAGCACATGTCAGTCACTGGGTCCCGGCCAGTAATTGGCCGTCGGCACCCGGTGATCGGCTCTAGGCTTCACAGAACACAGCACTGTGGGATTCTGATAACCACCCCTGCCCACAGACCCCCACAACCACCTGTCAGGGTTGTGGGGGTCTGTGGGCAGGGGTGGTTATCAGAATCCCACAGTGCTGTGTTCTGTGAAGCCTAGAGCCGATCACCGGGTGCCGACGGCCAATTACTGGCCGGGACCCAGTGACTGACATGTGCTGTGATGAATCACAGCACAACCGGATGGGTGCGTGCCCCACACCTGGAAAAGCAGAATCACATACTGTATATACAGTACATAATTCTGCACAGCCAAACCCACATTGTTGCAGTAAATGTATAGTGCGTGGTCAGCAAGTGGGTAATCCAGAGATTGCCCTTTTTTTGCCACTAGATGTCCTCAGTGTGATGGTCAGCATCATTCAACCCACTTCCTCTGAGCCCAGACCATGCTGGACCTGCCCCTAGCTGAACAGTTAATCTCCTATCAGCTTCTTGTTGGCTCCTTGTGCCTCTTCTTCTTCTCACACTCCAACTCTGTTGCACAGTAGACTGCATGCGGCTGATACCAGGTCACATTTAGATACTTTTATAGTGTGCATTTAAAAAATATATTTAATGTTGTCAAATGTCTAGAGTTCGGCTTGAACCTATGATAAATATTTATATGTTAATATACACTGTATTACCAAAAGAATTGAGACGCCTGCCTTTACACACACATGAATTTTAATGGCATCCCAGTCTTAGTCCGTAGGGTTCAATACTGAGAATCTGAGAATCTTGCAAGCAAGAAACACATTCCAACTTTTTTTATACAAAAAATAAATATTATATATATATATATATATATATATATATATATATATATATATATATATATATATATATATATATATATATATATATATATTTTTTTTTTTTTTTAAATATGCATAACATATTGTATACACGACTAAACATAATAATAAAGGCTTACTTCAACCTCTAATATATGAACAAAAGGGTTTTTTTTTCCTCAATCAAGAAGAATATCACTGTATTATATTATACTATATATTTATGGTTGGAGCCCTATGTCCGATATGTACATAGATAACACTTATAGTAAAGATAAGACTTACCATCGGAAATAGACCTGAAAGTGTGGACTTACCATATGAAATGGACCTGAAAGTGTGCCTTGGTCTAATGGCCGGTATGCCAAAATAAGGGGGCATACCCTGGTTTAAGAAATGATTATTCTGTAAGAGAAATGAATGAAATGAATATTTTGAGAAATGCTGTGAAATGGGGATGGGAGGGTGGGTATCGCGCACAGGAAACCGACAAGCACCACAGGTGAGCGGGCTGCTTAAGTACCCCCCGGGCTCCTCCCATAAATTCAGGCCACCATACTGGCCTTCCTACTTATGGTTGGAGCCCTATGTCCGATATGTACATAGATAACACTTATAGTAAAGATAAGACTTACTATCGGAAATAGACCTGAAAGTGTGGACTTACCATATGAAATGGACCTGAAAGTGTGCCTTGGTCTAATGGCCGGTATGCCAAAATAAGGGGGCAAAAACATTCAGGTAGGGTTATAATTTTATTGGTTTTCAGTTATTTATTGAGCCAATTTGGAGAATGCCTGTGCCATCTCTGTTTGTGGATTGGGGATATACCGGGCGAAGCAGGCTGATTTCCACCTGCCTAGTCTTTTGATGATGTGGTCTGGCACCCCGTGGCGGGACGCCGCGGAGGCTGCTCCGATGCGGAAAGAGTGTCCGGAATACTGACTAGGGTTAAGGTGAAGATTGCGGAGAAGTATTCTTATGTGTTTCACAAACTGAGAGGCGTTTAAGGGTTTGACTGGGAATGGTAGAAGGGGACTGCTGTCTGGTTGCTTAGGCAGGAGTGACAGGAGTCGGTTGAGTACAGCGACTGGACACCAGCTGTTGTTGGTTTTGTAGAGGTGAATGTTCACTCCCGAGCCCGTTTGCTGGGTTTTAGAGACCTCGAGGTGCAGGATGAAGTGGTCTTGGTATCGAAGCAAGTGTCGTCTGCATAGTACTTGGTCTGTGGGTTTGTTAGAGGTGAATTCGCCAGGCCGCAAGAACCCATAGTAAGCTAAATATATGGCTGCTTGTAAGACCGTGCTGGGGAGCAGACCGAATGGCGAAGTAGCCAGAATAGTTGACATGTCCCTAAAGATGGGCCCCGTAATGGGCAAGCGCTTAGTGCTGATGACTGGTTGTTGTTTCTGAATTCCTCTTAGAATGGCTCGTATAGAGTGAGATGAGAACAGTGAAGATTTCGTGGGGTCTTCAAGCGCCATGAAATGTTGAATGCCGGCTAGGTATAGCCGGATGGTGTTGTAGGATAAGGCCAGCTGCGTGTGGCAGTGTGCAGTGAAGGCCAGTACCTGTTTGATATCTGTTGGTCCTTTGCGGCAGGACGTGAGGAATTTATTAAAGGCCTTCCAAGCTGTCTGGTAGGCTTTGAGTGTGTTGTGGGAGAGGGAATGATTTATGAGTTGCGTAGCTCCGTGTAGATGTTGAACTAGTCCAGGGTCAGTTGTGACCAGACAGGGATAGGGGCCGACATTGGATCGGCATCGGGAACCTGTTTGAAAAAGGAGGGATAATTGAAACGTGACAGTGCGTCAGCTGCTGAGTTGTATCTGCCGGGAATAAATGCACAGTGTATATTGAACTGATGCTGTAAAGACAGTTGTACCAACCTGCGCAGGAAGGACATGACTGCTAGGGACTTGGACCTGCCTCTGTTGATGATGTCTGCCGTGGCCTGGTTGTCGGTGGTGAAGACTACGGTTTGTCCTGTCCAGTGGTGGCCCCAGAGTTGTGCGGCTGCCACTATGGGATAAAGCTCAAAGAGGGCAGATGTTTGGGAAAAGCCGGGTATCAACAGTATCTGTTGAGGCCAGGGTCCTGAAAACCAATGATGGCCAAAAATTGCCGCGAAACCTGTGGAGGCTGCAGCGTCCGTCACCACCTGGGGTGAATGGACCGAAACCATAGGTATAAATAGAGATATGCCATTCCAGGCGGACAAGAATTCCTCCCACATAGATAGGTCCGCAATAGCTGCGGAGTCTAATTTCAAAATCTGATCAGGGTCTTGAGTTTCTGACAGAAATCTAAGCAGGCGTGATACAAATGTGCGGCCTTGTGGGATAATTCGCATAGCGAAGTTGAGCATACCCAGGAGAGACTGCAACTGTTTTTTGGTACAGCCCTTGGTGTGTGTAAACTCGTGAAGGACTGCCCTAATGCGTGTTAGTTTGTCGGGGGGGAGACTGGCTTGCATTGCGCAGGTATCCAAGCTGACCCCGAGAAAGGTGATGATGTTTGCTGGGCCATCGACTTTGTGCTCGGCGATAGGAACATTGAGGTTTCCAAAAATTACTCTAAGTTTGTCGAAATCTTCTGGGGGCTTGCTGGGCAGTTCTATCAGTAGGAAGTCATCCAGATAATGGATGACTTCATGGCATTGACCCTTGTGTAATAGTATCCAAACGAGGGACTGAGCAAACGTGTCGAAGAGCCACGGGCTACTCTTCGAACCGAAGGTGAGTTTCGTAGCAAAATAATATGCTTCCTTCCATTTGATGCCATGCCAGCACCAAAGGGATGGGTGGATGGGCAGGAGCTTGAAAGCATCCGAGATGTCGGCTTTGGAGAGCCAGGCACCTGTGCCTGCTTTGATGATCGCTTGTATTGCCATGTCAACGGAGGAATATTTTAGGGAAAACTCTTCGGAGGGGATCAGGGAATTGAGACTGGGTATGTGGGAAGAATGAGGCGCAGACAGGTCGTACACCAAACGCAATTTATTTGAGAACTTGCCCTTGACAAGCCCAATAGGGCTGACTCTCCATGTGCTGAAAGGGGGGCAAGTGAAAGGGCCTATCACGTAGTCCCGATCTACCTCTGCCTGTAAGAGCTGATCTATGGCTTGTTCGTCAATGGCTGCCGAACGAAGATTGGCACATTCGTGAGTACTGTGGGGTAGTGAAATGAGGCCGGTATGAAAGCCTGCTGTGAAGCCTTGGATAAGGTAGGTGGCCAGGGAAGGGGTGGGATGTGAAGTGAGATACAGTCCTAACCATAAGAGGTTGATCCGGCTTAGTCATGCCCTCTTGTGTTGCTTGACTTCACACAAATTCCTAGGGTGTGCTCTTTGGCATAAGGTGCAGATGTGAAGTAGACGGCACTGGCTGAAGTTGCAGGACCCATAGTTGAAGTTGTTACAGATGGCTGCCCCTCCCAAGGTTCGGACTGGGCGTCCGAGTTTGTCCACCTGAGGCGTTGGTTCAGGGATCGACTGGCCCTGTACTGTACCTGAGGTAGAGGGGAACTCGAAGGGCCGTCTGATCGCCGTATTGGCGCACCAGGTGGCAGTGTGGGTGGAAGACTGGCAAATCGCACACAGAGGTGAGCGTAAGCCGGCAAAGTGGCGGCAGAAGAGCTCTGTGTCCATGAGACTCCAATCTGTCGTAGTCTGGAATTGTATGAATCTGGCGGCGGCCTTGGCTGAAAAGGAACGATGATAATCATAAAAGGCAAAACCTCCATACTTGTGGCCCAAGTCTACCACAGTATGGAGATACAAGTCCAGCTCTTCCCGCCTGCTAGGGGTGGCTGAGCACAGGACATCTCTGAGCATGCCAAAGGCCAGGGTAAATTCTGGGACTGATAGCTTGCGGTTCAATCTGGGGTCTTTGGCTTTAAGGACCACCGATATGTCGCCCCAGGAGTAGGCCTTATTTTCTGCCAAATCATGCACGGAAATAAGGAGAGAGGCCAGGTTGACGTCCTTGCCGTCCAAAATGTCCTTCCTGATACCGGTTGGGACCAGATGGGAGGGGTAGACAATGGGGCTCGAGCCTGAGGTACCTGCAGGAAGAGGTGTCAAGGTTTGAGTTGCAGTTGGGTCGGGGACAGCCGTGGCCGGTCGGGCCTCCAGAAGTGCAACCCTGGTTTGGACGTCTGCAACTGAGGTGGATAGAGATGACACCATCGTGTGTAATTGCGAGATGGCCGATGATATGGACTGGAGGGATGCCTGTTGGGTACTGGGTCCTGCTGCTGGTGGGGGAAAGAGGAGTTTGAAGAGCTCGCCTTTCCTCGCTGTGGCGGGGAAGGGGACACCTCTGCGTCTGAGCTCTGCCGTCAGTTTGGGGATAGTCCATCCCCTGAGGGATTGCACGCTGCCGCTTTCTGAGACCGGAGAAGGTGACAGAGGGGCCGTGAAGTCTTCGCTGCCGGCCTGGGACATGGTTGCTCTGGTGAGGATCTCTCGAGCTTTATTTCCTGGTTGACTGTAACCTATTGGGGGTGACATGAATTTCAAGTTTTTCCTTTGATCCGCTGAGTCATACTTACCCGACTTATTCTCCCATTCCTTTTTTTTTTTTTTTTTTTTAATTACCTGGGGGGATATCGTCCAACCTGGTGCAGGGTGGACCTACTGAACTTTGACTGACCTGAGGAAAATGAAAAGGTGATAATTCGTGAAGGAATTGCTAATTAACTTGAAGCAACGATTTGTATGGTGCTTGCAATCTTGTGACAATGAAATGATTCGAAATGTTTGCCTTGATTATGAAACGAATGAACTCCATGACAGAGGTCCGGCCTGGTCGTGTCATGATTTATTCGACCGTGAACCGGGCTCTGGAGCATGTATTGAAATGAGGCAACTGAAAACATTGGTGCTCCCGGGACGAATCGGTGCCTGTTTGATGCATCTGGATTCGAATCGGAGCGCAGTATGAAATGAAATGAGAGAAATGATTATTTTGACCGAGGCTCGAATTGGTTGTGCCGTGTTTGCGACTGGCAACTAACCGAGCTCTGGTATAGGTATGAAATGCGATCGGAACCAGCGATGCATTCCGTGACGAATCGGTGCACCTCAGATGCGACTGGTTTCCAAACGGTGATGCGTTGTGGGAGTGAAATGGTAGTAATTGCATGACAGAGATGTGGATCAATCCCCCGATGTCTGCGACTAGCTATGATCCGGACTCTGGAGCATGTATCAGAAATGAGGCCGAGCCCTGGGGCACGCCGTAATGAATCGGTGCATCGAAGATGCGACTGGATTCGAAACGGAGCGCGGTAAGTGCGTTTACCAAGACGGAGGCTCGAATCGGTCGTGCTGTTGTAGCGACTGACTGCGAATCGGACTCCGGAGCATGTACTGAAATGTGGCCAATCCTGGGTACGCCGAGACGAATCGGTGCATTTCCATGCGACTGAATTCATGTCGGAACGTGATACGTGAAAATGAAATGATAACCATGACAGAGGTACGAATGACTGATAAAACGTAACTCTGGAGCATGTATAGAAATGAGGCCAATCCTGGGGCACGCCGAGACGAATCGGTGCATTTTCATGCGACTGAATTCATGTCGGAACGTGATACGTGGAAATGAAATGATAACCATGACAGAGGTATGAATGACTGATAAAACGTAACTCTGGAGCATGTATAGAAATGAGGCCAATCCTGGGGCACGCCGAGACGAATCGGTGCATTTTCATGCGACTGAATTCATGTCGGAACGTGATACATGGAAATGAAATGATAACCATGACAGAGGTACAATTGACTGACAATAACGTAACTCTGGAGCATGTATAGAAATGAGGCCGTAATAACTGGGGCACACCGGAACGAATCGGCGCATCTTTTGGTGCGACTGGATTCGAATCGGAGCGCGGTGGGTGACTGAAATGAGAAATGATTTGAAATGTCAGAAATGAGTTTAGAAATGTTTCAGAAATGAGAAATGATTGGTATCGAACTAACTTGATTTGATAAATTGCAAATTGCGACTGGCTATGGCTGTCTACCGATACCGACATGCTAGAAATGAAGCGACGTCTGCGTCGCAGTGCTGTCGAAATGGTAACATATCGAAAGTACGAGCGATATACATTGCAGTTTGTGAAATGCGAGTGAAACGAAAATTTGAAATCACGGTTTAGTGACATGATATGAAAACGAAAAGTCCGACGGGACCTTACCTGCGACAGCCAAGCCAGACGCGTGGTACAAACTACGAATGGAAAACGCGGACTTCGAAGGTTTTGAGTACGGAATATCGAATACGGGAACTTGCGAGGCAAGAACTTGCGAACGCTGGTATATCGAATAGTTGGCCTAGTGACGTATATCGCGCACAGGAAACCGACAAGCACCACAGGTGAGCGGGCTGCTTAAGTACCCCCCGGGCTCCTCCCATAAATTCAGGCCACCATACTGGCCTTCCTACATATCACTAAATAGCACAGACATCTTCAAAAATTCTACACATTACTCAACTTGATTAACATTCAGACCAAGAAACATAGATTATCATGTGTATGTAGCCTTTCTTCAAAATTATGTTTATCCTTGAAAATCTAAGGGAGTGTCCAGAGAGAAAACAGGGAAAGAACCCAACACCCAGAGATCAACAATATCAGCTACAGGCCTGATATTCCTCCACGCCTTTATCCAGACCCTTTGCCGCCATCTGTCTTTCTCGAGACCCCGAATTTTCCCTACCTCACCAAGAATCTCACACACCACCACCAGAACAGGAAGCACTTTTGCCGAAGGGATACCTGGCAACGTGCATTCCAGGTGTAATATCGGACTACTAAGCTGACTAGAAAAGGAGTGTCCAAATCAAATCCCTTGCGATTCTGCAATGCTCCATACACCCACTCAGCATAAGACATGCTAGGCAGGAAAGGAATATTCAGAGCCCTCCCTACCTTTTTATAGACTTCTATATTGAAAGGGCACTGAAGCAAAAAGTGGTCCATGGTTTCCACTTCACCCTGACACTCCGCTCTTGGACAACCACGATTGTCCAAAGAGCGGCACTTCACGTTCCCCCTCACATAGAGCCTACCGTGGAAAGTTAGCCAGGCCTGGTCCCTAAATTTCAAGGGAATCCGCTCAGAATTTATTAAACGTAAACCCTTCCTCATAATATGACCTGGGAAATCCCAGGAGCTTATCATGCTTGATCCTTAGGCTTTTCACTGGCCCGCCACTCTCCCAACAGCCCAGAAAAGGTCTAAACCAGATCTGGAAAATACCCACCCATCCAGGCAGTCTCTCTGCTAGCATGTTACCAAAATTGTGTTTCAAAAACATCAGAGAGAAGAACACAACCGGGTTGACCATCCCTTGGCCACCCTTCCACCTAGATAGGTAAGTCACATTCCGCTTCACAAGATTCAGCCTGTTCCCCCATAATAATTGAAAGAAAGAACTATAAATCCTGGTATAGCAAGACTCTGGCAAGATGCAAACAAAGCTGACATACAGAAAGGTAGGAATCAGGTAGGTCTTAATCAAGTCCACCCTTTCCCTCAAGGAGAGCCATCACTCTTTCTAGCATTTCACCTTGACATCAGCATCATTCAGCCTGGCTTCCCAATTTGACTTACTGTAATCATCAGGGCCAAACTCGATGTCTAATACTTTGACTTTCTGCCGAGGCCTCAGGAAGGTGTCTGGAAGTGCAAAGCTCTCACCTCCCTCGCTCATCCAGAAAACTTCACTTTTATCACGGTTGACCTTGGAGCCTGATGCCTCGGAATACTGCTCTATAACTGAAACCACCTCCTGCGCTTCCTCTGTCCCAGAGATAAAGACAGAAACGTCATCAGCATAGGCTACAACCCTCAAGGGTGGCTCACCAGTAATGCCCACCGGCACCCTGCACAGCGGTCCGCTCTCTAGCCAATTGCGAACACGTATAGCAAAGGGCTCAGCGGACACCCCTGGTGCACCCCCGATCCAACCCTAGAGGGCCGTCCAACCCAACCGTTAACAAGCATGAAGCTCTCTGCCTCTCTGTATAAAGTCTTAAGCCATCCAATAAACCCACCCTGAAGGCCATACTTGTCTAGGAGAAGCCAGAGGTACTCATGATTGACACGATCAAAAGCCTTCGCCTGATCCAGTGCCAGCAAATACTTTCCCCAGCCTTCAGCCCTGCAACGTTCCAGAGCCTCCCGGACAGCTAACACCGCTGATAAAGTGCTTCTGCCCTGGACCGAACAGTGCTGCTGACGAGAAAGCAAACTGTCTGCTACTGACAACAAGCGCCAGAAAATTATCTTCGCCAGAATCTTTCTATCGACATTGAGAAGGCTAATGGGGCGCCAATTCCCAATCATCGAGGGATCCTTGCCTTTTGACAACAGAATCACAGCAGATTGTCTCATGGAGGGATGGAACGAACCCTCCTGCAGACAGCCGTTAAATACCTCCACAAGATAAGGTACCAAGCTGGATTTGAAAGTCTTATAAAATTCAGCCGTCAATCCGTCTGGCCCAGGGGTTTTCTTAATAGCCAGACCATCTATAGCTTTGACTACCTCTTCTGCTGTGATTCCCCCTGTCAAACTTGCCAGCGGAATGTTATTTCCCAGACCTGGTGTAGAATCCAGAAAACTCTACATCTTTGCCCGATCAAGGTACTTCTCCCCCAGAAGATCCACATAAAAAGACCTAGAAACCTCCAGGATCCCTGACCTGGATTTCGTCAAAGAGCCTGTACTTTCCCTTAGCCCAACAACCGTCTTAACTGCTGCGCTTTGTTTGCAATTATGATAAGGGTCGGGCGAGGGATATTTCCCGTAGTCTGTTTCCAGAACCAAAGAAGTGTGCCGGTCATACTGATACTTCCTAAGGAGAAGTTTCACCTCAGAGATTGCCCCGGAATCTCCACCACTCGAGACAAGGCGATCAAGTTTACTCCGCAGCTGCTGGTAGGCAATGTACTTACCAAGCTGTTTCCTTTTTCCTATGGCTTTGAAAAACCCACTAATCCGGCTTTTGGCAAGCTCCCACCACTCCGACTTACTGCTGCAGAAATCCAGGATGGTTACCTGAGCCTGAAAAAAATCCTCAAAAGATTGTCTTACCTCCTCGTCATGCAGCAGAGCCAAATTCATCCTCCAAACACCCTTTCCTTTAGGTGCTATATCTGAAGCATTGAGAATAACAGACAGCAAAAGGTGATCAGAGAACTCCACCATACGACACTCAGGAGCTGAAAAGGCAGAATCCCCCTTTAAAAAAAAACCTAAATCTAAAATCTATCCTGCTCTCACAACTGCCTCGCTTAAATGTGTACCCCGTGCTGTCTGGGCAACGCTTAATATGCACATCTTCCAGACCTGCTTCCCTGGCTATCGTATTAAGAAAAATGCTATCATATCTCAGGCTGTCAGTGGAGCCTTTCCTGTCTTTGGGCCTAGTAACGGTGTTAAAATCACCTCTAAAGACAACTTGCGAGATGTAAAAAGGAAAGGCTTAATCTTTGTAAAGAGGCATTTCCTCTCCCATCTAGTTTGTGGTCCATAAATATTTACTAAACGCAGATCATGCCCCTTCAGAGAGACGTCCAGGACCATACACCTTCCAATCTCCACCTCGATAACCCGCCGACACGTTACCATGCCAATAAAAAGTACTGCCACTCCACTGTAAGGCTCAGCCGCAAGAGACCAGAAGGAGGGCCCATGCCTCCACTCCCTCTTTGCCAGGTAGACATCGGCAAGGCTATTTAGCCGGGTCTCTTGCAAAAATAAAATATCAGCATCCATCTCACTGAGCGAAAATAAGGCCATATTACGAGCCCTTACAGATTTTATGCTGGCAACATTAATCGTTGCCACCTTTATCGGAGTGGGAACTGTCATCAGGATGATTGAGGTAGGCGTTTCTTAGCCTTAGCTCCCTCTCCCCTTACTGGAGACCTTGACCTCTTTAGAGAACACTCTACCTCATCCTCCTCCATCTGAGACACGGAATTAGAAGACCCCTCAGATAAGGACCCAAACTTGTTTCCCAGCAGTAGATCATCTACCTCTAAAGATAAAACTGAGGAGGCAGAGGTCAGGACTACCTTATTCCTCCTTCTCCCCACCTTGGTCCACTCTCCCTCCTCCCCTGAAACATTACCCTGAAAAGCCTTATCTACATTATTAGCAGTGGCAACTTCCCCCTTCTTCACCTTAGAACCTCCACTAGAGGTTTTACGCTGCCTTAGGGAAGGCCCTGATGAAGCTGCCACCTCAGATCTGCACGAATCTGCCCCTTTGGCAGCCTCAGCCAATCTGGATGACTTATTTACATTTGGAACACTGGGCGCCTGAATCACTGGGGAAGAACACACAACAGAAGTAGACACCGACACAGTAGGGAGCACAGACTGGGGAGCAGACACAAGAGGGGTCACACCTTCAGGTTGGGAAACTGACACCTGGGGGGGCCCTCAGGACTAGCTGAGCAGATCCACCAACCCCTTGCTGTCCCTTACGTTCCTCCTCCTCCATCCTCAACAGTTCTTCCACCACCTCTGGCTGATTATGGAGGGCTTCAGGGCATAGGCTATAGGGGTGACCTAACTTGTTACAAAGATTACAACGAATACTATTGCAGTCTTTTGCAACATGCCCTGAGCCCTGACAGAGAGAACATTTCTGCACAGAACATGAGCTTGAAAAATGCCCCTTTTCACCACAGCGATGACACAACTTTGGTTGCCCTGCATAAAAAGTAATAATCCTGTCACGACCTATAAAGGCAGATGAAGGGATGTGCTTAACAACATTACTCGTGACATGCAGTTTTACTAACACTGTCCATCCTCCTGTCCATATCCCCCTATCATCTACAACTTTCCTCAGGGGGGCTTGGACATCAGCATATCTCCCCAACCACACCACCAGATCCGCAGCAGGAATGGACTCATTCCGTACTAGAATGGTGATGTTCTTATATAATGGCTGATGAGAGATTACTTTGGGCAACAAACCTGCCCATCTTGGGGACTCCTTCCACCTCTGCTCATACCTCTCCCAAAAGACATCTAATCCTTCCGCCTTGACAAAGGAGAGGTCATACTCATATGACCCAACTGGGCTGATAACGGCAAAAATCTCCTCCGCTTTAAAACCCATCCCCATCGTCCACCACATCTCTCCTATTTGGTGGGGGGCCTTCTCCAGTCCACCTCAATTGGACCACATTGCGGCGTTTAAAGGAGCTACCACATGGTGTCAGATTGGCCTGACCTTCACTCACATCAGTCCTAGTGACCGTAGAATAACTGGCCCTACTCACCCTTGGGACAGGTGCAGCCACCGCTGCAGCATAGGAAATAACTGCACTCCTTGCAACATCCCGCACATCACTTTTAGTTACAGACCCTTCTTTAGATAAGGTAGAAACAACAGATGGAGCAGAGACTTCTGGTACAGAAATATCATTTACATTACCCTTGGTAATTCTTACTTCATTACCAGTAACTAAAGGGTTACCAACAGTGGAGATGTCCTTATCAGCACTCTTCACAGCAGAGTCTGCACACCCCTCACTGGCTCTCTGTACACAGGTGGTAGTCTCAGCCAGGAGATGAGCTTGCTCTCCACTGCCCTCTACAGCACAATCTATAGGAACTACACCTCCATAATGTTGTATAGGCAAGGCTTTAACAAAAATAGCTTTTTCAGCCACCCGATGTTTCAAAGGTTTTGGGGGGACATCATTATCCTCTTCTTCATCCTCAGATGATCCAGACACGACAAACTTGTGACCATGCAAAGGTGATTCCATTTCTGTGATTAACTTTAGCATACCTGCACCCTTCACAGGCTCAGATGGATCATCTTGCTCCATAGCCTCCTGCTGCGGTGACAAGGGCACAGAACTTCCTTGGCCCGATGACATACTGGCAGTCAAAACACCCGCAGCCTGTGTGTCAGAGATTTCTCCGCTTTCTGCAGGCATACTGATACTTGGCTCAGAATGTAAAGATTTTCCAGTGTGCTGGCCAGAAACACAGTCCAAGCCCACAGAAACTTTTTTGCTTTGCACTGACCTTTCTTTCGTGCACTCTGGTGATGCTTCTCCTCCACTGTTCTCTATGACCCCTCTGCACATTGTACGGAAGCGATCATCATTGCCATATTTCTCCTTGAAAGCTCTGCTGGTTTCTTTCAATACGGCCACCAGCAGACTCTGCTTTTCCACTTTAGCCTCCAAAGCCATTAACTCAGGCCGCATCTGTCTTCTCTTGGAACTGTGAAGCCGGTCATTTGCAACTTTTTTATGTTTGAAGTCAAACTTCAACTTCGCCAGTACTTCCTCCTCCTTGGCAATTCTCGCAATCCTAGCACAAACCTTCTTTCTGTAGGCTTACAGACTTTCACCTTTAGCTGGGCCATTTCCCAGGTCCTCAAACACTGGTATGGGAGGACCGGTACTCTGGCCATCCGGGGGATCCTCCCCTGGGTCCACCCCAGATTCCTGCATCCACTCTGGGTATAGGGAGTAGTCAAGCTCCCTGGATCAGTAGGCCTCTCTGGAGCTCAGGAGATCAGCAGTAGTGCAGCCACATCCTTTGCAGCTATAACAGCTTCAACTCTTCTGGGAAAGCTGTCCACAAGGTTTAGGAGTGTGTCTATGGGAATGTTTGACCATTCTTCCAGAAGCACATTTGTAAAGTCAGGCACTGATTTGGACGAGAAGGCCTGGCTTGCAGTCTCCGCTCTAATTCATCCAAAGGTGTTCTATTGGGTTGAGGTCAGGAATCTGTGCAGGCCAGTCAAGTTCCTCCACCCCAAACATGCTCATCCATGTCTTTATGGACCTCGCTTTGTGCACTGGTGCGCAGTCATGTTGGAATAGGAAGGGGCCATCCCCAAACTGTTCCCACAAAGTTGGGAGAATGAAATTGTCCAAAATGTCTTGGTTCCCTTCATGGGAACTAAGGGGCCAAGCCCAACCCCTGCAAAACAACCCCACACCATAATCCCCACTCCACCAAATGATTTGGACCAGTGCACAAAGCAAGGTCCATAAAGACGTGGATGAGCGAGTTTGGGGCTGAGGAACTTGACTTGCCTGCACAGAGTCCTGACCTCAACCCGATAGAACACCTTTGGGATGAAATGGAGCAAAGACTGCGAGCCAGGCCTTCTCATCTAACATCAGTGCCTGACCTCACAAACGCGCTCCTGGAAGAATGGTCAAACATTTCCAACACACTCCTAAACCTTGTGGACGGCCTTCCCAGAAGATTTGAAGCTCTTATAGCTGCAAAGGGTGGGCCAAGTCAATATTGAACCCTACAGACTTATGCCCCGTACACATGGTCAGATTTTCTGACGGAAAATGTGTGATAGGACCTTGTTGTCGGAAATTCCGACCGTGTGTAGGCTCCATCACACATTTTCCATCGGATTTTCCGACACACAAAGTTTGAGAGCAGGCTATAAAATTTTCCGACAACAAAATCCGTTGTCGGAATTTCCGATCGTGTGTACACAAATCTGACGCACAAAGTGCCACGCATGCTCAGAATAAATAAAGAGATGAAAGCTATTGGCTACTGCCCCGTTTATAGTCCCAACGTACGTGTTTTACGTCACCGCATTCAGAACGATCGGATTTTCCGACAACTTTGTGTGACCGTGTGTGTGCAAGACAAGTTTGAGCCAACATCCGTCGGAAAAATCCATGGATTTTGTTGTCGGAATGTCCAATCAATGTCCGACCGTGTGTACGGGGCATAAGACTGGGGTGCCATTAAAGTTCATGTGCGTGTAAAGGCAAGCGTCCCGATAGTTTTGACACTATAGTGTATATATATATATATATATATATATATATATATATATATATAAAAAAAAATACAGTAGGTATATACTGTACAACAACATTTCTTGGAAGGGTTTTTTTTTTTTTTGAAAAATGAAAAAAAAAAAAAAAACCTCACCCGGCTCCTGACCCTTCTGCATAGAAACATGGATTGTTTTGCCCCCCTGTCACCGACACTGATTTTCCATTAAATCTGAAATGCTGTTTTTAGTTTTGGTTGGCCAATCGTACGATTTGACAGGGTCCCATAGTTCATGTCAAACTCTGCTCTGCTGTTCTCCGGCAGCCAAAGGTTACATTAGTGGAGCTGTACCTCTAGGCACAATGGAAATGTCATTTGAACTAGGCAACATTTCATACAGGCAGTGATATCTCGAGCGGCATAAACCCCCGCTGTCACAGCAACGACAGGATTATAGTTAAAGATGTGCCTTGAAAGAGTCCTGAATAGACTGAAATTAATTAGCAGCAGGTTGTTGAAGTTATATACATCGTTAATGTAACAGCTTAAATGTCAAAGTTTCCAGTGTTACTGCTGTTTGTACCGGTCAGGCTTGCTATCCTGAAAAATGCTCTGACAGGTAATTTACACAAAGGCAGTCTGTCTGCTAAGGCGGCTGTAGCCGAAGACAGTTACTGCTTTTTTAAAGAGTACGTGTCATATACAAATCACAGTGTAAAATAATATAATCCTAGAATAAACACCTTCGAGAGAGAAATCTTAACACCACTAAAGCAAATAGTTTTGTGGGTTTTTTTTTTCCATTTTTTGTTACATGGCAAAATTTTTAAATCAAATCTATATTTTCAGGAAAAATACACTTCAGTTATTGTCAGAATATGGATCAATTGCTGGTGGCACTGTGGTTCCCTGCATGGAGGGTTGTAGTTCCAGTGTCTACCAGTAGGTGTCTCCCAGCAGCCAGCAGTCTCCACCTGATGCTGGCTGCTAGGAGGGTATTTAGTTCCTCCCTTTGTGGTGCCTCTTGCTCCAGTGTTTTGCTGCTGCCAGATCTTGTTGCCAGTTATCCTGATCTTGATCCTGCCCCGTACCTTGTACTCTGTATCTTGCTGCCTTGTACCTGCTCTCCTTTGTTCCTCAACCCCAGTTTTGGTTCCCCCTTCACATGTGCTCCCCGCACCCCCCAGTTTTACCTGCTCTTCTCTATTCCTCACATTGTATATACTGTAGTTAGATGTTAGTTAGGTTTTCTGTTTGTGTTAGGTTTATTAGCCAGGTATTCTGTCACTGTTTTTTTTTTTGTTCACATTATTATCATTACGTTTGCTGTGTTTTGGTGTCTGGATGAGTTTTGCTTCAATGTAAATACATCTAACATAAAAGAAATACAGTCTGGAGGCGCATGCGCGAGGGACTCCAAGATGGCCGCGTAAGCCGGGAGCTCCTCACTACCCCAGCCAGCCAGCCGCCCTAGCGCCGTTTCGGAAGCCGCTGCCAGCCCGTACACAGCAGATTCAGCTGGGGGAACACAGCGGTTCCCCACCCATGCCATCCACGGCAGTCAAGAAGGACCTGGGACCCCGTTTTGAGGCTGAGAAGTTACAGGCCGAATCCAAGATGGCGGCCGCGCCTCAGAAACAAGCAGCGCCTCAGACACAGGCAGCATCAGGGGGGATACAAGAACCCAGGCAAGTCATCGCTCCTGCTACTCTCCCATACCCTACCACTGCTATCGCCTATTCTCATCCCATCTCATCCCCTTCAGGCCACAACTCGGCTTTCCAGAATGAGAGCCCCCTGGCAGCCCCCTTGCTATCTCCTATGGGCCACTCTCCTCTCCCTCAGCATAATATTGACTATATGGGATGCACAGGCACAGACATGCCCCAGAATGCGGGGGACCTTTTCCTCAAACTATCCGACTTACTGGAAAGGGGCTTAGCTAATACAGCTCACAAAATAACAAATGACATTCGATCTGACTTCCAGAATCTGGGCACCAGAATTGAAGCGATTGAACAAAAACTGGATTACACAGTCTCCAGAACCAATCAAAACTCTGATCACATACAGATCGTGCAGGATCAGTTGGATGCAGCCTTAAGTAGGATCGACGATTTGGAAAACAGATGGAGAAGGGAGAACTTCAGGGTCAGAGGCATCCCAGAATCGTGCACGGATGTCCCCTCAGCAGTACAAGAATTAATTAAATCCCTTATCCCTGATATCTCTAAACATTTCCTGGAATTAGACAGAGCCCACAGATCTCTGGGTCCCCCCAGGAAAGATGGGTCTCCCAGGGACATCGTGGTGAAGCCGCACCACTACGGAGTGAAAGAGAGCATCATGAAGCTCTCCCGTCAGCAACCACACATATCATTCCAAGGCCACGATGTTCAAATATTTGCTGACATATCGCCCATGACGATTCAAAAACGCAGATCCCTTAAACCTCTACTTCTAATCCTGACACAAAAAGAAATAAAATACTGGTGGGCTTTCCCCTTTGCTCTAAAATTCACCTACAAAGGCAAGACATACTCCTTCACCACTCTACCTGAAGGAGAGCGGATTCTCCTGTCACTGAAGCTTATATCCCAGGAATTAGAGATGGACACGTCAAACATGCAATCCGGATCATATAAGAGACAGACACCAACCAGCCCAGTCTCCCCTTTGTGGAAAACCACAAAGAGTAGACGAGTAAGAGAACCGATGCCCTCCTGAATGATCTGTACACGCCCGGACAGCACCCGGACACATTACTCAGGAAACTTTCCAAGTCATCAACCTCCTTAAAAGTCCATCTTGAACTACTTAGGATCAGGATGCACGATCCCTGAACTCATCAGGGACACTAGACTTCCACTTACAGATGGATTTTTCCAGGTCTCGACACAACTGACCGATTAGGTCACCCCACACCTAGAAAAAGAATCGCTTAGTCATGCAATCTCTTCCAATGGGGCATATGTTCCTTCTCAAGCGACTCGCTAACAATTGGCTCCCACCCCTTCCCACAGAGGGCGCCTAGATTCCCTACAATCAACTTTGCAAAGTATACTGAAGAACAAGATGTTGGGACTACCCACCTGCGGGTCCGCCTTACCACCGGCTGGGGTTGTGGTGGACCAGGGGACAGACACAATGTCTCACGAGCCTAATGGGAAAGGACAGCTCCTACTAGGGTCTTTTACAGCCCCTACAACTACCCCCCCTATCGAACTCATCCCTTCCCCTCCTTCCCCTTCCCTTCCCTTTTTCTCCATCCTCCCACCCCCCTTACCCTTCACACATCCCCCCTGGGCGTTTTTTTGGCCTACAGCAGGACTTTCTTTTTGTTTTATTGTTTAATAAGCCGGCTGGATTTGATATACTTGATTTGAAATGCTTTAATGTTGATATGGTTGTCCTCACTAGGTTGTGTTAATTACACTCTTTAGGATTACCAATTGGGTAGGTTCTGACTGGGGTAGCAGTCATGCGCCTCCATCCATCTCACGACAATGGAACCTCCATGGTCGGGAGATGGACTGATAGCCTCTTCGGAGGGCTATTATTGTTTATTGTTCGGCGACATGGAGGGGATCTTTACTCCCCCTCGATGCCGCAGGTTCCTCTTGGGACTACTCTCACGTCAACACTTGCATTTACTTTCTTTCTCTTTCTCCTTCCTTTCTATCCTTTTCTCTAACCCTATCTTTTGTTTGTGCCAGTCCACAGGATTCTTGATCGGCCCACTATCCTCCAGGCTCCAGATCCTATCTCGCGATCCGAATAACCATGCTCCACCACACCCCAGAGGAGGTAAGAGATTCCGCACCACAAACGTTCCCCCCAATTAGCCGACATGTCTAGTGGCAATTTGGTTCATCCTTCCTTTAAATTAGCCTCCCATAATGCCCAGGGACTAAATTCAGCGGTAAAGAGGCGTAAATTACTCCAATCTTACCACACACAAAAATTGGCGGTAGTCATGATCCAGGAAACACATTTCCCCCCCAATTATAACCCAACATTTCTACATGCTCAATATCCCACATTCTTCCTTGCGAACGCAGAGGATAAGACCAGAGGTGTGGCGATAATATTCGCAAAACAGTGCAAATTTAAGCCCGATTTAGTGCACAGAGACCCTGAAGGCAGATTCCTGTTGGTCAAGGGTAAAATAGATGAAAGCCTCTATTCCTTCATCTCGTATTACTCCCCCAATAAGGGCCAAACAAAATTCTTCCAAGCAATGCTACAAATTCTAAGTCCATTATTGGAAGGAACGGTAATTTTCGGAGGTGACTCCAACGTGGCCTTTGACCCAGGTCTAGACAAATCCAAACCATTAAAAGCTCAATCAATCCGCCCCACAAAAATAAGCTCCAAGATTGCGAAAATAATATATCGACAAGGCCTAGCCGATATTTGGAGAGAACTCAATCCCACTAAGAGAGATTACACACATTTTTCAAACCCTCACAAAACATACTCCAGGATCGACCACATACTCCTGTCGGTAGTACATATACCCTATGCGATTAAGGCCTATATAAAGGACACTGCCCTGTCAGATCACGCCATGGTGATCGTAACACTAAGGGGCGGTTCTCACAAACCGCCCATTACCCATTGGAGAATCAATGACACTATTCTTAATGACCATATCTCAGTCATAGAGCTTGAGAAGGACATAAAAGATTATTTTCTGCGGAACAATGGGGAGGGAATATCAGCCGAGACTCTATGGGCCGCTCATAAAGCGACCATAAGGGGAAAGCTCATTCAAATATCTTCCAGAAAAAAGAAAGAGCAGAAGGCGGAGATAGAGAAACTAGAGAGGGAATTCAAGGCTCTATGCAAGCAACATAAACGGGACCCTTCTTCAGTCACAATAGCCCAACTAGACGCAGCCAGAACAGCATTAAATCTGGCCCACACAGTGAGGGCAGAGACACACTTAAAATGGAAAAGTGCAAAATTCTATATTCACCGAGATAAGATGAGTACCCTTCTTGCAAGAAAGCTATCTCCCAAAATCACTAACTTCACCATCCCCAATATTAGACTTCAGGATGGCACCTCAACCCTTAACCCCCCAAAAATCCTGCAAGCCTTTCATTCCTTCTACTCTAAATTGTATCAGCAAAATGACTCAAGGTCCGATTCCTCCTTAAAAGCTTTCCTAGATAGCATTAATATTCCAACACTGAGTAAAGTTCATAAGGATATCATGGAAGCCCCCTTCACCATGGAAGAAACATTAGAGGTCATTAAAAACTTAAAAGGGAGCTCAGCTCCGGGCCCCGATGGTTTCTCCAATCAATACTATAATACATTCAAGAAAACTTTGGCACCCTTTATTACAAAATTCTTCAATTCTATAAGAGAAGGGTCACCCCTGGAGTCACAAATAAATTCAGCTTTTATTTCGGTCATCCCCAAGCCCGACAGGGATCCATCTCTAGTCGAGAATTACAGACCGATCTCGTTGATTAACAACGACCTGAAAATACTCACTAAAATCCTGGCTAATAGAATCAACTCCTTCATCAATCAATATATTCATAAAGATCAAGTAGGCTTTATGCCGGGCAGACAAGGACCGGACCAGGTCAGAAGGGCGGTTGATATAGTATCTTTATTACAATCGGGATGGGATGGAGGCCCAAGGCAGGAAGGTTTATTGCTGTCTTTGGACCTCCAAAAAGCCTTCGATTCTTTATCTTGGCCCTTCCTATTTGCAGTCCTAGGGAGATGGGGATTTGGGGACAACTTTATAAATACCCTGAAAGCACTGTATTCCACTCCGAGCGCCAAGGTAAAAATGCATGGCTTCTACTCGGATCCCATTCAAATAACCAGGGGAACCAGACAGGGGTGTCCCCTTTCTCCAGTGATCTTTGCCTTAGCCATAGAGATCCTGGCAATTGCGATCAGGGCTGACCAAAACATCAAAGGGGTTAAGTGCGGAGCGCATTCCCATAAATGCGCCCTATTTGCGGATGACATCCTTTTATTTGTCACTTCCCCTACTATCTCTCTTCCCAATATTTGTAATCTCTTGAGGGCATTTGGATCCTTGTCGGGCTTAAAGGTCAATATGGATAAGTCACAAGCATTAAATATTTCTCTCCCAGACGCAGAGGTGAATAGGCTCAAATCTGCTTTCAAATTTAAATGGAGCGAATCCTCGATCAGATATCTAGGGATAAACCTTACTCCTAAGTTTGAGCAACTATTCCAGGCTAATATCCCTCCCATGTTCCGCACACTAGAATCTGACATCCAAACATGGTCCAACTTTAATATATCTTGGCTAGGCAGAATTAACTCTATCAAAATGACACTTTTGCCCAAGCTCCTTTACTTGTTTAGGTCTCTCCCGATAGATATTAGAAAACACCATCTTAAACCCCTACAAGGGAAGATAATAAAATTCGTTTGGGGTAAAAAAGGATATAGAATAGCCCGGAATGTGCTTTATAGCCCCAAATCCAAAGGGGGCCTGGGTCTTCCAGACCTGTTCAGATACTTCCAAGCGGCAAGGTTGGCCCAACTTTCTTTGGTATATTTCAAAGTCGAGAAACCCGATTGGATAGAAATGGAGAGACAAGCTGCCCCGACGTATACCCTAGACTACCTGCTCTGGTGCCCCATGAAATTAAGGCCTACCATTTTAGCTCCAACATTGTCTCAATCCTTTAAATTATGGGACTCAATGAAATGCTCTCCAGCTTTGACCTCACCTTCACGCCCTCTGGAGCACATCTTCCATAACCCCCGCTTTGTTCTGGGTCTGGACATCAAGTCCTTCAAATGGTGGTTAGACAAGGGGATGTACCGTATAGGCCACTTTCTCTCCCCATCTGGCCCATTAACGCTAAAGCAATGCCTAACTAAACTCAAACTCCCAGGTTCAGAGAGGTTTAGATTTGCTCAGATATCCCATTTCCTTGCCTCCCTAATGAAGGGACAGGAACTCCCTCTGGAATTTACATCTTATGAGCGTTGGTGTGGTCAAGCACTTGACACAAGGGGGGGAATTTCTCTCCTTTATGCGTCCCTTGTGGAACCCTCCACAAAATTCTCATACATGGACTCGTGGGAAAAGGATCTGCAGGAGCCCTGGAGCCTGGAGGAATGGCATCAGAGAGGATCCACAGCCTTTAAAGGTATTCTAAATATAGCATTAATAGAAACTAATATAAAAGTTCTTATGCGATGGTACTTAGTACCCACCAGACTGGCAACTATGTTTTCTTCTGCCTCCCCGTTATGCTTTAGAGGTGTCAAGCCCAGGGCTCTATGATCCATATCTGGTGGGAGTGTCCGAAAATAAGAGGTTTCTGGAACAAAATATTCACATTAATCCGAAAAGTAACGGATCTTCCCATCACTAAATCAGCCCAAGTGGCCTTACTCAATGCTCCATCCCCTAAAACAACAAAACACTCTCAAAAATTAATTTCCTTTATGCTACTAGGAGCTAAGACTACTTTAGCCAAAGCCTGGAAGCAACCCACAGTGTCTTTCCAGGCTGCCAAAAGAAAGATATCGTGGATCATGTCACTTGAAAAAATAGTCAGCTCTATGACGGACACCTCTAAGTCATTTGAGGCGACTTGGGAGCCCTGGGCTAGACACCTAGGCATTTCCCTTATCCCAGGTATTCAAATGTCTCAGCCTAGTTGAATCGCATATTTTAAAGGGGCATAATAATAATAAAAAAAAAAAAAAACCTTGGACTGGATACAATCGTATCCCCCATGACAGCGAACTCTTTCTTCTTCTTCTTATTCTTCTTCTCTTCTCCTTCTCTTCTTCTCCTCTGTCTCTCCATATATTATTGTTATGTATAACGAAATGATTCCAAGTTAGCAGTGTAACAGTTATGTTTTACTTTCTGTTTACATAATGGCAGAATCTCTCTTGTCACCATCAGAATGTCTTTAACGAGTCCTAGCTTTAGACTCAGAACGGAATCCTGCTTGTTGAAGGGTATCTGATGGAAGGGTCTTCTGGCCTCATTAGGGGTCATTTATCCCCACCTCTTGGGCGGTGGCAGGTCCCCGGGGGTGGGGACAGTGGGTTTTCTGGGTTAGCCTCAATACCCTCCCTGTGGTGGGTGGAATCCTAACACAGTATGTTCCCGTTAGGGGTGTTGGGATTGTCAACCCAAACAGGGGATATCAACATTAATGTTTCCTACTGTATCAGTGGCTACTGTATTCGATTTTGAACCTATGTTTGCTTGCGTTATACTTGCATATTTACTATCCCATACTTACAAGGGATTCTTCCAACATTCCTATGTATCTTATGTTCATCAATGTACTGCACTGCTCTTTAATAAAGCTTTAAAATTTAAAAAAAAAAAAAAAAAAAAAAAAGAAATACAGTCTGGTCCCAGTTTTCTGAGTGTAACCACGCAGATCTGGTCATCTCTGCCTCTGATTCCTGACAAGTAATTTTAGTGCACACAAATACAATATAATACCCAATTTTTAACACAGTTTCAAAGATGCGTCAAGTAAATCGATACCAAATATGTCAGGCCCCAACCTAAGTGTGTCTGTAAAATGATTAAAAACTATGGTAGTCCTAACTGTCCATAGGTAACACTTTAAAAGCCCTTATAGGTCATACATTTTGAGTTAACAGTAAATGATGGCTTTATAATTATTGCTTTAACTCCAGCGTGTGTCGCACTACCTAACACAAGATTGCACATTTTTTGTTTTTGTACTCAAATGTGGAGAAATCATGCAAGGGACTCAGAGTCACACCACATTCAGTAAGGTCCATAACAAAAAAGGAAAAACAAAAAAAATTAGATTTTCATGACGTGAGCATACATAAAAAAACTAAATTTTTATTGATATACAAAAAAATAAATAAAATACATAAAGCCATACAAGATGACAAATATATATATATATATACAGTACATATACACACCAAAAGGAAGGTTGTGTCAAGAACCAATGGATAACAGTAAGTCAAGACTTTCCAGATGTATATATATATGTATCAATGTAATCGTCACTCACATCTAGAATTATGCTATTGTCTTAATGAGAGTCGCCTCCATTCTCAACATGTTTCCCTAGAAAGCTTCATCAGGAAGGGTGATTCAAACTGCGTCAAATATCTCAAACATTGAAGACAGCTAAAATCAATGGCATCATAAATGTCCGGTTAAAGCGCACCCTGCAGATGGCCTGCAAGGACACCCAGGGGGACCCACACAAAAGGGACTGGCCAAGGTGTGTCAACACAGTGATTCCCACTTATGGAGAAGCAGAGTATTCACAGGGAGGGGCAGGGCTTTCAAAGTCCCCAACCAATATGAGACAAAGCTAGTGCTCTGAATGTGCCCCATGCCTCCAGCCCATAGACATGTAAAGAAAAAAGAAAGATTGCATAGTGCAGGTGGCAGGTTCCCTTTAAGGAAACATTAGGAGTCTAGTAGACCACTAAAGTCATGTCTGTGCTCTGTTAAAACTGACAGAGGACAGACTGTAATCAATCAACTTTTTCCCATGCAGAAGAGCAAGGGTTTTACAGCTCTGAACCTGCTATTACTCAGAGCTGAGCACTTCGGAGTTCATATTACCCAGGAGAGATAAGCAAATGATGTTCACTGATCTCCTGATGCTCTCCATCCTAGCACCCACCAAGGACATCCTGGGCACCCAGAATTGTGACCCTATCCTGCACGCTCCTGATTTAGACTACAGAAATCCTTCTCCTAATCTTCATAACAAAACATGTTTATTATAAAATGGAAAGTACACGTTGGGATTGGGATTCTCTTTAAAATTCATACCAGACCCGTATCTAAGCATGCAGCCTGGGTGGCCACATCGCCTTCAGGCGATCCCTGAAAACTCATCTCTTCAGGAAAGCCTGTAACGTCTCTAACTAATCTTTTACCACTTCCATCAGCTCATTCCCCACAGTTACAACCTTTTGTACCACCTGCCCCACCCTATTAGATTGTAAGCTCTTCTGAGCAGGGCCTTCTTAATCCTCTTGTATCTTATTGTATTATAACTGTATTGTCTTCCTTTTATATTGTAAAGCGCTGCGTAAACTGTTGGCGCTATATAAATCCTGTATAATAATAAAAATAATAATAAATATATATTTATTGTCAGTTATGATGACCCATTGCCCGACAATGTTTCCCTGCTGCCATGCTGCCCCAACATCCCACTCAATGACATATCTCTGGTAACTGTATGTAAACAAACGAGCCCAGGATTCTTGGTGATGTTATTGACCAAATATGGCCATAACCATATTTGGTCAATGGCGTCATCCAGATCCCCAGCTGCTTTGTTTACATTCTAGCATCTGGAAATTTGGGTGGGCAAACTGGCTAAATTTGAGAATTTTGTTTGGAGGTTTGCAATCCCACAAATGGGCTGGGTTCAGTTAAGACCCAGGTTCATCCCAAACAAGGAGCTAGAGTTGACTGACCACTGTCTGCTCTGACCTTAACTTCAACCAACGTTAACTTCAACCAATTTCCATCTTAGGTCTCTTGTTCCTGTCCTAATGTCTGGCTTGTGGAGCTTTCCAGAACCAACATTTCAATCTCTAAAACAAAACAAGGACAGAGGGTGCACCAGCCTTGTATATTACCTTTGTAACACAGAAATGTATTAAAAATAAAATAATGTACTCACAAACGAGTGATAAAATCAAGCAGATAATGTAAAGTCCATCATTAGCCTCATCCAACAGGATCAATGTAAAAATGACACTGGCAGGGAAGGGGTTAACACCAGGGGGCGATCAAGGGGTTAAGTGTGTCCCCTCAGCGTATTCTAACTGTAGGGGGGTGGGCTTACTGAAACATGACAGAGATCACTGCTCCCAATCACTGGGAGCAGTAGATCCCTGTCGTGCCACTAGGCAGAACGGGGAAATGCCTTGTTTACATAGGCAGTTCCCCATTCTGCCTCTCCTTGCCATGATCGCGGGCCACCGGGGGGGACATCAAGTCCTTAGGACCTGCGGGCACACTCACACGGGACCCGTGGGCACAGTCACACGGGACCCGTGGGCACACTCCCGCCACGCGTGGCAGGCACGTGCGCTATCCTGCTTATACGGACTGACGTACAGGTACATCAGTTTGCGCAGGAGTGCCACTCTGCCGATGTATATCGACGTGAGCCAGTCGGTAAGTGGTTAACAATCACATGACATTTGCATACATTTCCAATCTATCTTCATATATGCACGTGTACATACACACAAACAAGAAAAAAGGAATTGCAGCATAGTATCCACAATACAACAGCACCAATTGAAGATCCCAGATACATTTCATTTTTTGTTACATGGCAATTTCTTTTAATCAAATCTATATTTTCAGGAAAAATACACTTCAATTATTGTCAGAATATGGATCAATTGCTGGTGGCACTGTGGTTCCCTGCGTGGAGGGTTGTAGTTCCAGTGTCTACCAGTAGGTGTCTCCCAGCAGCCAGCAGTCTCCACCTGATGCTGGCTGCTAGGAGAGTATTTAGTTCTTCCATTTGTGGTGCCTCTTGCTCCAGTGTTTTGCTGATACCAGATCTTGTTGCCAGTTATCCTGATCTTGATCCAGGCCTGTACCTTGTACCCTGAATCTTGCTGCCTTGTACCTGCTCTCCTCTGTTCCTTAACCCCAGTTTTGGTTCCCCCTTCACATCTGCTCCCCACACCCCCCAGTTTTACCTGCTCTTCTTTATTCCTCATGTTGTATATATTGTAAATACTGTAGTTAGATGTTAGTTAGGTTTTCTGTTTGTGTTAGGTTTATTAGTCAGGTATTCTGTCACTGGGTTTTTTGTTCATGTTATTTTTATTATGTTTGCTGTGTTTTGGTGTCTTGATGAATTTTGCTTCAATGTAAATACAGCTAACATAAAAGAAATACAGTCTGGTCCCAGTTTTCTGAGTGTAGCCAGGCAGATCTGGTCATCTCTGCCTCTGATTATTATTATTATTATGAATATTACATTTCTTATTACTTTAAATCTCTGAAAGCACCAAACATCATGCATACATATTAGACATGTGCATTCGTTTTCGTCCGAATGCATTTTCGACCAAATTTTGGGGTATTTTCGTTATCGTTTTAACAAACGATAGGGAACGTGCAAGAATCCGAAAACCAAAAGATCCGACATAAACAAATGCTTTATTTTCGTTTTCATTGTGACAACAATTCGATATAGATAGGAGATCCGACATGACGCTGACAATAGAGATCTATGTCCATCGAACCTGTGGTCGAATGTTCCTAACCTTAGCTATATTAGTCCAAGATTATTCAACATAGAGAGAAGAGATTCCACATAGAGAGAAAAGTTTCGACATTATAAAGACAATAGCAAAAAAAGGTCGAATGTGCCTAACCTAACTCTATTAGTCCAAGATTATTCAACATAGAGAGAAAAGATTCTACATGAAGATTCGACAAAGCAGTCGCCGCAAGCGGACATTTATGGTCAAATGCTCCTCCCATAGGCTATAGAAGAATTCTAATGTTGGTTGACTAGTAATAATAATTAATAAATATAATTATTACTAGTGTCATACAACATTAGAATTCTACTATAGCTTGTAGGCGGAACATTCGACCAGAAATGTACGATTGCGGGCGTCGTACAGTTTAGCTGCTCCATCGAATCTTCTAATGCCGCGTACACACGGTCGGACTTTTCGACCGGACTGGTCCGACGGACGCCGACAGACCAAATCCGGAGGACAATCCGATCGTGTGTGGGCTTCACCGTACCTTCAGCTGACTTTTCCAGCCGCAAATCTGACGGACTTTAGATTTGGAACATGCTTCAAATCTTTACGTCGTAACTCCGCCGGACCCAGAAATCCGCTCGTCTGTATGCTAGACCGACGGACAAAAACCGACGGTAGGGCAGCTATTGGCTACTGGCTATCAACTTCCTTATTTTAGTCATCACGTACGAATCCGTCGGACTTTGGTGTGATCGTGTGTAGGCAAGTCCGTTCGTTAGAAAGTCCGTCGGAAGTCCGTCAAAAGTCCGTCGAAAGTACACTGGAAAGTCTGTCGGACCAGTCTGGTTGAAAAGTCCGACCGTGTGTACGCGGCAGTAGAACATTCGACAGACACATAAGCCTTCAATGACAGATGCGACCTTAATTATTTCGGATTTTCGGACTAATGCATTTTTTAACCAAACAAAATAAATAATAACGAATTTCGGGAGTAACTAAATGAATGTATTTTTCGGACGAAAACGAAATTCCGAAACAAAATATTTCAGTGTGCACATGTCTAACATATATGGGTACTTACTCTCACTCTGTATAGGCCAGATGTACATGGCAATGGGGTGTAATCAGGGCCAAAAATGTGAATGATATCTTTAGGGAACCCAACATGGAGAGACTAGGGGAACCAAAGGTCTGTGCAGACCCTACCGTCAGTGTGTCAGGCCGTTGGAACACACTCCAGCCAAATTCCCAGAAAACGTATCGAATTGTGCATGGGGACACCCGGACTGCGCTAAACAACCCACGCAGGCACAGGGAGAACATGCAAACTCCAGGCAGGTAGTGTCGTGGTTGCGATTCGAACCAGCGACCCTTTTTAGTGCTAGGTGAGAGTGCTAACCACTACACCACCACTACACAGGTGTGCGCAGCCTATTGCATTAGGGTGTGCACCCCAAAGCTCCAACACATTTGCGTTTGACATATTTACTGGCCTTTTCCCCACTCTCCATTCTGAAACAATGGGAGGAAGGGGGAGCCAGGGAGCACATGGGGGACCTGGGCAACAGAAGGAAGAGGAACGGGGAAAGGAGGGGTGGCGTATATTAGTACCGATCCCCTATATTTTCCTCCTGTGGCAGCTGAATGTTGAAAAAAGGGAGAGGAGGAGAAGCCTACTTCCAGCTGCTGCAGGAGGAAAATACAGATCGGCTCCACAAAATTCCACCCCCCCCGCCTCTCCTGTCCAGGTTCTGAGGATCGGCAAGAAAGGATTGCGGTTTACCTGTCACCTGCCCACCATTGACAGGTTGCCAACCCCAGGATTAGGGTGTGCCCAGGCACACCTGGCACACCCCTTGCGCACCCCAATGATGGTGATAGTAATAGACCCAGCTGTGAAAGAGATACAGTAGTCATGATCCAATTTGGGAAAGGAGAAAGAAGGGGGGATAATAGGGCAAGAGGAAACACACACAAATGTTACACTGACTGAAACTGAAACCGGGCCTGTCAGGAATCAGACTTCCTAATCTCCCCATTTTGGGTTCCCTAAAGATATCATTCACATTTTTGACCCTGTATACACCCCGCAGCCATGTACATCTGGCCTATACAGAGTGAGAGTAATTACCCATATATATGTATGGGTATATATATATATATTACCCATATATATGTATGCCCTAGACCTCCTCTGTAACTCAAAACATGCAACCTGTAGAATTTTTTAAATGTCTCCTATGAAGATTTTTAAGGGTAAAAGTTTGTCGCCATTCCGCGAGCGGGTACAATTTTGAAGCGTGACATGTTGAGTATCAATTTACTCAGCGTAACCTTATCTTTCACAATATAAAACAAAATTGGGCTAACTTTACTGTTGTCTTATTTTTTAATTTGTAATTTTTGTGCGCTTGTAAGACCGCTGCGCAAATACGGTGTGACAGAAAGTATTGCAATGACCGCCATTTTATTCTCTAGGGTGTTAGAAAAAAAAATTTATAATGTTTGGGGGTTCTAAGTAATTTTCTAGCAAAAAAAAACTGTTTTTAACTTGTAAACAACAAATCTTAAAAAGAGACTCGGTCCTTAAGTGGTTAAGACCCCTTTCACATTGGAGGTGTTTTTCAGCATTTTAGCAATAAAAATAGCGCCTGTAAAGCACCTGAAAAAAGCCTCAGCTGCAATCCCAGTGTGAAAGCCCGAGTGCTTTCACACTGGGGCAGGGCATCACAAAAAGTCCTGCAAGCAGCTTCTTTGCAGCGCTGTAGGAGCGGTGTATTCATGAAATCAATGGGCAGAGCCGCCGGTTTTAACCCTTTTTCGGCCGCTATCGGGGGTTAAAACCGCCCCTCTAGTGGCCGAATAATGCCGCTAAAGTGACAGTAAAGCGTCGCTAAAAATAGCGCCGCTTTAACGCCGATGCCCGGCCACTGACAATGTGAAAGTGACCTAAGTTTCACATTTTTAGGAATAACACGCTCTCTTAAAAGTGAAACATTTCAGGTTTAGCCAGCATCACTTTACAATTAAAATGCATTTCTCTGAAAATATTCGGATTCCTTCACAGTGTTCACACATAAACTGTGAATATTAGTAATGTCTCCATGCTAGGATTATGTAGTCTGACTCATTTTTTCGTTAAGTGATTTATTATCCCAATGTCCTTTCGGAGCAATTTGTAATTGAACACTTGACCACATCAAGGAGATAAGTCACAATTCATACTCGCAATTCATTAGCACTGATCACAGCCATCAATGACCAAGGTACTTTTAATGTACTTTCCTGTGATTTACACAGGGAGGTAATTTGCATGTGCCCAAGACAAAGAGATGGATTTAAAAAAAAAAAGGAGATAGAGAGAGATAAAAACATTTGACCGTGAACTAAGCCGTCTCCTGTCCTAATAATAATAATTTGTGCAACATTTAAAAAAAAAAAATCATAATTAGCAAGGATGAAAGCAAAACATTAAAATGGATTGTAGGACGTTAAAGGGCAAATTGATGAAGTGCAGATTACGATGTGTTTGTCCACATAACGCGCCTGCAATACGCTACCGAGAAAACCCCAAGCAGTGTCAGAGTGGCAGTAACATAATGAGGTCTTAGAAAAATACTGACTGTTCCAATAGGTTTGCACTTTCCGCAATGCTTTGAAATTAGGTGGAAGAGATAAATAAAGTGATTAACATTTAAAGTTGGCTCAGATGGCTGTAGTAAAATATCCATTTATCTCATGCACACACTGGAATTCCTAATTAGTAACATTGTACAAATAGCATAAAAGGGTTTGGAACTCACCACGGCCAATCTTCTAATGTTTCCATAGACCTGAAATTAGGGCTGGACACTTACGGATGGATAGGAAGATTAATGGATGTCTTTTGGAGGTTCTATAAGTGCATGATATTGCCATAAGTTTGTGAATGCCCAACTCTAGCACCTATATAAGCTTGGGCATTAATATGGAGTAGTTCCCCTCCCCCCATCCTCTTTTTTTTGGGGTTATAAATGCCTCTACTCTTTTGGGAAGGCTTTCCACAAAACTTTTTGAGTGTGCCTGTGGGAATTTGTGCCCATTTGGCAAAAAACATTTTTTGTGAGGTCAGGTACTAAGCTTGGGTGAGAAGACCTGGCTTATTGGATACTAGTGTTCCACTTCACCCCAGGGGCATTCAATAGAAAGTCCGGATGGCTGCACAACAAACTGAGATCCAAATACCTTTATTCACATAAAACCATGAAGAACATGAGGAGCACTACATGTACAAGCAAGGGAGGCACGGCTTACCTGTAAGGGCTTTGATCAAGCACAATTCGTGTGCGAAACATGCAAGCCGTGCCTCTCTTGCTTGTATATGTAGTGCTCCTCATGTTCTTCATGGTTTTATGTGAATAAAGGCATTTGGATCTCAGTTTGGTGTGCAGCCATCAAGACTTTCCTTTTATTATTGCTTCAGCTGCGACTGGGTGAGCACCATGCAGTGAGGAGATCATACTGTTGGAGCACCTGTGAGCAGTGTGGACCTCTTGTTGGCATTCAATAGAGTTGAGGTCAGGGCTCTGTGCAGATCATTTGAGTTCCTGTACACTAGACTAGTCAAACCATGTATTTATGGGGCTGGCTTTGTGCACAGGGGTACAGTGATGATGAAAGAGAAAAAAACCTCCCCAAACTCTTACCACAAGGTTGGAAGCAAACTGTCTAAAATATACCATATATCTGATATTAACAGATCTCCCCCCACAGACCTCCACATACAGATGGCCAGGCATGTGAGAAAGAATCCTTTATCCTCATCAGCATGCCCCCCCCCCCCCCCCGAAAAAGTACCCACCACCTGTTAAGGGCGAGTGTCTTATAATGTTCCAGGAGGGGGTGCACACACTTGCTGCCCCCCTTTCCTGGCTATTTAGGCTACAAGCTTGGTAAAGGTCTGATTTTCCAATATGTTTGCTCCAGGAGACAACACACTGCAAATTACAGCTTATAGCCACTGGCCCTACAGCTGAATGTAAAAAAGGGGGTGAAAGCTCCTGGGTAATTCCTTTGACCAGATGTTCAAATGTCACTGGTGTTTGTGTTTTTCGTCGAATAAAATAATTTTTGCATTGTGAGTGTGTTAATTTACTTTTTACTTAATTTAATTTAATTTACTTTTTTACTTTAATTTAATTTACTTTTAATTTTTTTTTGTGAATAAGTAACTAGGGGTACTACGTGTGGGAGCAGTATCTCCCCCCCTCCCCCGTTTTAAATGGGGCTTTCATATTCTGATAAGTGTCTCCCACAGACCTCCACCTCTACTGGATCGAGGTTGTGGGGAAGAGGCCCACATTTTCATCAACAAGGGAACAAGTCACTTTGCCAGTGGTGTCCCCACATTTAGGGCCCCCACTGCATTTTTGTTTTGTTTTTTGTTTGGGGTCCCCCTCAAAATTCATACCAGACCTCATCTAGGATTTTTGGGGGAACCAAATGTTATTTTTTTTCAAAGCGTCATTGGTCCCATTTATTATTCATTCTAGACCCTCATCTAGGATGAGACAATTCATACCCTCTAAACACCATAAAGGGACTATTATTGGCTACTGTACCTTGGAATACACAATACCAATTGTTATAAAAGGTATTTTTTTTATTGTACAGAAATATAAAAACAAACGCGGCTAGAATATAATTACTCTATTATACTCCAGCCATGTTTGTTTTTATATTTTTGTACAATAAAATAATATATATTTTATGCCAAGTGGTATTGTGTATTCCAAGGTAACCTATAATAGTCCCTTTATGGTGTTTAGAGGGTTTTGTGTTATATTTTCTAGATGATGACTACATTTTGACATCAAACTTTACTAGCTTAATCTAGGATAAGGGTCTGCTATGGATAACGGAAATCCCAGACCTCTTTATTTACAAACAGAATGAAGCAGTGGATAATGTAAATAAGCGGCACTTATTTTTGCATACAGGAGTACCAATTCACAGGCAGGTTTAAGGCAACTCCCAAGCATGTTAGACATTGTGCATTGTTAATGTTTCCCTTCAAGCCTTATTAAAAGAGCTGATCCTAGGTAAACTATATTTTTATACATATATATATATATAAATTTGCATTGGTATGCCACATCTACAACCCCCCCCCCCCCAAGGTTTTCCCTTTGTTTGACAATCCCCTGACCCAGGGGCAGACTGACAACTCATGGGGCCCCTGGGCAATAGGAGATTATGGGGCCCCTGGGCAATAGGAGAAGATTATGGGGCCCCTGGGCAATAGGAGATTATGGGACCCCCGGGCAATAGGAGAAGATTATTGGGCCCCCAGGCAATAGATTATGGGGCCACACAGTACACACACACACACACACATACAGTATACACACGCAGACACACAATATACACACACAGAATACACATACACACACTGAAAAGGTACTGGAGAGGCAGGGCAGCTATAATCTTGGGATTTAAAAAAAAACACAGATTTTTACATACTGTCCCTGGTTTTATTGAGGCTGGCAACCCTGATGGAGCCCTAGTGGCATGGGGCCCTCGGGCAGTGCCCGAGTGCCCGAATGATCAGTTCACCCCTGCCCTGCCCTGACCACACTATCCATGGTGTATTGGTCGGGCCGCTCTCTGAATTATTGAGAATCATGCACCACCAGGAGAAAACCAAAGAGTAAGAAAATTACGTGACCAACTGGAAGACATCTGGCAAAGGATAGTATGGTGCATAAAAGCATAAAATACTGCTGGCAGGGACCTCTTGGGGTAGAGGGGGTAATCGAGGGGGTGGGGAGTGGGGGCTGTGCTTAAAGCTTGAAGTTTCTCTTTATGTACAGTATTTCTAATGTCTTATAATTCAGTAGAAATCTTTACAGTAAGACACATTTGGCTGTGTTTCTTGATATTTCCCTGTATAGAGACATTTTAATGATGAATGTAATGTGTTATGATACATTAGTTTTACAGCAGTTCAGAATAATGAAAGCGTAATTCTGGGCAGCCTCTACGTATACCTCATATTGTGAGATAATAGCGGGTCACATAGTTATCATGCGATTACTCATCTAGAAACTGACAGTGATTAGAACGCCTCAGTTGGCAAGTGGAGGGAGAGCAATATGAGAAAGATTAGTACCATGCAAGAAAATAAAAGTCACTGCATAACAGTTGCGGGCAAACATAACTTTATCGCTTTGAATTCAGAGACCATCAGCAGGAGACCTATATAAAATTTGCTTTTAGAGTCTAACACCATCTTTGAGAAAAAGTCAGCTCCAATCAAAAAGAATATGCCAATTTTCCTAAACCTTGTTGACCTTTGGAATGAATTGGATAGCTGATGGAAATCCAGATCTTTTCCTCCAACATCAGTATTTGACCTCTCAAATATTCTCTTGGCTGAGTGGGCACAAATTCCCACAGACACATGCCAATTATAGAGTCTAAGGAAGAGGCGGTAGGATAAACTCTATAATAATGGCCATGGGTTTTCAATTATATGTCCAAAAAAACTTGTAGCAAGGTGTCAGAACCTCATTGTAATTTCTTGAGAGAACTCTGCTGCATTGTTCCTGGGTGCCATTTGATATCATCCCTTGTGCACAATTTATCTGTGTAGGAACTTTTTTAAGGGCAGCCCAGCATAGGACTAATGTGTCCTCTACTGTGGGCTCTGGGCACCACCTTGGAGATGTGTTGCAACTGGACACCAAGCTCTTGCAAGATCCCAGCATCCATTTTGGCTCAGGTATGTTATAATAATAATATGTACTATGTCACATGAGGAAATCCTGCATGGGAGAGCACTGAGAACAGCCACCATCATGTGAAGCTAAAAGCTCTGTCCATGTGGCCAACCCTTTCAGAGGGCGGGTCTGTCTCCCAACTAAATAGACTCAATTTTTGAGGGAGAGAAAGAGACCAGGAGCCATGATGTAAGGCTCAGTCATATCTTACATAAAGGCTTCTCATTTGGGGTGAAGCTGAAGAACTCCAAAGTACACCAGGAGAGAGACTTAAAAGCACTATGAGTACCCATGGCATGCTGTTAAAAACTATGCCATTAGTTTGGGAGAGCCTTCTAGGGATGGACAAGACAAACTTTCTACCTTTTTAAGAGACTAGTGAAACTGTAAGCACCCGAGTACTAGCAATTCTGAAAAGAGGTTTGTGCCATAAGCCACCTGCTAATGGGTCACCACTGATGTGGCACAGGAAATGTATAATAGACTTTGTGCCATGTTGTCTCAAGGACCTTGGTGTTGCGGTGAGAACCTGGAGGTAGATACCTGGAGCTACTGGAGTGAAGAGAGATCTCTCGAAGTAAATGTTTCCCTGATAACACTTAAGATGTGTAGAAGTGAACCCTTAAGTGGCATGGCTTCTGACCTCCCCTAACCTCTTGATACGGAAGATAGCCCTCCAGCAGGAACTGGCTTGACAGGGGCAGTAAAATGTTACCATAGCTGTGTCCCAGCTACTAGGGTGAGTTTCCTTAACCACTCGTGCTACAAACTCATATAATGCAATGATTAGGTGTCCCCAAACCTTTTGCTTCCCAGTAAAGCCTCTCTTTCCGTGAGTTACACTGTATAATTTTATACCTGGAATCACTCCAGTGGTCTCTGGTTTAGAATGGGGAAGTTGGCCTGCCAATGGGTCACCACTTATGTGGAGTGGGGTGCATGGGTTCCTCATCTCCTGAAATGTACCATAAACCTTGTGCCCTGCTGTCTCAAGGACCTTGATGTTGTAGTGGAACTCTATAGAAAGATGTCGGGAGCTACCACAGTGAAGAGAGGTCTCAAAAGAGTAAATGTTTCCTTGACCGTACTGAAGCTGTTGCTGTGTAGAAGTGAATCCTGAGATAGGTGACTTGGTTTCTGACCTCCCTTTAATGCTTGAGACAGAAGATAGCCCTGCAGCACAAACTGGCTTAATAGCCTCTTGGAAGGGGTGGCAACATGTTGGCATAGGCTTATCTCAGCCACTAGGAGGGGCATCCTTAACAGCTCATGCTACAAACTCATATGGTCAGGTGTCCACAAATCTTTTGCTTTCTGTTGAAGCCTCTGTCTGTGTGTACACTGGCTGATTTTGGGCCTAGAACTACTCCAGTGTGGGCACAGACAAAAATAAAAGCACTCTCTTTGAAGTCTGAGAGGCTTAGCACATCTCCCATCCATTCCTGTGTGGTTACCAGCAAAGGAATTAAGGTAAATCCCCCCAACAGGGAAACAAAACAAGAATAAAACTTTCCAGAAAAAAAAAAATGTACACGCACATTGTAACATCAAATATGATTCTCTTTTTCCAGAGATAAAGAAACATTTTTTGACTGAACATGTACTGTAAAACATCTTATGAATCAGGAAAAAAAGTTACAGTCGCTTTGGGTGTTCTGTACTTTTGTGCCTAAGGAAAGAAGTTGGAATGAAAACCGATGAAGACCAGTAAATGGACGGCTTTACTTAGACCCGTTTCCGACTCAAGAGACCGCTTCAAGACTTTTAAAAAGGGGTTTGCAAGAATAAAGAGGCAACGTAAGGTACAGCCTCAAAAGTCTTCAACTAAACCAAGACTATAAAAACTATTTTACTTTTCAGTTAAAATTCGCTGAGCTGGGTTGATAGCAGTACTTTGTCAATATTTTCGTAATGCATTTTCACAGACGGATAAGCCTGGCTTCGATGCAACATATTGCGTCTCTCCACGGACCAACGGAGAGCCGTTTCTGAAGGGCTAGAACCAAAAATAAGTATCTAGTGGTATGTTGCATGGCGTACAATCCCCAGCCTCGGTTAAACAATGTACTGTTCATTTATAATTTAGAGATGTGCCGGGAAGATTCTTTCCTAACGTCTATCTGCAAGCATCGGACTTATGAGATTGCGAGGCAGGTCGACGCTGCTTATTATATTACAGTAAATTTAAAGCAAAAGTCGTTTCTCTTAAACGTTGCAATTTCCTCTCCTTCTTGCGAACGCCTCATTGTGCTCAACTAATATTTACAGCGTGTATTCTGGAGCTGTTTTCCGTTATCTCCGAGGTTCAACTGAGCCGGCTTACTTTATAGGGCTCTTAAATATACAGGATCTGCAGAGATATATACAAATGAGATATTTCTTGGGTTAAAAGGTTCCCATAAATAAGGAGCTGTAGCGAGCTTGCCCTAGCAGAGTTTTACAAATCTCATAAAGCAAAGATATATTTTTGACCTTGCCGCGCATGAAGACATCCCGTCTTTATCAACATCGCCACTCATTAGTGGTTCACCAGAAGGAACAAATTTAAAGTGCACATCTGACCTTCAAGGAGGACTCGCCATGTAGAAAATATTACAATTTGCGCTCTTAAAGAATACACTATATATTAACTTGGCTAAGCAAGGTTCCTTAAAGAAGGATACCTCATTTTGATTAGATACACATAAAGTAGCAAAGTTATAAACGCTTTTATGTTATAGCTGCAAACCCCGTTCATTTAATCCCCCCGGCTACTGTTAGGACAAGATGTTGAGAATAAATGGTTAGATGGAGGTGTAATGCAGATGGAATATTGGATATTAAGCGCACAGTTACAGAAATATGTCAGAGCTCTACCCAGTTGCCATGGCTTTGAAAGTATTTTACACATTTTAAGTTATTATTGTGAAAGCATTTTCTGATGCCATTTTTATTTTTTTGTTTGCATGATTTTTTTCACTTCACGCATGAAATTGTCAATTTTTCCACGGGTCATGTCTATATCAATGGTGGTGATCCTAACCAAGTATCTACCACTGTTCATTTATGAACAGCAAAGTGGTGGATGCTGATTTCTGCAGTGCCATTTATAAATGGCACTGCAGAGCTCACCCTTGGGTGGCCACTCAGGTGACTTGGTTTACAGAAAATGCTCAAAGGGGTGCTGGGAACTTTTAGACTTTCAAGTGTAGTCAGATGAAAGTAAACAAGCTCAAGAGCTCCTGCAGCTTCGACATAGCTAGGCTTCCCTCGACACCCAATAGTAAGGCAAACCATAGAGTTCTTGCTCACTCACTATTCGTGAAACTGCCATTAAACTGTTGCTTTTAACTCTTCTTAGACCTAATATTCTATATTTAGGGGTTGATGATGGACATTGCTCTAGAGCAGGGATATGCAACTAGCGGACCTCCAGCTGTTGCAAAACTACAAGTCCCATGAGGCATAGCAAGACTCTGACAGCCACAAGCATGGCACCCAGAGGCAGAGGCATGATGGGACTTGTAGTTTTGCAACAGCTGGAGGTCTGCTAATTGCATATCCCTGCTCTAGAGGCTGTCAGGAATTTGGTACATTGAAACATTTTTTGAAGCTTTTCAGTAGTTCAAGTCTTATAGGGCTGGGTGAGGGATCTCATCTGCCAGTTGAATGATGTCATGCTTCCCCTTCCCCTCCTTAGTTCACTATTTATTGTTTCTCCAAAATCCAGTGGTTTTAAAGGGATACCATACCTTTACCTACACCATTTTGAAGGATGCACAATGGACCAAAGCTTGGAAATATGGTTTGAACAAAGTAGCATTATCAACAGAGTTGATTCCAATCAGCGTATGGAAAGCGTAAATGACCTTATTCGTCACTCTCTTCCAAAATACTATACCGATTGGCGGGGAGTCGACTCTTGGCCAATCCGGTCTCAGGAGAACCCACTTCCTATTCAGCCGGGAGGAGAAGCAATGGCCCCGGCTCTTCCCTGGAGCAAGCAGCAGCATCGGCCTCCTCAGGTAAGGCCACTGATCGCTGCAGTCCATCTCTCGCGGGGGGCACTGATCGCCTCCATCAGTCTCCCGCAGGGGGGAGGCACTGATCGCCAGCATCCATCTCTCGTGGGGGGGCACTGATCACCACCATCTGTCTCCCGTGCAGGGGGCAGGTTTGTTTGCCACACCCCCAAGATATTAAGCACCAGCTGCCACTCCAACACCCAGAAAGATACTAGAAGAAAGATCACCAATAGTGTAATATAACTTTTATTTCCAATTACAACCACCAAATTGCACACTTACATGTAAATGATTGAAGATCAGACTCTGTTTACTATTGGCACACTTACCTACTATTCAAACACGGCCGCGCGTTGCATTGCAGTGGAATTGACGTCACCAAAAGTGGCTCTACCGAACATGTTTCCTTCTATCCTCTGAAAAGATCACACAGACGAAACACATTGGGTGGATCTTACAATGACTTTTATCACTTGGTAATTTAACACACATTATGCTAAGTTAGCCTTTTTTAACCAGAGTGCTGTGACACCCTGGGGTGCCCTCTGGGCTCTTCAGGGGTGCCTTGACAAAATGCAAAAATTGCCTCAAATTGCTTAAAATTGTCAGCATGCTGGCAGGTAGATCTCGTCTGCATTTTTTTGTTACACAAAGCCACAGGTTTTAACTTGTGCAGCATTGCAACCTTGGACACTGCGAGTCAACTGCTAGGATTCTAATAAATGATGGTGTCATAAATTGATAAGGAAGACATTGAGCACCTGAGGATGGTCTTGTTTGCCCTTCTGTGTCTGGACTGGGGTCACATTAGCTGAATGAAGAAAGGGGAGGGAGAAACATTGGAATGCTAGTCAGTACCAGTGTACAAAGGTGTATAAAAAAAATCATTTCATGTTGGGTGTCCTACATGTGTCGATGCTGCTGCATTATGTAAAACGATTAGTTTCTCTTACATTTTAGAATGGGGTGCCACGAGATTGTGAATAATTTTAAAGGGCGATTTGATTAAAAAAAAGGTTGAGAAACACTGTGCTTATTTCATTCATTATTATTATGTCAACCATATCAACCATTCATAATATGCTATTGTTTTATTGTATTTTGTACTGTGCAGTCTTCCTAATAAAATCCTTTACTAAATAAAAAAAAATAACTTTCCTGACAGACTCCATGGCAGCAGACGTGTGGGTTAACCCTGCCTCCACTCCTCCCCTATAGGACCCCACTCCCATATATCTTTGCTCCAAGCCACCGGCCATGTTGCTTTTTTGTCCTCCTCCTAAGGACCTGTTTGATTATTCATTTACCTGAAGTTTTTTCTCTCCACGATCAAGACTGGCCGGCGGTGAGCACCTGCCATGTTGACTGTTACCAGATGCGGAATGTCACTTGCCACATCACCTGCCACGTTGCCTGTCACCAGATGTGGATTGTCACTTGCCACATCACTTGCTACATTGCCTATCACCAGATGCGGAATGTCACTTGCCACGTTGCCTGTCACCAGATGTGGAATGTCACTTGCCATGCTGCCTGCCACCAGATGTGGAATGTCACTTGCCATGTCACTTGCCACGTTGCCTGTCCCCGGATGCGGAATGTTACTTGCCACGTCACCTGCTATGTCACCTGTCACGTTGCCTGTCACCAGATGCGGAATGTCTCTTGCCACCTTGTCTGTCACCACTGCATTGGTGGCAGCACTGGTCCATTTAGCACAGAGGCAGGCCTCTGTGCAGTGGTGGGTTCTGAATGAAGGCAGGAGAGCAGTGATGCGGGGTGGGTAGTGAGATATGATGTCATCTCTCAGCTCCCCGCTGTGCCTCCGACATTGAGGCTGACAGAACACCGGCTGTGATATGCTGGCCTTCCATCCACCCTGGCTCTCATATGCCGGCCACTCGGCTGTCTCATGCCACCCGCCCGGCTCTCTTATGCCGGCCGCCCGGCTCTTTCATGCCGCTCGCCCGCACCCGGGGCCCATGTGGAGAAAGGCCACAACCCGGTAGTGGGGCACAGCCCGGTGGTTGACAACCCCTGCCTTAAAGTGAATAACTCAACACCAAGTTCACTATATGGACCATTTATATATTTATACATGTTGATCATATCCCCCTTTAATCTTCTCTTCTCAAGAGGGAATAGATTCAGTTCCTCTAATCTTTCAAAAAAGATAGAAATTTTGAAAAAAAAAACATTTTTCATAGTTTGTTATAAAATTTTGTATAAAGTAAAATATATATTGTAAAAGTAATTTTTCTCCTTCACTGATGTGCGCTGATGAGGCTGCACTGATGGGCACTGATTAGGTGGCACTGATGAGGCAGCACTGATGGGCACTGATAGTTGGCACTAATGGGCACTGATGAGGCGGCACTAATGGGCGCTGACAGGCAGCACTGATGAGCACGATAGGCGGCACTCGATAGGCTGTCAGTGTGAGGAAAGAAAAGCCGATAACCAGCTTGTGTTCACGTCCTGGGATCAGCTGTCATTGGCTGACAGCTGATCATGTGGTAAAGAGTCACTGTGATTGGTCCTTTACCTCGATCTGTGATCAGCTAAGTCCGAAGGACTTGGCGATCACAAAACGCGATCACGGGAGGACGTCCATGGAAACCCTCCCAACAAAGCCAGCACTGTATCTGTCTTTTGGCTATAGTGCAGACAGAAAGTGGTTAATTAAGGTTTTTATTGCTGTCTATGTCCCCACTGGGTGACATAGAATTACTCTCTACTTGTCCTAGCAGCCATTGTCACTCGGACTAAAAGAAGGAAGAAGCTTAGAGTTGCCACCAGAACAGTATAGACCACACACGGTAGCCAAATAGACAACACACGGTAGCTAAAAGTTGGTATCATGTCGCATTTCTTTGGTCTATTTGGGAATATGGATTTGTGGCGACACCCACTGTTATTTGTATTTTCATAGTAGGCACCACTTTGCCATTTAGGCATTTCCCAGGGCCATCACATATTTAGAGTAAATCCTACATTTTCGAGGGAACACCTGTTCTGATGACAACGTTCTATCTTTAGGGAGCTTTCCTTTCATTTCATGCTGTGTTAGCAGGACAGAAAGTTAAAAGTTATTTCACAAACAGGACACCAATTAAGAAAAACCACACACACATTCACATTTTATCCAAGATGAATAAGTACGGGCTTTGGATATCCTTCAATTTTACCTGTACTCAGGCTGTGAACATTAAAACGGTTACATAATTTTAACAAGCAGTAAAAGAGCTTTAAAACAAGTCAACGCTGACCTCTGTAGTTACTTGTACTGAGATGTATTTAAGTCTCAGTCATCCACAACTGTAAGGAAAGCCCAGTAGATATCAGAACAAGAAGACAGTTTGTATGCACATGTGCACGCTTGGCACTGGCATTGGCCTCTTTAAGCTGGATTGTGACATTAACAGATTGCTGTGTGGCTTTCAGCTAGTTCCTGCTTTACCTGTGCCCTGACCTACTATGATTGGCTTCCCATGCAGGACCCGGATTGCTTCTAACCAGTCTCATACCCTGACTCTGCTTCTGCCTTACATTCCTGTACCCTGCTGCCTAGCTGTGAACTGACCCTGACTTGTATCCAGACTCTGCTTCTGTTCTATGTTCCTGTACCTTGCTGCCAGGCTGTAAACTGACCCTGGCTTGTATCCGGACTTTGCATTTGCTTTATGTTCCCGTACCCCACTGCACGGCTGTGAGCTGATCCCAGCTTGTACCGTGACTTTGCTTCTGCTTTACGTTCCTATACCTGGCTGCCCAGCTGTGAACTGACCTTGGCTTGTTTCCCAGACTCCATTTCTGCTTTACGTTCCTGTACCTGGCTATCCAGGTAGGAACTAACCCTGGCTTGTATGCGGACTTTGTTTTTACTTTATATTCCTGTATCTTGCTGCCCTGCTGTGAACTGACCCCAGCCTGTACCCTGACTCTACTTTACGTTCCTATACCTCACTGCCCAGCTGTGAGCTGCCCCTCGCCTGTATACTTACTCTGCCTAATGTTCCTGTAACTTTCTGTCTGGCTGTTGATGACCCTTTTGCTTCTGTCCTGGCTTTGCTCCTGTCTGCTGCTCAAGTGCCACTGTGTTCTGGTCTCTGGTTGCTGTCTGAGGATCCATGGTCACCTGTATCCTGCAACCAACAGCTGTTGCTGCCTGCTACCTTAGCCCTCGTGCCACCTTGTGCCCTCACACCTCCTGTCACCACTACCAGAGGCGTTAGACAAGAGGTGCAAGAGAAGCGCCCTCTCTAGCCTGATTTCCACCAGGTACGTGACAACGGCTTATAAGAACCGGTTGTGTTTTTTCAAAAGAGGGCTGGCAGACTGCCCAAATTCTGCTGCAGTAGAAAATAATAGGTAAAGGTTTTAAACTGAACTCCATCTTTTTCTAGACTTTACATAGTTTGTTCGGGCCAGCTTGGCCCAAACAAACTATGTCCCTTACTAACATGTGAGGGTGTGCGGTATAAACTGTATATATCTGCGGCCACATACAGCATACCACACTGTGTTCCGGGTTCGAGCCAAGACTTTCTGTCTCATAGTCAGAACACAGTAGAGTCTATCACAAGGACGCTCAGCCATTCACAGAAAGCGGTGTATTTTATCAATGAATACAAAGCTTCCTCTGATTGAGTCAGAAAGGCAGGCTGGTGATGTCACAACCTCTGACTCAGCCAATCAGAGGAAGCTTTGTATTCATTGATGTAAACAAAAGATGGAGTACCGCTTTAAGATGTTGTAGCTTCAAAACTTTTGAAGACACATTTTTCCGCAATGCCAATGACTACAGAAGGGAAATAATAGCTTGTTCTAAAGGTGTTTTTACTGCTTGTTCAGAATATGTAAAAAATTAAGTACATAATAAAGAATCACTGCAGACTTATCACTCGAACAGATATTTACCCTCTATTACTGTTTTGTGACAGCTGTAAAATTTTGAATTTCCCATGACTCATTGTCTTACAAATAGTGGCTAGAACAAGTAGAGAGGGGGAGCCTTCCCAGTGAAGACGCATGGAGCAATAGTTAAAGTGTAACTAAAGGCGACTTTTTAAAGAATTGTGGATAGAGTGAGGGAGGATTATAACCATTGTCAGTTTTTATACTATGTGTGCCCCATTGATGAAATTTCCCTTCACTTCCTGTCCAATAGCCAAAACAGGAAATGAGAGGAAATCCCTTTAAAGTGAGGAAATCCTGGTGTCACCAGGGTCACCAGAACTAGTGCCTCCATGAAAATTTCCCTGTTATTAGTGTTTTGATATCAACCCAAAATTTAGGATTTTCTTTTACTTTCACTTTTAATGATAATGGTAAACAGGATAAATAGAGAGAGTGAATATTCCAAACAGGGGCACAATGAATACTTACAGATGTTCTAATCCCTCTTCACTCTACCCAAAACAAAAACAAAAAAAGTTTACCTTTAGTTACACTTTAATAAAGGCTTTGTACTGTACCTGCATATATAATTTACAACTATTTACAACTATTTTATTTTATTATTCAAACGAAGATTGAAAAAAAGATATAAGCAGCGAAAAAAAAAAAAAAAAAACAATTATAAAAACTAAAATATATCCCCAATTAAGGTTTCCAAAATTTAGCAGGACCCTGCTAATATTCAAATGTTGTTATTTCTACCCACCAGTGTTCACATCCAAGGTGACTATTGTATATAAAAGTCATAATTTCAAAAGATAACTTGTCCAAGTGTTCCATATATTATGCATACAAAATTTCCCAGAAGGATCTCTAGAAAATTTGTATGCATAATATTTGGAATACTTGGAGTATGACTTTTGGATACAATAGTCACGTTAGATGCAAACATTGATGGAAATAAATAACATTTAAATATTAGCAGGGCCCTGCTGACTTTTTCTAACCTTTTGTATGGGGGTTTATTTCGTTTTTGTATTTTGTTGTTTATGTGAGTTTTTTTTTTTTTTTACTTGAAATTATTTTTCTTTTCCATATATTATGCATGCAAAATCTCCTCAAAGGATTTCTGTAAAAATTTGAGCGCATATTCTTAGGAACACGTGGATAAATTATTTTTTGAAAGCATGACTTTTGGATACAATAGTCATGTTGGATGCGAACATTGATGGGTATATAGTACATAACATCATGTAAATACTAGCAGGACCTTGCTGAATTTTTTAACCTTTGTATTGAGGTTTATTTCGTTTTGTAATTTTTTTTCTTGTATTTTAATGTTTATGTTTTTATTTTTTTCTTTAAATTATTTTTCTTATTTTTATATTGTATTTGAATAATAAAGTTGGTAGTATTGAACAGTTGTAATTGATATAGGTAAGGACAGTATTATTATTGCTCCAGGTAAATTCTTATTGGTTTAAGCCAGCGATGCGTGAACATAGATTTTCTAACAGTGGATGATCTACTTTCTATTTAACAATAAAAGCCTAATAGTGGTTCCAAAACCTTATCACTGTAGTCTAACCTAAACTAAAAGTAAAAAAAGAAAAGTTTGGCTATACATACACATTAAGGCTTGGTGAAGATTTGTCTTTATTTCAACCCAAACTGGCATGCAACTATATAGTTAGTCTGGTTGAAAAAAGACTCAATTCCATTCAGTTCAACCAATAAAAAAAAGGGGGGGAGGGGTCATACAATTCCATATACACAACCCTATACCCACAGTTGATCCAGACGAAGACAAAAAACCCCAGCAAAGCATGATCCAATTTGCTCCAGCAGGGGAACAAATTCCTTCCTGATCCCCCGAGAGGCAATCGGATATTTCCTGGATCAACTTTACCTATAAATGTTAGTACCAAGTTATATTATGTACACCTAGGGAAGAATCCAGGCCTTTTTTGAAGCAATCTATTGAGCTGGCCAGAACCACCTCTGTAGGGAGTCTATTCCACATTTTCACAGCTTATACTGTGAAGAAACCTTTCCGTATTTGGGGATGAAATCTCTTTTCCTCTAGATGTAAAGAGTGCCCCCTTGTCCTCTGTGATAACTCAACACCAAGTTCACTATCTGTACCACTTATGTATTTGTATCACATCCCCCCTTAATCTCCTCTTCTTAAGAGAGAATAAATTCAGTTCCTCTAATAATCTTTCCTCATAGATGAGTTCCTCCATGCCTCTTATCAGTTTGGTTGCCCTTCTCTGCACTTTCTCCAGTACCCCAAAATGCTTTTTGAGAACTGGTGCCCAAAACTGAACTGCATATTCCAGATGAGGTCTTACTAATGATTTGTACAGGGGCAAAATTATATCTCTCTCTCTCTCTGTAGTCCATACCTCTCTTAATACAAGAAAGGACTTTGCTCGCTTTGGAAACCGCAGCTCGGCATTGCATGCTATTATTGAGCTTATGATTTATCAAAACCCCCAGATCCTTCTCCACCATTGATTGCCCCAGTTGTACTCCCCCTAGTATGTATGATGGATGTATATTCTTAGCCCCCAAGTGCATAACTTTACATTTATCAACAATAAACCTCATCTGCCACATAGTCGCCCAACTAGACAATGCATTGAGGTCGGCTTGTAAATTGGAGACATCCTGTAAGGACGTTATTTCACTGCATAGTTTGGTGTCATCTGCAAAGACAGAAATGGTACTTTTAATCCCAGACACAATATCATTTATAAATATATTAAAAAGTAAGAATCGCAACACTGAACCTTGGGTTAAACCACTAATAACCAGTCAGAGTAAGAATTATTAACCACTACTCTCTAGTGTAGGTTGATAGGCTATATCCCCGTGTAGGTACCTCTGTGATAATTATTTGAGTTTGGCTATAGCCAACTCAAGATTAATTGAAGTAGCATCTGTAGCCCCACGTGATAAATGTACTGCAATTATTTAAAGCAATGCTACACGAACACTCTGCGCTGTGCTAAAATAATTAAGTTACAGCAACTATGCCATAAAAATCTGTGCAGAAAATCAGGAACAATTCAATATAAGAGAATCAAATTTATCACTGATGCCGGCGTCTCATTTCCTACCGATGAAAGTATAGTAACTATATAAATATAATTACATTTGTGGGTATTTGTAAGATTTCAGGCATGAGCATATTAGAGAAAAACAGATTTATATTATATATCACGCTGCTAAATTTTATACATATATATAAAAAAACATTGTATACAAGCTATATATATATATATATATATATATATATATATATATATATATATATCTACTACGAGTACAGGTTTGATTTTTTTCAGTCTTGTGAATAATTAAACATTTTCCCAACAGTTATATGATTTTGATTATATAGCAATGGCATTGGAAGGTCTGGTGAGAGCTTCCATCTGTGGCCTAGTGCTTTATGATGTCAGTATATTATACTGCCAGAATTATATTTTGTAGTTCAGCACAGTTAATTCTGTACGCCACCCAGCGAAGTTATAACAACTTCCCGCTATAACAGTAGTTTAGCTCAGCATGTCACCATGAGTTCTCTGTTTTCACCATATGATATGTTAACCGTTTTAGGTAGAGATAGTCAAACTTAAAAACATTTCCTCCACTCATGATTTGCTGATGTGATCTAATTCACTGGGCTCAGAAAATGTAATCATTACAGCATATTTAAACCAAAGAAAGAAATGTAATATATTACAGCTTACCAATCCTTATATTAGGTGGTTGCATTATTTATTCATTTATTCATTTTTAATTTAGGCTATTTGTTTTCTTTATTTTTACTTGGTTGATCCTGCCAGTACAACTTTCTATGAACACAGGGTGCCAAGGGCATACCGCCTTCCCCGAATCACAGGAGAATGCTCCATAGAGCATGCGATAATGTGGTGCTGCCCTCTGCACCATCGTTCGCCCATCACTGCAGAAAGAAGAGAGTGAAGACCTGTGATGTCCTAGGACTGGACCAAGGATCGGGATCCATCCACTAATGCAAAAAGAATTGAATAAGACCTGTGTCGTCACCTGAATAGACCTAAGACCAGGACCCATCCGCTACCACAGGAAGAAAAGGGTGCAAAGGACGTATATCATCAATTGACTAGAACGAAGACCAGGATCTGCTCACCGCTGTAAAAAGAACATTTTGCCACCTGAGTGGACCAAAGACCACTATCGTAGAAAGAAGATAGTGATAAGGGGCCCTGCCATGCCACCAGGGTTTACCCACCACCGCAGAAAGAAGAGAGTGATGTCATAAGACTGCATCGAAGATCAGGATCCATCCACTAATGCAGAAAGAAAATAGTGAAGAAGACCTGTGATGCCACTTGAGTAGACTTAAGACCAGGACCCATCCGCCACCACAGGAAGAAGAGGGTGAAAAGGACCTGTATCATCAATTGACTAGAACGAAGACCTGGATCTGCACACCACTGTATAAAAAACACAGTGTAGACCTGTGATGTCACACAACTGGTCCAAAGACCATTATCCACCCACTGTCATAAAAAGAAGATAGTGATAAGAGACCCTGCCATGCCACCAGGGTTCGGCCACCGCCACAGAATTAAGATTCTGAAGACCTGTGTTTTCACAGGACTGGACCAAAAATCAGGATCCACCCACTAATGCAGAAAGAAGATGTTAAAGAGGACCCGTTTTTCCACCTGAGAGACCAGGACGCGTCCGCCACCACAGGAAGAAGAGGGTGATGATGGGGACGTGTATTATAAAACGATTAGAATGAAGACCAGGATCTGCTCACCGCTGTAAAAAGAAGAGGGTGTAGAAGACCTGTGGAATCACATGACTGGACTGAAGACCTTTATCCATCCACTATCGTAGAAAGAAGATAGTGATAAGGGGCCTTACCACGCCACTAGGGTTTACCCACCACCACAGAAAAAAGAGGGTGAAGACCTGTGATGTCATGAGACTGGATTGAAATCAGGATCCACCCACTAATGCTGAAGGAAGATGTCGAAGAAGACCCGTTTTTCCACCTGAGTGAACCAAAGATCAGGACCCATCCGCCACCACAGGAAGAAGAGGTTGATGAGGACATGCATCAATTGACTAGAATGAAGACCAGGATCTGCTCAACGCTATAGTAAGAAAAGGGTGTAGAAGACCTGTGAAACCACACGACTAAACTGAAGACCATTATCCGTCCACTATCGTAGAAAGAAGATAGTGATAAGGGGCCTTGCCATGCCACCAGGGTTTACCCACCACCGCAGAAAGAGGGTGAAGACCTGTGATGTCACAAGACTGGATTGAAGATCAGAATCCACTCACCTTGAGTGAACTGAAGACCAGGATCCACCCACCACCACAGGAAGAAGAGGATGAGGTGGACCTGTGATGTCAGGTGCCTATAGTAGTGAACCCATGTAGAAGGCCAACTCGAGGTTCCCCAGGGTGCAGAGTCTAAGCCCTAGGCTGTTTCTTTACCAGGGCCCCTGATGGAGGGGATGGAATTGCAGCAGACTGGAACCAGGTCCCGTCCCTAGGTACACCCAGCTGAAGATGCAGAGACCACTCCTGTGTGTAGAATACAGATGGCAGGAGACAGAAGAGGATCCGGAAAACAAGCTGAGGTCAGGTCATGTGGCAGGCAGGCCAAAAAGGAAGACAAAGTCCACCACTAGATGTTAGCATACTACAGAGCAATAACATAACAAAATGATTCAGTTCAATACAACACAGAAAAAATACAAGTGGGACAAAACACGTTGTATGGCATATTTTCATCAGCCCCTACCATACCTCCCACCTTTTTGAGATGGTAATGAGGGACACCTAGAAGCAAAAGTATACAAGCATAGGACACACCCCTTGCCACGCCCCCTTAAAGGGGAATGGTACAAAAAAACAAGATTGGTTAAACCCACAAGTGCTTTTTTTTACCACTTCTATTCCTTTATATTAGCTTTTGGAATTTACAAATGCAGCAATTTAGAAATCAGATGAAATGTTTAGTGCTGGAAAACACTTTTTGATAGATAAAAAGTGCATTTTATATACATATATATAGATCAGACCAAAATGAGGGACAGAGGGACATTGCTGGGAACTAGGGACAGTCCCTCGAAATCAGGGATAGTTGGTTTGTCTCCAAACCTACAGTAAAAGTTCCCAGTCCCCCTCTGACCTGTAAATGGTACACTTACATAAAGTTGGAAGAAAACCTGAGTGTCTCCAAATAGTGCTTCTATTTTTACACGACCAGATGTGTGTAGCAAAAATATGACATCAACCTATAATTTCAGAATAAGAACATGACTATTAGGAGGACACGTCTTTTATACTGATATTCCTAACTGCTGTTTTACAAGAACGAATCGCTGCTTTCATGCACATGCAATAGGCGGTTTTAGTCCATTTTTATCATTCATGACAAATCGATGCCAGACTGAACTTATGCCCCGGGCCCGATTTCTTTTTTGTTCCGTTTTTAGCCTCTCCTGGATAACTCGTTAACTATCACGGTGAGGCCCCAACTGCTGAATCAGCATCAACGAAAACTATTTGTGATATTAACAGAGATGAGCAAAACATGTATCGTCTGTGAATTCTCACCTACCCTAATGGGCTGTTAACATAACCGAAATTCTATTACAAGTAAAAAAAAAAAAATCTTATTAATTTTGCCCATCAGAAGTCTCTATTACTCCCATGATATTTATATCTCCCTGCTACTTGTTCTTCATCGCCAGTTTATCTTCAAAGTTTAACTACTTTGCAAAAATTGCTGACTTGCTTTTCTGTTTTATATCGGCCCGTTTTAACTTTGGTAATTGAACTAAATCAATTTTTTAATTTGGAAATAGTTTTCTTAATAATACTTATTACAGGTACACTATATTGTCAAAAGTATTGGGACGCCTGCCTTTACACGCACATGAACTTTAATGGCATCCCAGTCTTAGTCCGTAGGGTTCAATATTGAGTTGGCCCACCCTTTGCAGCTATAACAGCTTCAACTCTTCTGGGAAGGCTGTCCACAAGGTTTAGGAGTGTGTCTATGGGAATGTTTGACCATTCTTCCAGAAGGGCATTTGTGAGGTCAGGCACTGATGTTGGACGAGAAGGCCTGGCTCGCAGTCTCCGCTCTAATTCATCCCAAAGGTGTTCTATCAGGTTGAGCTCAGGACTCTGTGCAGGACAGTTAAGTTCCTCAAAACCAAACTCACTCATCTTGCCTTTGTGCACTGGTGCGCAGTCATGTTGGAACAGGAAGGGGCCATCCCCAAACTGTTCCCACAAAGTTGGGAGCATGAAATTGTCCAAAATGTCTTGGAATGCTGACACTGAACTGGGTGAGATTCAAAGTATCCATGGCCCAGTGTTGATGGGGGAATACCTCCCGAAAAGCATCTATTGGCAGGGTGAATGTATCCAAGTGGATCGGTACAACCAAAATGTCGCATTTTGGAATGCGATTACTGCCAATGGCTATAGCCTTTAGATATAAGCACTGTGTTCTCCTGGCAAGGACAGCTCCCCCCGCATCCAACCCTCCGCCGGGAGAACATATTTGCACCGCAGGAGGAATTTCACCATCAAAACTGGCTGTGTTGATGGGGTAAGCAAGCAATTTTCTTTCCTGCAACCCCTTGTTACAAGAAAGAAAATCACACCATATATGGCCTACCTAAGGTTCTTATCTCACATGCATACTAGGGTCAATTTAGACAGGAGAGTATTAATCTACAAGCATATCTTGCTAGTAGGAAAGTAGCAAGAGATAGCTAGCTTATCTGCCACTAGTTGGTTCTGTTCCCAATATACTGTGGTAAAGGGAATTATGTAATTGATAGGCCCCTTTTAGAGAAAGTCTTCCTCTTGTGATGTAATAGGTGGAGGTAATGTCCATATAAATGCCATGATGGGAGGACCTAGTGAGTTGGGGCATTGAAGCCAAACACCCCAGAGTCAGTTGAATGTAGTCAGCAATAGGTAGAGCCCAATGTTCGCTGAACAGCGAACAATATGCGGCGTTCGCGGCAAATTCGAAAGCTGCGGAACGCCAGTAAAGTCTATGGGACACTAACATGAAAAAACAAAAGTGCTTATTTTAAAGGCTTATATGCAAGTTATTGTCATAAAAAGTGTTTGGGGACCTGGGTCCTGCCCCAGGGGACATGTAGCAATGCAAAAAAAGTTTTAAAAATGGCAGTTTTTTCAGAAGCAGTGATTTTATTAATGCTTAAAGTGAAACAATAAAAATGAAATATTCCTTTAAATATCGTGCCTGGGGGTGTCTATAGTATACCTGTAAAATAGTACATCTTTCCTGTGTTTAGAACAATACCACAGCAAAATGACATTTCTAAGGGAAAAAAAATTCATTTAAAACTGATCACGGCTGTAATGTATTGTTGGGTCCCAGCAATATAGATAAAAATCATTAAAAAAAACGGCATGGGTTCCCCCCCAGTCCATTACCAGGCCCTTTGGGTCTGGTATGGATATTAAGGGGAACCCTGCACCAAAATGTAAAAAAAAAATTGCTTGGGGGTCCCCCCAAAATCCATACCAGGCCCTTCAGGTCTGGTATGGATGTTAAGGGGAACCTAGCACCAAATTTTTTTTTAAAATGGCGTAGGAGTCCCCCCAAAATCCATACCAGACCCTTATTCGAGCACGCAACCTGGCAGGCCGCAGGAAAAGGGGGGGACGAGAGAGTGCCCCCCTCCTCAACCGTACCAGGCCACATGTGAAAAAGCCTATTCCGTCCCTACGCGTGTCATCACCGATCACGTGATCAGGGATGTTCCCCTGAAGAAGTCACGTGATCGGTGATGACACGCGTAGGGACGGAATAGGCTTTTTCACATTGCTAGACACAGAACGAGTTCGCTGCTCGTAGGAGAGAGGTTTGCTCTGCATTGTTTTTATGTGAGTACATCTACTTAAAGATTTTTAATAAAGCATTACCTGGTTAAGACATACATCACTATCAAGTACCTTTGTCCTGCATATTCCTGTACACACATACCTGAGATGTGGAGGCTGAGCTAGGATCCGCGCTGGTCCAGGACCCCTGATAGGACCATAGCCACTTGTAATCAGCTGCCATTAGGATAACCCAACACCGGCAAGCGTGGATATAGGGACGTGATGGAGGCTCAGGACCTGGCGTTTTAGCTACAATTCATGCGGTTGACCTAGCACCGCTAGGTAAGGGGCCACTGCTTACATTAGTGTTTTATGCACGAAGAGGACACTGAGTGAATTGCATCCCAGACACCCCACTGTTGTTTTGTTGAATACACCAGAACTTGCTTTTGCACCTTCAATGACTTTTACACTGGCACTTTAAGTTTGCTGCACTTACTGGCATGTCATTGGTCATTTGTTTCGCAGGCCAGCACAATATATTTTATATCACTATTATTGGGACATTTATTTATATTATTTATTATCCATATTGCGTTGGATTGATGTGTTTTATTTGCGATATCTAGATCACCTTTAAGCACTGGCACTTTGTACGTTTTGCACCATTTATAAGGATATGTTTTTGATGGTTATTTCTGATTTATTCTATGTATTTTTATTTAGAATTATTCACATGAAGTAGCGTTTATGTCCCTTTGTGCACCTACACATGATTATCTAGATTTATATGTTTTTAGTGTCAACACTTATTTATGCGATTTTACATGCAATTTTGTTGTCATTTAGTATATACCAACTGAAAAGGATTTTTTATGCACTTTTTTTCACATACACATGATGCTGATTATTAAGATTTGAATGTTTTTAGTGTCAACACCTATTTATGCGATTTATGCGATTTATTATGCGATTTTATGTCATTTTATTAATTGACCACAGACAGAGATTTACAGCTTTCTTCTGGTTAGCGCAGCACCTCCCCCCCTATACCTCACAACAAGTGGCAAGTTAGAAAGCAGGCCAAGTTGTACACAGGGAAGGCAGCATTAAAAAGTAAGGATCGCAGATAATCAGGAACTAGCTGAAAATAGCTCAGCAGGCTCTCTCTGCAGTGCTCCAGTTAAAAGCTGTTTGGTGGCAACTCTAACTTGAAGCATGCAAGAATGTTCAAACGCCCCAAGGCATGCACCCTAACAAATGCTTGCTAATGCACATCCTATGCAAAAAGCCATGTGCTGTAGTATCCAAACTCACATGTTCCCACATTGTTTTTTTATGCTGGAATTATGGATGAGCTTGGGTTTGGTCAGAAACCAAACGTTAGCTGTAGTCGCTGGTCCAGTGGGTTGAAGAGATTTCCTGATACACAGCTACACATATACAAATGAGTGGAGATGCTTGTGACATCATTGAGCTAATATGGTTTGCCCACAGCTCATTGGCACAGCAATGACAGCTAACTTTCCGGTTTGTATAAACTTGGGTTTGGACCAAACCTAAGCACGCAACCAAACACGTATACAAAAGGGTGGGGATGCTTGCGACATCATTGAGCTAATATGGGCACACCCGCAGCTCACTGGCCCAGCAATGGAAGCTAACTTTTGGGTTTGAACAAACACCAAGCCCAAAGCAAAGTACATATACAGAGGGGGGATGCTTATGATATCATTGAGTTAATATGGAAATATCTGCAGCTCATTGGCCCAGCAATGACAGCTAACTTTCAGGTTTGGACAAACTTGGGCCTGGACCAAACTCAAGCCCAAAACCAAACATGCATACAAAGGGATGGGGGTGTTTGTGACATCATTGGGCTAATATGGCATGCCCACAGCTCATTGGACCAGCCAATAACTTCCAACTTTTGGGTTTTGGACCAAAACCAAGGCCAAACCCAAGCATGTATAAAAAGGAGTGGACATGCTCGTAACATCATTGAGATAACACGGGAACGCCTGTAGCTCCTTGGCTGAGCAATGACAGTTAACTTTCGGGTTTGGGCAAACTTGGGTTTGGACCAAACCCAAGCCTGAACCCAAACACATATACAAAAGGGTGCTTATGACATAATAAGCTAATAAGAGAATGCCCGCAGCTCATTGGCCTAGCAATGAAAGCTAATTTTCAGATTTGGACAAAAACCAAGCCCAAACCCAAACATGTATACAAAGGGATAGGGATGCTTGTGATATCACTGAGCTAATATAGGCACACCTGCAGCTCACTGGCCCAGCAATGGCAGCAAACTTTTGGGTTTGGACCAAAACTAAGCCAAAACTCAAGCATATATACAAAGGGGTGTGGATGCTTATGACATAATTGAGCTAATATGGGAATGTCCACAGTTCATTGGCCCAGCAATGACAGATAACTTTCAGGTTTGGACAAACTTAGGTTTGGACCAAACCCAAGCCCAAACTCAAGCATATATACAAAGGAGTGGGGATGCTTATGACATCATTGTGCTAATATGGGAACGCCCACAGTTCATTGGCCCAGCAATGACAGCTAACTTTCAGGTTTGGACAAACTCGGTTTTGGACCAAACCCAAGCACATATACAAGGGGGTGGGAATGCTTATGACATCATTGTGCTAATATGGGAACACCCACAGTTCATTGGCCCAGCAATGACAGCTAACTTTCAGGTTTGGACAAACTCGGTTTTGGACCAAACCCAAGCATATATACAAGGGGGTGGGAATGCTTATGACATCATTGAGCTAGTATGGGAACGTCCACAGTTCATTGGCCCAGCAATGACAGCTAACTTTCAGGTTTGGACAAACTTGGGTTTGGACCAAACCCAAGCTTGAACCCAAGCTTATGACATAGCTGGAGCGAAATGTACCTTTGTTGCATCATGGGGCTAGCTGTGCCAGAGCTGTGTCATTTTTAGAAATAGATAGAAATACAGATCCTTTCACTAGTAAAACAGCCCCCCTATATGTATTTCAACTATGTACAGTATTTAGCTCTTTGCGTGGAATCCAGCTTTAACTGTTGTCTGGAGTTCTACTTTAACCTTTAGCTGCTACACTTTCCTTCCCTATCCTTAGTAATTGTCAAAGAACTCACTAAGCACTCTCTACCGCCAAGCTGTCAGTGACAGTCTTTATTTGGGCCAAGCAAAAGAGAAATGAGCCTTTTTAAGCTCAGTGCAGCATATTGCACCTCTAAAAGCTGGCATTATTCTAAAAAGCCGTGAATATACAGTTCCCTGTCAGTAAGAAATAACAGAACTCAGCTAAGCTGTCATCTCTGACAGGTCAGTGTAATGAGCAAAAAGAATGCTGACTTTGTTTAAAAGTTTCCATTCAAGTCAGCTGGGTATAGCTGTATTTAGTGATAACACGGCACATATGTGCTTCATTAAAGGTGTCACACCATCAAATATTGACACCCATATTATCATAGTACAACACATTTCAGCTAAAAGTTTTGCTTTGTTTCTCTTGGGGTTTCGCATGTCAGCCTGGCTCCTTTTGAAGAATATGGAATTAGCTATTACCCAGCCGTATCAGATATTTCAACAAATCCATTTGGGCTTCCAATGGAACTGAATCTACAGTAAACTTAAATTGAAACCCAAAGCAAATATTGAAAAAATATATATATTAAAAAAAAAAAAAAAATCACCCTTTAGTCCAGCTATGTGTCTAGTAAAAATGATTAAAGGATTGCTGAGACAAAGTACCTAGCTGACATTACCATTTTCTCCTTTACTGTATTACTAGTTATTTGTTACTTGAAAATGTTGCTTACCTGGCTGTCATGGAAATCCTGCAGTTTCAATGCTTTTTGAGCCTCTGAGATTGATTAAGTGTTCCAAGACAACCAACATTTCCAGAGACAGCTGTAAATTGCTGAGGTTAGACACTTTGGCACCAACATCACTAAGGCTGTTGAATATGATCGGCGAATCGATGCATTTCGATGCAGCCATTCCTGATTCAGCATTGGTGCAGAGAATGGCTGCAATCGATTAGCAATGACCTCATTCTGCCATGCCCTGCCTCTCTTGGGTAAAAGAACAGTGGTGGTGATTGGTGGCTTGGAGCGGGAGCTGGATAAAAAGTCGCCTCCTAGTTGGGTGCTGCCGCTGTGACCAAGGAGCCCCCCTCATGGCGCAGACATTACCCCCAGCCACCTGTGTTTGGAGTTGTTCAGTGTCGCCAGCCAGCCAGCCCCGAGAGCCAGCCACAGGAGCCCAAGTGACACTGACTGGATATTGGATGCCTGTCCTCTTCACTAAGCAACCATCATTTACTTACTTTACCTACTTTATCAGCAGATACCTAACTATAATGACTGAAGTACTTTTCTCTATGGGGGTGATGTCTCTGGTGATGGGGTACAGTATGTCTGTGATGGGGGACTCTATGTCTCTGGAGGGAGGGGGCTTCCTGTGATTGGGTTCACTGTATCTCGGGGGGGTTGGCTCATGACTGTGATGGAGATGTCCGCCATTTCTCTGGGGGGTGGGTGTCTGTGTTTTGGGGCAGTGGGGGTTACTGTGATAGTGTGATGTGTCTCTGCGGTGGAATGGAGGGTCCCTGCCTCTGCGGTGGAATGGGGATCCCTGTCTCTGTGGTGGAATGGGGGTCCCTGTCTCTGTGGTGGAATGGGGGTCCCTGTCTCTGCGATGGAATGGGGGGTCCCTGTCTCTGCGGTGAAATGGGGGGTCCCTGTCTCTGCGGTGAAATGGCGGGTCCCTGTCTCTGCTGTGGAATGGGGATCCCTGTCTCTGCGGTGGAATGGGGATCCCTGTCTCTGTGGTGGAATGGTGGTCCCTGTCTCTGTGATTGAATGGGGGGTCCCTGTCTTTCGAGTGGAATGGGGGCCCCTGTCTCTGCGGTGGAATGGGGGATCCCTGTTTCCGTGGTGGAATGGGGGTTCCTGGTCTCTGCTGTGGAATGGGGGTTTCCTGTCTCCACAGTGGAATGGGGGTTCCCTGTGTCTGCGGTGGAATGGTGGTAAGTAAGGGAAGGTTATTGTCCCATTGTGGAGATTTATCCTTCACTTCCTGTCCCATAGCCAAAACAGGAAGTGAGAAGAAATCCCTGCAAATTAAAGGAATCTCTTGGGGACCCCCAGTTCAGCAGAACTACTGTACCCATTGGAAGATTTCTCCTCTAGGACTTTTCTGTGGATAACCCAAATTGTTTTTTTTTTTTTTTATTTCCATGATAATGGTAAACAGGATGAATAGAGAGGGTGAATCTCTCCTATGGGCATACAGACAGCAATAAACACTGACAGATGTTCCAAACCATCTCCACTCAGCAGAAAATTGTTTCATACTTACTGTAATTTTCTTTTCCTGGTGCCTATCCATGGCAGCATATCTATGAAAAGCTCCGCCTTGGCTCCTCCCTCAGGAGGACCAGTAAATATTATAAAAGAGAATTAGGATTCGTGCACTCCCAGCATTCTACGTAATATAGCATACCGAGGGTGGGATTGTATGCTGCCATGAATAGGCACCAGGAAAAGAAAATTACGGTAAGTATGAAACAATTTTTTGTTTTCCTGGTGCCTCCATTGCAGCATACCTGTGATAAATAACTAGCTGAAATGGGTGGGATGATGCATAGTACAAATGAGAAAGCTGCTTACTTACTCTGTAACATCTCGTAAACGCATGTTGGGATGACCATGCTGTTACCCTTTAAGCGCTTGCCGACCGCCTCACGCAGATATACTGCAGTAGAAGGGCTCGTACAGGCAAAACCATGTACCTGTACGTTGCCCTTTAAGAGGAGGCCAGCGGGCGCGCGCAGTTGATCGCCGCAGGGATACCCGCGATCGCCTCATGGGGAGGAAGAATGGGGAGATGCCGATGTGAACAGCATCCCCCCATTCTGCCTAGTGACAGTGTCACTCAATCTCTGCTCCCTGTCATCGGAGCAGAGATCAGTGACGTGTAACATGTAGCCACCCCCCCACAGTTAGAAACACGCCCCTAGGACACACTTAACCCGTATACTGCCACCTAGTGGTTAACCTCTTCACTGCCAGTGTCATTTACACAGGAATCAGTGCATTTTTATAGCACTGATTGCTGTATAAATGACAATGGTCCCAAAAATATGTCAAAAATGTCCGATGTGTCCGCCATAATGTCGCAGTCACAAAAAAAAAGTGCTGATTGGCGCCATTTTAAAAAATTAAAAATGATTAATAAAAATGGCATAAAACTATCACCTATTTTGTAAACGCTATAACTTTTGCGCAAACCGATCAATAATCGCTTATTGCGATTTTTTTTACCAAAAATATGTAGAAGAATATGTATCAGCCTAAACTGAGGAAAAAATTGTTTTTTATATATTTTTGGGGGATATTTATTATAGCAAAAAGTAAAAAATAATGTGTTTTTTTCAAAATTGTCGCTCTATTTTTGTTTATAGCGCAAAAAATAAAAACCGCAGAGGCGATCAAATACCACCAAAGGAAAGCTCTATTTGTGGGAAAAAAAGGACGTCAATTTTGTTTGGGAGCCACGTCGCAGGACCGCGCAGTTGTCAGTTAAAGCGATGCAGTGCCGAATCGCAAAAAGTGCTCTGGTCAGGAACGGGGTAAATTCTTCCGGGACTGAAGTGGTTAAATTGTTTTGATGGATAAGTCTGCTCTGGCTGTCCAAGAAGCAGAAAGCAACCGGGTGGCATACAGCCCAACTGAAGAGGGGGTTCCAGACCCCTAGCCCTGTACGCCTTCTTTACCAATTTGATTATCCATGAAACTATTGTACTAGAGCAGGGATCTACAAACTATGGCTTCCCAGCTGCCGCAGAACCACATGTCCCATGAGGTAATTTAAAGCTCTGATATTCACAAACATGACTAGGCATGATGGATACTGCTGTTCCGGGAATGGCTGGAGTACCACATTCTGGAGGACTCCGCCCCAGATGATGCTTCTTTGCCCCTGTTTTTTTTTGAGGGGGGTATTACAAATCGGTTAGATAAAAGTCTGAAGGGAGTTGTGGCTGGAAAATAGTGTCTTAGTACTGAAGTAATATCGTCTTCGTGAAGAAGGATCTGAAAAGATTGGCAGGGCCCAAGGCTCGGAGATAGTAGAGGCAGAGGAGAACTTAGGGATAAATCCATGTACCGTTCTAAGTTCCACTCTATCCGAGTACAGAAAATAATATTATTGTCTTCTGATCCCAGAGCCTGAAGTTCTGATACTGCCCAGCCCGATGCCATCGCCACAAAGAAAAATAGATTCCAAGTGAGACTTCACAAGGATGCTGAATCAGTTGGGGCAAAAAGCTGTTTGGATAAGGGTTTCAGAGCGATAGAGAGATCCCAAGTGGGAAAGATTTGTTTTAGTGGGTGGGCTTATCTTCTTGACTGTCTTGAAGAATTTGATTATTAAAGGATCATTAGCCCATCTCTTGTGGAGCAGCAGAAATTGCCACCAACTGTACCTTTTAAATAGCTGAATCCTAAATCAGGTCTGTTTGCAGGAAGTCAATGAGTTGGGAGGAAGAGGTTACATCAGGATTGAAGTTTTGCAGTTTGCGAAAGATAAAAACGTATTCCATACCTTGTCATACGTATTGTTTGTTGAAGGCTCCTGTGATTTGAGCAGAGTTGAAACAACTCTGGAGGAACATCCTAATGATTAAAGCCTCTGTGTTTTAACATTATAATGTAAAGGTTCAATCTGTGAGGATTCTGATGGGTGTGATGCCTCGAGCCAGAAGAAAGGGTATCAGAGGAATATTTACCCGAGGCTGGACACTAAGATATATTGATCTAGGGAATCATGGGTCTCCCTGCAAATATGGCAGGACTGTTATCACTGTTATTGTTGATATTGCAAGTCTCGAGAAAATTTTCGAGGTAGGAGGCCGGAGAAGGCCTAAATTAAATTGCATGCCCAAGGACTCGACAAGGCATCTATTGCTTCTGCCCAAGGGTTAGGTAGATGTAAAACAAACCTCTGTATGTTGGTATTGCTTGCTGTAGCAAAAGGATGCAGTTCAGGAAAGGTCCACTGGTCCACAATCCAACTGAATAACTTCGGTTGTAGGGGCCCAGGAATCTTTGGGATATGTGATTGGCGTTTGTGTTTAAGTGGTCTGGAAGATAGACTACCCTTATGTCTTTCAGATTCCCCTCTGCCCAAATGAAGATGGGTTCCACTTCCCTTAGTAAGGAACTGTTGTGGATTCTGCCTTGGTAGTGTATCTATGATATTGCAGCTCTATTGTCTATCTGAATTAGAACTGATTTCTCCTTGGTCTATGGACCTCAAGTTGCATCAAAGTGGGACCAAAGTAGTGCAGGAACTACTTTGATGTTGCTGCGACTTGAAGTCGCACAGATATGAATGGTACTAATTGGAAATTATGGGATATGACCTGTCATGCGACTTTGCAGTCCCAAGTCGCATGACAAATCACACTAGTGGAAACCGAGACGAAAGAAGGAAACCTGCTTCTTTAGAAATGGGAAGTATATCTTTGACTTTTCAGATGTAGTGTCGGCTTCCTCCCAGCCAATAGTTGGCTTTACTGCCTGGACAAAGGGCTGAACTAGGAAAAGGTTGAAGTCCGGGGGCCAAGCTCTTCTCAGGTATTCTCAGATGGCCCACTATCATCCAGATGTCTAGGAGGGATACTTGCTGCGTGGTGAGAGGATTTTCCTGGATGGGCCTGGAAGAGTTAACTTCTCTGGAGGAGGTTGAGCTAATTGCTGCAATAGAACTTCTGTTGCTCATTCTGCTGTGTAACCCCTACCCATCTTTTGAGTAGGACAGCTTTCTTGTTAACCCTCTGACTCTCTGTCTGCTGCACAGACTAAAACAGCTTTTGCAGACCAATTGGCTGGTAATGGGATGACCCCTGTAGCGGGGTTCCTGTAAAACAGGTTACAATTTACAGGAAAAGTTATTAATGGGGATATATGTTCCTCCACGGATTCTTAGATTTGCAATCTAAGATAATTCCAGCAAAGACTTCCGGGTAAAGAAGGATAGTTCTTTACCCTGTATTGGTAAAGTCAATGCCGGGGCTGGTTTTATTGGGAGTCTGATAGAGATCCGGGTGGGACAGATTTCCAAGTCCGTGGACCGCAGTTTAAGGTTTTCTTTTCAGGTCTTGATTAAGGCAGCTGGTCTTAGCTCTAAAAGAGAGAGAGTGTGTCTCCATGTGAGGAGGCAACTAGGAGCATGGCTGCTCATCCCTGATGTTGGATATAAAGAATTTGCGTTTGAAAGGACAGTTACTACAAGACCAAGGACTGGTCAATCTATGGACACAGTAGGGCTCGGTAGAGCAGAAGTTTATTGTTGTTTGATTGCTGGAAGAGCTGGTGGTTTGAGGGACCAGTACCTGTAGCAGCAGTGCTGTTGAAGAGTAACCAGGTGGGCTTGTATATTTAGTTGTTATTCCTGAGTGGACTTTTGTTTAGTTTTTATCATTTAATAAACGTGGGCTACCAGGCCCTTAACTAGAAAACGCCTGTCTGATGTGGACTCACTACATGAAAGCGCATCTACCACTGAGATGAACAATCCCCCATGCCACACCCCGCATGCTCGGCATTTAGGGATTTGAGAGTTGGTGAATGTGAAGAACTACGTCTTTTCACGGATGAACCCTCGCCACTTGCATGGTATCCTGATCTGGATGGTGTGCCCTGGTTGGGGCCTTCATAGGTTTGTTTATGTCGCTTTGATGTTTGCTTGGACTTGTTCTGAAGTACAAGGCTGAAATATATGAACGTATCATCCTAAGTGCTCTCTTTTATTTTTTTTACTCGCCTGGACGACGGTCCCTACCTTAAATGTTGGAGAGGGTCTCATTCAGGTGGCATACTGCTTATTTTAGGCAGCAAACAGAAAAAGCAGCTAGAGAAAGATAAAAGATTTAGCGACTGGTATTTCAGCTGGCGCAAAGAAACGGTATTCCTGGGTAAAAAAAAAGAAAAAAATTACATTTACTGTTGGCAAAAAACAGGGTCCCCTCCAGGAGCTCCCCGCATAGGCAAACTCCTCAGATGACAACAGGATGCCATGCTGAAAGACCCCTGTAATAAGCAATCAGGAGGGGAGGGACATCTGTGTAAGATTCAACCCTCTAAAAAATGATTTTGACAAACAAGGGAAAAAAATTAAAAATTTGCCCCTATTCAAGATAGCCACCACAACCTCAAGCCAAACCGGCAGCACTAGGACCTCGACTCAGCCCGGCTCACCGAACCAACTCCTGACATCCGCGCATGCGCAGAGTGGTCAGGAAGACACTGAGGGACTCAGAAAAGCCGGTGCGAGGTGCGCGCCGCCCACTATAGTAACCAGGAATGAAGGTACAATAACACAAGGGGGGGAAGGTGGTGGGGGAGGAAGAAAGCAAAAAAGAGAGAGAGGAATGCAAGGCAAGGAAAGCGAGAGAGAATTGATGGCAGGAGGGAGAAATGCAAGGATAAGTGAAAAATAGATATACTGTAGCTGCTTTCTCTGCTGCAGGTTTGAACAAATGCCAGTATATAAATGCAGATAGAAGCTCTTAGTTAAGAGACAACTGCTGTCCCAAAATGCCCACAGAAGGGATTCCCTATCTTATCAGCGCATTTAGCTGCCCAAGAATAGGGACTGCACCTGGGTGAGGCTTGAACCCAGCTGGAAGCTGATGACTGCAGAGGTAAGGGACGTTCCACCACCATTCACTGACCATGAGGTATGAGGAAAAAAGGAGGGAGAATGCTGGGAGTGCACTAATCTTTTTCTTTTATAATATTCGCTGGTCCTGAGGGAGGAGCCAAGGCGGATGATGTTATGTCTATTGTTCAATTTTATTATGTTTCAATAAAAAATATTCCCTTTGGGATCAATAAAGTATTCTGTATTCTGTGTATTGAAAAGAAGATCCATGGTGTGCTGGGGAATAGGTGTACTGATCTGTGATATATCCAGGGTCCAGCTGGTAATCGCTACAGCACCCGCTACAGATGAGCCTGTAATCTAGGAAGGTGTCCTATGGGAATATAGACCAGACTTTTATGCACCTTAAGGATCTAGTGATTAACTTTTTAAAATGTACAAGAATAAAAACATTACGTTTTTATCACATTGTATGCCCTACATGTATGAGGGCACCTTAGAAGTCTCATTTATATTTGGTCTTCTACTATTTACAGGGAAAGGTCCACAATGGGAGTTTACATAGACTTGGATACCCAGGGTTGGCCCACACTTGAAGGGTCAAGAAGAACCCCTTTGTATTCTGTAATTTTTTTGTTGGGTTTTAAAGCATTTGAGCTATGGTTATTATATTTTGTGAAGAATACATCCTAAATAAGTGTGAAAATGTTTTATTGAATTTATTTTATGAAAAATAATTAAACTGTTACTGTATTTCATATAAAAAAATGGCTTTGTCATGTACCTTGGTTGGAGGCCAAGCTGGCGAGAGGGCTTCCCTTGCGGCTCTGGAATAAGCACCCCTGAAAGTGGTGACAGAGGTACAAGGCTCAAAGAAGCATGGGTGCCGGTAGCTTGGTAGCAGGTGACTGCCAAGGACAAGACATCATCAGGTTGAGCCAGGGTCATACACAGAGAGGCTGAAGCATGGTCAGTTAGCAGGTTGAGGTCAGTACCAGGGAAAAAAGCAGAGAGTAGTCAGAGGCAAGCCAAGGTCGGTATCCAAAATCCACAGACCAACGTCAAAAACTAGTCGGTCAGCAATGGGAGATCAGTCAGCATAAGCAGGAACACAGGAACAAAGGTCATGAGGAAGTTTCCTTTAACTAGGCAGATTGATCCCTATGCACGTGGACATACGCCTAAGTGTCAATGCACTTTGGATATCAACCCAAGCTCGTCCCTGTGCAGGTACATGTGCACAAGCATTAGCTGCAGTATTAGCATTAGTATTAGCTGTGGGAGTATTGGTTTACCCAATTTTTGTCGATATGACAAGGCTATAAGCTCAATTTGTACAGCTTGAATTACCTATCAACAGCCAAAATTTGTTCAAATATTGGTGGATTAAAATATTTTGCTGGCATCTAAAATATTTAGTTAATATGACTTATGGTAGCCATACACGCTTCAATAGGTGATTTATTTATTTTCTGATTGATCCCTTGCAATAGAAACAAAAAGTTATAAACCCCTTCATTTAATGGGCAACACATGGGAAAGTGGATTTGATTGACAGGGAGCACTATGGCTAAGTGGTTAGCATTCCTGTTTAGCAGCATTAGGGTTGTCGGTTCAAATCCCAACCACAATGCTGTCTGCCTGGAGTTTGCATGTTCTCCCTCTGCCTGTGTGGGTTTCCGGGTACTTCAGTTTCCTCCCACACTGCAAAGACATGCTGGTAGTCTAATTGGCCCTAGTATATGTGTAAATGTTAGTTAGGGACCTTAGATTATAAACTCCTTGAGGGCAGGGCCTGATGTGAATATATGTAACGTGCTGCATACATTGATGGTGCCATATAAGTACCTGTAATAAAAAAAATACGTTGTTTGGAATGGAAACTTGATTTTTTTCTGAAACCATCATTTTGATTGAATCGATTGGATAATAAAATCAAATCATGTATGACCACCATTAGAAAAAACGTGACCACAAGCTTTGAGGAGCAATGTTTGCACTTGTAAAGTCAAAGGACGAGGATAGTACAGTCTATCTAACTAAAGTTGTATACAATTAGGGCATGTAGCAACAGTTTTCCGTTTTTACAGTAGCAACAGTTGCAGTGAGTGGAGTTGCAAACACTGGGTTGCTTCTCATAACCACAAAAAAATTCAAAGAATGCACAAAAAAGTTGTAAAATCCTTGGACATTTATTAACAATTAGTTGGCTCTCAAAATTCTGGGGCTGCTGAAAATATAACTTATGTCATTTGGATACTGTAATGGACCTAACAAAGTCATAACATCTAAATTTTGCCCCATCAACCAGAAGCCAAGTGAAAAAAATGAACCAGAAAAGAGGCATCAATGACTCCTTATGTATCATAATTTTGTATAGATTTTAAAGCCAATCTGCAGAAATCAGATTTTTTTTCTTAAATTAAGTTTGAATTAACAGAAAAAGGGCAAAAATGAGCAGGATCATCAATAGCTGAGTCACTGTGGAGAGATTGGAGCTGGCAATTAGCCAACAGCTGAGTGGCCAGCTCAGAGAAGGAAGGGATGGGCCCAGCCCTGAGACACCGCAGATGGCCTTCAAGTCAGAAACCATGAATCAGACTGAGACAGAAGTACAGTTAAATCACACTTGTTTAACAATAATGATAAAAAGGTAAACAGAGTAAACGTAGTCAAAACATAGCCAGAGTTCAGGAACTGTAACGGAAGTCAGACAAGCCAAAACATCAGGGAGCCAAAGATGAGCATAGTAGAACAGCAAGCAGGATCTGGAGCCAGAAGGAATGTCAGCCAAGCAAGTCTTTAACAGGAACACAGGAGAGCTTTTCTAGAGATGTGACCAAGACGAAGGCAGAGATCATCTGGGCTGGACGGCTTAAGTAGGCAGGACTGACGAGCAGAATATCATCAACAGGTGAGTCACTGTGGAGAGATAGGAGCTGGCAATTAGCCAACAGCTGAGCAGCCAGCTTTGAGAAGGAAGTGCTGAGCCCAGCCCTGACACTTGGTAACTGAACAGAAGGTGAGAGGAAATCACTCTAGAATGAAGGGCAATCCCTTACTCAGACACTTGTCACTGGAACAAATGCCCCATTGGAAGAGTCCCCCTCTGTCTTTTTTGGCAACAATTTAAACTTTTGGATTTCTACTCACTTTCCAGGCCAATGATAAACTTCACCAGGACATAGGGAGAGGGGGTGGATCTCCCCAATTCATTAACAATAAAATAGATAAATCGTATTTGATTAGATCACATCCAATTCCACTAAATAAAAAAATGTATAGCTCAACTATAGGCTTCCTTTTTCACCACTCAGCTATGCCTTCCCCATATTGCTTATTTTTTATTTTGCTTATACCTATATTTTCTGGAGTATGCAGGCCTGTCACAGGATGCACTGGGTCCTCTTCTTCTTCTTCATACCTTCTATAGAGGTGGAAAGAGGTGGGCAGTGCACACGCTGCATCATTACCCTTTGAGTGCATAGGGGCCGTAATGGCTTAATGGCAACTCCTCAGGGGTGGGTCGTGATGCTCTGCACTCAAAATATGTCCTCAGTCTTCCAGGCTTAATAACACTGGCTTTGATGAGCCTAGAAGACTGAGGACATCTTGTGGCAAAGTATAAGTATTGCAGATACACACAGAGAACTTATGCATTGCAAATAAAGCTTCTTTTTTTATTTTATATTGCTCCTGAGAGACGTTAAAATTAAAAAAAATAGCCTAGAGCTTTAAAAAAATTGTAGAAAATACCTGAAATTATTTTTCAGGAACGGTTGCAAAATAAACTCAAGATATGTTCTGGTTAAAAAAAAGAATTATTGCTTCCCTTTCAGCCGAACACATTTACCTCAACTTCCTCCAGAACATTTTTTTTTTTGCTATACACAAATGAATACAGTATGATGTGTAACTCTTACAAGACCTACCATTGAGTTAAAAATGAAACAAGGCAGCCTCCCAGTATTAATAAACACTTTCAACTGTGAAATCAAAATGCCAAATATGTTCAAACAATTTAACTCCCGAGTATTTTACCTTCTACCTTAAGATAAATTCAGTTCCCCCCACTGCGATCATTAAAGATTTACATGGGATATCTTGCTGTGAAAGAATGGAAGCATTTTAAGACTGAAATTGTATGAATCAAAGTGGTTCTAAAAGATGTATTTTTTTTTTGTTTACTGAAAAGTAGAGGTGTCCCTTTAGCTTAGCTATTTCAAATCTATTGCATCAGTCAGGGATATATTTTGCCAAGAATATATGATATATTGTTTTCGCTGGTATTGAGCTATTCATATAAAATCTTGGCTCAGTCAAATGCCAGTAATGCTAGCTAAATTATGTTCAATATCAGTACTGCCTACCGGTGTAGATAAAAGGTGACATAAATTGTGAACTTTTATTCCAGTCAATTGCACAAAACGCTCCGCATCCCAGTGGCAATGGATATTTGCCGAAGGGGCGATCGACATTTGATGAAAGTTTTAAAGGGAAACTACACTGTGTTTTCCAGAACGTCAGATTTCGGACTTGTGTACATGGGTGCATGATGTCGTAGACCGAAAATTGCAAATGTTATTCCATGCCTGTAATACACAGCTGCTGCGTATAATAGTAATGCATGGCTGTACAAAGCTGTATGCAGGCTTAGGCCTCAACTTTACACTGTTTTTTTTGTTGGTTCGATTTTTTTGTATTTTATTTTTTTTATTTAGTACAATTACAATCCAGGTGCCAACACAACTCCAGACATAAATTTTCAGTGGTACAATACAATAATTATGTAAAACTAGACATTCTAAGCAAAAGTAATGGGCTTCTGGGCAACATCAAATTAGATTTGATTAGAACAGTAGAGCCCAACCCATGATGGGGCGCCGTGGCCTTTGGTCACCTCCCCTGGGGGGTGGGAGGATGGGTGCAGATGGAGCAGAGTCTTCCTGCCTCTCCCATCTCTCTACTCCCCTTATGATTCTAATGTCCCCCCAACTCCTTGTCTCTTGCACTCTTTATTTTTTCCCCCCCTTTTTGGTCTTCTCTTCTTTTTGGACCCCCTCATAAAGGGGGTAAGAGAGGTCCCCTTTTGTTTTTGTTAAGTTATGTAAGTTCAACCACTTGGAGCTGCCATCTGTTGGCCCTTTAAAGCAGTTGTAACCCGCTGATGTTCAAAAAAAAAATAGACCTGCAAGACGATGCCAAAATGTGCCAATATGCATCACATACTATACTATCACATTATGAAATACTCACCTTGGAACGAAGCCCTCCAGCGCTGCAAAGTCACAGCTGAGAGGGCTGACATGTTCCCTCTGTCTGTCTTCCGGGTTTGCGAGCTCCGGCTATGTGATTGGCCAGAGCTGTGATGACGTCACTCGCGTGGAAGCCCTTGGTTCCGGCACTAAGCTCTGAAGTTCTGACAAGGTATGCCGGACCTTCAGAGCGTGTGCGCCAGTGATGTCATTGGCTGCATGCAGGGTGAATATCTCCTAAACAGTGCACGTTTGGGAGATATTCATTTTACCTACAGGTAAGCCTTATTATAGGCTTACCTGTAGGTTAAAATGACCAAGCGGGTTTTACAACCGCTTTTAAGGGGTTTTACATGCCAAGAGGCAGGACTGGGCTTAAGGTCATGTGACCGCCGAGATTGGTTGTCCGTTAGCTGTGAACTGTGCCGCGAGCGCGCAGCTTGCGTGCTCTTGGCACAGTGCTGTTTGCACTAATGCACGCAAATATGCGGCCGCTCAGCGTATTTGCGCATATTTGCTTTTGGCCGGCGCCAAGGAGTTAACTTGCAAAAATAATGCATTGTGTGATTTTAGTTTGCTTGCCCCCCCCCCCCCTTTTCCTGACCTGCCAGACTGCATGCCCGGATAAGGCTCTGGTGTGAATTTTGGGGGGGACCCTAAGCCCTTTTTTTTTTCTTCAAATTTTCAAAAGCCTGGTGCAGGCAATTACAGACATGAGTGATTTTAAATGTGATTTGACGCGCTTTTTTTTTTCTATATTTTCTATGTTCTATACATGCTACAGATATGCCACTTTACAGGCAGACTAAGGGGACCTCCAATGCACTATATTTAAAGCATTTTTTTAAAATTTTTATTGTTGTACTTTAAGCATCATTAAAATCACTGCTCCTGAAAAAAAAGATAGTTTTTATGGTCAATTACTTGCATATAAGCCTTCAAAATGGGCACTTTTGATTTTTCCTATTCGGCTCCCGTAGACTTCAATGGCCGTTCGGGTTAGAACTTTACCCCTGTTCGAGAGTTCTGCTGCAAACCTAAAAGGGGTGTTCTGCCCATCTCTACCCTCTGATTAGGTGTCTGCTCACTCTGGGTTGCTCTGTATCCAGGAAGTGGCTCTTCTGTCCCTCCCACTCGGGTCACAGCTCTGTGCTGTCTGGCTACACTCACACACACACACACACACACACACACACACACACACACACACACACACATACACACATACATATATATTAGTAAAGTTGGGGGTTGTTTAGCTTAGTGTAGAGCTCACCAGTGAGCGGAGTCCCCGCCAGATATGTCGTTTAAGGGCTTGTAAGCCCACTTTTATTAAAGAAAGAAAATGTCCATCCTGAATTCCCACGCGGGGGTTTCACAGCAGTAATGTAGTAATAAACGAAAAATACCAAACCACCTGGCTCTCGAGCAGCACCGCTTCTCAGGATTATGCTTCAGCACTCTTGGCTCTATAACGGAGTTCCTGTACAAACCCTGTACCCCAGGACACTTTTCCAGCTTCCTTGCTGTTCCAGCCCACCGGCTTGGACCCTCTGTCTGCTCTGACAGACGGAACTGTGCAGACATGCACACTTCTCCCTTGCTCGCCTGGACTTCTCAGGAGGGTGGAGCCCAGAACCATGGTCAGGTGTCTACAAATAGCCCAGCACACACCTGACCAGTCAGTATGCTGGTGGATCTCAAAACCCGGACCCAGGACTGGGGATTTCATCCCACCTGGATCGCTACAAAATCCGAGGGCTCCAGGTCCCAAAGTGGACTTTAGTAAATAATGAGGAAACTGAAAGGCCAGTTTCCTCCCAAACAAGCAAATACCCTGGAGCCCCTCAACCTGCCTGGTTGAGAATCCTGGACCCATACACTGGTGGGGTACCACACTACCACAATATATATATATATATATATATATATATATATATATATATATATATATATATATATATATATATATATATATATACTGTATGTGTTTGTATGTATGTATATATATATATATATATATATATATATATATATATAATTTATTTTTACTTAGTCATACATTTTAAAATTAGGTGAACATACCATGACATCATATATGTTTACTGGGCATTTTTTATCCTAACTGGAGCTCTCCCTTAACTCTAGTCTGGTAACAGTATCTTAGCTAGGGTGGCTTCCAAATGGAACTTTGCCTTTTAAGTGTCCAGCTAAGTTCAAACATGTCATTTTCTAACAAGCCTTTCAACAACCTTCCCATATTGTTTACACTTAAATTCATGCCCCATTTCATCTTGTCAGCAGCAACTGTCTCCAGGATTTGTTTTCCCTTATCGTAAATTCCAGAAAAAAAAAGCAAAGGTTTTATCTTACCGGCACAGCACATGAATCAGGGTAGAACGTGTCCTGTAAAGAGACATTATCCTTCTAAGAAATAATGTCATGTTTTTTTATGGCACTGGTGGTTAACATATCTGAAAATTCTATATGTATTAAAGTGATATTAAGGTTGTTTAAAAAAATAGATAAATAACAAACATGTCATACTTACCTACTCTGTGTAATGCCCCAATCCTCTTTTTCTCAGGTCCCCCGCCGGCGGTCCTGGCTCCTCCCTCTTGACCAGTGTCCCCATAGCAAATGCTTGCTATGGGGGCACTGGTGCATGTTCGCTCCAGAGCCCCGCTCTATGCGTCCATAAAACACATAGAGCCGTGGTTCAGACCTGCCCCCTGCTCTCTCCTCATTGGCTCATTGGCTGTGATTGACAGCAGTGGGAGCCAATAGCTCTGCTGCTGTGTCCCAGCCATTGAGGAGAGAGAGAGACCTAGGACAGCCAAGGCTTCCATGCACATCGTTGCATTGAGAGGGGGCTCAGATAAGTTTTAGAGGGGGAGCAGTACACAAACGTTTTTTTAGAATGCATGACGGTTAAAAACCTTCTGCCTTTACAACCACTGTAAGCAGAACACCAGACAAAAAGATCAAGATAAAAATAAAAAGCAAATTAAACTATACTGTACTTATTTTCTGCCACTAGATGTCCTCAGTCTGACAGTCAGCATCATTCATCCATTTCCTCTGAGCCCAGGGTGTGATGGATCCGCTCTCAGCCTGTGATTGAAGAGTTAAAGTAGAGACAGTACAGTGATTAGTTTACCTCCTGGTCACTGCGCTTTCTCTCCTATCAGCATGATCCTTGTCAGCTCATGAACAGATTGGCTGCTTGTGCTGTTTTTTCATCTCATAAAATAATTAATATAAAAATGCATTGATTTTTGTCTTTTATATCTGGCTGGAGTTCAGATTTAATCATTTATATATGTAGCAACCTCTCAGACAGGTTGTTTAGGCAAACTTAGTTTTTTTTGGCTTTGTAATTAGTGTGTCGGTAGGTGCAGTATGCTTTTTCTACTGCAGGTGGCACTTTTTGCAGCAGCAGTGCAGCTGGAGATGAAGGCAGGCGAAAAATGGTTCCTCTATGATTTCCTGGGTCACTGGGGAAGAGTTCCAATTGGATGCTTTCATCCAATATGACTCTGGTAATCAAGCAAACCTTTTTTAAGGCCCTGACTCTCAGGTTTGGCACGCTTTTGGTGAGTTGGTAGGGTAGGGTAGGTAAGTAAACCATCTGTGAGGAACAGTAATAGCACTAGGGAAAGGTTCCTGACGAGGAGGGAAAGCATAGGGTTGCATCTCTTCTGGACACCTTCCTGATTGGGCATGTGACGGCCACGCCGCATTCTGTCCCCACTCAACAGACGCTGTTGATTTGGCTGGAATCTACTTCTTCACATCATCGGAAACTGTGAGTGTACCGGGCCGGGTAGCTGTTCCACCAGGTTTGTTGTGAACTGTTGCTGCATCACTTCAATAATAGTTCTCTGTTGCACTCGACTATGTGAATTATTGTCGGCCACCCACGCTTCACCCCACCTACAAATGGAGCAACTTGTGATTGCTTTGGGCTGATCTGGGCTCCACTGGTTGCAAATTTGATTTTTATCCCCCTGCCTTCTGGAGGATTCTAGAATGTAGTGGGCTGGAAAGGTAAATCAGCAACCTGAATATTTATGTTGTCTCAGCCAATCCCTGGTGGGGTGCCCAGAAGGTGACTGGGGAAGTGCATAAATAGCCTGCCCTGTTCTTGTCCATGAGAAGAAGTTCCCAGCCTGAAGGGCTGCCGTCCGTCTATACAGCCCGTCTGAAATTCTACTTTTGCTCACTGAGGTTCCAGCTTTGCCCAAAGGGGTTGTAAACCCTCAAGGGTTTTCACCTTAATGCATTCTATGCATTAAGGTGAAAAACCTTCTGTAGTTCCGCACAACCCCTTTTACGTACCTGAACCCGATCTTTCCAGCGATGAGAACAAGACTAGCAGCTTCAGCCACTGTCTCAGGTCCTCATTGGATAGATTGATAGCAGCAGCAGCCATTGGCTTCCGCTGCTGTCAATCAAATCTAGTGACACGGGAGCTGAGGGGGGCGAGTCCTGCTGTCTGTGTCAATGGACACAGCAGCAAGACTCGGGAGCTCCGTTGGAATGTGGGTCTGCAAGGGGGCACGCGATGCAGGGAGGAGCCAGGAGCGCCGCTGGGGGACCCCAGAATAGGAGGATGGGGGCCACTCTGTGTAAAACCATTGTGCAGAGGAGGTAAGTGACATGTTTGTTATGTTAAAATAAAAAAAACCTTTCAACCCCTTTAAGCTGGGGTGTCAGCAAAGGACTCACCTGCTGATGGCACTGTGGCTCACAGATCCATAGGCTGCAGTTCCAGCATCCACCAGCAGGTGTCTCCCAGCAGCCAGAAGCTTATATCATTAGTCATCACCTGATGCTCGTTGCAGGAAGTATATTAAAGTGATTGTAAATGTAAAAGCTTGTTTTAAAAAAATAAAATAAATAATAAACATGTTATACTTACCTCCACTGTGCAGTTGGTTTTGTACAGAGCATCCCGGATCCTCCTCTTCTTAGGTCCCTCTTTGCTGCTCCTGGCCTCTCACTCCTATCGAGTGCTCCCATAGTCAGCAGCTTCCTATGGGGGGCACTGGAGCCGAGTCACAGCTCCGTGCGTCCATTCAGACACGGCGCCCCGATCCAGCCCCACCCCCTCTCTCCCCTGATTGGCTGGCTGACTTTGATTGACAGCCACGGGAGCCAAAGGCACCGCTGCTGTATCCCAACCAATCAAGAGGAGTGCCCCGGAGGGCTTAGACATTCGTGAACATCGCTGGAGAGACGGGGCTCAGGTAAATATTGAGGGGTTCTGGGGAGGCTGCTACGCACAAAAGTTTTTTTATCTTAATGCATATGTAGCACTGGTAGATTTTTATCTACCACTGATAGGTAAATTTAGTGGGTCACTTATTATAGGAAGTTAGATTTGCCTCTGTTCCAGCTTGGCTGACGTTGCGTGTAGTTCCACACTGTGCCGGTGGGTGTCGTTGTCGCCATGGGCCAGTGTTGGAAAAGCAACGTGTTGAAGCGTATGAGTGCTCCTCTGTCTCGGAGATAACTCAGTGGAGGTGGTCCTCCGAGTGCATTCTGGGAGAGGGTATTTATGGGACAGACGCCATGTTCTGGGGTTCGTGTTTAGCCACCTGCTGGCCCTCCTGGCCGACAGGTATGCGTTAAGAGTATCACCTCGTGGTCCTCCGTTCCGGAGGCCCACGTCACTGCGGCGTGTGGGTGGGCCCAGAAGCCTGCCTGGGGCCTACCACAGCAGCGGAGGAACGGTCCTGGGCTGTCTATCCTGAGAGAAGAAGCTGGACAACTGAGAAGATCCCAGGGGAGGACCCGTCATGGAAGGATCATGCAGAGTGCTGGTCTGGAGAGGGGCCAGGTGACTCGGTTGGAGGACGCATCCTGAAGTAGTCTTACTGCATAGTACTGCCGGGTTGGCTTAAAGGTCCAAGTACTGTGTCTGACATTCATCGCAAACCAATACATCCTGTGGCAGAGGATCATACAGGTTTTATTTCAAACAAGTCTGTGGCAGAGACTTTTGTTGGTGCTACGTGCTGGCTGCTAGACAAGTGAGAGAGGTCTATCCAGGCGGGTAAAGATTGAATCCCACAAGGGGAGTGCATTCATATACAAGTGTTCAATTACTAAGAATGATCTGAGGAATACTAAGGAAAGGTATTTGAGCTTCCCTGCAGCTTTCCTTCTGCCTCTTTCCTGCTACTTCCTTTATTTGTTCATTAAAGCATTGGAAAACCTACTCAAGTGTTTGGTGCTTATATCGTCCAGAGGTAAACTCAACGGAACCCTAGACCCGGTGCCGGTGAAACAGAGGTATCGAGAGTGAAGGTAACAGCCCGCTTTAAACCAGCAGATCCACCGAGAGTTAGTGCTACACATAGAATGCATTAAGATAAAAAAACCTTCTGACTTCACAACTCCTTTAAGTCCTGTCTGTCCTTCTCTTGTTGCCTTGGTGTTTTGGTCTTCATTTGCCCCTGATCTGCGTCCCAGTGATCCTGTATCCTGTTTCCTGGACCCGGACCCCTGCCCTGCAGCCTGATCCCTTCCCACCTGCTTGCTCCATCTCCTGTTACCTGTTCCCTGTTCTGTCTGGCTCCCAGCTCCCTCTGCTTGATCTCCCATGTATGACCCTGGCTCTGCTACGATTATGATTTTGCATTCTACGTCGGCTCCTTTTAGCAGGATAGGGGGGGCGTGCACGCTGCCGGAGGCGTGCGCACGCACCTGCTGCACTGCGGGGGGTGCCGATGCTCATGGCCGATGGTCACGCTGACCGCCAGCCACGAGCGATCGTGGGCACGAGAGGCAGAACAGGGATGTGTGTGTAAACACACACATCCCTGTTCTGTGAGAAGAGACAGATCGTGAGTTCCTAATAGCTAGGAACCACGATCTGTCATCCCCTCTAGTCAGTCCCCTCCCCCCACAGTTAGAACACACAGTCAGGGAACACATTTAACCCCTTGATCGCCCCTAATGTTAACCCCTTCCCTGCCAATGACATTTATACAGTAATCGGTGCATTTTTATAGCACTGATCGCTGTATAATTGTCAATCATCCCAACAATGTGTCAAAAGTGTCCGATGTGTCCGCCATAATGTCATAGTCATGATAAAAATTGCAGATCGCCGCCATTACTAGTAAAAAAAATAATAACAATAAAAATGCCATAAATCTATCCCCTATTTTGTAGACGCTATAACTTTTGCGCAAACCAATCAATATACTCTTATTGCGATTTTTTTATTACCAAAAATATGTAGGAGAATACATATCGGCCTAACCTGAGAAAAAAATTGCTTTTTTTTTTTTTTAAATTGTGGATATTTATTATAGCAAAAAGTACAAAATATTGTATTTTTTTCAAAATTGTCACTCTTTTTTTGTTTATAGCGCAAAAAACAAAAACCACAGAGATGATCAAATACCACCAAAAGAAAGCTCTATTTGTGGTAAAAAAAGGATGTCAACTGTGTTTGGGTACAACATCGCACGACCGCACAATTGTCAGTTAAATTGACGCAGTGCCGTATCGCAAAAAAATGCTCTGGTCATTGAGCAGCCAAATCTTACGGGGCTGAAGTGGTTAAATAAATTATATTCTTTTACACAGTACTTGTGCCTGATATTATCTGTGGCAGTCCACATATTCCTGGTCACACCGGTTACTGACATGGTGGGGGTCGTTTTGCTGAAAGTCCCCGGAACGAATCAAGAGATTTCCTTTGAGGATCTGGTCTGGAGAGCTCACTGGAGAAATGTCTGACTGATATTGGAAGGAGGCGTCCATGTACCCAGGGACATTGTGAGTACAGACCTGATTGTAGGATCCTGGTGACTGTTGGTGCTGCTATCCCTTGTACATCAGTACTAAGGCTGGCCTGGGATATTTCTGATGGTGTCTTAGTGCTGTTCACTTTCTGGGCCATTGCTTGAGGGACTGTCCTAAGGAGTAGTGACAGGGAGAAGAGTTTTCTCTCATTATTGTTCAATGCTAATGGAGTATCCCACAACTCCCAGTGTCCTATCCAAGTTTGTTCAGCAATAATAAAAAAAAGGCAACCCCCAGACTGTTCATTGAGCCAGAATAGTTATTGTTGCTGTGTGCCTGGCTGCTGTTGCACTAAACTGGGAAAAGCAACCTGCAGTAAATCAGTGGCGCTTGCGGGGTTGCGCTATATATATATATATATATATATATATATATATATATATATATATATATATATAATTATAATATTTATTATTATTATACAGGATTTATATAGCCCCAACAGTTTTTACGCAGCACTTTACAATATAAAAGGAGACAATACAGTTACGATACAATAAAATACAAGAGGATTAAGGGGGCCCTGCTCAGAAGAGCTTACAATCTAACAGGGTGGGGCAGGTGGTACAAAAGGTTGTAACTGTGGGGAATGAGCTGATGGAAGTGGTAGGAGGTTAGTTGGAGACGTAAAAAGCTTTCCTGAAGAGATGAGTTTTAAGGGATCGCCTGAAGGTAGCAAGAGTAGGGGATCGCCGGACCGGTGGAGGTAGCGAGTTCCAGAGGATGGGAGAGGTTCTGGAGAAATCCTGGAGATGAGCATGAGAGGAGGGGACGAGAGAGCTTGAGAGCTTGAGAAGAGCGGAGAGGACGATTTGGGTGATATTTGGAGACAAGATTGGTGATGTAGCTCGAGGCAGAGTTGTGAATGGCTTTGTATGTCGTGGTTAGTATTTAGAATTTAATTCGCTTGGTGATTGGGAGCCAGTGTAGGGCTGTGTGTGTATATGTGTGTGTGTGTATATATATATATATATATATATATATATATATATATATATATATATATATATATATATATATACACACACATATACAAACAAACAAACAAATATGTATGTATGTATGTGTGTGTGTGTGTGTGTGTGTGTGTGTGTGTGTGTGTGTGTGTGTGTGTGTGTATGTATGTGTATGTGTGTATGTGTGTATGTACAGTATGTGTGTGTGTGTGTGTATGTGTGTGTGTGTGTGTGTATGTATGTATGTGTTTATGTGTATGCATGTATGTGTGTGTATGTGTAGTGTATGTGTATGTGTGTATGTGTGTGTGTATGTATATGTGTATGTATGTGTGTATATATATCTATATACCTATATATAGATATATCTATATATATATAGATATATATAGATATAGCTATATATATATATAGTTATATATATAATTTACTCAATATATTAACAATAGTATTGGGAGGCCTACCTTTACACGCATATGAACTTTAATGGCATCCCAGTCTGACCATAGTTTTTGCGGCAAACCAATCAATATACGCTTATTGGGGTTTTTTTGGGGTTTTTTTTACCAAAAATATGTAGCAGAGTACATATTGGCCTAAAAGTATGAAGAAAATGTGATTTTAAATTGTTTTTGTATTGGATATGTTTTATATATTTTTCTTCAAAATTGTCGGTCTTTTTTTTTTTTTTTGTTTATAGTGCAAAAATGAAAAATGCACAAGTGATCAAATACCACCAAAAGAAAGCTCTATTTGTGGGAAAAAATTAGATACATTTTATTTGGGTACAGCATTGCATGACAGCGGAATTGTCAGTTAAATTAAGGCAGTGCCGTATCACAAAAAAAATGGCCTGGTCATCAATGGGGTAGATCTTCCGGAGGACAATCGCACAAATAAAGTTTAACCTGTTTAAAATTGTATTGCTTCGGTCTTCAGTCTTAATCAGTGCAAATTTTTTTGTGTCTTTGACAAAAAAAATGTTTTGCTGACCCATTTATACAGCTGAGGAATGCTTGGCTCCTCTAGGTTGCCTTGCAATGCGGCACTTCTCACTACAGATGGAGAATGTCCATTTTTACATCAGAAGAATGTTATGGAGATGAGTGGTGACAGGTTTTCTTGGAAAGTGGGTGGCATGTGATAAACCTGAGCAGATGCATCTGACTCAGTCTTTGTTTTCTCTGAGGATTATTTCTAGATAGTGAGGGACATACTGTATACATGATATTATGTTCAAGTGGGATTTTCTTTTTTTTTTTTTAACTATCGTTATTATGTATTTTTAGTTACCAAAACAAAAAGTTATAGCTGTAATAGAATAAGGGAATAAGGAAATATCACAACGAGACATACAGTACAGAGGTCATCGTTTGCATCTTAGATAGCCAAGCTTGAGTAGGCACCGCAACGTACACTATATTGTCAAAAGTATTGGGACACATGCCCTTACACGCACATGAACTTTAACGGCACTCCAGTCTTAGTCTATAGGGTTCAATATTGAGTTGGCCCACCCTTTGCAGCTATACAGTGCCTTGAAAAAGTATTCATACCCTTTGAAATTTTCCACATTTTGTCATGTTACAACCAAAAACGTAAATGTATTTTATTGGGATTTTATGTGATAGACCAACACAAAGTGGCACATAATTGTGAATTGGAAGGAAAATGATAAATTGTTTAACTTTTTTTTACAAATAAATATTTGAAAAGTGTGGTGTGCATTTGTATTCCGTCCCCTTTACTCTAATACCCCTAACTAAAATCTAGTGGAACCAATTGCCTTCAGAAGTCACCTGATTAGTAAATAGAGTCCACATGTGTGTAATTTCATCTCAGTATAAATACAGCTGTTCTGTGAAGCAATTTTTTTATGTCATACACTATTTCCGCAGCGGTTTTTCAAACCAAATAAAAAAAAATACACTTTAATGAATAATAATTAAAAAAAAATAAATAAATAAATAAATAAATAAATATATATATATATATATATATATATATATATATATATATATATATATATATATATATATATATATATATATATATATATATATATAACCCACAGATGAAAGATGATGTTATCCTGAGTAAATAGATATCCAACATGTCATGTTTTCAAATTGCGCACGGTCGTGAAGTGGTGGCAAACTACGATGCTTAAAAATCTCCATAGGTGACGCTTTAAAAATGACTACAATATAAAGCATTAGATTAAAAAAAAAAAAACATTGATCTAGTGCTTTAAAAAAAATGGCCTTGTTTACAGAACGACCGGAACTGGAAGTGACATCATGACGTCGCTCTAGTCTTCCTAGGCCATAGAGCTCATCTCTGTGACCTGCAGCCGAAACCGCTGGATCAGTTTCTGGGCTGGGAAGCAGTGGGGGAACTTCTAAAAGTGAAGCAATACTGGCGTTATGGCATATTGCTGCAGCCATAGCCCCCTGGTTTTCCACTGACAACCAAGGACGTCTTTTGTCTATGGCCCGGTTGGCAAGCGGTTAATGTGTTAAACAGAAATCGATCATGTTACATGGATGATTACTTTCTTTATAGTGGCAGTGAAGACCACAAGAAAATGAGTATCACTTTGTGTTAGGGAATTTCTAGTACTAACATGTAAGATACTAACAAAGAAAGTGAATGTCAGAATTAACAAAAAATCTAAACAAAGATTGCATAAACAAAGTGCGACTAACTTGTATCAAAGAGGAGACACAAAACACGTTTTCCAAGTTTAATGTGAACTTGTTGGTTTCAGTCTCCTGAAGTCACACTACAAATCATTAGATCTCCCTCTAGCTGCAGTAATAGCAATACTGGGAGATTAATTTATTTACTTGGAGGTGGAGTACAAGCAGTTACTTAGGGTAGCAGTTCACCAAGCAACCTGTCGTTAAGCATGTGCCTGAGATAGTTGGGATAGATAGCCTCTCACAGGTGGGAGTTGTTGTCAGCATTGTCTCCATGAGCAGACTTCCACCACAGAGTTAAGTGAAGTGCATGCATGGAGTCTGTGCTATGTGCACAGTGGGACCCCATACCATTGCTGGGAGTAAGGTAGCAGTGATACGCTGGATAGGTGGATAGGGACAGGGCTCAGAATGTCCCTCCTAAATGCAATCTACAGTGAAGGTGTGGCACGGGGACCTGAGAGTTCATTGGAGAACAGTTACAGTGTAATGCCCCGTACACACGGTCGGATTTTCCGATGGACAATGTCCAATCGGAGCGTGTATCGGATGCGTGTTGTCGGAAATTCCGACCGTGTGTGGGCTCCATCGGACATTTTCCATCGGATTTTCCGACATACAAAGTTGGACAGCAGGAGATAAAATTTTCCGACAACAAAATTCAATTCCGACCGTGTGTGGCCTGTTCCGACGCACAAAGTGCCACGCATGCTCAGAAGAAATTCCGACATGGGACAGCTCGTTCTGGTAAACTTAGCGTTCGCAATGGATACAGCACTTTCGTCACGCTGCAATGTTAAAAATGGTTTAATACAGCGCACTCTCTTCTTCTTTATAATGTGACAAGAATGAAGTAGTTTTGATGCTCATATTCACACACACTTCTCACAAACTTCTTTCGCTACTATTTATCGGGATTCCCTCAATATATTTTGATTTCTCACATCTGACAACATATTTTTTTTTTTTTTTTGACTTTAATGTAGAATCTTTTTTTGTGTTTCTCTTTTTTAATTTTTTTTTGTGGTGATTTTGATTTGTACTCCCGAAAATGTTTGTGTGTTTTTTGTGACAAGTTCCCACAACACCATTGATATGTTGTTCTATTTAATCTGTAGGAGATTGTTTGGTGTTGTTGTCCCTTGTTAATTTCACATTTTATGTTTTTAGAAATGTACCTGAATCGTCACCAACAAACGGTCCTTTTTGGATGAAAACACACACAGGAGAGTAGAATTTACCTAAAAAAATTTTATTAAGGGGTCACAACTATAAACAAAGAGGGAGGCAACGCTGGAGAAACTGCAGAAGTGGGCAAAGCCTTGGACCCCCAGGGCAGACATCAATTATTTAAAAGCAAAATTCGTGGCCTGAGGAGTCCATATCTAAGGGAGGGCAGTCTGGTCCAGAAGTCCCAGAGATCCGGAAAGCAGCAGATGACATCTATGTCCCCAGGCTGTGGTCATACAAGAGACTGCATCTTCTGTCAGACCAGACTGAACCCAGGGCCATCACTCTTTGGTCTTCCTTCCACGTTTCCTTCCAGGCTTTGGCTGTGGTGGTGGAGTTGTGGCAGCAGGAGGAGGAGGAGGAGGATAGTCGATCTCAATGACATCCGTCTTGTGTGTCAGTTCCCCACTCTCCCCCTTACGTAGGACTTTATAAATCAGGTCCTCAGAGATCTTGCGTTGGCCCTCCTGCATGCCCAGCAATTTGGTGGCAGCCATGCAGGCAAAGGCAAAGAAATTCCGGGTACGACGATCGAAAGATCAGCTCAGGAAGCGGTGGTCGGACCTGAAATTACGAGAACATGAGCAGTACAGAAAGATCCGGAGAGTGCTGCAAAAAAGTAAGTAGTTGTGCTGTGTTCCTATTGTTCTTGTGTTTATTACGTTCGTGCTGCTCCATGTGCTTTTAGGAACTGTTGTACAGTTTAAAATGGCAACTTTCATGTTCATGGGCACATTATTCGTTTGGATCACACATTTTTATTTGTGACGATAAAATACCATTGTTTAGGCCATATGCATTTGGCCACCATTTTGACACCCTATACTTGTCTTCAAAGATTTTGGTTGTGTAGATTGGTTTGTTACTAGAATGAAATGCAAACTAGATTGTGTGTAAGGAGAGGACACTCAACAGCTGTTTTCACATCTGGACACTGGAGCACTAGTGTGGGACACCAGAACACCATTTTTATTAGGGGGGCCACACAGGTGCTCCAGTGTATACTATAGGGGGGGGCTACATCTGTGAAGCTTGTACCAAACAGGTAAAGTATTGCAGGTTGACAAAGGGCATTAAAAAAGCTACATCTTGGAACTCTGCTAAAATAGACAATTGTACCCCACTTCCAAGCAATGTTTCATCTTTATAGTTCTAGTTCTGCCATCAAATATCTGTGTGCTAATATACCATTTTTGTTTTACATAGGGGAGAAAAGACTCGGAGGACACCCCTCATCCGAGGAGACCAGAGCCCCCCCCCCCCCCCCGGAATAAGGGGAAATCCCCCCAACACAAGATGAGCAGGAGGAAGAAGACGTGGTGGAACTAGTCACCACAACAGGTGAGTGTCTGCGACCACAGGCTCAGATAAGAGATGGATGGCGGCATATTTTTTAGACCTAATTTATTTTGGGTTCCTCTCTTTTTAAGTGATCGTGAGGTTGTGGATGAAGATCCTTTCACATCCGAAAGTGCCCAGATCCTGATCGGGGAGATCATGGGGTGTAATTTACAATTGGAAAACATCAAGCAAAACATCAATGATGTTATTCCAAAATATAAAAACATCATTGATGTTTTGGGGAGAGTTTAAAACCCCTACAAATCACTTTCTTCTTTTGTGTGCTACAATGTGCGAAATGTTTTTGTGATTTTTCCCAAAGCCAAATTTGGAGGATGCACACAGTGTGTCAACATGTGCTATCTGCCATCACGGGAGATCAATGGACGTGTTTTGGGGGTGCAACCCCTTCCTCAATAATAAAGTAGCGGTGAGGAAGGGCTTGCTCCCCCAAAACACGTCCCTTGATCCCCCGTGATGGCAGATAGCACATGTTGACATTGTGAAATTTGTGTGCATCTTCCAAATTTGGCTTTTCCAGGGGTGATTTCCCCCCATCTGAACGCAATATCAAACACAGTTCCTAAATACTCATGTCTGATATTGCCTTCAAGTTCTACCAAATGTGAACTTTGTAAGATCAAGATTTGTGTCTTTCTTGTTGGTTTTACACAGGCCTGTTTTCTATTAAATGCACATTTTGATTTTGGATAATGACACCACGTGTGGATTATTGTCTCAACGCTACAACACTTTTGGGGTGATGTAATTGTTGTTTTATGAGAAAATGGGGGTTATTTCCTAAGGGCAAATCCACTTTGCACTACAAGTGCAGTTTCAGTGCAGTTGCAAGTGCACTTGTAGTGAAAAGTGTCTTTGCATTTAGTAAATAACAGCCAACAGTGCTTTGTATAAGGTTACACAATCACAACATTTTCTGCACTCCACACATTTCTGTCAGGGTCAGCTCAAACAAACACAAGCAGTAAATGTCCACAAAGAAGAGCCTGGGGGGAGATGCCTGTCGAGAACTTGAGGTCCTGCAGGCTTCTCCCTGTGGCCAAATACCGCAGGGTAGCGACCAACCTCTGCTCCGGAGTGATGGCTTGCCTCATGCAAGTATCCTGCCTGCTGATATAGGGGGTCAGCAAAGCCAACAAACGGTGAAATACGGGGTCCGTCATCCTGAGAAAGTTCCTGAAATCATCAGGATATTTCTCACGGATCTCACGGAGCAAAGGCATATGACAGAACTGGTCACGCTGAAGCAACCAATTCTTGGTCCATGAACTCCTCCCCACCCTGTTCATGGACTGGACTTGTGTCAAGGTCAGGACCCCAACACCAAGCCCCCGCACAGCACGAACTGTACGAGGAGTACGCATACGAAACATGGCTAGAAAACGGTCGGCTGCTCAGAACGAAGTAACAGAATGCACTGAAGAACAGCAAGGCCTGTGAAGAGCGACCTGAAAACCAGTAACGAACGAACAAGAATACAATGACTAAGTCACGCTGAACTTGCTTGCACGCACTGAAGAGCAGATACAAACCCACAAGCACAAACTGAATGGCAGAAAACGATCTGAAAGCCACGAGTCTGAAAAAGCGCGAATCGTCTCTCACCAAACTTTTACTAACACGAGATTAGCAAAAGGAGCCCAAAGGGTGCCGCACTTGGTTCTGAACCGGCCTTTTCTAGTCTCGTCGTACGTGGTGTACGTGACCGCGTGGTTGGCGATCGGAAATTCCGACAACTTTGTGCGACCGTGTGTAGGCAAAACAAGTTTGAGCCAACATCCGTCGGAAAAAATCCTAGGATTTTGTTGTCGGAATGTCCGAACAAAGTCCGACCGTGTGTACGGGGCATAAGTGTACCTGGTGTGCGTTCACCGCTAAAAGCAGAGGCCCACCTTAAGGTTGAGTATTCCCCCATGGCAGCCTCAGCCTTGTGCCGGGGCACTGATGAAAATGGCAGAGAAGTAAAAGAAACCCATGGATGGTACAGTGGACCTGTCACACGTTCCTAGCGTAGCCCAGAAGAACCCACCCTGGGGCAGGCCTCTCATGTGACCCTCAATTTCACACCCAATGAGGATGGGAAACATGGAGGACGTGACGACCATCCTATTACCTTGTTCTGCCCACTAGTGCAACATCAGAATCCCTTCTTACTTGATGGATGCCAGCCTCTATATTACAACGTGATAATTGGAGCATCCACTGCCAGGCAGCCAGGATATTTTCATGGACATTTGTTGCGGGGCAGATAAAACCTTGTAGTAGGTTGGATGCACCATGTCACAAAGCTCAAATCATCTCAGACTGGTTTCTTTAACATGACAATGAGGTCACTGTACTCCAATGGCCTCCACAGTCACCAGATCTCAATCCAATAGAACACTTTTGGCATGTGGTGGAGATTAGCATCATGAATGTGCAGCTGACAAATCTGCAGCAACTGCCTGATGCTATCATGTCAGTGTAGCACTACCCCTGTAGGAGTTGCAGATGTCAGGGTTCCCCACTGCTGCACAGCCAGTCACACAGCATTTCCTTAATGCATCCAGACACAGTCTTGTGTTGTCTTATTAGGGGATGATAACTTGGATGGGGTGAAGATTATAGGATGCCCAACTTGACAAACAACAATATATCCAGGGACAACTTCCTTGCTATTTACAACTTCTACTTCTTCCTTCTGCACAAATCTTGATACTTTGCACAGCTCCACTGGGTTAATTCCTTTAGGAGCTAACAATCTTTCTGTCAGCTCAACAACAATCTATTCCGCCCACTAATTTCTATAATATTCTCCAATATTCTAGAACCAGGAGGAAGCACCAAAGAGCTGCCTGGATGAGTCATCCAGCCTTGAACTCTAGTGACCCCTGACCCAGTTTCTATGGCTCAGGCTTAGACCAGGGCTAGATAGAATTTACCTTCACTACCACTAGTAGCACACTAGAAGTTGCTACATCAATATGGACCAAAATCTTTTGAGGAATGTTTCCAACACCTTATTGAAAATATTCCACCCACTAATTTCTAGAATATTCTCCAACATTCTAGAACCAGGGGGAAGCACAGGAGAGCTGCCTGGATGAGTCATCCTGCCCTGAACTCTGGTGAACCCTGTCCCAGATTCCATGGCTCAGGCTTAGCCCTGGGCCAGACTAGAATTTACCCTCACTACTGCTAGTAGCACACTAGAGGGTGCTACATCAGTATGGACCAAAATCTCTGAGGAATGTTTCCAACACCTTGTTGAATCTATTCCGCCCACTAATTTCTAGAATATTCTCCAACATTCTAAACCAAGGAGAAGCACCAGAGAGCTGTCTGAATGAGTCACCCAGCCCTGAACTCTAGTGAACCCTGACCCAGATTCCATGGCTCAGGCTTAGCCCTGGGCCAGACTAGAATTTACCTTCACCACTGCTAGTAGCACACTAGAGGGTGCTACATCAATATGGAGCAAAATCTCTGAGGAATGTTTCTATCACCTTGTTGAATCTATTCCACAATGAATTAAGGCAGTTCTGTAGGCAAAAGGGGGTCCAAACCAGTATTAGCAAGGTGTACCCAATAAAGTGTTGGTGAGCGTATATGTTGAGTAATTAGCAGTAGATTCAGAATGGTCATGGCAAGGTTCTCTTTAGGGCCCACTTTCCACCCTTGCCCCCTGGCCCGTCCCTTTATAACCTCTCTTGATGTCATCTTAGCTGCCACTTCTTGTGACTGCTGGGCTGTTATGAAAGCACATAAAACAAAGAGCGAGAAGGAAAACGCCTTCAGTAATACCATTCATCACCATATTAATGCCCTTCAATGACTTTCTAGGCACCGCATTAGCCATATTTAACAAGAACGTATGGATATGATTCACTCTCTAACCGTTATGAATGAACGCTATTACTAGACGGAACGCCGTAGTCGCATCAAACACCAGTGGCTGTTAAAAGCCAATATTTCCTGAAACACAAGCGCTCGGATTTATGTATTATGTAACCGCACAGCGCGATGTTTGTACACAGTACATGTTTTTAGAAAGCCAAAGTGCTCTGTTTCAAGCAGAACATAAATAATGAAACATCTGCCTGCAATATTAAGCACGCGTATTCATTTCGGTCTCCTCCGCTGCAAAAGAGCGATTTTCCTAAACAAATGAGTGTTTACCCAGCACACAAAAGGCTGCACGGAAGATCCGTTCCCGGGAACAATACAATATTCTTTGTGGTGGTCACTCGAAAAAAGGAAGCATAGTTGCAGAACGGTGCTTTTTTTAAAATTTTTTTTTTTACGGCACGCTCAGATAGGAGAGACGCGATATGTAAACACCATCCAGCTTCCATGCAGCTGGAGCCCCTGAGCCCTAAGCTACAAGCTCTGCTGAAGTGCTGTGCTGTGTATTTGCAAGTACAAGACAGAAAATCTATGTAATTACCTCTGAAGCAGAAGACGCTGTGCGGCCTGACAGAACACCATGTGTAGGAAGCACTTTGTGAGGTCTCTGCTGACTAATTCCCAGGGCCGCAGGATTTTACCCATAACTTTTCCACATTAACCACTGTGTTGCAAAGTCAGTTTTTGGTCCGTGTTTCCTGTATTTGCGATGATACTTTATTTTGCATTTTTTTTTTTCTCCTAATCCAGTTTACTCTTCTTTTTTTATTTATTTATTTTTTTTTAACAACTAAACCTGTAGGATTACAAAATAACATCTGCTTATGTCAACAGAGCATATGTTTTAGCTGGTTTGGCAATAATGCTGATATTGCGTTGGTATTTAAAAAGAAAAAAAAATTGATACAAAAATAAAACGTTTTTTCTTTAATAAACTAGTTTCTGCATTACTTTTTTTTTTTTTCAAACAATTCAACCTATGAAATGATGAAATAACATCTGCTCATATCAACAATTTTGCCTGGATCAGCAATAATGCTGGTGTTGCATTAAAGTAGTAAGTAAAGAAAAACGTCACTATTGCTGCAAAATGAATAAATAACTAAATGCATAAATAAATAAACTAGTTCCTGCATTTTTTTTTTTTTTTAACAACTCAACCTGTAGGTGTACGCTTATGTCAACAATGCATATATTTTGGCTGGTTCAGCAACAGTGCTGATGTTGCATTAAAGTGGTAATTAAAGGAAAACTTTACTATGGTTGCAAAATGAATAAATAAATATGTAAATAAATAAATAAAAGAAAATGAATAAATAAACAAATAAACTAGTTTCTGTCATATATATTTTTTTAATTTGTTAATTTATTTACATATTTATTTATTCATTTTGCAGCAATAGTAAATTTTTCCTTTAATTACTGCTTTAATGCATCATCATCGTTGTTGCTGAACCAGCCAAAATATATGCATTGTTGACATAAGCGTAAACCTACAGGTTGAGTTGTCAAACTAGTTTCTGTCATTTTTTTTAGTTTCTAGTTTCTAGTTTCTGTCTTTTTTTTTTAATTTTGGCTGGTTCATCAACAGTGCTGATGTTGCATTAAAGTGGTAATTAAAGGAAAACTTTACTATTGATGCAAAATGAATACATGAATACATAAGTAAATAAATAAAAGAAAATGAATAAATAAGCAAATAAAAAAAAATGACAGAAACTAGTTTATTTGTTGATTTATTCATTTTCTTTTATTTATTTACTTATGTATTTATTTATTCATTTTGCAGCAATAGTAAAGTTTTCCTTGAATTACCACTTTAATGCAACATCAGCACTGTTGCTGAACCAGCCAAAATATATGCATTGTTGACATAAGCGTAAACCTACAGATTGAGTTGTTAAACTAGTTTCTGTCTTTTTTTTTTTTTTTTTTTTTAACAACTCAACCTGTAGGTTTACGCTTATGTCAACAATGCATATATTTTAGCTGGTTCAGCAACAGTGCTGATGTTGCATTAAAGTGGTAATTAAAGTAAAACTTTACTATTGCTTCAAAATGAATAAATAAATACATAAATAAATAAAAGAAAATGAATAAATAAACAAATAAACTAGTTTCTGTCTTTTTTTTTTTTAACAACTCAACCTGTAGGTTTACGCTTATGTCAACAATGCATATATTTTAGCTGGTTCAGCAACAGCACTGATGTTTCATTAACCAGTTTCTGCCCACGCTATAGCCGAAGACCGCAACAGCACGAGCTTACTTTGCCAGGAGGGCATACATGGACGTCCTCTCGTGTCCGTGCTGCCCGTGTGCCCCCTGCGGCATGTGGGTGCCACGCTCTGTGATGTCTGAGTCCTTCGAACACAACTGATCACAGATTGGAGTAAAGGACCAATCGCAGCGACCCTTTACTACGTGATCAGCTGTGCCCAATGACAGCTGATCACAGGATGTAAACACAAGCCGTTTATCGGCTTTTCTTTCCTCAAGCTGACAGCGTAAGGAGAGAAGAAGAGAAAAGATAAGCAGCCTGTGTTAAAGGAACATCAGAACTGATAAACAGGGCACTCAATATCAGTGTCTTGATTATCAGTGCAGTCCCAACAGTGCCCACAAATGCTGCCAATCATTGCCCGTCAGTGCTGCCAATCAGTGCCCACCAGTGCCTCCTTTACAGTGTCACCTATCAGTGCTGCCTATCTGTGCGCATCAGTGCCACCTACCAGTGCATATAAGTGCCCATCAGTGCAGCCTATTAATGCCCATCAGTGCCACATATCTGTGCTATCAGTGCCCTTCAGTGTTGCCTATCAGAGCCCATAAGTGCCACCTATCAGTGCAGCCTTATCAGTGCCCACAAGTGTCACCTATTAGTGCCCATTAGTGCCACCTATCAGTGCCACCTCTACAGTGCACTTCAGTGAGGCCTCATCAGCGCACATCAGTGAAGTAAAAAAATTACCTGTTTGCAAAATTTTATAACAAATTAAATTTTATTGTGTGACAGCGCTGAAAGCTGAAAATTCGCCTGGGCAGGAAGGGGGTAAAAGTGTCCAGTAGGCAAGCGGCTAAAGTGGTAATTAAAGTGCAACTCCTCCTTTATGGCAGAAAAATTATCAAATGTAAAAAATATATTTTGAGTGTCTATTTTTTTTTTAAACCTTTTTACCTGTAGAATTATGGCAACAAAGCATGTGTTTTAGCCAGATCAGTAATAATGCTGATGTTGCACAAAAGTGGAATTTACAGGAAAACACCCCTTTGTTTCAAAACATCTATTCAAGCGGGCGAGCTGACATCACCACTTAAGCTCTGCCCTATGTGTTCCATCCTACTAGATGTCTCCCAATGCCCCTTCTGATGGCCCTTGGAAGAGATCTCATGGGATGAAACACGTAGGGTGAAGCTTAAGCGGTGACGTCATCACGCCCACTTAAGCTTGTTTGCGGTCTACCTATATTCTTTCTTGCTTGTGAGTATATGCCCTTACCTTTAATTAAACGGCTTGGGAATTAATACACCATGGAGTTTGTTGAAAGGAAAACACCCCTTTGTTTCAAAAAAATCTATTCAAGTGGGTGTGCTGAGGTCACCACTTAAGCTCTGCCCTATGTGTTCCATTCTGCTAGATGTCTCCCAATGCCCCTTCCGATAGCCCTTGGAAAAGGTCTCCTGGGACGAAACACATAGCGGTGACGTCATGATGCCTGCTTAAGCTTGTTTGCGGTCTGCCTATATTATTTCTTGCTTGTGAGTATATACCCTTACTTTTAATAAAACAACTTAGGAATTACTACACCATGGAGTTTGTTTGCTCTTTGCTTGTTTGTCCTTTTCTCTATATATAAGGTTATATTGTGCTGTACGCTGTCACTGCCATTCGGAAAGAGGGTGAGAGCCCTCCATCCATCTGGGATCTGAGCATTGTTTACAAAGTGCTGTGAGACCTCCTGTGTGGTGAAGTCTAGGCTTCTAGTAAGCTGTTGGTGGTTGGAGCACTGGAGTTAGTGATGGCTTTAAAGAAGTAGTCTTGGTCATGGTGGAATTTTCTCAATCATCACAGAATAAATGGGATTTTATGTTATTGTTTGCAGATTATTTGTGTATATGTTTTTATATTTTGGAAAGTGAGTTTATTTGCAATTATTCGGTGTATTTAACCACTTAAGGACTGGAAGGATTTGCTCCCTTAATGACCAGGCCATTTTTTGCGATACGGCACTGCGTCGCTTTACCTGAAAATTGCAACTGACGTTGTGTGACGTTGTACCCAAACAAAACTGATGTCCTTTTTTTTCCTAAAAATAGAACTTTCTTTGGGTGGTAGAAAGCTCTATTTGTGGGAAATTTAAAGAATAAAATTGCCATAAATCTATTCCCTGTTTTGTAGACGCTATAACTTTTGCGCAAACCAACCAATATATGCTTATTGTGATTTTTTTTTTTTTTTTTACCAAAAATATATAGAAGAATGTATATTGGCCTAAACTAATGAAGACATTTTTTTTTTTTAATTTTTGGATATTTATTATAGCAAAATGTAAAAAATATTGTTTTTTTTTTTTTTTTTCAAAATTGCGTGCCTTTTCTTTTGTTTATAGCGCAAAAAAAATAAAAAAACACGGAGGTGATCAAATACCACCAAAATAAAGCTCTATTTGTGGGGAAAAAAGGACATACATTTTATTTGGGTACAGCATTGGATGACCAGGAGTTGTGTTAATATAACGCATTGCCATTTTGAAATAAATAGCCTGGTCATGAAGGGGAATAAAGCTTCCTGAGGTCAAGTAGTTAAATATACCACATTATGCCTTATATACAGTGCGGTCAGTGAACGTTGTCACCTTAGGACAGAAAAAAAGTGGTTTGCTGGTAGAATCACAAGATGAAAATAAAGGAAAAAGAAATCGAAACATTACAACAAATGCAGCCATCACATCTAATGCTGCGTACATGTGACTGGACTTTCCGGCAAACTAGGTCTGATGGTCTTCCCTATGGACTTTCGACAGAGGTTCCGACGGACTTTCAGAACGAACGGACTTGGCCACACACAAACGGACTAAGTCCGGTGGAAAGTCCATTCGTTTTGTACGTGATGACGTAAACGGGACAAAAAAAGGAAGTTCAATAGCCAGTAGCCAATAGCTTCCCTTGCGTCGTATTTGGTCCGTTGGACCAGCACACAGACGAACGGTTTTCCCGATTTTTAGTCCGTCGGACTTGAGTTGAAACTTGTTCTATTTCTAGGTCCGTCTGATTTTTTCCTCAAAAAACGATCGGACTAGCCCACACAGGATCGGATTGTCCGATGGACTAATCCCGTCGGCCCTAGTTTGCCAGAAAGTCCGATGTGTACACGGCATAAGGATCAGTAAACTGAAATATTTGAGATTTTTGGCAGAAAATATAGTTTTAGTGACTTTTTTTTACCCTAGCAGTTCGCCTTTAAGTAAATTGTATTTCTAGCTCTTATTAAAAAAAAAAAAAAAAAGCTATAATGAAACTTTAGTGAAAAATAATTCTTAAACAGCATGAAATGACAATAATGACAGGGTAAAGAAACATATAAAAAGACTATATTCATTCTAGGCGGATTAAGAAAATCTTTATAGCCTTTAAGAAGATTAGGTTTAAACAAAGGGTAAAAGATTAGATTTCTGACTTGGGAAAAATGTCTATTTTTTCAAATGGTAGGTTAAAAAAAAAATTATCTTAAGGAGTTGAGAAGGCATGAGTTTGTGGTTGACCATGAAAGTTTGTTATCTACTTATTTATATTCTCCCTACAGCAATGGCGGCTGGTACTCAAAATTTTTGGGGGCACGCAAACAAACTGAAAAATTCTGAAAAAAAACATCAATTGCAGCCTCACTGTGCCATCAAATGCAGCCACTGTGCCCATCAATGGCCACACCTGTGCCGATCAAACGCAGCCACTGTGCCGATCAAACGCAGCCACTGTGCTCCATTAAATGCTGCCACTGTGCCCCATCAAATACAGCTACTGTGCCCATCTTATGCAGCCACTGTGCCCCATCAAATGCAGCCTCACTGTGCCCCATCAAATGCTCCCACTGTGCCCCATCAAATGCTCCCACTGTGCCCCATCAAATGCTCCCACTGTGCCCCATCAAATGCTCCCACTGTGCCCCATCAAACACTCCCACTGTGCCCCATAAAATGCTGCCAGTGTGCCCCCCGCCTGCGCCTGTACTTACCCTGTCTTGGTGGCGGTGGGACAGCTCCTCTATGTCTTCTCCTGTCCTCTCTTCCAGTCCCCTACTATGATTGGACGCCATAGGCGTCCAGTCACAAGCCTTGTCGTTTCAGCCAATCAGGTGACGGGTAAAAAATCTGAGCACCTGATTGGCGGAGAGGCGGATTAGTGTTAGGAAAGCAAATATTCATTCGCTTTTCTAAACGCAGCAGAGTGACCTGCGAGCGCCCAGCATGGCGCTCGCAGGTCACCTTTTATGACGCCTATTAGAGCCTATGGCTCTAATCAGGTGCTTAAAAAAAACCCTGCTGCTGTAATTCAGGCGCCCGAAAAGGGTCCGGACGCCTGAATAGGGGGTGGCAGCGGCGGCCGTGGATAGATTCATGCAATTCATGAATCTATCTATTGGTGCTAGAGGGGTGGCTGGAGAGAGGGGGCGGCGCCAGTGCGCCCTTATGGACGCACCGCCACTTCCCTACAGTATGGGACGGTATCAGCTTGAATATCATATAGCTGGGATGTTGTTAGAGGAATCTGTAGGTATCATTATTGCTATTTAATTGGCCAAACTCATATTGATTGTACAATCTGTACAATCTGCTAGGCAGCCTCGAGCGCCATCAATCCAGTGCTGCCTTCCACTCAAACTTGATACCAATTGACAGTGGTAAGTTGTCATGTAAAATAACGGTAGTAATACTGCTTTTATGCATGTCATTCAGCTCCTGCCAAACAGGTATATGTTCCAGTCAAAGTTTCGGACCAAACTTGTGTTCAAATTGAACCTTAAGCTCATCCCTACGCACCAAAACTGAAATTCCTATTGCAGAGGATGACTACAATTTGAATTTGTGCAGACGTCAGAGAAAATTGGTGAGCCAATAACACAAGCAGCAAATGGCATTTATGGGAGGGTTCTACACACTATCAGTGTACAGAAGGCCTCCAGATTGCCATATTGTGTTAAATTTTACAGAAAATTACAGCAGCTGCAGATTGAGATGGAAAGTGGAGTTATCCTTTAACTCTGCATTTTGAACATGTATTTGAAATTTTAGGAGACTACCCCTAGATCTAAAAAGACAAAGCAAGCTCTTATATTGTGCTATTATTACACGAGCATGTGACTCAACATATGACATGACATGACATGCTCCTCTTCAATAAATGCTTGTTCCTCTGGCCGACCAGCCACATCATTGTGACATGGGACCAGGGCCAGCTGCCAGTGGAATGGTGAGACTAGATGTATTCATCTGTGACCTTGAACTAGATGAGTCCTGAGTGGGTATGAGGGGGTGCTGATAAGTATTGAGCCTTACCTGGAAAAAATTGAGCTAAGATGGTGTAAATTGCAGGGCGTACTTGCCAATTTGTATATATTTAATGATTCAAAAATCAATTACCTATGATTTTAACTTTTCTTTTTAAGGTCCAACGTGAACATGGCAGCACCTCCAGAAAAATTCTGTGGAAGAGCATTGGCTGGCACTATTCTTACGTGCACCAATTATACAACTGGGCCCCAATGCTAGCCAGCTGAAGAGTTAAGACTAAAGTCTGTCCATTTACAGCTGATACACAGAAACCTTCACCCATTGCTTATGCTAAGAGGTACCTCTCAAGGGACATTGCACCACATCCTAGCCATTTCCTTAGAGTGCACTCTAGACTAGTTATAATATTATTATTCACATTGCAGTTAATGCATATATGCACTGTTTCTTGCTGACTTTACTGATTCATGAGTTGATAGTGATTATACTGTCTAGCGGGCTGTGTCTCAACCTACCTTCTGTGTGTCAATTAGTGCTCAAACCACCATTTATTCTAACCCGTACCAATACATTGAGCTCATTTACCACTAAATGTTCTTGTGTCTGTTTCCTCGTGCTAATTCACAGCCAAGTTAAAAGGTATCTATACTTGTGTTCTTATAAGTGTGTAGGAAGGTGCCTCCAAAGGAATGTACTGTTACAGCAATAAGCTTCGGCTTCCCAGCCCGAGAAGGGTTAAGTGTTTGCCACCCTTTCTCAGGCTTTTTGGGTCCTGCCTTCTTTACTGGGTCATATATACAGGGAAGAAGCTGGGATCAGGAGTCTTTTGACCGAGCAGGACTGCATGGGAACCGAAAAGTCCATGTCACAAGGAGGAATGTAACCTAGGTCTGTCACCCCCAAGGGACCTATCAGTATTGGACACTGCCAGTTTTGGGACTCTTACCTTGTCAGGTAGGCATGGGCAGCCACGGGATAGTTAGATAGGGAATGAGCTGAGTTGCAATTTAATGATCTAATGTTCCTGAAGTGTTTTCAGTAAAGTGTTTGGACTGTTCTTGAGCCTGGTCTGAAGTTATTCAAGGAGTGCATGGAGGTAGATGGCATATCAGAAGAATAGGGCCTGTAAAGCAAACATGGGGTATGAAGCAAGGCCACTACAAAGGGTTAACTGAGCAGGAGAATTGAAGCATGAGTGCAGTTGCCACTAGTAACCAAGAACTGGTGGAAAGTGTGTAGCAGCCGGTCATAAAGCCTGATACCTGGCAAAGGTGACGGTAGCAAGGGGGTCAGTGTCCTGGCTCTCTCCTTAGCAATGGGTTCCCCCAAAGTAAACAGGATTAAAGTCATGTTACAGAGAGGTCCGCATTAGTGCTCGGAGGGACACCATTCTGTCACTGGGAGTGGGATGGCAGAAGCACACTGGACTGATGGAGAGGGCATGTGCTCAGCAATGTCCTTTCTAAATGAAACATACATCGAGGAAGATGGGTATTTGTCAGGGCTGGGCTCAGCCCTCCCTTTGCACAGCTGTCGGATAATTGCCAGCACTCATCATCCCACAGTGCCTCACCTGGTGATCATTTCCTGCTCGTCAGCCAGCCTCTTTTTTTTTTTTAAACTGCATGGTTTATTTCTCCTATGCCTTCGCCTTGGTCAACATATCTGAATATTCTTTGCTGTTTTCCTGTTAAAGACTTGTCTGGCTGACATCCCTTCTGGTTCCTGAACCTGTTTGCTGTCTCCGACTACACTGATCTCTGGCATCCTGATTTACTGGCTTGCACTGACTACCCACTTTGATTACCGAACCCTGGCTATGTTTTCACTACCTTTACTATTTGTACAATTTTTACCACTGTATTAAAAGGTGTGATTTTTAAAGCATTTTCTGTCTCTTTCTGATTCATGGTTCCTGACAGTAGTAACATGGGACAACACGTTTTACAGAGGGGACTCTGTACTTTTACCTACTGCACACAGTGTAAGGCTCATCTTTAAGCCAGGGTACCACCATAATGTTGAAATTCAAATAAATGCAACCCCACCTAGTCCCGGGCATTGAAGAGGGCATGCACGAGAAAGGTACCCCCACATGCAGAGCTAGTAGGCCTCGCCTACAACTGTTTGCAGTAACTTACCTTGAACCAGGTGTCTTAGAGGGACTGAGGTTTTTCTTGTTCTTTCTTAAACTTTTGTATTGTCTTATTATTCAGTGAAGATTTACCAAATTTATGTAGCATACAGTTTTCCATTTTTGTTAAACTTTCAGCAAAGCCAGTTTTCCCATCAGTTACTGAATATTTGCATGAGTAATTGGACATCATTAAAAAATATACAAATCACCATTTTGTTGTGTTATTTTTCATGCTGTAAGAATAATTGTCAGCAGGCAGGTACCAAGTGGCCCATCAGGTTGGCTCATTTATTTTAATTACTTTTTTTTGTTTGGTTGGAAAGAATTCTGTTCATTCCTATTGCGCTTATATTTGTTTACTTTTGATTGTTTCCAATGTGTCGGCTGGTCGCCAGTTCCAAGTCTCTGTTGTACTTTCTATAGAATAGTGCTGTCAGTTGATATGCTTTTGTTTTTGTTATCAAAGTAGATCTAAGTGCAGTCACCAAAATCTCATCTAATCTTTATTGGTAATAACAAGATATGGCAATTATTACTGTAGCGCACCTCCTAATGAGCCGCAGTTAAAATGGGATTCCCCCACCCTGCACAGCCAGGCACACCAAATTTTCAGAGGCACTCTTGAGACAGAAAACTGTCCATGACTTTGTTTTTGTTATTTTTTAAGGGATAATAACTTGGATAGGGATGGGAGATTATGGGGTGCCCACTTGACTTTGACAACAACTTCAGGGACAACTCTTCCTATATACAGTGTTTATATACAGCTCAAATTCTTCCTCAAGCACTCACTTGCTTTCAGAACTCAACTGGATCGCTGTGAAGATCTGACAGGCTCTCAGTCAGATTTTAAGCACTGGCCCTTTACAGGCAGGAACCCGAGGCCCCTTGTTGGTGTAGCAAAAGCAACAGTGCCCAGCTTGTATCACTCCTGTGGCTACTGATCCCAGCACCACCTCTTCAGGCACTGCCAACCCACCTGGCTGCAGCTGCCCCTTTCACTAGCCTTTCAGGCTAACTTCTCCCCACAGTCCTCCAGACTGACACTCACCAGCCCACCTGGCTAACTCTCAGGAGATCTCTCGGCAGTGCTCACCTGCTCCTGCTGTCCTCTCTCCTTGCTCCCGTACCTCCAAGAAGGACTTCCTCTCTGTGTTTTAGCAGGATCCTTCCATCACCCAATGTCACCCCACCACCCCAAACTAGAGGGTACCCCTGAGGGCCACTGACAGTCTCCACAGCACTCTCCATCTTCCACCTAATTGCCCTTGTTGGCATGGCCCATGCCTATTTATGAGGTGAGCGGGCCCCCTGCCAGACATTTTTCTGGGGATTAGCTAAGGCCCTCATAAATATTCCAAACAACTTCTCCTGACCTCCACCCACTAGCTCTAGAAGTTTCTACAATCTTCCAGAAAAAGGGGGAGGCACCAGAGGAGCTGTCAGGATGAGTCATCCAACCCTGACTCACTGAACCCTGACCCAGATTTACAGCTCAGGCTTAGCTCTGAGCTAAATAAATTTACCTACACTAATAGACCTACACTAACAAACCTACATTAATACCTAGCATACACTAGAGGGTGCTACATTACATACTTACATTGATCCAGCTTGGGTACGTGGGATCTGGATCACTGTAGTAGACACCACTACTACATTGACCTCCACTTCACTATTTTCCGGATCCTGTGCCAAGCTACTGTTGCTGAACTTTGTCTCCGAGTTCTTTTATACTTTTATTTTTACCATTCCACTAGTAACTACATTTTGCCTAACAATTGTTTTGAGTTAGGCTAGGCCGATTATTTCATACATAAGAGAATCTGGCTTATTTTTATAGAAGTGCTGGGTTTCTGTGTTTACCATGCATCTTTCTGTTTTGCTGCATAGACTGATTCCCATTGATTAACTATGACATTCTACATTCAAAGCTCGATATATTCTTGTGTACTTTATCTACTTTTTAATTCATTTTGTTTTTAGGCAACGATGATACATTTGATTTGTAATAATGGTCATGTAATCATATTTTTGAAATTACAGTTATGATTATCTAAGACCTCTTTAATATTTTTTGAAAAGAACACATTTTCCATTGATCTCCCAGTATTTCATTCAATTGAGGAAGCAAAGTAAGAATTTTTCTCACATATGAAGTTGCTAGAGCTTGTTAATTAACCTCGCAGACGCCCACCACTGTGTCATGGGGCATGTGGACCAAAGTAGGTATGTATTGTGCCATACCTGTGGGATCCCTGTAGAAATTGGAAATCGCTATAGTAGGCGCCAATACTACAAAGATACTACGGTTATCTCCACTAACCTCCAGGTCCCAAGTAGGTCACTTGCCTAGCATAGGCACCATTCAGATAACACTCTGCATTTTCTCAATAAATGCAAGTGTTCTCTGATTGAATGATGGAAAGGTGGGGCCATGATGTCACAATCTCCACCGCTGTGACCGCGGGTCCCGCGGACTTGATGTCCTCCGAGTGCCCGCGATCGTGTCACAGAGCGGAAGAACGGGGAGATGCTTTTGTAAAGTAGGCACTTAGAAGCACCTCTCTTCTCTTTTATACTCAGTTGTGACATGATGCTACTTGTATATCAAGACATCACTTGTATATCAAGTCAAAATTTATTTAAAAATTTTGCTTGTCTTGCAAAACGCTCTCAAACCAAGGTTTTACATATATACAGTCAGGTCCATAAATATTGTAACATCGACATAATTCTAATCTTTTTGGCTCTATACACCACCACAATGGATTTGAAATGAAACAAACAAGATTTGCTTTAACTGCAGACTTTCAGCTTTAATTTGAGGGTATTTACATCCAAATCAGGTGAACGGTGTAGGAATTACAACAGTTTGTATATGTGCCTCCCACTTTTTAAGGGACCAAAAGTAATGGGACAATTGGCTGCTCAGCTGTTCCATGGCCAGATGTGTGTTATACCCTCATTATCCCATTTACAAGGAGCAGATAAAAGGTCCAGAGTTAATTTCAAGTGTGCTATTTGCATTTGGAATCTGTTGCTGTCAACTCTCAATATTAGATCAAAAGAGCTGTCACTATCAGTGAAGCAAGCCATCATTAGGCTGAAAAAACAAAACAAACCCATCAGAGAGATAGCAAAAACATTAGGTCTGGCCAAATCAACTATTTGGAACATCCTTAAAAAGAAAGAACGCACCGGTGAGCTCAGCAACACCAGAAGATCCGGAAGACCACGGAAAACAACTGTGGTGGATGACCGAAGAATTCTTTCCCTGGTGAAGAAAACACCCTTCACAACAGTTGGCCAGATCAAGAACACTCTCCAGGAGGTAGGTGTATGTGTGTCAAAGTCAACAATCAAGAGAAGACTTCACCAGAGTGCATACAGAGGGTTCTCCACAAGATGTAAACCATTGGTGAGCCTCAAAAACAGGAAGGCCAGATTAGAGTTTGCCAAACAACATCTAAAAAAGCCTTCACAGTTCTGGAACAACATCCTATGGACAGATGAGACCAAGATCAACTTGTACCAGAGTGATGGGAAGAGAAGCGTATGGAGAAGGAAAGGAACTGGTCATGATCCAAAGCATACCACCTCAACAGTGAAGCATGGTGGTGGTAGTGTCATGGCGTGGGCATGTATAGCTGCCAATGGAACTGGTTCTCTTGTATTTATTGATGATGTGACTTCTGACAAAAGCAGCAGGATAAATTCTGAAGTGTTTCGGGCAATATTATCTGCTCATGTTCAGCAAAATGCTTCAGAACTCATTGGACGGCGCTTCACAGTGCAGATAGACAATGACCCGAAGCATACTGCAAAAGCAACCAAAGAGTTTTTTAAGGGAAAGTAGTGAAATGTTATGCAATGGCCAAGTCAATCACCTGACCTGAATCCAATTGAGCATGCATTTCACTTGCTGAAGACAAAACTGAAGGGAAAATGCCCCAAGAACAAGCAGGAACTTAAGACAGTTGCAGTAGAGGCCTGGCAGAGCATCACCAGGGATGAAACCCAACGTCTGGTGATGTCTATGCATTCCAGACTTCAGGCTGTAATTGACTGCAAAGGATTTGCAACCAAGTATTAAAAAGTGAAAGTTTGATGGATGATTGTTGATCTGTCCCATTACTTTTGGTCCCTTAAAAAGTGGGAGGCACATATACAAACTGTTGTAATTCCTACACCGTTCACCTGATTTGGATGTAAATACCCCCAAATTAAAGCTGAAAGTCTGCAGTTAAAACACATCTTGTTTGTTTCATTTCAAATCCATTGTGGTGGTGTATAGAGCCAAAGAATTGTGTCGATGTCCCAATATTTATGGACCTGACTGTATATATTTTTAAATTCATGATTATTTTGCTTCAAATAACTAACTGCGGCAACCACCAGCTGGAGACTGGATCACGCATGACTGTCAGAGGATGAATCACAGATGAGCTGGCACATCTACCAACACTCAACAGGGCCACACTGTCAGAGATATGCGCAGTTGTTTGTGGGTACTCAGGCACGCACAAAGGCAAATGCACGTGCACGCGATTCCGCACACTGCTGCGATCTTGGCAGCCTATTTAAAGCAAGCAGTCTGATGGAAAAGTTGTTGGATGTTCATCAGACCCACCCTCCCTATATGTTCCTGTGCTCCTGTTTATGCTACTGTTGAATTCCCTGTTCCCAACCTGGCTTGCCTTTTGACCTGTCTTGTCTACATCCCTGGCTCTGACCCCTGGCTTGTTATTGACTCTGCTACTGCCTGATTACCTGTGTATGATCTTGGTCTTCTCTCCTGACTCTGCTGCTGCTTGATATCCTGTGTATGACCTTGGTCCTCTCTCCTTACTCTGCTGCTGCTTGATTACCCATGTATTACCTTGGCCTGCTCTCCTGACTCTGCTTCTGCCTGATCTCCTGTTTATGATCCTGGCTTGCTCCTGGTCCTGCTTCCTGACTTCCCGTGCATGACTACTGGCCTGGCTCCAGAGCTTGCCTCCTGTCTCACTCTATCTGCCAAGTATCGCCTGGTGCTTCTGAGGGACACCTGCCCTGCAGTGCACCCCACTCATCCAGCTATCATCTGGTGAACATCATCTCAGCACTTCAGCCTACCACAGCTGGCAACCTGTTCTTCTTTGGACGTAGCATCTCCTGTTATCACCTTCAGGGGTGCTTTTCACTCAGCCACAAAGGGAAACCCCTCTCACCACTCTGGCCTCCAACCAGGTACATGGCAATGACACAGTGTAAATATTTGCCAGCCCACCACGGATCTTCAAGTTATGTCCAAATGTTTTTTCATTGAAGTATGATCACATCACAAACAAAGTGCAACATTTCAAAGTCATGCAGGACCCCTTCATCAGGCATGTGATGAACCTTTTGGACTTACCTTGAAGATCAGTGGTGTGCCGGCAAATATCTACACTGTGTTTTGCATCAAATAGAAACTGGGTTTTGGACCTATTCAGTCTGTCACAAACGAGCCTTTATACGTACTTTAATGCACAAAGGCACACCAGCAATGACTCAATAGGAAATAAACTAATTGTATTTAAGAGTGAAACTTAGCCAATAAAAAAAAAAAAAAAACCCTGATGGACCATTTCAATCATAATAAGCAAAGGTCAGACAATACAGGAGCTACTTCTTGTGTACATATTGTATTTATGACTGCCATTTTTTTTTATTTTACTGCTTTGAGATTTTGGGGAAATTGAAACAAATGAGTACAAGCGAATGAAACACTGGTGCTTTTTAGGCTAATTATGATCCATTTCTAACCTTTTTAGAGGTATCTAGCAAAGTCAAAGCAAGAACATAAAGCCCTCCATTGTGAAATGAAATTCAGAAGTCTAGACAGGCATGGTGGTGCATTGCAATGTAGCCGCTCTGAAGTTTAGAGGCTGTTTAAGACTCGATATATATTTCACCGCTGTCCTATTAATTGTATTTCATCGGAGGAGGTGATGTGCGAGATAAATGCGTCTAATGACACAACGGTCTAGCCATCATAAATGAGGAAACTTCAAGTTAAGCAATGCCATTCGTGTCTTTAGGCAATGGAACTACAGGATGCAATCTGATGGATTTTCATTTTTCATGGAAAGTAATAAAATCACAGAATGAAAGATTTCTGTCTGATATTGTTTAACTGTAACCAATCAACATTAGACTCAGGAAAGAAGGGGAAAAAAAAAAAAAAAAATCTTTCCCCATCTCTAGAAAATGAATCGAACCGGCGACGCCCGGCGCTGAAACTTTTAATTAGTTTAAAAAGTTGTTGTGAGTGCAGCAGACTTCGATATGTATGGTTTAACATGGTTCTGTAAAAGGAAGCTTAATATCGCCGCAGTCTGTGATAATTAGAGATGAGCAAATCAGATCGGGAGGTTAACACAGACATGCAATTCAAGTCTTGATGTGGAAGGGGAAGCTTAGCACAAAAATGAAATACTCGACTGTAGCCTGTCTACTTCTCACTTGTCAGTTGCATGATATGTATTAGAGCTGCACGTTTCTGGGCAAAATGAGAATCACAATTTTTTTGCTTAGAATAAAAAGATCACGATTCTCACGGTGTAAAATCTTTCACATCATACAAAAAAAATTGGGCTAACTTTACTGGTTAGTTTTTTTTTTCTTTTCTAATTCATTAAAGTGTAATTTTTTCCCAAAAAATTGCATTTGAACGAGTGCTGCACAAATACAGTGTGACATAAAATATTGCAACAACCACCATTTAGTCGCTACTAAAAATATATATATATATATATACAATGTCTGGGGGTTCTAAGTCATTTTCTAGCAAAAAAAAAGATTTTAACTTGAAACCAACAAATGTCAGAAAAAGGTTTAGTGTTTAAGTGGTTAAACTTCCCTCATTTACACACCAAAGTGTATTCCTTTGATATAAAGGACAAATTGTTACAATGTTTAAACTTAACCACTTCCAGACCACCGCACGCAGATATAAGAGCCCTTTCACAGTGGGGCGGTTTGCAGGCGCTATTGCGCTAATAATAGCGCTTGCAAACCGTCCCGGAAGTGCCGCTGCTTTCGCTGGCAGGATGCGATGCGATGCGCTGGCAGGATGGTAAAAATAGTCCTGCCAGCAGCATCTTCGGAGCGGTGAAGGAGCGGAGTGTATACCGCTCCTTCACCGCTCCTGCCCATTGAAATCAATGGGACGGCGCGGCTATACCACCGGCAAAGCGCCTCTGCAGAGGCGCTTTGCGGTGGTATTTAACCCTTTCTCGGCCGCTAGCAGGGGGTAAAACCGCCCCGCTAGTGGCCGCATACCGACGGTAAAACACCGCTAATAATAGCGATGTTTTACCGCCGACGCCGCCCCCCCCGCGCCAGTGTGAAAGGGCTCTAAATCTTAACTTTGAAGAGGAATATCGTTGTTATGGCAGCAGCTAGCTGGTATCCCCTTCTTCAGCAGGCAGTCCGCTACAGGATAAAAGTGGTCTCTGCGGCGAATTTGCCGCAAGATCACTTTTATGGGCGGCGGCCCCCCCTCCCGCCACGCTCCGGTGCCCTCCGCCCCTTACCGGAGACGTCGGCAGCGGCGGAGGTGATCGGATCCTCTTCCTTGCTGGGTATGGAGACGAGTGAGGGGAAGATGGCCCCCACCCGTCTCCATACCATTGCAGGGTGGAAGCGACGTCAAAATATCAAAATATCACTTCCGCCCATAGCTCTTAAAGAGCCATTTTTTTATTGCATTTTAGTGTAAATATGAGATCTGAGGTCTTTTTGACCCCGGATCTCATATTTAAGAGGTCCTGTCATGCTTTTTTTCTATTACAAGGGATGTTTACATTCCTTGTAATAGGATTAAAAGTGACACAATTTTTTTTTTAAAAGAACAGTGTAAAAATAAAAGGTTAAAATAAATAAGAAAAAAAAAATTTTAAGCGCGCCCCGTCCCGATGAGCTGGCGTCCAGAAGCGAACGCATACGTGAGTAGCGCCCGCATATGAAAACGGTGTTCAAACCACACATGTGAGGTATCGCCGCTATCGGTAAAGCGAGAGCAATAATTCTAGCCCTAGACCTCCTCTGTAACTCAAAACATGCAACCTGTAGAATTTTTTAAACATTGCCTATGGAGATTTTTAAGAGTGAAAGTTTGTCGCCATTGCACGAGCAGGCGCAATTTTGAAACGTGACATGTTGGGTATCAATTTACTCGGCATAACATTATCTTTCACAATATTAAAAAAAATGGGCTAATGCCGGCCATACACGGTTCGAATTTCGTAAGAATTTTCTTTTGAAAATTGTATGAAAGAATTTTCCTATGAATTTCGCACCATTAGTGGGCTGCAACAACGGACGATTTTCGTGCGGCAATCAAATTTGAGGAACCGGACATGTTGGAAATTTTTAGAAAAACAAACGATTTTCTAATCAATGATTGGAGAATCGTGCGAGAAATGTAATAAGAAAAGAAAATTTACGGAGAGAAAAGAAGATTCCGGCCAAGAAAATTCTTTTCTGTAGCAACATGCGGTGAAATTGAAGGCTTGGTCGGCCGAATTTCGAAAATCAATGGTGGCATCATCGGATCACAAAAAAAAAAAAGAACATTCTGATTTTGAAAAGAAAATTCGTTTGAAATTCGACCGTGTATGGCCTGCTTAACTTTACTGCTGTCTTATTTTTTTAATTCAAAAAAGTGTATTTTTTCCAAAAAAAGTGCGCTTGTAAGACCGCTGCGCAAATACAGTGTGACAGAAAGTATTGCAACGACCGCCATTTTATTCTCTAGGGTGTTAGAAAAAAATGTATAATGTTTGGGGGTTCGAAGTAATTTTCTAGCAAAAAAAAAACTGTTTTTAACTTGTAAACAATACATCTCAGAAAGAGGCCCCGTCCTTAAGTGGTTAAGTTCCACTGCTAAAGAATCTTGTGATTCCTGGCAGCCTGCCCTTTTTTTTTTTTCTTTTGTTTTGACGGCTGTCGGCTTCAGCAGAGCTGAGAGGATTCTCTGCATAGAAAGAATTGGGAAATACTTTGTCAAGATTGCAACGGGGAAAAAAATTGCGATAACGATTCTTAACGATTAATTGTGCAGCTTTAATATGTATAAAACAGATCAATCAGCGCAAACAAATCCTAACAGCAGCTGAACACTGAGGATCAAATGATCAAATCCCAAAAAGCAGTATAAAATAGAAAAGCAGTGCAGCGCAAAAAAAACACACAATCACATAATAAATGTTAAATGATAAAAGAGTCCATGAAGTTCTCAGTAAAAATGAATAAGAGCAATCAAACGCCACCAAGTGTCCAAATACGTGCTTCTATAGATGCAATACAGGGTGATCATGTGCCAACCTCCACCAACGACACTCCTAGCAGGTCACCTCAAAGAATGGACCCCTGAGTAAATCAGATGGGTCAAACGGGCAGTTCCCTTACAAGGGAGAGACAGCTGGGTCACTGCAGGATCCCCTGTACTCTGACCATAGGCTCCGGTTTGTACATGTAATATAAGTAACACAATATAGTGCTCTCCAAGTCTCCATATGATAAAAAGAGATTTATTTTAACCACTTAAGGACCGAGCCTCTTTCTGAGATTTGTTGTTTGCTAGAAAATTACATAGAACCCCCAAACATTAAACATCCTTTTTTTCTAACACCCTAGAGAATAAAATGGCGGTCGTTGCAATACTTTCTGTCACACCGCATTTGCGCAGCGGTCTTACAAGTCCACTTTTTTGGGAAAAAATACACTTTTTGGAATAATAAGACAATAGTAAAGTTAGTCCAATTTTTTTTTTTTTTTATATTGTGAAAAATAATGTTACACCAAGTAAATTGATACCCAACATGTCACGCTTCAAAATTGCGCCCGCTCGTGGAATTGCGACAAACTTTTTCCCTTAAAAATCTCCATAGGCGACGTTGAAAAAATTCTACAGGTTGCATTTTTTGAGTTACAGAGGAGGCCTGAGGCTAGAATTATTGCTCTCGCTCTAACGATCGCGGCAATACCTCACATGTGTGGTTTGAACAATGTTTTCATATGCGGGCGCTACTCACGTATGCGTTCGCTTCTGCACGCGAGCTCGGCGGGACAGGGCGCGTTTAAATTTTTTTTTTTGTCTTGTTTATTTTACTTTTATTTTTTATTTTTACACTGTTCTTAAAAAATGGTGTCATTTTTATTCCTATTACAAGGAATGTAAACATCCCTTGTAATAGGAAAAAAAGCATGACAGGACCAATTAAATATGAGATCTGGGGTCAAAAAAGACTTCAGATCTCATATTTACACTAAAATGTAATAAAAAAAAAATTAAAAAAAATTGTCATTTAAAAAAAAAAAGGCCCTTTAAGAGCTATGGGCGGAAGTGACGTTTTGACGTTGCTTCCGCCCTGTAATAATATGGAGATGGGTGGGAGCCATCTTCCCCTCACTCGTCTCCATGTCACGCAAGGGACAACATCCCTCTGCCACTTACCGGAGTCGTCGGCAGCGGCGGAGGGCACCGGAGTGCAGTGGGGGGGGCCCTCTCCTGCCGCTGATAAAAGTGATCTTGCGGCGAATCAGAGACCACTTTTATCTTGAAGTGGACAGCCCGCTGAAGAAGAGGATACCGGGGTTATGGCAGCTGCCATAACAACGATACTCCTCTTCAAAGTACCGACGTATAACGGCGGTGGGCAGTCCGGAAGTGGTTAAAAGTGAAGATCGCACTTACAAATAAAGCACTGTACCTCAGTGCACGGTAAAAAGGCAAACAGTAAAACGAATCCTTGAGGATCAACAATATGACGAGGGTGACGTCACGCTAGTTACGTGGTTCCGTATGCGTTACGTCCCAGGGGGGCAGGACTTCATCAGTGGTGACGGAATGACGTGAGACACCGCTTTAAATATCATGAGCCAACACTTGAGGCCGCTTAGAGTATTGCACGTGATATATTACCATGGCAACACTAACAACTCCCAGAATGAAACAAGAAGTGACCTAGCACTCAGATTTACATAAACAATAAAAATGCTCGTGGCTGACACCTAAGGACATGCTTGTGGCTGACACCTGATGGATTAACCTAGTAGCCCTTCTGCCTCACTGGTAAACCAGGAAGTGATCCAACACTTAATGGGGCGTACACACGGTCGGACTTTTCGTCTACAAAAGTCCGACAGCCTGTCCGACAGACTTTCGGCGGACTTGCAGCAGACTTTCTAACGAATGGACTTGCCTACACACGACCACACAAAAGTCCGACGGATTCGTACGTGATGACGTACACCGGACTAAAATAAGGAAGTTCATAGCCAGTAGCCAATAGCTGCCCTAGTGTGGGTTTTTGTCCATCGGACTAGCACACAGACGAGCGGATTTCGGGGTCCGTCGTAGTTACGACGTAAAGATTTGAAGCATGTTTCAAATCTAAAGTCCGTCGGATTTGAGGCTGAAAAAGTCTGCTGAAAGTCCGGAGAAGCCCACACACGATCGGATTACCAGCCAGCTTTAGTCCGTCGGCGTCCGTTGGACTTTTGTAGACGAAAAGTCCGACCGTGTGTACGCCCCATAAGAGTCCAATGCCAACAAAAACATCCGTGGCCAGATAAATCAAAGTGCATTCATGTGCATCACTAAGTGCATCAGGACGAATAAAGTGCATATTATACCTCTCAAATGGTTATTCAAACCTAAAGAGAGGGCAAAAAAATGCACCATAACTCGCATGCTGATTGGACCAGTAGACACACAATAGTTAATACAATCAAGCAGAAGAGCCACACTGGCTATTGAAACTCATTTTTCTCGGCTGGTCGTACGTGTTGTACGTCACCGCGTTCTTGGCGATCGGAATTTCCAACAACATTTGTGTGACCGTGTGTATGCAAGACAAGTTTGAGCTAACATCTGTCTGAAAAAATTTTGTTGTCAGAATGTCCGATCGTCTGTACGTGGCATAAGTCCCTAGTTGACCTGAGATTTGGTGGTTCCTGAGAAGGAAAGGTAAATGCTGCTGACCAGGTTTTCCCATCCTTTTTTGGAAGGTTACTACCCCCATGTCATTTCACATAAATAGGAGCTCATTTGTGTCCTGGAGAGGCTGGTTAGGGGAAAGTCTGCCAAAATGTAGCCAATACTCTGCTAGATTAGACCACCCCTTGGAGGGAGACCAGTCAGAGTTCCCGGTGGGGTAGGAAGCCTATAGACTTATTTGGACCTGTGCTACCTGTTGCTTATGGATTACTGTTACCTCATATGGATTACTGCCAGTTATGGACTCTTGCATTAGAAAGGACTTGCAACCCAAAGAAGGTATGACTTCCTCATGGGGCACTATTTAAGGGCACTTAGAGAACTGTGTTAGGAATATGTTGAAGATGTTACCAAGTACTGTTCAAATGTCTCATTCTACTACCTCAGTTTAGCATTACCCTCTTAGGAGCCACTGGGTTTTGGGTCCCTCTTTACGCAAATATGCGGCCTCGGCTTGAAGGGGTTGTACCGGGGTGATGTCTGCAGCTGCACGCATCACCCACATACTGTTTTTTAGAGCAAACGGTCGGCTTTCTAAAAACTGATGTGGCTAAAGGCCGCTCGGCTGTTATCCCAAGAAGCGGGAGGGGACCCCCCCCCCGTCCCACTGGGAGGCTCGAGCGACCAGCCGGCCGGAGACCTGAACAAAGACGGAATCGGCTTTGATCGGGTCCCGGATCTAGTAACCTGGAATCGATGTCATGACATCACTTCTGGATTACTGAAGACTGAATGACAGCATTCAAAACGGACAAACTTGACGTTTTGAATACTTTTAAGCGCAAAGGAGGGTTTTGGGGGTCTTATGCCGCGTACACACGGTCGGACTTTCCGACAACAAGCTCACATCGAACATTTCCCGTTGGAAAGACTGACCGGGTGTATGTGGCATTATAGATCCCAGATCCCTCCATAAAGAGTACCTGTCACTGCCTATTACTTTCACAAGGGATGTTTACATTCCTCGTGACAGCAATAAAAATTAGACATGTGCAATTTGTTTCATAGCAAATAGAAATTCGGCCGAATTTTGCATCTTTCAGGCATGCGGATGCATCCGAATGTCCGAATAAAAAAATAATGAATTTCAACTAATACGAAAGAAATTATAGCGCATATAACAAATTAATTTGACATGATTCGGTTATCCGTTAAAGATCTAATGAAACAAAAGGTCAACTCAAAGTAAATCTTACAGTCCAATCAGCTGATTGTGCTGGAGGTTGGATTACTGGCAAAGTGCATTCCTGAGAACTGAGTGAGAAGGGTTTTGTATTGTATTTGAGCAGAGGAGAAGAGATATTGTCATTGTGTGTGTTAAAAGATTCAATAAACAAACGACTTTCCAAACTATGAATCATTATCACGAATATATATAAATACATAAATATCGAATTTCAACTAATATGAAAGAAATTATAGCGGATATAACGAATGAATTCAACATGATTCGGTAGTTCGTTAAAGATCTAATGAAACGAAAGCTCAACTCAAAGTAAATCTTACAGTCCAATCAGCTGATTCATTTTGTGCTGGAGGTTGGATTACTGGCAAAGTGCATTCCTGAGAACTGAGTGAGAAGGGTGTTGTATTGTATTTGAGCAGAGGAGAAGAGATATTGTCATTGTGTGTGTTAATAGATTCAATAAACAAACGTCTTTCCAAACTACGAATCGTTATCACGAATATATATATACATACGTAAATATCGAATCTCAACTAATGCGAAAGAAATTATAGCAGATATAACGAAGGAATTCGTCATGATTCGAGATTCAGTATAACGAATATCGATACTACCAATAATAACGAATTATCCAAAAATGAATTAACGTAACATAATGAATATAGCAGAACGAAATGATGTATTTTACGAATGACAACGAACCGAAACTAAGCAAAATTTCTCGTTGTGCACGGGTCTAATAAAAATGATCAGTTTTTTTTAAAGAGACAGTGTAAAAAATAAATAAATAAATAAATAAAATAAATAAGGAACATTTTTTAAAGCATCCCGTCCTTCCGAGCTAACACGCAGAAGCAAACGCATACATAAGTTGCGTTCGCAAATGTAAACGGTGTTCAAACCACACATGTGAGGTATCGCCATGATCATTAGAGCGAGAGCAATAATTCTAGCACAAGACCTCCTCTTTAACTCTAAACAGGTATCCTGTAGAACATTTTAAATCTTCACCTATGGAGATTTTTATCTAACGTCGTTTGTCGCAATTCCACGAGTGTGCGCAATTTCAAAGCGTGACATATTTGGTATCTATTTACTCAGAATAACATCATCTTTCATATTATACAAATAAATTGGGCTAACTTTACTTTTTTTTTTTTAATTTATGAAAGTGTCTTTTTTCCCCCAAAAAATGCATTTGAAAGACTGCTGCGCAAATACCGTGTGACTTAAAATATTGCAACAATCGCCATTTTATTCTCTAGGGCCTCTGCTAAAAAATATATATAATGTTTGGGGGTTCTAAGTAATTTTCTAGCAAAAAATACTGATTTTAACTTGTAAGCAACAAATGTCAGAAAAAAAGGCTAATGCCGCGTACACGCGGTCGGACTTTGTTGTCGTAAAGTCCGACCACGTATATGCTCCATCGAACATCAGCTGTTGGAATTTCCGCACACAAATGTTTGAGAGCAGGTTCTCAAATTTTTCGCCAACAAAACTTGTTGTCAGAAAGTCTGATCGTGTGTACACAAGTCAGGATGTTTACATTCCTTGTAATAGGAATAAAAGTGGCCCAATTTTTTTTTTTTTTTTAACAGTGTAACAGGACAGTGTAAAAAAAAAAAAAAAAAAGTAAAATAAATAAGAAAAATAAAATAAAAATTAAAGCGCCCCGTTGCGCCGAGCTAGCGTGCAGAAGTGACCTCATATGTAAGTCGCTCCCGCATATGAGAACGATGTTCAAACTACTCATGTGATCGTTAGAGCGAGAGCAATAATTCTAGCACTATACCTCCTCTGTAACTCTAAACATGTAACTTGTAAAAAATGTAAAATGTCGCCTATGGAGATTTTTAAGGGTACGCAATTTTGAAGCATGACATGTTGGGTATCAATTTACTCTGCATAACATTATCTTTCACACTATGAAAAAAAAAAAATGGGCTAACTTTACCGTTGTCTTTTTTTTTTAAGTAAAAAAGTGTATTTTTTCCCCAAAAATTGCGCTTGTAAGACCGCTGCGCAAATACGGTGTGACATAAAATATTGTAAAGACTGCCATTTTATTCTCTAGGGTGTCTGAAAAAATATATAATGTTTGGGGGTTCTAAGTAATTTTCTAGCAAAAAAAAATGATTTTAACTTGTAAACAACAAGTGTCAAAAAGAGGCTCTGTCCTTAAGTGGTTAAGTTAGGGGGCACTCTGATAGGCACAACAAAATGTGCCCATCAAAATATGCCCATCAGCTTGCCCCTTAATGCTGATGGGCACATTTTATGTTAAGGGGCATTCTGATGGGCACATTTTATGTTAAGGGGCATTCTGATGGGCACATTTTGATGTGCCCATCAGAGTGAACCTTAACATAAAATGTGCCCATCAACATGACCCTTAACAGAAAGTGTGCCCCACATACCTTGAGGGCAGAAGCTGGCAGAGGTGGCAATCTGCAGGGGGCAGGAGCTGCGAGATATCATACCTTTTGGCCAGCAAGGAGTGAGAGTCGGGAGCCATGAGGACGTTCACGTCTTAACTCGTGGCCGGGAGCTGTGAGGAGCAGGGGTCAGGGCGCGCACATGACATCACACCTTAACTCGCAGGCTGGCAGGGAGTAAGAGCCATGAGCCACGGTCAGCAGCAGGGGGCAGGGTGCACACGAGACGTCACTGGTTGCTGGGATGCCCGTGGTCCCAGCAACCAATGACTGCAGACATGTGGCACTACACTGGCGGCCTGTCGATCCGGACAGGAGCATTGCTCAGTCTGTGTGTCGGACCACGGACCACCATTTAATGATGGCTGGTGTAGAATAAAGTTCACAGGGTCAGCAGAGTCTCAGCAGACTAATGAGCTCACAGCTCCCTCTCAGATGTGTCCTGTTCCATCCTGCCCTTTTCAGGCTTCTCTTGCAGGTGAGTTAATCCAGAGTACTCCAGAACTGCTTTTTGTCATCCCCTTTAAAGACACCATAACCCAAACAATGGTGACACGTATCGACCATCCAGGAACTATTCCTCATTTCCTGTACAATATATATACAGTACACCCCTCACATTTTTGTAAATATTTTATTCTATCTTTTCATGTGACAACACCGAAGAAATGACACTTTGCTACAATGTAAAGTAGTGAGTGTACAGCTTGTATAACAGTGTAAATTTGCTGTCCCCTCAAAATAACTCAACACACAGCCATTAACATCTAAACCACTGGCAACAAAAGTGAGTACACCCCTAAGTGAAAATGTCCAAATTGAGCCCAAAGCGTCTATATTTTGTGTGACCACCATTATTTTCCAGCACTGCCTTAACCCTCTTGGGCATGGAGTTCCCCAAAGCTTCACAGGTTGTCACTGGAGTCCTCTTCCACTCCTCCATGATGACATCACAGAGCTGGTGGATGTTAGAGACCTTGCGCTCCTCCACCTTCTGTTTGAGGATGCCCCACAGATGGTCAATAGGGTTTAGGTCTGAAGACATGCTTGGCCAGTCCATCACCTTTACCCTCAGCTTCTTTAGCAAGGCAGTGGTCATCTAGGAGGTGTGTTTGGGGTCGTTATCATTTTGGAATACTACCCTGTGGCCCAGTCTCTGAAGGGAGGGGATCATGCTCTGCTTCAGTATGTCACAGTACATGTTGACATTCATGGTTCCCTCATTGAACTGTAGCTCCCCAGTGCCAGCAGCACTCATGCAGCCCCAGACCATGACACTCCCACCACCATGCTTGACTGTAGGCAAGACACACTTGTCTTTGTACTCCTCATCTGGTTACAGCCACACACGTTTGACACCATCTGAACCAAATAAGTATATGTTGGTCTCATCAGGCCACAGGACATGGTTCCAGTAATCCATGTCCTTAGTCTGCTTGTCTTCAGCAAACTGTTTGCGGGCTTTCTTGTGCATCATCTTTAGAAGAGGCTTCCTTCTGGGACAACAACCATGCAGACCAATTTGATGCAGTGTGCAGCGTATGGTCTGAGCACTGACAGGCTGACCCCCCACCCCTTCAACCTCTGCAGCAATGCTGGCAGCACTCATACGTCTGTTTCCCAAAGACAACCTCTGGATGTGACACTGAGAACATGCACTCACCTTCCTTGGTGGACCATGGCAAGGCCTGTTCTGAGTGGAACCTGTCCTGTTAAACTGCTGTATCGTCTTTGCCACCCTGCTGCAGCTCAGTTTCAGGGTCTTGGCAATCTTCTTATAGCACAGCCCATCTTTATGTAGAGCAACAATTCTTTTTTTCAGATCCTCAGAGAGTTCTTTGCCATGAGGTGCCATGTTGAACTTCCAGTGACCAGTATGAGAGAGTGAGAGCGATAACACCAAATTTAACACACCTGCTCCCCATTCACACGCAAGACCGTGTAACACTAACGAGTCACATGACACCTGGGAGGGAAAATATCTAATTGGGCCCAATTTGAACATTTTCACTTAGGGGTGTACTCACTTTTGTTGCCAGCGGTTTAGACATTAATGGCTGTGTGTTGAGTTATTTTGAGGGGACAGCAAATTTACACTGTTATACAAGCTGTACACTCACTACTTTACATTGTAACAAAGTGTCATTTCTTCAGTGTTGTCACATGAAAAGATATAATAAAATATTTACTAAAATGTGAGAGGTGTACTCACATTTGTGAGATAGTGTATATATACTGTATATTTCCCTGAATTGCACTGAATTGTCAGCTCTTCCTAACAGTTCCAACTGATAGACAGAGTTATCCATTCCTTTAAAGAGGAATTCTAGGCTCCTTCAGAAAAAAATTAAATCAGCAGCAACCCTGAAAAGTTTTCGGCCAACATAAACCTCAACCCTACTTGTGAAATGGGTCACATAAGCAGAAAGAGTAGATCATTGCCAAAGTGTATTTTAATCATTTGCCCAGATCCTCCCTATAGAAACAACATGAATATAAAAGTGTAGTCTTATTTTTTCAGGCTCCTGTATCTAAACGTGTCACATGGCAGATTCACTTTATTGTATGCAAGGAAATAATGTCTTGTTATCCAGGCTTCCTGGAAGACCAGCCAGATGTCCTTCAGAATACAGTGAAATGTCAGCAAGTTAATCTGTGATAATTAGCAGAGTTTTTTTGTCCAGTATGTACACTGTCCCCGGCTGTCTTATTTCTCTTCCCTCTGTCCATCTGTGATATCTCCACTGGACATCGGCACTTGCTTGGGAGAGAAGTCAGAACTTGCTACTGCTACTCCAGAGCCATGTGTCAGGGGACTGTCTCTAGACGCCGAAAGGAAACCTAATGCTCAAAGACAGATAATATTCTTTGCAAATTGCAGTCAGTGGATTTATCAATACTTTTCCTAAAATAAATGGTCATTAAAGGTCTGAAGTTAATGTCAGATGTCACTGTCAACTGCAAACTAATTTTACATTTTCCAGGTGTTAATTTCATTGTATTCCCCTAAGATCGAAAATAATGTCAAGATGTAGAGAGCATCTCAATAAAGGAAAATCATTCATTGCAAACTGCATCAGAAACTGTTGTACGCACCTTGCTCTCTCCTTCTCTCTCCATATATATATATATATATATATATAGACCCCCTTAAATTTTTCACTATTTGTTATATTGCAGCCATTTGCTAAAATCATTTAGGTTCATTTTTTTCCTCATTAACCATCTCAATACAGTGCATTTTCACCCCCTTCCTGCCCAGGCCATTTTTCAGCTTTCAGCGCTGTCACACTTTGAATGACAATTGCGCGCTCATACAACACTGTACCCAAATGAAATTTTTATTATTTTTCACCCACAGATAGAGCTTTCTTTTGGTGGTATTTGATCATATCTGCGGTTTTTATTTTTTGCGCTATAAACAAAAGAAGAGGGACAAGTTTGAAAAAAACACAATATTTTTTACTTTTTGCTATAATAAATATCCATTTTTTTTTTAACAAATTTTTTCCTCAGTTTAGGCCTATCTTATGCATATTTTTGGTAAAAAAAATTGCAATAAGCGTATATTGATTGGTTTGCCCAAAAGTTATAGCGTCTACAAAATAGGGAATAGATTTATAGCATTTTTATTAGTTAGTATTTTTATAGTGACTGCGACATTATGGCGGACAGATCAGACACTTTGACACATTTTTGGGACCATTGGCATTTATACAGCGATCAGTGCTATAAAAATGCACCGATTACTTTATAAATGTCACTGGCAGGGAAGGGGTTAACACTGTTCCCTGACTGCGTGTTCTAACTGTAGGGGGAGGGGACTGACTAGAGGAGATGACAGATCGTGGTTTCTAGCTATTAGGAACTCACAATCTGTCTCTCCTCACAGAACAGAACAGGGATTTGTTTGTTTACACACACACGTCACTGTTCTGCCTCTTGTGCCCACTAGTAATGGTGGCGATCTGCGATTTTTATTGTGACTGCAATATTGTGGCGGACACATCGGACACTTTTGACAAATTTTTGGGACCATTCACATTTATACAGTGATCCATGCTATAAAAATGCACTGATTACTGTGTAAATGTGACTGGCAGGGAAGGGGTTAACACTAGGGGTTGATCGAAGGGTTAACTGTGTTCCTAGGGAATGTTTCTAACTGAAGGGGGAGGGGACTCACAAGGGGAGGAGACCGATCGGTGTTGCTCTATAGTGAGAACACACATCGGTCTCCTCTCCTCTCTGACAGGACGTGGATCTGTGTGTTTACACACACAGATCCACGTCCTGCTGTGTTACCAGGCAATCGCGGGTGCCCAGTGGACATCATGGCCGCGGGGCACGAGCATTGAATGCCGCCGCCGGCGCGCGTGCCCCCTGGTGGGTAGGGAAGGCGAGGGCGTGATTTGACGCTCTCCCAGAACAAGAGCTGCGCCGCCTGGCTGTCATATGACAGCCGGCGGGCGGCAAGCGGTTAATGTACACACAGCACCCCATATTGACAGAAAAACACAGAATTGTTGACATTTTTGCAGATTTATTAAAAAAGAAAAACTGAAATATCACATGGTCCTAAGTATTCAGACCCTTTGCTCAGTATTTAGTAGAAGCCCCTTTTGATCTAATACAGCCATGAGTCTTTTTGGGAAAGATGCAACAAGTTTTTCACACCTGGATTTGGGGATCCTCTGCCATTTCTCCTTGCAGATCCTCTCCAGGTCTGTCAGGTTGAATGGTAAACGTTGGTGGACGGCCATTTTTAGGTCTCTCCAGAGATGCTCAATTGAGTTTAAGTCAGGGCTCTGGCTGGGCCATTCAAGAACAGTCACGGAGTTGTTGTGAAGCCACTTCTTCGTTATTTTAGCTGTGTGCTTAGGGTCATTGTCTTGTTGGAAGGTAAACCTTCGGCCCAGTCTAAGGTCCTGAGCACTCTAGAGAAGGTTTTCGTCCAGGATATCCCTGTACTTGGCCCCATTCATCTTTCCCTCGATTGCAACCAGTCTTCCTGTCCCTGCAGCTGAAAAACACCCCCACAGCATGATGCTGCCACCACCATGCTTCACTGTTGGGACTGTATTGGACGGGTAATGAGCAGTACCTGGTTTTCTCCACACATACCGCTTAGAATTAAGGCCAAAAAGTTCTGTCTTGGTCTCATCAGACCAGATAATCTTATTTCTCACCATCTTGTAGTCCTTCAGGTGTTTTTTAGCAAACTCCATGTGGGTTTTCATGTGTCTTGCACTGAGGAGAGGCTTCCGTCGGGCCACTCTGCCATAAAGCCCCGACTGGTGGAGGGCTGCAGTGATGGTTGACTTTCTACAACTTTCTCCCATCTCCCAACTGCATCTCTGGAGCTCAGCCACAGTGATCTTTGGGTTCTTCTTTACCTCTCTCACCAAGGCTCCTCTCCCCCGATAGCTCAGTTTGGTCGGACAGCCAGCTCTAGGAAGGGTTCTGGTCGTCCCAAACGTCTTCCATTTAAGGATTATGGAGGCCACTGTGCTCTTAGGAACCTTAAGTGCAGCAGACATTTTTTTTTGCAACCTTGGCCAGATCTGTGCCTTGCCACATTTCTGTCTCTGAGCTCTTCAGGAAGTTCCTTTGACCTCATGATTCTCATTTGCTCTGACATGCACTGTGAGCTGTAAGGTCTTATATAGACAGGTGTGTGGCTTTTCTAATCAAGTCAAATCAGTATAATCAAACACAGCTGGACTCAAATGAAGGTGTAGAATCATCTCAAGGATGATCAGAAGAAATGGACAGCACCTGAGTTAAATATATGAGTGTCACAGCAAAGGGTCTGAATACTTAGGACCATGTGATACTTCAGTTTTTCTTTTTTAATAAATCTGCAAAAATGTCAACAATTCTGTGTTTTTCTGTCAATATGGGGTGCTGTGTGTATATTAATGGGGAAAAGATGAACTTAAATGATTTTAGCAAATGGCTGCAATATAACAAAGAGTGAAAAATGTAAGGGGGTCTGAATACTTTCCATCCCCACTGTATATATATATATATATATATATATATATATATATATATATATATATATATATATATATATATATATATAAAACAACCCATGCAATCCATACACATAAAGACACCAAAACAAATAAGTTCAGAAATTAAATTATGTGTAATAAAATGGAATGACACTGGGAAAAAGTATTGAACACATGAAGGAAAGGAGGTGCAAAAAGGCATAGAAAGCCACTAGACACTAGCTGAAATCTATTAGTAATTAGAAAGCAATCCTGCCCCTTGTCAGTGCAAATTAATATCAGCTGGTTCAGTCTCAACTGATGGCCTATAAAAAGGTGTCTCATTACCAAGGTGTCACGAAAGAAACATCTCATGATGGTTAAAAGTGAATAACTTTCAAGACCTTTGCAACCTTATTGTTGCGAAATATACTGATGGCATTGGTTACAGAAGGATTTCTAAACTTCTGAATGTTCTAGTGAGCACTGTTGGGGCCATAATCCAGAAGTGGAAAGAACATAATTTCACTATAAATCAGCCACAACCAGGTGCTCCTCACAATATTTCTGACAGATGAATAAAAAAATTATCAGAAGAGTTGTCCAAGAACCAAGGACCACTTGGGGAAAGCTTCAGAAAGACCTGGAATTAGCAGGTACAATTGTTTCAAAGAAAATAATAAGTAATGCACTCAACTGCCTTGGCCTGTATGCACACTCACCATAAAAGACTCTATTGCTGAAGAAAAAACACGTTGAAGCTCGTTTAAAGTTTGCTGCACAACATTTAGACAAGCCTGTGAAATATTGGGAGAATTTAGTCTTTACAGATGAGACCAAAATTGACCTCTTTGGATGCCTTAATACACACCATGTTTGGAGGTCAAATGGCACATCACCCCAAAAACAGCCTCATACCATCAGTGAAGTTTGGAGGTGGGAACATCATGGTGTGGGGCTGTTTTTCAGCATACGGTACTTGCAAACTTCATGTCATTGAAGGAAGGATGAATGGAAACATGTACAAAGACATTCTTGATAAAAATCTGCTGCCATCTACCAGGATGATGAAGATGAAACAAGGGTGGACATTTTAGTAAGATAATGATCCTAAACACAAAGCCAAGGAAACTCTCAATTGGTTTTAAAGAAAGAAAATAAAGCTGCTAGAATGGCCCAGCCAATCACATGACTTGAATCCAATAGAAAATCTATGGAAAGAACTAAAAGTTAAGAGCTTATAGAAGAGGCCCACGAAACCTTCAAGGTTTGTGAGGTAGAATGGGCCAAAATCACACCTGAACAATGCATGCGACTAGTTTCTCCATACAGGAGCCTGCGTCTTGAAGGGGTCATTACCAACAAAGGATTTTGTACCAAGTATTAAACTAATTTCAGTTAGTGTGTTCAATACTTTTTCCCCGTGTCATTCCATTTTATTACACATACTGTAACTTAATTTCTGAACGTATTTGTTTTGGTGTCTTTGTATGTATGGATTGCATGGGTTGTTACCGACATGTGGTGAAAATGTCATGTCAATAGCACCTTTAGAAATATATTTACCTAGAAAAATGGTGACGTATTCAATATTATTATTATACAAGATTTATATAGCACCAACAGTTTACGCAGCGCTTTACAATGTAGAGGGGGGGGGGGGGGGGTGGGAACAGCACAATTACAGTACAGTTCAATAGAGAAGGGACAGAAGTGCCCTGCTCGTAGAGCTTACATTCTGAAGGGAGGGGGTGGTGGTACAAAAGGTAATCCAAAAAAGGATTTGTCAACTGAATCAGGTGTAGTCAATAGCACACAAAGCTGTTTGACTTTTGACTGTGATCAGCTGTGGTCATTTTGATTAGCTCAGCATGAAAAGAGCTGTCCTGGAGCATGTCCGTCCCTGGTAGTGCAACTGAAACAAACAATAACTATGGGTGGGAAGGCACTGTCATTGGGATCTCCATAATAAAGTTATGGACAGGCACAAGTCAGGATATGGATACAAAAACATTTCAAAAGCTTTATCAATGCCTAGAAGCACAGTCAAGTCTATTATTTAAGAAGTGGAAGGTGTTTGGTACAACACAGACCCTTCCTGGATCAGGACGTCGCTCCAAACTGGATGGAAGAGCCAGGAGGAAACTGGTCAGAGAGGCTACCAAGAGGCCTACAGCAACTCTGAAGCAGTTGCAGGAATTTATGACAATTTAGGAGGGGGGTGATCCTTTTTCCAACTCAGTGATTCTGTTTTTTATTTTTATTTGTATTTTGTTCTAACATGTTGGTGTTATATCTTTCACTTGGATGTTATAAGTTGCACTGAGTAAATACAGCTGCTTTCCTCCATATTTGCTTCCTGATCTTAGATGTCTGCAATAATATTACACTTCAGTGATGCCACATATGCAATAGACTTATTCTCTTTTATCAATACTTGCTCTATCTTATCAATATGAATGATGTGTCTTTTCTACTGAATCAATGGTGGAGTGGATTTTCCATTATTGATTCATCTCTGTAACTACATAAAAAGTTTAATTCAATGCTAAGAAATTCAGCACTGAAAATTTGAAATGGTCGTCTGTGGATACAGAGGCTCCTGTTGCAGGAGAAGGTTAGTAGGCAATTGAGATTTGATCTGTAGAGAAAAGTCAAAATGTCCTGTGTGCCTGGTTTAATGGGTGTACCCTGTATATATATATATATATATATATATATATATATATATATATATATATATATTTTTTTTTTTTTTCGTTTGTAAAATAATTATTTTATTTAAATAGTAAAAATCTCTTGGAGCTCCCACGCCACACACTCTCCACACTGTATAAACTTTTGCAGGTCAAAACATACGGGACTTTGCTGTTTTAACCAGACTGTGGTCCAGAGACTTGGGATGCAAGATTTCATCCAAAGAATAGCAAAAGGCTTTCCACTATACCCACAAATCAACAGTCCCTGCTATACGTAGGAAACAAATGATAAATTAATTTGTAGGTGGTACAGGGACCCGGCCTCAGTTCATCGGATGTTCCCATTGACAGTGGACACCTTTTGGAGGCACAATGTGGCTAGAGGTATGTACCTGCACATTTGGTGGGAATGAGATACAGTAGAGTAACCCATTTTCAGGGATCGAATTTCTCCATCCACGATGGGATTTATGGTGAGTCTCGTACTCCATTGCTGCATACAGCCATACTATCTATTTTACAGGGTTCATATAAATCCCAGTACGCTAGTCTATTATGTTATTTCTTATCCCTGGCCTGCCAATTAATCGCCTCCCTTTGGAAAACTTCTATATCTCCTTCCGTTATTCACTGGGTTCACATAGTCAATGAAGTCATGCACATGGAAGAGTCGGTTGCGCAAGAAAACGATACATGAGATAAACACAAGGTTCTCTCGTTGATATGGGCACATTACTCTTCCTCAGACACCCTGAAAGCCCTTGTATCTGCAGAAGTCTCCCCACCAGGGTCCTCTCTAGCCTAGACCACAGAGTCCTTAATCGGGGTTGCAGGAGGTCTTATTTCAGGGTGCGAATGACCCCCTTACTCTGTTAGCCCCTTTTTCTGGGGTCAGGTTGGAGACCAGAAGCTATAGCAATAGAGAAGACCACCTGGATAAGTACACAAGTAGGTCACCCTGGTGAATGACACAGGCTCACCCAAAGTGTAGGGTCTAAGCACTACCCAGTAATCACCAGAACTCCTGATGGCGGAGATGAGTTTTGCTGCGTGTTAGTACCAGATCGCAGTTCTCTGGATTGCCCCACCAGCAGGTGAGCAAGCTGGGATCCAGTAGTAGATATACAGTATCTCACAAAAGTGAGTACACCCCTCACATTTTTGTAAACATTTTATTCTATCTTTTCATGTGACAACACCGAAGAAATGACACTTTGCTACAATATAAAGTAGTGAGTGTCCAGCTTGTATAACAGTGTAAATTTGCTGTCCCCTCAAAGTAACTCAACACGCAGCCATTAATGTCTAAACCGCTGGCAACAAAAGTGAGTACACCCCTAAGTGAAAATGTCCAAATTGGGCCCAAAGTGTTAATATTTTGTGTGGCTACCATTATTTTCCAGCACTGCCTTAACCCTCTTGGACATGGAGTTCACCAGAGCTTCACAGGTTGCCACTGGAGTCCTCTTCCACTCCTCCATGATGACATCACAGAGCTGGTGGATGTTAGAGACCTTGTGCTGCTCCGCCTTCCATTGGAGGATGTCCCACAGACGCTCAATAGGGTTTAGGTCTGGAGACATGCTTGGCCAGTCCATCACCTTTACCCTCAGCTTCTTTAGCAAGAGGGTAAGTAGCTGTACGCTCACTACTTTACATTGTAGCAAAGTGTCATTTCTTCAGTGTTGTCACATGAAAAGATAGAATAAAATATTCACAAAAATGTGAGGGGTGTACTCACTTTTTTGAGATACTGTAGTAGATATAGGTTCAAGCAGGAGTGTGGTCAGTAACCAAGTCAAAGGTCAGTAACAAGTGGTTGCAGGTTGGGATCGAGCAGAAGCTCAGTTGAGAAACAAGCCAAGGTCAGTGGAGAGTAGTTGTGAAGATACGGACGGCAGCAAGAGAGACAAGAGCGAGCTTTTGGCTGGAGAAGCTCACACTAATCTGGCCAAAAGGAAGTGAAAAGGCATGGCTTAAATAGGAAGTTCATAGGAGGAGCAGTTCAAAGGTTCACCAGAAACAAGGCACAAGGCAGGATTATCCAAAGGATCAGACAGGGTGCTGTCCATCAAGCTTCTTTTCTTCAGTAAATAACTTTTTTAGCTGCCTTGAAGGGTTTTCTGCTGCCGCCATAGTGCCCTCCAGACACATTTTTATCAGTTGACCTTTACTTTAAGTGAAATGAATTTTCCTTCATGCTCCGATGTCTGTAACCACGAAAGTGTCTTCTTTCAATGACAAGAGGTTGGTGCTGTGAGAATTCTGTATGACCACCCTGTGGATTTAGAGATGTCTCTAAATAAAGAATGAGGTGACTATACAGAAGTATGGGTTACCACATATACTTTGCAGCTTATTTAAAGCCTCATTCCGAAAATTAGCCTGCCATGTAACTACATCCCCGCATGTGACAATTTCTACCTACTTTCCTTCTACTACCAATCGGAAGTTATTTTTAGACATCTCCTTACTATGCATTTGTAGAGTCAGTGCTGTCTTTAGGATTTTGCACAGGGTGAACCTCACAAACCAGCCATTAGTCCATGTGAGATTAATCGTTCCAACACCAGCAGGGCAATGGGATTAGGGCTCTTCCCCTTGGCTTTTTCAATTACACATCGTGCTGAGAGGGGCTGATGAAAATCATCCGGCTCACACTGAGCCGAGAATGTTCCTGGACATTTTCTTCCTTTACCATAAGAGTAAATTATTAGGAATTTGAAGATTTACTTTATATATATATACATATATATATATATATATATATATATATATATATATATATATATATATATATATATACATACTCTTAAAATTATATATTTATAAAGACACTCATGTGGAAAAAAAGGGAATTAACATTTTGCAGGTTACCGCTAAAATGTTTATATAAACAATAAACCTTTGCACTGCTACTTCTAGCTTCAATCTATTCGAGTGATAAGCAGCTAACACTTATTAACAACCTCTTAAATTATACTTAATCAAAAAATCAAAATAGCTTAGCGCTATACAACTAATTTTTTGATTTATGTGACTATAAATATACATAAAATATATAGTACACAAAAAAAGTGTCTCAGTCCTCATACCTTTTCCTTTAACCACTTCAGTACCGGACACTCTTACCCCCTTCCTGCCCAGGCCAATTTTCAGCTTTCACCACCGTCACATTTTGAATGAGATTTGCGCGGTCATGCAACACTGTACCCATATGACATTTTTATATTTTTTTTTACATAAATAGAGCTTTCCTTTGGTGGTCACTGGGTTTTGTTTTTTTTTGGGTTTTTTTTTTTTTGCTAAAAAGACTAAAATGGCAAAAAAATTTGAAAAGACTGTGTTTTTCTTTGTTTCTGTTATAAATGTTTAAAAATAAATATTCGTTCTTCATAAATGTAGGCCAACATATATTCTGCTACAATTCTTTGGTGAAAATCACCCAAATCAGTGTATATTTTTTTAAGTCTGTAGGAAAGTTATACAGTCCACAAGCTATGGTATATATCTGAAAATTGATCAATCCTGATTTACTGATGGCCTAATCTCATTTCTTGAGAACAGAAAATGCCAGGACAGTACAAATACCCCCCCAAAATGACCTTTTTGGAAAGTAGATAGTCTGAGGTATTTAGTAAGAGGCAGGGGCGTTGCTAGGTCTACAGAACATCTGGGGCTAGAGCCCATAGCAGCGTAGTAAAGAAAGTCATGCGCTTGGGCGGGCATATACATGTATATACAGTAATATACAGTAATATACGTGTGTGTATATATCCCCAGAGGGCCCACTTACATCAGGGTCCCCAGAGAGCCCCCCAATTACATCAGGGTCCCCAGAGAGCCTCCCCTCCCCTTAGGGACCCCTGCAGAGACTCGGGGCTATGGGCCCCAGATTCAGGGCTTTAGCTCCAAAAGCCATCCCCTAGCGACGCCACTGGTAAGAGGCATGGTGAGTTTTTTTAAATGTAACTTTTTTGGAAAATGAAGACAAAAAAAATATTTTTTTTTACAATTTTCTTTATTAATTTTTACATTCTGTCACCAGTGCAGTACAGTGTCATCATATAATGTAACTGGTGTGGCGGTGACCAGGAACACTGAGTGGGGACAGTATGTAAAAAAATAAATAAATAAATGTATATTTTTTTTTTTACATTTTTTAAAAAATTTTTTCTTTTTTCTTTAAATTTTATTTTATATACTGTGACCAGAGCAATAACAGCATTACTATAGTAACACTGCACCACTCTGGGAAGTTGATCAGGATTTTTTTTTAGTAAGAGGTGTGGTGTGTTTTTTGAAGTTGTACTTTTTTGGAAATTGAAAAAAAAAGTGTTTTTTTTCACAATTTATTTTTTACTTTTTTACATACAGTCACCAGTGCAGTACAGCATCATCATATACTGTAACTGGTGTGGCGGTGACCAGGGACACTGACTGGTTACAGTATGTGGAAAAAAAAAAACATAATTTTTTGTAAATTTTCTAAAATATTTTTTCTTTTTTCTTTACATTTTATTTTACATACTGTGACCAGAGAAATACAGCAATACCATAGTAACACTGTACCACTCTGGGAATTTGATCAGGATTTTTTTTTTAGTAAAAGGCATTTTTTTGGAAATTGAAGAAAAAAAGAATAGTTTTTTTCACAATTTAGTTTTTTTTTTTAACATACTGTCACCAGTGCAGTACAGCATCACCATATACTGTAACTGGTGTGGTGGTGACCAGGGACACTGACTGGTTACAGTATGTAAAAAAAAAAAATCATCATTTTTTTTTACACTTTTAAAAATATTTTTTCTTATTTATTTACATTTAATATTACATATTGTGACCAGAGCAATACAGCAATACCATAGTAACACTGTACCACTCTGGGAAGTTGATTAGGATTTTTTTTTTTTTTTTTTAGTAAGAGGCGTGGTGTGTTTTTTGAAGTTGTACTTTTTTGGAAAATGAAGCAAAAAAATTTGTTTTTTCACAATTTTTTTAACATTTTTTACATAGGGTCACCAGTGCAGTACAGCATCATCATATACTGTAACTGGTGTGGTGGTGACCAGGGACACTGACTGGTGACAGTATGTAAAAAAATAATAATAATTTTTACATTGTTTTTAAATTTATTTTCATTTTTCTTTACATTTTTTTTTTTTTTGCAGACTGACCAGAGCAATACAACATTATTATAGTAACACTGTACCACTCTGGGAAGTTGATCAGGATTTTTTTTAGTAAGAGGCGCGGTGTGTTTTGTATTTTTTACATACTGTCACCAGTGCAGTACAGCGTCATCATGATATATTGACTGGTGACAGTATGTAAAAATAATAATAATAATAATAGTAATTTTTACATTGTTTTTAAATATTTTTTCCAATTTTTTTTTTTTACTTTTTTTTTTACATACTGTGACCAAATGTATTTTCATTTTTCTTTAGATTTTTTTTTTTTTTGCAGACTGTGACCAGAGCAACACAACATTGCTATAGTAACACTGTACCACTCTGGGAAGTTGATCAGGATTTTTAATTTTTTTTTTTACATACTATGATTGCTTATAGCAGTGAATTTCACTTTGACAGTGTGTGGGCACGGTGTATTGTTGTGATTAGCTGTGATTGGCCACAGATAATCACAAGGTACAATAGGGCTGTGATTGGCCCTTTTTCTACCATGTGATCACTGTGACCAATCACAGATAGCAACACAATTGCATATAATGAATGGCATGAAAGGAAGCCATTAATTGTTACAACTGTCATGTGGTCTGCTGTGATTGCATAGCTCCCAACTGTCCCTGATTTTGAGGGACTGTCCCTGATTTGGAGCAATGTCCCTCTGTCCCTCATTCCTCCTCATTTGTCCCTCATTTTGGCCTGATCTATATAGATGTATATAAAATGAACTTTTTATCTATCAAAAAGTGTTTTCCAGCGCTAAACCTTTCATCTGATTTCTAAATTGCTGCATTTGTAAATCCCAAAAGTCAGTATAAAGTAATAGTAGTGGTGAAAAAGCACTTGTGCGTTTAATCAATCTTGTTTTTTTGTACAATTCTCCTTTAAGGGGGCATGACAAGGGGTGTGTCCTACTCCTGCATACTTTTGCTGATAGGTGTCCCTCATTCCCATCTCAAAAAGTTGGGAGGTATGTGATTGGTCGCAGCGATCACATGTTAGCGGAGAGGGGCTGGTACACTGATCAGTCATCCGCTGTCCGGTGGACACAGTAGGTGACAGGTGGTGCCAGAGCGCGGCCCAGAGGGGCGGCACAAGGCGCGTTTCTTGGGAGGATGTCATATGTTGTCCTCCCAGAACAATAGGGTTCCCGCCCATCCCTCCTTTTACAATGACGCGGACGGGAAGCAGTTAAATATACTTTCACAATGTTGTAAATAATGTCCAATTCTCCACTCTTCCACCCCAGTGCAGTCCCAGCACCAGTTGTGCCCTCACCTGGTATATTTGACCCACAAAGAATGTACAGTTCAAAAACAGATTGTCCCCTTTACACGGAATTTCATCTTCCAGGTGGATCACAGCACCTGCACCCTTCATATGAAAACCTGTATATCCAGAGATATATCTTTTGCTCTCCTTTCCTCCACATTGTAGCGCAGAGGAAAAAAAAAACAAACACTACGCAGTGCTTCACCTTTTTTAAGAACCTTTATTCACAGCCCACAATCAGGGCACAGAACAAGGGGTGGGCAGAAGGAGAAGCTGCCCTGGGCACAGCAGAGCAAAGGGAGAGAGAATGGAAGCAGGGCAGAAAACCCATTCTAAGGCATGCATGAACAATGGGGGGGGGGGGGGGGGGTGCGATTACGTATCCTTGCCCTGGGCACTAGACAAACCTGTCCCAGGACTGCCCACAATAACACATAAGAATGCCACTCACACATTCTAGTGCATTGCACACACCCACATGTACGAGCGACAGTACATAACACTCTGCCGCTGTTCAGCCCTGGCTGGCTGTATTAGATACAGCACTTCCTGGTCTGGTAGTGCGCGATTACGTCATCTAATAAGCCCCGCCCTTGCATACAGAATTCCATTTAAAGGGGACTACAGGTGTGATCTAATTTGTGATGTAATATGTAGAGTGATCCAGATTAAGTAACATTTAGCACAGTGTATATAATGCAGTGCAATGTATAAAGTGTAGTGGTCCAGTATATGTAGCAGACAGCACATCATACAGGGTGGAAAGTGCATTGAAAGTATGTGATGTACAGTACTGCATATGTGGTGCAGCCATGCTGAGTGTTTAATATACAGCACAGTATATACAGTAGAATGTAATGCATAGCCCCTCGTGCAGAGTATGTATGTAACACACAGCATGGCTCAATGGGTTCAGCATTCCAGAGTAGTGACATACACAATGGCAGAAAGGTTGCAGCTTTCCAGAGTATGTAACATACAGCATGGTGTATACAGGGCGTACTATTCCAGAGAATGTAACATACAGCATGGTGTATACAGGGCGTACTATTCCAGAGAATGTAACATACAGCATGGTGTATACAGGGCGTACTATTCCAGAGAATGTAACATACAGCATGGTGTATACAGGGCGTACTATTCCAGAGAATGTAACATACAGCATGGTGTATACAGGGCGTACTATTCCAGAGAATGTAACATACAGCATGGCATACAGGGTGCAGCATTTCAGAATGTGTAATGTAAAGCATGCCATGTAAGGTGCTGTTGTCTATATACAGTTTATAGCACAGTGTACAGCACAGTGTACATAATGCATAATATATAACATACAACATGGCATACAGGGTGCAAAATTCCAGAGCAGGTAATGTACAGCATAACATACAGGGCACTGTTGTCTATATACAGTATGTATAGTAGTAGTCCAAACTATGTAATGTACAGTACTGTAATTGTGTTGCAGCCATTCAGAGTGTGTAACATAAGGCACAGAATACAGAGTATGCAATGTATAACACATCACTCAGAGGGCAGCATTCCAGACTATGTAAAACACTAAAAGACATACAGGGTGCAGCATTCCAGAGTATGTAGCATACAACATGACATAAATGGGATTCCAAAGTGTGCAACGTATAGCAAATCGCACAGAAGTCAGCATTCCAGAATATGTAACATACAACACTACATACAGAGTGCAGCATTCCAGAATATGTAACATACTACATGGTATACAGGGTGCAGCATTTCAGAGCATGTAGCATACACCATGGCATAAATGGGATTCCAGAGTGTGCAATGTATAACACATAATGCAGAAGTCAGCATTCCATGCTATGTAACATACAACACTACATACAGGGTGCAGCATTCCAGAGTATGTAGCATGCTGCATGGCATACAGTGTTGTAGCATTTCAGAGTATATAACCTATAACATACAGGGGGCAGCATTCCCAATGATGTAATGTACAGCATGGCATACAGGATACAGCATAGCATTCCAGAGTATGTAACATATAGCATGGTATAAAGAGTGCAGCATTCCAGAATATGTAAGTATGTAACTTATACTTTGGCATACAGGGTGTAGCATTCCAGATTATGTAACGTACACCATGGCATACAGATTGCTGTGATATATATATATATATCTATATATCTATATATATATATATATAGATATATATATATTTATATATATATCTATATATATATATATATAGATATATAGATATATATATATATATCTATATATATATACAAAAGTGAGTACACCCCTCACATTTTTGTAAATATTTTATTATACCTTTTCATGAGACAACACTGAAGAAATGACACTTTGCTACAATGTAAAGTAGTGAGTGTACAGCTTGTATAACAGTGTAAATTTGTTGTCTCCTCAAAATAACTCAACACACAGCCATTAATGTCTGAAATGCTTGCAACAAAAGTGAGTACACCCCTACGTGAAAATGTCCAAATTGGGCTCAAAGTGTCAAAATTTTGTGTGGACACCATTATTTTCAAGCACTGCCTTAACCCTCTTGGGTATGGAGTTCACCAGAGCTTCACAGGTGGCCACTGGAGTCCTCTTCCACTCCTCCATGATGACATCACAGAGCTGGTGAATGTTAGATACCTTGCGCTCCTCCACCTTCCGTTTGAGGATGCCCCACAGATGCTCAATAGGGTTTAGGTCTGGAGACATGCTTGGCCAGTCCATCAACTTTACCCTCAGCTTCTTTAGCAAGGCAGTGATCATCTTGGAGGTGTGTTTGGGGTCGTTATCATGTTGGAATACTGTCCTGTGGCCCAGTCTCTGAAGGGAGGGGATCATGCTCTGCTTCAGTATGTCACAGGACATGTTGGCATTCATGGTTCCCTCAATGAATTGTAGCTCCCCAGTGCTGGCAGCACTCATGCAGCCCCAGACCACGACACTTCCACCACCATGCTTGACTGTAGGCAAGACACACTTGTCTTTGTACTCCTCACCTGGTTGCCGCCACACACGTTTGACACCATCTGAACTAAATAAGTTTATCTTCGTCTCATCAGACCACAGGACATGGTTCCAGTAATCCATGTCCTTAGTCTGCTTGCCTTCAGCAAACTGTTTGCGGGCTTTCTTGTGCATCATCCTTAGAAGAGGCTTCCTTCTGGGATGACAGCTATGTAGACCAATTTGATGCAGTGTGCGGCGTATGGTCTGAGCACTGACAGGCTGACCCCCCACCCCTTCAACCTCTGCAGCAATGCTGGCAGCACTCATATGTCTATTTCCCAAAGACAAGCTCTGGATATGATGCTGAGCACGTGCACTCAACTTCTTTGGTGGACCATGGCGAGGCCTGTTCTGAGTGGAACCTGTCCTGTTAAACCGCTGTATGGTCTTGGCCACCATGCTGCAGCTCAGTTTCAGGGTCTTGGCAATCTTCTTATAGCCTAGGCTATTTTTATGTAGAGCAACAATTCTTTTTTCAGATCCTCAGAGAGTTCTTTGCCATGAGGTGCCATGTTGAGCTTGCGATTTGGCACTGCGTCTCTTTAACTAACAATTGCGCGGTCGTGCGACATTGTACCCAAACAAAACTGATGTAATTTTTTTCTCACAAATAGAGCTTTCTTTTGGTGGTATTTGATCGCATTTGCGGTTTTTATTTTTTGCGCTATAAGCAAAAGAAGAGCGTCAATTTTGAAAAAAAAAACACAATATCTTTTACTTTTTGCTATAATAAATATCCCACATTTTTTATCAAAAAATATTTTTTTCCTCAGTTTAGGTCGATATGTATTCTTCTACATATTTTTAGTAAAAAAAAAAATCGTATATTGATTAGTTTGTGTCTACAAATTAGGGGATAGATTTATGGCATTTTTATTATTATTTTTTTTTTACTAGTAATGGCGGAGATCTGCAACATTATGGTGGACAGATCGGACACTTTTGACACATTTTTTAAACCATTGACAATTACACAGCGATCAGTGCTATAAAAATGCACTGACTACTGTGTAAATGACACTGGCAGGGAAGGGGTTAACACTAGGGGTCGATCAAGGGGTTAACTGTGTTCCCTAGGTGTGTTTCTAACTGTGGGGGATGGGACTGTCTAGGAGGAGAGAGAGATCGCTGTTCATACATAGTATGAACACTATACTATGAATTGTGTGTTCATACTTAGTATGAACACACAATCTGTCTCCTCTCCCCTGAAAGAACTGGGATCTGTGTGCTTACACACACAGATCCTGGTTCTCACTCTGCCACGAGTGATCATGGGAGCCCCACTCGCATCAGTTCCGGGCACACTCCGGCGGTGCGGCCGCGCCCCTAGTGGCCAAAAGGTGAAGCGACGTAAGGTAATGTTGTTTCGCCCAGCCCTGCCATTCTGCCACAGTAAAACTGCAGCGGCTGGTCGGCAAGAGGTTAACACACCTGCTCCCCATTCACACCTGAGACCTTGTAACACTAACGAGTCACATGACACCGGGGAGGGAAAATGGCTAATTGGGCCCAATTCGGACATTTTCACTTAGGGGTGTACTCACTTTTGTTGCCAGCGGTTTAGACATTAATGGCTGTGTGTTGAGTTATTTTGAGGGGACAGCAAATTTACACTGTTATACAAGCTGTACACTCACTACTTTACATTGTAGCAAAGTGTCATTTCTTCAGTGTTGTCACATGAAAAGATAGAATAAAATATTTACAAAAATGTGAGGGGTGTACTCACTTTTGTGAGATACTGTATGCAGTATATTTTATATAGTATATCAAGCTTTCAGTTGACTTATCCAGCAAAAGTATATCACATCATGGTGTTTTTGTTTTACCACTATCATGAAAATGATTGTATTCTGACAACTGTGTGTCTTAATGTTTGTATAATTACTATTAATATGTATTTATTTTTATTTGCAAGCTTTTCTTCATTTTTCTCCACTTTTACATGCAGACCCAGCAGTCCAGCAAACATGACAGTGGCAGCCTGGGACAGACTACAATTCTTTAATAATTATAAAATAAAAATAAAAAAATTCTTTATTATTCTGTTATCACACTGGATAGATTTGTATGTTTCCAGTCCCGTGTAGCGTTGTGCGCTCTCACAATCCGCAGCCTCATCCCTCCTCCCCATTGTCTTGTATAGTTATTGTTCCTTGTGATTAACAATGTAGGTATGTTTATTGCATCCTATAAAAGCTCCGCAGAAATAAAATAAAATAATAAATAGTAATCCGCACACGCAGTCTATCCAGTCTACATTTCTGTAAAATACAGTTCCGCTTTCGGCGTAGTTAGGAAAACATTTGGCTTTTATCAATGCTATTTGTACACTTTTTAGCCGGTTGTTTAGTACCTGAAGATGTCACTGTTGCTGTTCCCGTTACTAAGATGAATTAGATTGTGTGTAAACATTCTAGCAAAGAAAAAAAAAATCTCTGGAGAAGTCACATCTTAATAAAATAATTTGATTAAAAGAGGCTGCCAGATTTTGAAGTTCAGTTATATTAAAATCTGCTGCTACTAGAGGCTTTGCAAGCAGTGCACCCACCCCGGAGTTTAGGGAGAAGAGGGCGTCCTTTATAAAAGAGCGTCTACCCATCACCCATCAACTAGAAGAAGATCAGACGTGGAGTCACTAGAGGGGGCAATAAGGGTAATTCCACTATCCTCGTATAGTGACCTCGCAGTCCCTATTTAGCAGGTGCTATTATTTTTTGTATGGTAAGGGTGCCCACCCATAGCATCAAATAGAAAACCATTACTAAATAATATTTACTTTTCTAAAGGACTGTGTATTCTATATATATATATATATATATATATATATATATATATATAAAATACTTGTTTTCACCTTTTTCTCATCCTTTGTGGAATCTTAAGTCTTGTACACACGATCGGATTTTCCGCCAACAAAACCGTGGACTTTTGTCCAAAGGGCGTTGGCCCAAGCTTGTCTTGCATACAAACGGTAAGGAATTGTCGGCCAACAAACACGAACGTACTGACGTACTAGACGTACTACGCGGTTTTTCCGTTTTTTAGCACCACCCTTCTGCTAATTTAGTGTTCGTAGAAGTTTGGTGAGTGTTGATTCGCGCTTTTCATTTTGCGCCTTTCATTTTGTGCCTTTCATTTCACACTTTTCATTTTGCACTTTTCATTTTACGCTTTTCATTTTGCGTCTTTCATTTCACACTTTTCATTTTACGCTTTTCATTTCGCACTTTTCATTTTGCATTTTTCATTTTATGCTTTTCATTTCGCACTTTTCATTTCGCACTTTTCATTTCGCACTTTTCATTGTACGCTTTTCATTTTGCGCTTTTCATTTCGCTTCTGAACGGCCGTTCGCCAACCAGACATGTTGCGGAATCAGAGGAGATAACGTGTTATTTATTATTGGCCTTGGAGTTATTGCTTTGCCATTATTTTTTTTTTTTTTGAATAATGATTTGATTTGGTATATTTTCTATATTTTTGGATGCATAGAATGCATGGTTAAGTTCTATTGGCAGATAACATGTCTAATTTTATTTGTTTTCTTTTTTCAATGCACAATAAAAAAATGTGTAGAATAATACTTGGCTATGTGTTTTACTTCGAATGACAGTTTGGGAGTAGGCAGTTACATTTTCAAAAATACAATGTAAAATTGACAAGGGACATCAACATAGTTGTATATTTGATCTTAAAAACTACGGGATAATGGTGTTGTGGTAACTTGGCCCAAAAAAACAAAAACAAAAAAAAAAAAACATAATAATATTATTCTTGATATCACTAGAAAAAAAAAAAGCCTTTGAAAATTAGTTTGCAATAACTCCATCAGTATCACCAGCAAAGCAGCTTCATTATTATTTCATTAACCACTTAAGGACCAGCCTTGTTTTGGATTTTAGGTGTTTACATGTTTAACACAGTTTTTTTGCTAGAAAATTACTTAGAACCCCCAAACATTATATATTGTTTTTTTTCTAATACCCTATAGAATAAAATGGCGGTCATTGCAATACTTTTTTTCACACCGTATTTGCGCAGCGGTCTTTTTGGAAAAAATTCACTTTTTTTTATAAAAAAATAAGACAACAATAAAGTTAGCCCATTTTTTTTTATATTGTGAAAGATAATATTATGCCGAGTAAATTGATACCCAACATGTCACGCTTCAAAACTGCGCCCGCTCGTGGAATGGCGTCAAACTTTTACCATCAAAAATTTCCATAGGCGACGTTTAAAAAATTCTACAGGTTGCATGTTTTGCGTTACAGAGGAGGTCTGGGGCTAGAATTATTGCTCTCGCTCTAATGCCCCGTACACACGGTCGGACTTTGTTCGGACATTCCGACAACAAAATCCTAGGATTTTTTCCGACGGATGTTGGCTCAAACTTGTTTTGCCTACACACGGTCGCACAAAGTTGTCGGAATTTCCGATCGCCAACAACGCGTTGACGTACACCACGTACGACGAGACTAGAAAAGGCCGGTTCAGAACCAAGCGCGGCACCCTTTGGGCTCCTTTTGCTAATCTCGTGTTAGTAAAAGTTTGGTGAGAGACGATTCGCGCTTTTTCAGACTCGTGGCTTTCAGATCGTTTTCTGACGTTCAGTTTTGCTTGTGGGTTTGTATCTGCTCTTCAGTGCGTGCAGTCAGTTCGTATCGGAGTTTTCTGTGTGATCTTGCCTGCTCGTTGCTGTTTTTCAGGTCGCTCTTCACAGGCCTTGCTGTTCTTCAGTGCGTTCTGTTACTTCGTTCTGAGCAGCCGACCGTTTTCTAGCCATGTTTCGTATGCATACTCCTCGTAGAGTTCGTTCTGTGCGGGGGCTTGGTTTTGGGGTCCTGACCTTGACACAAGTCCAGTCCATGAACAGGGTGGGGAGGAGTTCATGGACCAAGAATTGGTTGCTTCAGCGTGACCAGTTCTGTCATATGCCTTTGCTCCGTGAGATCCGTGAGAATAATCCTGATGATTTCAGGAACTTTCTCAGGATGACGGACCCCGTATTTCACCGTTTGTTGGCTGCTGACCCCCTATATTAGCAGGCAGGATACCTGCATGAGGCAAGCCATCACTCCGGAGCAGAGGTTGGTCGCTACCTTGCGGTATTTGGCCACAGGGAGAAGTCTGCAGGACTTGAAGTTCTCGACAGGCATCTCCCCCCAGGCTCTGGGTATCATCATCCCAGAGACCTGTTCTGCCATCATCCAGGTCCTGCAGAAGGAGTATATGAAGGTAAGATTTTTATCCTTTTATATCACATTTTATTGTATTGAATGTTTGATAATATATTGTATTTCTTTCCTCATTCCCTAATTACCATGATTGTAATATGCTGTGAATGTCCCCTTTGTCCTCATGCATGCTGAATTTTTATGTCATTATTATTTTAGGTCCTTCATACATATTTGCCCTTCAATAACCTCCCCAGCATGGTGTCTCCTGCCCTATATTCACCTCATGTAGTCACTTAACAATGTATTTTATCAGCTCCATAGTAGTGCTTTACCCCAAGCACCCCCTAAAATGTTTGGAAATGTTATTTTTGATTTAAATTCAGGCAGAGTACCAGAGGCTTTTTTTGTGGTGTCCCCAAATTTTTGGTAACCCTCCCTCCCCCAACTGCTAAGTCATCTGATCACAATTCTCTATCCTCAATCATCTATCTGCTGACTTTGCCAAACCCATACACACTATACCCATCTCTTTACTGGTCAGATTTATGGATGAATTCCCCAAAGCATGTAGTGCAAGGGCCTGCCTGTATACTTTCCAATGGTACTGTTTAAAGTTTTTGTATCCTATTATTATCTTGATAGGTAATAGCAGAATGTTCAAATGTCCTCAAATGTGTACAATGTGTATTTATATCTTTGTATTATGACACTTCTTACCTGTCCAGTGGTCTGCCAATAGTGTAACTAAGGAGGGGCTGTTCCAAGTAATACCCTGTATTTAGGCATTCATCTCTCAATGAAGTGAAGAGGGTTACCTGTCCAAGAGTTACCCCCCCTATAATGTTAGAAATGGCCCATGAGAGGGGGGGAGGGGGAATATGATAGGTGTACCTTATACTTTGGCCTTCTTAAATTCCCCTTAGTAAATGCTATCTGGAGGTTACCCCATAATGTTTGTGTCTAATCTGCTTGCCATGTTTCTGTGAAAAAATAGTAAGGTTTATTTTTTTTTCCTCAACAGTTTTCTTCAACGCCACAGGAATGGCAGACTGTGGCCTCCCACTTTGCCCAGCGGTGGGACTTTCCTAACTGCGGAGGGGCAATTGATGGGAAACACGTCCACATCGTCCCACCACCCAACTCGGGGTCGTACTATTATAATTACAAGGGGTTTAATAGTATAGTGATGTTGGCTGTGGTGTCGGCTAATTACGAGTTCTTGTATGTGGACGTGGGGAAGAATGGCCGGATGTCCGATGGTGGAGTGATCGCCCAGACGGAGTTCTATAGGCGTCTCCAGAATGGCAGCTTGGACTTGCCACCTCCAGAGGACAATGTTGAAGGTCTCCCATTTGTGTTCGTTGCTGATGAAGCATTTGCGCTGGGGGACCACCTGATGCGGCCATTCCCGATGAGGACCCTCACCCCGGAACAGAGGGTTTTTAATTACCGGCTGGCCAGAGCCCGAAGAGTGGTGGAGAACACATTTGGAATCCTGGCCAGCCGGTTCCGATTATTTATGACACCCATCCATATGGCGGAGTATAAACTGAACCATATAATCCTGGCGTGCTGTGTTCTCCATAATTTTTTAAGAAAACATTCAGCCAACTATGCTGGCTCAGTTGGGCCTGAGGCCGGAATCCCTAATCCATCAACACTGACGGCCCTTGAAAGTGGCCGTCCTGGCTTGCCCTCCCTGAATGCCCGTGATGTCCGGTTACGCTACCTGGAGTTCTTTGCGGGTAGGGGGGCTATCAATATGCCAGACAATCTGTGACACCTTTTTCAAATAAAAAACAACCAAAAGAAATTCTTGGTGGACATTTACTGCTTGTGTTTGTTTTAGCTGACCCTGACAGAAATGTGTTGAGTGCAGAAAATGTCGTGATTGGGTAACCTTATAAAAAACAGTGTTGGCTGGTACTTCCTAAATGCAAAAACACATTTCACTACAAGTGCACTTGCAACTGCACTGAACCTGCACTTGTAGTGCAAAGAGGATTTGCCCTTAGGAAATAACCCCCATTTTTGCATAAAACAACAATTACATCACCCCAAAAGTGTTGTAGTGTTGAGACAATAATCCACACATTCTTGAGTAAGGCACTTTTTTATACCTGCACAATCACATGTGCATTTACCAAAGGTTTTTAAAACAAACCAACATGTTTGTTGTATAACAATGTTTGCAGTAGCATTATGAAAAATCAAAATATCCATTTCAGATAAAACAGGCCTGTGTAAAACCAACAAGAAAGCCAAAAAACTTGAACTTACAAAGTTCACATTAGGTAAAACCTGAAGGCAATATCAGACATCAGTATTTAGGAACTGGGTTTGATATAGCGTTCAGATGGGGGGAAATCACCCCTGGAAAAGCCAAATTTGGAAGATGCACACCAATTTACGAATGTCAACATGTGCTATCTGCCATCAGGGGGGATCAAGGGACGTGTTTGGGGGGGAGCAAGCCCTTCCTCAACGCTACTTTATAATTGAGGAAGGGGTTGCACCCCCAAAACGCGTCCATTGATCTCCCGTGATGGCAGATAGCACATGTTGGCACACTGTGTGCATTCTCCAAATTTGGCTTTTCTAAACATTTAAAAAAGTTTGGTACGATAAAACAGGTGATTTTGTGGGGTTTAAATTCGCCCCAAAACATCAATGATGTTATTATTTTTTTTAATAACATCACTGATTTGTTGCTGGATGTTTTGCAATTGGAGATTACACCCCATGATCTCCCCGATCAGTATCTGGGCACTTTCAGATGTAAAGCATTCTGGATCACGATAACCTAAAAAGAGATAAAGAACAAAAAAAAGGTCTCAAAAATCTGCCACCATCCATCTCTTTTACCTGAGCCTCTGGTCGCAGACACTCACCTGTTGTGGTGCCAATCTCCACCACGTCTTCTTCTTCCTCCTGCTCAGCTTCTTGGGTTGGGGGTATTTCCCCTTCTTCCAGAGGGGGGGGTCTCTGGTCTCCTGGGATGAGGGGTGTCCTCCGAGTCTTTTATCCCCTATGTAAAACAAAAATGGTATACTTAGCACACAGATATTTGATGGCAGAACTAGAAATAGGAAACATTGCTCGGAAGTGGGGTACAATTGTCTATTTTAGCAGAGTTCCAAGATATATATTTTTTATTGCCCTTTGTCAAGCTGCAATACTTTACCTGTTTGGTGCAAGCTTCACAGATGTAGCCCCCCCTATAGTATACACTGGAGCACCTGTGTGGCCCCCCCTAATAAAAATGGTGTTCTTGTGTCCCACACTAGTGCTCCAGTGTCCAGATGTGAAAACAGCTGCTCAGTGTCCTCTCCTTACACACAATCTAGTTTGCATTTCATTCTAGTAACAAACCCATCTACACAAACAAATATTTGGCATCCAAGTAGGCCCCCAAAAATGTGTGAAAATGCATATGGCCTAAACAATGGTGTTCTAGAGGCCGAAAGAAAAATGTTTGATACGAATGAATAACGTGCCCATGAACATTAAAGTTGACCTTTTGAAACGTTACAACTAATAAAAGCATATGGAGCAGAACGAACGTAATAAAGACAGAAAGAATAGGAACACAGCACAACTACTTACTTTTTTGCAGCACTCTCCGGATCTTTCGGTACTGCTCTGGCTCTCTCAACTTCAGGTCCGACCACCGCTTCCTGAGCTGATTTTTAGACCTTCGTACCCCGAAATTCCGCTCAAGACTCCTGACCACTTTCGCCATGATCTTGGCCTTTCGGATGTTCGGGTTGGGGTAAGGCCCATATTTTCCGTCATAGTCGGACTTCCTCATGATGTCGACCATCTCCAACATCTCCCCAAATGACATATTTGTGGCCTTAAAACGTCTCCTTCTGGATCAGGACATGCCTGGATCCGCCCTTTCCTCCTCCTCCTCCTCGTTGCTACAATTAGCCCGCACCTGCTGTATGTCCGCCATCATGCTCTTCCCCCACTGCGCCGAACGAAAAGGGGTGGGGAATACACTAGAAAGAACGTCAGGGGCGGGCGGAGTTACACGCATGCGCAATGTATATAAAGCGTAACACGCGTGCGTATTACGTTTGATCTGTGAGCGGAGGAAGGAGCATTGGACGCGGCGATCGTAAGAACGAAGGTAAGAGACAAACTTGGGCCTATACTGCTTCTATAGATTGAGGCCTATATTGTAACAAGATTAGGAGAGTTTGGTGTGACATTAGGCTTTGTCTTGTGTTGTGTCTTGCAGTGAACATGGATATGGTCCTGAAAGATAAGGACTTCATTTCAGTCTTCATAGAGATGCTAAGGGAGCTGCCCTGTCTGTGGGAGATTAAACACCCCCATTACAAGAACCAAACAAAGAGGAAGGCAGCACTGGAGCAATTGTGTGAAATTGTGAAGCAGGTGATCCCCACGGCAGACATCACTTTTTTAAAGATTTTCATTGGTGGCCTGAGGAGCACATATCTGAGGGAGCGCAATAAAGTCCTGGATTCACAAAGATCCGGAGCAGCAGGTGACATCTATGTACCCAGGATGTTGTACTACGACAGGCTGCACTTTCTGGCAGGCCAGACTGAACCCAGGCCATCCCTCTCCAGTCTTCCTTCCACGCTTCCTTCCCCCCGGCTGAGGCTTCTGACACCCAACCTGGGCCTTCCAGGCCACATGTAGAGGAGCCCAGATTGAGCCAGGTATAGCATTCCTCTAAATATTTCTGCTTGTCCAATCAATGATGTGAACTATATGTTAGTTGGGAGTACTAATTAAGGATTGTGATTGATGATGCAAAACATTACAACTATGTCCCTTTTTCATACACAGGGAAGTCTCAGCCAGGAGGTGGCCGGGCCGAGCCGGCTGGCTGATCTGCAGGTCCCTCCACCCCCCCTGGAAAGAGAAAGTGGCAGTAGGAGGAGTGGCCTAAAGGAGGCGGCTATCAGATTTTTTTGTAGGGCTACAGAGGTCCTGGGAGCACCACACACCAGGCAGGAGAACATTGCTGCATTCATAGCATATAAAATGCAGAGGATGGAGGAGGGCCAAAAAGCCATGTGTGAGGCCCTCATATCTGAGGCTCTGGCGAAAGGTGTGAGGGGCCAAATTAACTCTCACACACAGCTTTGGGATGGTCCTCCTCCTGCAGGTCCTCCTCCTCCTCCAGGTCCTACTCCTCCTCCTGCCACATCTCCAACTGCACAGCCACAGCCCGGAAGGAAGTGTGAAAGGAAGACCAGAGAGTGATTGTCCTGGATCCAGTCTGGTCGGCCAAAAGATGCAGCCTCTTGTGGTACCACAGCCTGCGGACACAGATGTCATCTGCTGCTATCCAAGTCTCTGTGAATCCCGGACCAGACTGCCCTCCCTTACATATGGACTCCTCAGGCCACCAATTTTGATGTTGAAGAATTGATGTCTGCCGTGGGGGTCCCAGGCTTCACTAATTTCTGCTGTTGATCCAGTGTTGCCTTCCTCTTTGTTTGGTTCTGATCCCTTAATAAAGGATTTTTGTTTTGAATTATACTCTCTTATGTGTTTTACTTCAAAAAGGACAGTTGGTTTGTGAGGATTCAGGTACATTTCAAATATACAATGTGAAATGAACAAGGGTCACCAACAACAAACAATCTCCTTGAGATTAAATAATAAAAGATATCAATGGTGTTGGGGTAGCTTGACACACAAAACACACACAAAAATATTCTGGAGTAAAAATAAAAATAACATTGAACAAAGATCAGCCTTGGAAAAAATCCAAACATTAAAGAAAAAAAAAGGCTTAAAATAAAAAAAAAAAAAAACATAAAAAATATAAAACTGTCAGATGTGACAACTAATAACAATATATTCAGGGAATCCCACTAAAAAAACACAAATAAAACTTTGTGAGAAGTGTGTGTGAATATGAGCATCAAAACTACTTAATTCTTGTCACATTATAAAGAAGAAGAGAGTGCGCTGTATTAAACCATTTTTTACATTGCAGCGTGACGAAAGTGCTGTATCCATTGCGAACGCTAAGTTTACCAGAACGAGCTGTCCCGTGTCGGAATTTCTTCTGAGCATGCGTGGCACTTTGTGCGTCGGAACAGGCCACACACGGTCGGAATTGACGCGATCGGATTTTGTTGTCGGAAAATTTTATTTCCTGCTGTCCAACTTTGTGTGTCGGAAAATCCGATGGAAAATGTCCGATGACGCCCACACACGGTCGGAATTTCCGACAACACGCTCCGATCGGACATTGTCCATCGGAAAATCCGACTGTGTGTACGGGGCATTACAATTGCGGCGATACCTCACATGTGTGGTTTGACCACCGTTTTCATACTGTATGCAGGCGCTACTCACGTATGCGTTCGCTTCTGCGCGCGGGCTCGTAGGGACAGGGGGTTTTTTAAATTTTTTTTTTTTATTTTTATTATTTATTTTACATTATTTTATTTATTTTTACACTGTTTAAAAAAAAAATTGTGTCACTATTATTCCTATTACAAGGAATGTAAACATCCCTTGTAATAGAAAAAAGCATGACAGGACCTCTTATATATGAGATCTGCGGTCAAAAAGACCTCAGATCTCATATTTACACTAAAATGCAATAAACAAAAAAAAAAAGTAGTTCAAAAAAATGACATTGAAAAAAATGTGCCTTTAAGACGTATGGGCGGAAGTGACGTTTTGACATCGCTTCCGCCCAGCATTGTCATGGAGACAAGTGGGCGCCATCTTAGCCTCACTCGTCTCCAGGCACAGTACAGAGAAGGACGTGATCGCCTCCGCTGCTACCGACGGCTCCAGTAAGCGGCGGAGGGCACCGGATCGCAGTGGGGGGGGGGCCCTCTCCCGCCACCGATAAAAGTTATCTTGCGGCGAATCCACCACAGAGACCACTTTTATCTGAAAGCCGACCGCCGCACGAAAATGGCGATACCGGGGTTATGGCAGCTAGCTGCTGCTAGACATGTGCACACTGAAATATTTCGTTTCGGAATTTCGTTTTCGTCCGAAAAATACATTTATTTAGTTACTCTCGAAATTCGTTTTTATTCATTTCGTTTTTCCTTAAAAATTGCATTCGTCCGAAAATCCAAATTAAGGTCGAATCTGTCATTGAAGGCTTATGGTGTCTGTCGAATGTTCAAAGAAGATTCGACGGAGCAGCTAAACTGTACGATGCCGTATAGTTTACCTGCTCCGTCGAATCTTCTTAGAACTTTCAACAGACACCATAAGCCAAAGTACGTGTGTACTTAGTTCTAGATATTTTACTGCTCCTCCTCTTTGGTTACAATCAGCCAATAACATTCATCATCATCATTATTTTTATTTATCTTTTCTCCCCTACGTCGAATCTTTTCTCCCCTACGTCGAATCTTTTCTCTCTATGTAGAATAATCTTGGACTAATAGAGTTAAGGTTAGGCACATTCGACCACAGGTTCGATGGACACAGATTGTTATTGTCATCATCATGTCGAATCTCCTATCTATATCGAACTGTTGTAGCAACGAAAATGAAAATAAAGCATTTGTTTATGTCGGATCTTTCGTTTTTCGGTTCATGTGCTTTCGTTATCGTTTGTTAAAACCATATCATAAAATACCTGAAATTTGGACGAAAATGCATTTGGACGAAAACGAATGCACATGTCTAGCTGCTGCCATAACAACGATATCCACCGCCAAAGTTTGGACATACATCAGCCTGCGGTAGTCGTCAAGTGGTTAATAAAGAAGAGAATTGAAACGCTAGTGTACAAGACTGACCGCTTCCGGGCCGTCCCTGCTTCCGAGCATGTGTCTTGTACTTTGGACTTTTGTCCGACGGACTTGTGTACACACGCTCGGAAAATCCGACAACAGACATTTGTCCGTGGAAAATTTTAAAACCTGCCATCCAACATTTGTCCGTGGAAAATCCGTCAACAATTGTCCGATGGAGCGTACACACAGTCAGATTTTCTGCCAACAGCCTGTCATCACACATTTCCCGTCGGAAAATCCGATCGTGTGTATGAGGCTTAAGTCCTGCGGATCTCATGCCACTTCTTGTCTGCATGCACTCAAGCGATAGCTCCATGGCATTTCTCAGGACAGGGTTTCTGATGGTGACAATAGTGGACCATATAAAGAAAAAAAGAAGTATTGCTAATATCTCACTTGTCTTGTAGACACTGTAGGGCTGACTCACCTCAAAATGGTGCAATCCAAGCGACCCAGAAATCGGCATAAATAATTTGGGGGAAAGGACCCAAAATAAGGAAGTCACAACTGGACTGCTTTATTTGGTAAACCTTATTATAATAATGTTGTGGTAAACCTTATTTGGTTTACCACAACATTATTATACTTTTGACCACGCTCTGTCCCTTTCACCCAACTGTTTTGTTGTCACCCTCTCACACAGGCTTCCAGTGGAGAAAACCAATGGATGTTTTAACCCACATTTGTATTGGTATGATCCACTATTGTCATAAAAAATTTGGGGGAAAGGACCCCAAATAAGGAAGTCCCAGCAGGACCGTGAAGCTTAATCACGGGATCATTTAAATCAGAAATTTAAAGTACAAAAAACACTAGGTAAAAAAACTCCACCAACACCTTCACCTAGGTGAAAATTAAAATGACAACGTTATCTGGGATAGACGCAGCTGCGATCACACAGTACACATACATACACGGTCACACTAATAGCTAGTACAGTGCCTTGAAAAGTATTCAGACCCCTTGAAAAGCTGCACATTTTGTCATGTTACAACCAAAAACGTAAATGTATTTTATTGGGATTTTATGTGATAGACCAACACAAAGTGACAGATAATTGTGAAGTGGAAGGAAAATGATAAATGGTTTCCCAATATTTTTACAAATAAATATGTGAAAAGTGTGGCGTGCATTTGTATTGAATACTTTGTAGAACCCCCTTTCACCGCAATCAAGTCTTTGGGGATGTCTCTACCAGCTTTGCACATCTAGAGAGGGACATTTTTGCCCATTCTTCTTTGCAAAATAGCTCAAGCTCTGTCAGATTGGATGGAGAGTGTCTGTGAACAGCAATTTTTAAGTTTTGCCACAGATTCTCAATTGGATTCAGGTCTGGACTTTGGCTGGGCCATTCTAATACAAGAATGTGCTTTGATATAAACCATTCCATTGTAGCTCTGGCTGTATGTTTAGGGTTGTTGTCCCGCTGGAAGGTGAACATCTGCCCAAGTTTTGCAGACTCTAATGCCACGTACACACGGCCGGACTTTGCATTGGGCAAAACTCCATCGGCATTTCTGACGGAAAAATTTAAAACAGGCTCTATATCTAAGTCCATCAGAAATGCAGACAGAAAAAATCCGATGGGGCATACACACGGTCAGAATATCCGATGAAAAGCTCCCATCGGACTTTTTCTGCTGGAAAGTCCGACCATGTGTACAGGGCATAACAGGTTTTCTTCTAAGATTGCCCTGTATTTGGTTCCAATAGCAAGTAAAAAAGTCATAGAATCAGGCGCATGGCGTATATGCTCAACAGAGGTTCTCAGACATCTCAATTCTCCCGGAAGGTGCGGGACACTGCCGCATTTCTGCGGCGGCTCCCCCACACCCACAAGTGCCTCCCGATCTCCTGGGAATGATCGGTGCGTCAGGGATCAGCTGTGATCACCGATCTCCTCTGTATAGATTTTTAGCTGACAGTCGCTTCTCGTTCTCTCCCTCCCGCGGCTGGCGGCTAAAAAGCTATATAGGGAGATCGGTGATCATAGCTGTCCCTCCAGCCGCACCAATCATCACCAGCTGCTCCCTCCCCCAGGCCCCTCTGTGTCCTTCTCTGCACCCCCTCATCCCCTACAGCCGGCTCCCCTCCCCTCCTCTCCCGCCAGCTGTGGGGGGAACTAGTAATAGAACACAGCGAGCGAGATCGCTCCTGTGATTGCTGAGCAGAGTAAACTGTGTTTACTCTGCTCAGTTTATGAATGGACAGGAGCCTCAGTCTCCTGTTCATATTCATCTTTAGTGCTGAGAAAGGGACTGGGGAATCTGTGTCCTCAGTCCCTTTGTCTGCATCAAAGGGGAGATGTCAGGGGTCTGTTTAGACCGCTGAAATCTCACCAAAGCCCCCCAAAAATATTGTAAAAAAATTCTAAAAAATGAAAAAGTATAAAAAAATTAAAAAAAACTACTGACACCGCTCTCCCCTGCCCTACCAACACTGTTCACTGCCCCAACCCCCTCCCCCAAAAAAGCATTGTGAAAAAAAAATTAAAAACAAATTAATTGTGAAAAAATCAATTATTAAAAATAAAAAAACAACTGCCACCGACCACTGCCACCCGCCGTCTTCCCCAGAAGCACTGCGAAAAAATATTGAGAAAGTGATTTAAAGATTTAAAAAATATTTTGCCATAGGAAGGGGGGGGGGCTGGCCGTTTGCGGGCGTGAAGCGTCACCTCCCTGAAATGAGTTTTTGCAGGTTGGGATGTCTGGGTTCTGGCAAGATATGCAGCAGTAGCTGCTGAGGTGGTAATGTCTTTGATACCTGGGCACTGGTATGTGATGCACTTGAGGGCTGCTATCCTCAGAGTTGAGCCAGCTCTGCAAACAAACCCAAGCAAGTTGAGAGGGTGGTGATAAATGGGGTGGCGTGTGACCCCACCCCCCTCTGACACCACGGGGAAAGCCATAGGGAAGTCCCCGTGCGTCAAAGGGGGCAGGGTCACTGGTTGGCCCCGCCCTCCGTTATATAAGAGCTGTCACCTGAACAGAAGCATCACACAGCGGGAGACTCCCATTGAGGCGGGTCGGAGGACGAAATGGAGAAGAAGCCGGAGGAAGATGCTGGACGAGAAGACCAGAGGAAGAAGCAGAGGAAGATAGAGGAAGAAGCGGGGGAAGAACAAGATGGAGTAAAAAGAAGAAAAGAAGAACACCGAAGGAAGACCAGAAGAAGATGGAAGAAGAAGCGGGGAAAGAAGAAGACATTAATAAAGGAATTGTCAAAAACCGTCTATTGTCTTTTTTTAACATTTTTGACACTTTTTTTGCGAAATGGTAGGGGTACATTTGTACCCCATTACCAATTCACACAGGGGGGAGCTGGGATCTGGGGGTCCCCTTGTTAAAGGGGGCTTTGAGATTCCGATAAACCCCCGGCCTGTAGACCCCCACAACCACCTGGCAAGGATTGTGGGAATGAGGCCCTCCTCCCCATCAACATGGGGACAAGGTGCTTTGGGGGGGCTACCCCAAAGCACCCTCCCAATGTTGAGGGCATGTGGCCTGGTACGGTTCAGGAGGGGGGGCGCTCTCTTGTCCCCCCTCTTTTTCTGCAGCCTGCCAGGTTGCGTGCTTGGATAAGGGCCTGGTATGGAATTTGGGGGGACCCCCACGCTTTTTTTTTAAATTTTGGTCCGGGGTTCCCCTGTGGGGGAGTCCCATGTAGTTTTTATCAATGAACTTTTATGTGTATTGTCGGACCGACAATTCATTATAGCCGCGAGTACTATTAAATTACTTTTTTTTCTTTAGAAATGTCATTTTGCTTTCAGACTGTTGTAAACATGGGAAACATGCGCCCCTTTACAGGCATACTATAGACACCCCCAGGTATGAAATTTAAAGGGATATTACACTTTTATTGTTTCACTTTAAGCATTATTAAAATCACTTCTCCCGAAAAAAGGGACGTTTTTAAACCTTTTTTTTGCATTGATACATGTTCCCTGGGGCAGGACCCAGGTCCCCAAACACATTTTATGACAATAACTTGCATATTAACCTTTAAAATTAGCACTTTTGATTTCTCCCATAGACTTTTAAAGGGTGTTCAGCGGCTTTCAAATTTGCCGCGAACACCCCAAATTGTTCGCTATTCGGCGAACGGGTGAACAGCCGATGTTCGAGTTAAACTCATGTTCGGCCACTCACTAAAATTAGAAGAAAAGAGGGCAAACCTTAAACTACGTAGAGGGTTTTTTTTACTGTAAGAGCGGAAAAGATGTGGAATTCCCTTCCACAGGCAGTGATTTTAGCAGGGAGCATCGATAGTTTTAAAAAATGATTAGTTAAGCACCTGAACAACTGCAACATGCAGGGATATACAATGTAATACTGACACATAATCACACACATAGGTTGGACTTGATGGACTTGTGTCTTTTTTCAACCTCACCTACTATGTAACTATGTAAAAGGAAGGAAGAGGGGAAGCGCCACCTAAGTGCAGTATCACAGGGGATTTTTATTAATACAACGGTTAAAAACACTTACAACAGGTAAGGTGAAATGAGCTTATTGTGTATTGGCTCATCCACCAGGATGTCCAAGGTCTTTACTCCTGCATGTTCCACTGGGTCCAGGTTCCCTGGGAAGCAGTGTAGGTAGAAAGAAGTTCCTAAGGTGAGGAGGAAGTCCACACCAAACCAGCCTGAAACGCTCGGATGGACGTGAAGTCACAAAGAGGGGACCGAGTTGCTGGAGAGCTTGGATAGAAACAGGCTACGCGCTCGGAGCTGTCTGCTCCTTCTGAAGGCCACATTCTCCCACCTGAGCTGTGGATCTCGGCAACTCCTCTAGAGTTACCATGGGCCTCTTGGCTGCAGTGTTAATTTTGTTGATTTTCATCACCTAAATTATTACTATTTTAGTCGACTAAAATAGGACTAAAACTAAAACAACTGATATGACTAAAATACGACTAAAACTAAAACGGCATTTTAGTCAAAATAGTATGACTAAAACTAAATTGAAATTTGACGTCAAAATTAACACTGGTCTGTAGTGCATGTTCAAACAAAATACCATAAATAATAACATATTAGATTTTTTACTCCAGCAGTAAATAATGAGTTTGGAATTGTAGAGAAATGTTTAAATAATGCATTACAATTTAACTAAACCCATTCGATTTTAGATGACTAAAATGAGTTTTAGTTGACTAAAATGTACTGGAGATTAAGTCAACTAAATGCGACTAAAACTAAAACAATTGCAGAAGACTAAAATGGGATTAAAACGGCAAGACTAATGCCGTGTACACATGGGCGAACTTTTCGTCATCAAAGGTCCGACGGTCTTTCTGACGGACTTTCGATGGACTTTTGACGGACTTCCGACGGACTTTCGAACGAACGGACTTCAACCAAAAAAGTCCGCAGCAGGTCTGGTGGAGCCCACACACGGTCTGATTGTCCGAAGGATTTGTCCCGTCGGACCAGTCCGCTCTAAAAGTCCACCCGTGTGTACATGGCATAACCCTGCCTTAAACTTCTCCACAACTCTATCCCTGACCAGTCTGGTGTGTTCCTTGGCCTTCATGATGATGTTTGCTCACTAAGGTTCCCTAACAAACCTCTGAGGGCTTCACAGAACAGCTGTATTTATACTGAGATTAAATTACACACAGGTGGACTCTATTTACTAATTACGTGACTTCTGAAGGCAATTGGTTCCACTAGATTTTAGTTAGGGGTATCAGAGTAAAGGGAGCTGAATACAAATGCACACCACACTTTTCACATATTTATTTGTAAAAAAAAAATTGAAATCCATTTATCATTTGTCTTCCAGTTCACAATTATCTGTCACTTTGTGTTGATCTATCACATAAAATCCCAATAAATACATTTACATTTTTGGTTGTGGAAAATGTCAAGGGGTATGAATACTTTTTCAAGGCATCAGTGCGCCTGTGTTGGGCACTAAATGGTAGTAAAATATTATGGCTCTACTGGAAATAGATATTCAGGTGCATCACCAGATTGAGTTCAGGGTATACAGTCACTCATAGCGAGTATAATCAGTCCTTATCTGGATTAGGAATGGATGCACAGTAGTGGGACTGAATGTAGAGTAGCACAGGACTCAGATGCATTGAATAGAGTCACTAATGCCCTGTACACACGACTGGTTTTGCCGTCAGAATAAACTCCGAAGGTTTCTCCGACGGAACTCCAACGGAATTCCATTCAAGCGGTCTTGCCTACACACGGTCACACCAAAGTCCGACCGTCCAGAACGCGGTGACGTACAACACGTACGACGGGACTAGAAAAAGGAAGTTCAATAGCCAGTAGCCAATAGCTTCCGTCTCGTACTTGCTTCAGAGCATGCGTCGTTTTTGGTCCGTTGGAACAACATACAGACGATCGGTTTTCCCGATAGGAATTGGCTCCGTCGGATATATTTAGAACATGTTCCATTTCTAGGTCTGTCAGAATTTTTGAAAAAAAAAAGTCCGATGAGGCATACACGCGATCGGAATAGACGATGAAAAGCTTCCGTCTGACTTTTTCTGTTGGACATTCCGCTCGTGTGTACACGGCTTTAGAGGTTCAGCACTCTATAGTATCAGTTAGTATGCAAACTTATGAGAGTCAGTTTGTTCAAACACTCATACAGGCAGCAGTAAAGTGAACCCGCACTGTAAGCAAATTATAGGGCCATTGGATCTGCTCACCCGACCAATAAACAAGTATGTCCACTTCTTGGATCAGAGGAGGAAAGCATGGTCCTCGTAGGTGTATAGCTCACAGGGAACCAGGCTGGCTGCCGATGTCGGTACTCGGTTACTCTGGTCTCTCGCAAGTGTTAGAGCAGTCTATAGTCATCTGGTCAGTATGCTATGGTACAGCATTGCGGTGCCTGTGCTAAAGATGGCGTCCACTCCCTCAATAGGTGCATCAAGGGTGTGCCAGTGTGTGGAGCTGCGTCATCCATGACGTCAGAGCGTCACTCACGTGGTTTAGAGGCCTCCTACATGTTTCGCCCAATAGACTTGAGCTTCGTCGGGGATGAACGGATTGTTGGTTGAGCAGATCCAATAGCCCTATACTTTGCTTACAGAGAGGGTGCTCTTTACTGCTGCCTGTAGGAGTGTTTGAACAAACTGACTCTCATAAGTTTGCATACTAACTGATACTACACAGTGCTGACGCTCTAAGAGACTGTATCCACTACAGCTGAGTCCCGTGCTACTCTATATTCAGTCCCACTACTGTGCATCTATTCCTAATCCAGATAAGGACTGATTATACTCGCTATGAGTAAATGTATACCCTCAAATCAATCTGGTGATGCACCTGAATATCTATCTGCTGTAGACCTGAAGGAGCCATAATATTTTACTACTGTTTAGTGCCCAATTCAGGCTACACTCCTTCTTGATGACAGCTTTATGATGTTATATACTAGCTATTAGTGTGACTGTGTATGTGTGTGTGTACTGTGTGATCGCAGCTGTGTCTATCCCAGATAACGTTGTCTTTTTAATTTTCACATATGTGAAGGTGTTGGTGGAGTTTTTTTACCCAGTGTTTTTCTTAACTTTAAATTTGTGATAAAAGTGATCCCGTGATTAAGCTGCACGGTCCTGCTGGGACTTCCTTATTTGCGGTCCTTTCCCCCAAATTTTTTATGACAATAGTGGACCATACCAATACAAATGTGGGTTAAAACATCCATTGGTGGTCTCCTCTGGAAGCCTGTGTGAGAGGGTGACAACAAAACAGTTGGGTGAATGGGACAGAGCGTGGTCAAAAATATAATAATGTTGTGGTAAACTTCCATGTTCAATGGACTCTAGTACCTCTGGAGACTACCTCTGTTAAACCATGTATGTCAATTGTAGCAGGTACCTCTCTAGGCTGATTGAATCCACGAGGGAGAGATCTGCCTGCTAGCAGCTGCGTGGGCTTTTCACCCTCCTTCCTCTCCTCTCAGACACACACAGACACACAGAACTGCTTACTTTGTAGCCTCCCTATTGCAATGCTTCCTTTCTTGTGTGAATAAGACTGATGGTGAGTGAGCTCTGAATACAGTCATCGTGGGTCACATAGTGGCATTCAACAGGCCTCAGGACGACGTCAGGTGTGACGAAATGCGTAGGGAGGAGCGACGTGCTGACATCACTGCGTTCACGCAGGTTCCGGAGTGACAGGCTGCTATCGAGAGCCGGCCGGCTAGTTTATACTGCAATCTCTTATTGTTTTAACTGTAAGTGCAATACTTTCTTATTTATATAAAGTAAAATAGGATTTTACACTATGGAAGCTTTTATGTCTTTTTGGGGATCAGTGGGCAACATATGAAAGATTACATTCTGTGAAGACGCTGGGATCACCAATCCATTTCTCCAAAGGCTTGGGCTGCGTATTAAGCCACAAGCGAGTGTGATCTCCTTTAATAGGAGATCATTTGGAGTCGGTAAGCGGCAGTGTGTGCAGAGGTGGAGGTCTTTATCTCTTTTAAACTATAACACTTTTCGGTGTATTGTGTTTTAATTTCACATTTGAAAATCACCTTAAAACAGTGGACTATTTAAAACACGATCTAATCAATTAATCAATCAATTTTTATTTATGTATGGAGTCACTTTATATATATAATTTAGCAATATTAAGGTTTATTGCTAGTATTCACTCATATGAGAGCATAGCGCAACTTAATATAGAAAGTCCCTATTGGAAGAGACTGAGAGCCAATCATCAGGAAACCTCAACAGAGAACTGTGGGAATATGAAGTCCCAACACAAGGCAGCCTGACTTACTGTGTGAGGGGGCAGGACTGCAAATCCCAGGCTGCACTGCTCAGAGTCAAGAGGATTGTGGGAGAGACTATAAAAAAGCATAGGGTGGACCAGGCCAAAAAGCCTTGTCCCTGGATCCCATCTGGAGAGCAACCCCCTGTTGCTGTGCGAGGGGATTGCGGCCTACCAAGGGGCACACAGTCTGCAGCTCCAGCCAAGAGGCACAGAACCCACATGCTTCCAGAAGGACGCTCTGCAGCAGCTCAGAATGTCATGGAATCGGCCGATTCAACGGGTCAGAGACTGAACACCACTGCGTCTCATCTGCAGCTAGGAGAATCGGTTGATCGCTCTTTGAAGGACCGCTGAATGCGTACAGGATTGGTGAGGGGGCTTTTGCCCAGGAACCTTATTGCCTTCCATAAAACACCACACCTGAGTACTGTGCACAGACACATGTTATGTATATCACAGCACCAGCTACTTTACATTCCTTCTCATCACCCTGTTACATTGAGGAACCCTTGTCCACAGAGCTCCTAAATGCCAGTGAGGAGAACAAACGCAAAGCTTTGCTCCTAGAACATTATTGTTGTTGCTCTTGAGGGAGACATGCCACTGGCGTTTATATTACTTCATTGTGTGTGTATTGGAGGTACTATAGGCCGGCCTGGGGTTCCCCTTTAGCCATAGCATTCTACATCAATCAATAGCTTGTTGGGGGAGTCCATTTAATCTGTTTACATTATTATTCTTTTATTGTTGAATAGTGTTATTGACTGTGTTGTTGCAAACAAGTCCTGGCTACTTATACAGGACCTGGCTGACTAATATTACTTTAAATTTTCTATGGTCCAAGTAAACTTGAGAGAGCAGAACTGTGTTTGTGTGTTATTACTGGGTTATTCCGTTAATCACATTGCTAGGTGTGCCAGAGGAGCTAGGACAGATCAGATCACAGATCAGCCATATTTTTATGACCACTGACAGGTTAAGTGATTATCCTGATACAAAGGCAACTGAGAGTCAGTGGGATATTATCAGCAGCAAAGAACCATGTAGTCCCTGAAGTTGATGTGTTGCTGCTTGGTCGGATTTGCCATTTATTAACTACACTCTTGTGGTGAAACCCACAATCCCATTGCCTGGTGTCAGAAACCATGACTCAGACTGAGACAGAAGTACAGATAAATCACACTTGTTTAATAATAATAAAACAGTTAAACAGAGTAAACATAGTCAAAACATAGCCAGAGTTCAGGAACTGTAACGGATAGTCAGGCAAGCCAAAACGTCAGGGAGCCAGAGATGAGCATAGTAGAACAGCAATAGGGATTAAACAAATCTGGAGCCAGAAGGAATGTCAGCCGAGCAAGTCTTTTTAACAGGAATGCAGGAGAGCGTCTCTTTCATGTTGACTAAGGCGAAGGCAGAGATCATCTGGACTGGACGGCTTAAGTAGGCAGGACTGACAAACAGGATATCATTAACAGTTGAGTCACTGATGAGATATAAGAGCTGGCAATTAGACGACAGCTGAGTGGCCAGCTTTGAGAAGGAAGGGCTGAGCCCAGCCCTGACACCTGGTCTGGTCCAGTGTTCACTCAGGGTGCTCCTGTACCAGGCTCCACAATACTAATGCTTGGTCCGGTTTACCATCCATCCAATATGCTTTTTGTGGTGTTGTCCACAATCTCACTACCTGGTCTGGTCTGCTATTCATCCAATACACTCCTGTGCTGGGGTCTGCAGTCCTACTGCTAAGTTTGACTTTCCAATCTAGTATTGGGTGAAGTCAAAAGTCTTGCTGCCTGGTCCAATCCTCTTTTTCCTCCAGTGCCGTCGTGTTCTCAGGCTGATGAAGAAGCCAACTGGCTTTAAAAACACATTCTGTGTCTACAACGCATGTGTCTACAGCAGCCTTTCTCAACCTTTTCAACACAGAGCAACCCTTGAAATAGTTCTCCAGTCTCAGGGAACTCCTGCTAAAAATTAGAAATCTACAACTCATGATACATTAGTGTGATGGTCAATGGGAAGAATGGTCCTTACACTTGTGGTCATTGGGAAGACTTACCTCCTTACAGATGGCTAAAAAGATCAATGGTGTCGGTGGGAACTTATCCGAAAGACAGAAATGGCCCAATGCTGAAGGAGCCCCTAGCAACCTCTGAAGGAACCTTAGGGTTCCATGGAGCCCTGGTTGAGAATCATTGGTCTACAGTGACGTTGGGGATTCCAGTCTTTGGTTAAATCTCGATTGCCGTTTCAGTTACAGCGGCTTTATCCATCTTCAGCACGCTTCATCCCCACCCGTTGGCCAATACTGGTGGTTCACTGGCTGCCCCTTGGAATTTCCTGGCTCCCAAGTCACCTTTATGCAATGCCCTACACATTCGTACCTTTGTAAGTGCATTTATATTTTTCAATAATTGTTATATATTTTATTTTAATCCTACATTATGGGGTTGCACTGTTATTTCTTTTGTTTTCTTCCAGTGGTTGGGAAGTGAGTGCCCTTTCTGGTCTTCTAGCTGCAGCTCCTAGTTTTAGCTATGTTTAGCACTCTGGGCTATCCTACACAAACCTTTTAACACTGTTGGCATACATCATCAGTATTGTCATTTACCACTCTTTTTCCACAATTTTCATCCCTTATTTTTCAATTGGTACTTTTTAGTCTTTTACTCATTTTGAGCTAGGTTTAGAAGACCACTCCTAAGCGCTGTAAGTTGTCTGGGCTTGACAAGCTCATTCATTCACATACGTATTCCTTCTAGAAATCCTTGGTGCTCATCTGCTTCTACAAGGGTGGGTTAGTCCCTGCACATTAGAACAGGATTGACTTAAAGGTCAAGACCCGAAGTCAGCATGCAGCTGTCCCAAGTCCAAATCTTCTTTTAGAGGCTCCTTGGCAGCACACTGGCTGGCCCTTAGACTCTGTGCCCTGGAGGATCCCATGTCACCTGTTTTCATATGGGTTCACTACATTTACCTTCGTGACACAATTTTGTTTTCTTGGCGTATCATATGGTATTGAAATCCCACCAAGAAGATAAATGATAACGTCTTAATTTCCCCCCCACAGAGATGTCTGTTTCTGTTGAAATTATTGCCTGTACCATCTAACGTCTCTGCGGTTTAAGGACTGTACTTGTGCCGCCTGTGTGCACGTGAGGCCCAATCTTCCACAAAAAGTAAATTACAATAATTTTTAATACTTTATAATTAGACAGAGTCAGAAGTGATTAGAATAAGTAATAACTGAAGAAGTAATCAGCTTATGATCTGCTGTGAATTTTTATGTTTTACTCAGCTTAATTGCTTTGGCGTTGTCTGCTCAACTGAGTATCTGCACATTCACAGTTAAAGTGTATGCAAAGGCAAATATTTTAATTTTTTTTCTTTTTACTTTTTGGCAGAGTGTGCAAGGATTAGAACCTCTGTCTAGTTTTTTATTGCTGTCTGTGCCCCTGCTGGGTAGATTTACCCCTCTATCCATTCTAATGTCCATCATCATTGAGACAGTAAGTGATGGGAAATTCAAAATTTTGTTTCCCCAGAACAAGAAGTAAAGGGAAACAATCCAACTAGGATGAAGGTTTTGGTGACAATTGTCCAATAGGGATGAGTTGCTGGCTTGGTATGGGTGACTTAAACTTGTAAATTTTTTGTTTATTAAAAATCTTACAAACATAATAAAAACATATTTACATATATACAAAATAAATAAAAATATAAACAAAAATAGCTTACATCACCATAGCAAAAACATAAAGAAAACTAAATATACCAACCTAAACAAAGCTATAACCTCCACCTAAACACCCTCAGGCTAAGAAACCATTACACATTTAACCCATGCATGCAGCCTTTTTCCAAAAAGATAATCTTATATAAAAATCTAGGGGACGTGAAAGGGCAGAAAGAAAGCCGCACACCCAGAGACTGCAGCTACGGAGACCTGACATTCCTCCACGCCTTTGTCCAGGCCCCCCGGCTGCCACTTGTCCTTCTCAAGACCCCGAATCTTCCCAACCTCACCCAGAATGTCGCGCACCACCACCTCGACAGGAAGGATTTTTTCCCGCATGGAAACCTGACACCGTGCATTCCATGTGAAGAAACGGACTACTAAGCTAACTAGAAAAGTGTCTCAAAATCAAAATCCCAATGTGTCTCAAAGGCCCCGTACGACCACTCCACATAACTCAAGCAGGAAAGGAAAGGGATACCCAGAGCCTCACCCACCCGCTTGTAGACTTCTATATTGAAGGGGCTCTGAAGCAAGAAGTGGTCCATTGTCTCCTCCACCCCACCACATTCCACTCTTGGACAACCACGGTTCTCCGCAGAGCGATGCTTAAGGTTGCCCTTTACATAGAGTCTGCCATGAAATGAGCGCCAGGCCAAATCCCGAAACTTTAAAGGGATTCTCTCTAGATTGAGCAAGCACAGACCCTCCCTCATAACAGGGCCTGGGCAATCCCCCAAGGCCAGTGGCTCGCTAAAGGCAGATGACTTAAACTTGTAAAGGCTACAGAATAGCAACAGAATGTTTACAGCAATGACACCATTGGCAAAAGCCAAGTTTTGTCATTGGTGTCATCTGTGTAAACAATTCTATAGCCTTCTATGGAAGACTAACATAGTTGAAAAAAAAAAAAAAAAAACTAGTTCAACCAATAAAAGGGAAAAAAAATGTTACCCACAGAGGAAGGCTAAAAAAACAGCAAAGCATGAACCAATTTGCTCCAGCCGGTGCAAAAATGCCTTCCTGATCCCTCGAGAGGCAATCAGATATTCCCTGGATCAACTTTACCTATAACTGTTAGTATCCAACTTTTTTGTTATATTTAAAAAAAAATATTGATTTTATTATTTATATTATTTATTTATTTAAAGCTATACATTTGGAAAACATTTCAGTGAGGCTCGCTCCTGCACTACAAAGGTAATTTTATAATTTACCCGGAATTCAGCTTAAAAAATATTAAATTATTTACTAAATAAAATCAGTAAAAAAAAATTTCAAAAATAGTCACAGAGTTATTAATCACCCCTGGTGAAGAAAGGGTCCATATCAGGATCAGGATCATATAATCAAATAAATGTGCTGGTGCACACAAAAACAAAAAAAGCTCTTTTTCTTTCTCCAAATCTTGAAGTCCTACAATCGATGTTTATTGCCTGTGAAGTATATACTATTTTTTTCTACAGTTGTTTACCTAGTGAAATCCTTCCAGGGTGTTTGCAGTAAGTTCTTTAGATCACCTTACGTTGTCATTCTGAGTGTACATTTTCAGAAGACTTGCAGGTATTGACTGTCATAATGTTGACTTGTCAAAGTCAGACTTTATCAAAGGTAAAGCAGAAATTGTGAGGGACACATTTGTTTCCCCTTGCTGTGCATTACATTTTTCAAGGCTTTTTTTTTTTTTATTTTATTTTTATTGTCTGTCATTCAGGCCTTTTTGACAACTTTTTAGAATTTAAAATATATTGCACTGACTTCTGTGGGGCCATCAATCTTGTCAAGAAAACGCCATCACTATCTGAGGAACCAAGGAGATTACCAATGAAAGACTGGTTTACAGGATGAATGTTAAACTTTAAGTTAAACTCTGGCCTGACGGCTGAACACACAGTTGAAATACATACGCCTTACTGGTCAAAGGTCTTATCACACCACCATTTTTCCAGTTTTTATTAAACTACCAGAGCCTTTTTTTTTTTTTTTTTTTTTTTGCACACATTCAAAAATTTACATTTTTGACATGATACTGCACCTAATCCCCCAAAATAATATATATTTTCTGAAAGCAGAGGACCCATAGAATCAAACCATCAAACCATGGTCGATGCTATTTTTTTTGTTTTTCCATTGAACAATATGGAAATGTCCTGCAACATGGCAACAAACTATGATACCCAAAACTGTCCATCCTTCATCGGCCATCAACATCGTCTTAAATATTAACCACCTCCGGATTGCCTCATAGCAAATTTACTTTACAGAATCATATGTATATACATATATATATAAATATTTGTATATATATATATATATATATATATATATACAGCATCTCACAAAAGTGAGTGCACCCCTCACATTTTTGTAAATATTTTATTATATCTTTTCATGTGACAACACTGAAGAAATGACACTTTGCTACAATGTAAAGTAGTGAGTGTACAGCTTGTATATGTATGGTCTAAGCACTGACAGGCTGACCCCCCCACCCCTTCATCCTCTGTAGCAATGCTGGCAGCACTCATAAATCTATTTCCCAAAGACAACCTCTGGATATGACGCTGAGCACGTGCACTCACCTTATTTGGTCGACCATGGTGAGGCCTGTTCTGAGTATTATGTGTCCTGTTAAACCGCTGTATGGTCTTGGCCACCATGCTGCAGCTCAGTTTCAGGATCTTGGCAATCTTCTTATAGCCTAGGCCATCTTTATGTAGAGCAACGATTCTTTTTTTTCAGATCCTCAGACAGTTATTTGCCATGAGGTGCCATGTTGAACGTCCAGTGACCAGTATGAGAGAGTGAGAGTGATAACACCAAATTTAACACACCTGCTCCTCATTCACACCTGAGACCTTATAACACTAACGAGTCGCATGTCATAGGGGAGGGAAAATTATTAATTGGGCTTAATTTGGACATTTTCACTTAGGGGTGTACTCACGTTTGTTGCCAGCGGTTTAGACATTAATGTTGAGTGTTGACATGGACATTCATTGTACTGTTCATTTAAGCACAAGAGAATCCATTTTGTTCTCACTGTTGAAATGTGTTCTGTAACCTTCACCTAACACACAGACACTTCTCCTACTAAACGCTCTCTACTCCCCCCTCCCTTTCCAAGGTTTTACTTTTGCAATTGTTCTATTCGCTAGTTTATAATAATATATTGCTATTTGTTACTTTTTAATAACATCTCACACCACCCCTTTCTTATCTATGTATAAAATAACATGTAATAAACTTTTTCACGGAACGGACATTTTAAACACAGAGATTGAGTCCTGTGAATCTGTTCCTGCAGCTGCAGTATTAACTTTGTTTTAGAGTCCCAATCAGAAATCAGTCATATCAGTCTTGGCGAGTCATAACAGGAGTTTGGCAGAGTCTCCAGAAGGAACCGCGCTTCGATCGGGATCATCGGGAAACGCAGACCTCAAATGCCGGCTAGGTAAGCTGCCCTTAAGCTTGCTATATTTCTGCCTTTTCCTATGTATCCTATCTGTCGGTTCTCAAGGAAACCAGACCACTCTCGGACCTTTCTGGTTGGGTAACGTGTGTGTGTGTGAATGTGTTTGTGTCCCCCTTCACGGGTTGGACTGTGTGTGGATAGGGAAAATCCTCTGCAGTTCCCTGCGTTGACTCCTTGTGGGCGACCTGGGTCAGAGGCGCATGGTAGGGTCAGATAAAACTCACAGAGAAGAGAAGAGACGAGGAGGGTCTCTTAATGAGTGTTTTGTCTATTGTCATAAACCCCTTCTATCCACGTAGATAAGTGGAGACTATTCTTGTAAATCTGCAGATTTGCTGTACTATTTGTTTTAGAGGCAAGAGGGTATAGGCACAAGTAGAGAAGAGAGAAGACTGGCCAGTCATTATGGGCATTAAATTAATTAAGGGAATGAAGGGAGAGAGGCCTTCAGAAAATGCCCAGCGCAAGATGAGCGCTAGAGAATATATGAACCGAAGGTACGGTTCTGCCTATACTGAGCCCCTAGATAAATGGGTAGAATGGACAAAGGGAACAGCTAAACCTTTAAAATCTGAAGGGACTTTTGATTTAAAAGTATGGCAAACTTTTCTGCACGATTATGGCCCACTACTGTGCAGTGAAGGAACGTGGAGAATAGCTTGCACATGGGAGACAGAAGCTAAAGTAGCAAATCAAACTGGCTTGATGGAGATATTTAATAAAAGTACTGCCCAAATTTACTACGTTTGGCCAGAAGACTCTGTAGAGGAGGACCCCCCACCTTATGTGGCTGCCAGTTTGGCTTTAAGGGGTCCATGCACAAAAGCAAAAGAATTAGATTACATGGAACACACAAAAGATGAGCTATGCAATATAGTGGAGAGCAGAGGTTTAACAGCCCCATATCAACCTACAAAGAGGGATTTGGCTCGTATCCTAGAAACAGATGATTGGCATAAATCAAAAGGCACATATGCAAACCTGGATCTCTCTGAACTTAAGGCTTTGGCCAGAGAAAGAGAGATAGAGTCTGAACTTCCGGAGCAAACCATAATTTCCAAATTGTGGCAGCAAGATGAAGAGAGAAGGAAGGGAGATGCCAGCCCTTCTGCCCCTGGCATAGAGAAATCTGTTGCAGTTTATCCTGTCAGAACCCAATTAGTTTTTGAAGGTGATGCTGTTGACAGTAAGTCTCAAATTAAATGGCATGTACCTTTTAGTCCCCAAGATATGAGAGCCATATTAGAAGGATTGGGAGATCCTAGAAAGAATCCAATTGGGTTTGCAAACAAACTTAGTGCTGCACAGGAAGCATATGAGGCTTCTGCTACTGACATTCATCAGCTTCTTATTAAAGCAGTGGGAAGCAACATGTCTGGCTATATACTTAAAGAATGTGGTGTAGACGTCAAAAATCTAGGTAAGATGGTTAGTGGACGGGAGGTTTGTGAGAAATTGAAGGAAAAATTGCCCCAAATATATGGACAAACCAGACATGCTGAATTTTTGAATGCTAAGCAAGGGAAAGAGGAAGCAGCAGGGGCTTATTGGAGGCGGTTAAGTGAGATGGCTGAGGAAGCAGGCATTAAAATAGAGGAAGAGAAGGCGGGAGAAACTGCAAGTCCATCTACACAACTGGTGAAACAAAGGTTTCTTGATGGTTTAATACCCCAGTTGAAAGAAAGGTTGTTCACAGCAAGGCCTGAGGCAGGCAATATGTCTATTCGAGACGTCCTGCCTATCCTGTTGTCCATAGAAAACAGGATTAACCAAAAAGACAGCAAACCCAAGGTAATGTACATGGGGAAGCAGAGAGGAAAAGGAAGAGGTAGAGGCAAAGGCAATTTCAGAAATCATGGCAATCGGGGACCAATTATATGCTACAATTGTGATGGGGAAGGACACATAGCCAAATTCTGCCATCTTCCTGACCGTAGACTAGAAAAGAGCTTAGAGGCCCCTCATGCTGATCCCAGTTCTCTGCCAAAAGCAGTGGATCAGGCATAGGAAAATGGCATGCCAGTATCAATCATGTTAAATAGGGGAGACAATGGTCCCGAGGCCAGAGTAAAAGTATTTTTACAAGAACTCCCTTATCCTGGAGGAGAAACAGAATTAACCTGTTTAATTGATACTGGTGCAAGCCGAAGTGTTTTTAATATAGAGGACTTACCTCCAGGATTATTATCTACAAATGTTATCTCTGGTGTTGGCCTAACCGGGACCTCTACTGATTTGGTTGAGTCCAAGCCACTTAAACTCAGGCTAGGACAGCAAACAGAAATTGTCACTAAAGTGTTAGTTTCAGACACAGTTCCTACCAATCTTTTGGGAGCTGACATTTTGAACCAAATTCTAGCAAACATAGACTACACTCCTACAGGAGTCCAAGTGGTCAGTAGTCTATCAGGAGAAGTTTTAAATTCTGCCTGTGGAGTATTTTTAATCCAAGACTCCACTCTGCCATTTCCACCAGAATTGAAAGTGATTCCCACTGAATTATGGGCCACCAGCAAATATGATGTAGGTCTGCTGGATTGCACCCCAGTCATGATAAAAATTAAACCAGGAGCCCATCTCCCACAGATTAAACAGTACCCACTGAGTATTGCTCAGACTGAGGGGATAAAGGATCAAATCACTCAACTGAAAGCAGCAGGGGTTGTTGTACCCATTAAGTGCCAGGTCAATACACCCCTGTTCCCAATTGCAAAGAAGCCAGACAAGAAGGGTGGGCAGGTGACATATCGCATGGTGCATGATTTGAGAGCCATTAACAATATAATAGAGGCAGATACCCCAATCGTGCCCAACCCCCGCACTTTACTAAGTGGAATACCTGCCTCCAGCACCTGCTTTACAGTGATTGATCTTGCAAATGCTTTCTTTTCGGTGCCCCTGCACCCAGATTGCTGGCACCTTTTTTCATTTACCCATGATGCCCAAAAGTTAGCATGGACAAGATTGCCCCAAGGCTGTGTGAGTAGCCCCTTTGAATATAATACTGCGTTAAAGCAAGTATTGGACCAATGGTCCCCCTCACACCCAAACACAGTTTTGCTTCAGTACATAGACGATTTGCTTATTTGTTCTGATACAAAGGACATTTGTAGCAGAGAAACAGTAAGCCTTCTCCTGTTTCTCTATAACAGTAACAACAAAGTTAGCAAAGATAAGCTACAATACTGCCAAGAGAAAGTGATCTTCCTGGGTCACTGCATTTCACATGGAATCCGTCACCTAACCCCAGATCGAGTTAAAACTCTACAAAACTTTGAAAAGCCAAGAAATGTCCGGCAACTACGTGCCTTCCTGGGGTTAGTGGGATATTGTAGGGACTGGATTCCAAATGCATCAGAACTTATGGCTCCTCTATATGAGGCTACCACTAGAAACACTTTCAAACTCACATGGGACAATGAATTGCAGATGAAGGAGCTTATTAAAATTTTGTCTGAAGCTCCCGCCATTGGACTTCCTGACTATACTAAGACTTTCTCGTTGTTCTGTCATGAAGTCAATGGATTTGCTGCAGGTGTACTCACCCAGCTACATGGAGACAAACAGAGGCCTGTGATGTATGTATCAGCCTCATTAGACCCTGTCATCAAAGGCTCCCCCAGTTGTATGCGAGCCATAGCAGCCTGCATTTTGCTGCTAGACAAAGTAACTGAGCTTGTACTAGATTCTGCTCTGATCCTGTATGTGCCACATGCAGTACAGGAAATCATGAATCAAGTAAATACTAGACATGTGTCTGCCAATAGATTTGACAAGTACCAGTCTGCTCTTTTTGCTCCATCGAATTTAACAATCAAACGATGTGTTACTTTAAATCCGGCTACTCTTCTTCCTATAATTGATGAGGAAGATGCAACAAATGGTACTGATGTAGAACCTGAGAGTTTTTCTCATGATTGTATGGCTCTTATGGAGGTAGAAAGGGCCTCTGTCACACCAGCAAAAGATGAGCCCTTATCAGATTGTGACACACACTTATTCGTAGATGGTTCCAGATTTTACACTGACGATGGTCAGCCACACACAGGGTTTGCTGTAACCACTACAGACACCATTTTACATCAGGAAGCATTGAAACCCCAGATGTCAGCACAGGAAGCGGAGTTGTATGCTGTAGTCAAAGCATGTCATCTCCTAGAAAATCAAAGGGGAAATGTTTACACTGACAGCAGATATGCATTTGGAATAGCCCACGATTTTGGGCCTATCTGGAAAGCACGGCACTTCCTGACTAGTGCAGGGAAGCCAGTGAGACATGCAAAACTCATAGAGCGGCTATTTGAGGCCTTTCAGAAACCAGCAGAAGTTGCCATCTTGAAGGTAAAAGGGCATGCAAGGGGAAGTGACATGACAGCCAGAGGAAATGCTTTAGCGGACCAAGCGGCAAAGGATGCTGCCCTTATGGCATTTGGAGTCACACCCACTGTAGGGGTCGCCCAGGTAGCGGGGACAGATTCCCCTCATCAAGAGCAGTGGGATGTAGAAACTCTAATTCAGTTTCAGAACCAGGCCCCTGATGAAGAGAAGGATAAGTGGATCAAATGTAATGCTACCCAAAATCAGCAGGGCCTGTGGAGCGCTGACAACAGGTGGTGTCTACCCAGGAGTTTGTACCCAGTTTTAGCACAGCTGGCACATGGCGTCAGTCATCTTGCTAAGGGCGCGATGGTGGCACTTACTGACTGCTATTGGATAGCACCTGGATTTAGTGCATTTGCAGCCAGGTTTTGTGCTTCATGTCTCACTTGTGCTCTGTACAATGCAGGGAGGCCTGTTCATGTTCCCCAAAGGCATTCTCCAAAGCCAGATTTCCCTTTCCAAAGAATTCAAATAGACTACATTCAGATGCCCAGAATAGGCACCTATGAGTTTGCTTTAGTGTGTGTTGACATGTTTTCAGGTTGGCCCGAGAGCTGGCCAGTAGCCAAAGCAAATGCAAAAACAACAGCAAAGAAAATTTTGAATGAAATAGTTTGTAGATATGGAGTTCCTGAAACTATTGAGAGTGACAGAGGAACCCATTTTACTGGGGAAGTAATGAAAGAGGTAATGGAAGCACTTCACATACAGCAAGCTTTCCATACACCTTATCATTCCACAAAGTAGTGGTAAAGTTGAGAGACTTAATGGAATTTTGAAAAACAGATGTGCAAAAATTAAAGCAGATACCAGAAAAGGATGGGTGGAAGCTTTGCCATTAGCCCTATATTCTGTAAGAACTACCCCTAAACAACCACATGGGCTGTCCCCCTATGAGATTTTATTTGGAGGGCCACCCAAAACAGGGCTATATTTTCCCCAACAGTTGCAGGCTTCTCACTCTAATCTGTTAGAATATGTTCAGATTTTGCAAAGAACATTGAATAAAATACATGAAGGTGTTTATAAATCTATCCCCGACCCAGATTCTGTTTCAGGTATTCACAGAATCCAACCAGGTGACTGGGTGGTGGTCAAGCGACACGTCAGAAAGCCACTAGAACCAAAATTTGACAGACCACATTTGGTGCTTTTGACAACCAGTTCTGCTGTCAAGTTGGAAGGAAAGCCCACCTGGATTCACGCCAGTCACTGCAAGAAAATCCTGAAGTGATGATATCCTTTGAAAAAAAGATGATAATGTTTCTTTTCTTTTTGTTGTTTGTGAGAACTGAGACATGGAAAAATAACCCTTTCATCCAAATGTTAAAATTGTATGCAACCCATAGCAACGCTAGTAACTGCTGGGTGTGTTCTCACTTACATCCCCATACAGGAACAATACCCATGATAGCAATGCCTCTCAATTTCACTGATTTAAACAGGACCAGAATAAATGGCTCATACATAGTCTCCACAGCTAATGAGCACAGATCAGTAACTTTGATGGTTTCGAAACAGATAAACACTCCACAGATTTGTTTAAACATCACATGCCCGTTTAACACTAAATGTAGACGGTTGGGCAATTCAGATTGCACTGGAGCAAAAATTACAGTTTATGGAGGAAACTATGGTCAATATTATTATATCCCAGATCCAGAACTAAATAGAACCCTTTATAGTACAAATTGCTCACAGTTCCCAATATGTGAAAATATCGGTTTCCTGAGATTCCATGTTATTGCTTCCAGTTTTTTAGGAGCAGGCATACCGTCCATACGTAGAGGGTTATATTATATATGTGGAAATAAAGCTTACGCCTGGATTCCTACTAATGTTACAGGTACATGTTACATTGGGAAGTTAGTACCTGCTTTGGCTGTTCGCAAAGATACAGTGCGACCAGATCAAAGTCCAGAATACCCTTTAGTGTTCAAAAGAGAGCTGTTCACTGAAGGTGACATGACATGGTCATGGTTCCCTTCCTGGACAGGATGGGGAATTGAAGCAATGAAAAGACTAAATAATTACACTAGAATTGTAGATGAGATTATTAACCTTACTACCACTGATATAGGTTTATTAAATGAAGAAATGGCTCAGCTTAAAAAAGTAGTATTAGAGCACAGATTAACGCTAAATTATCTCACTGCAGCTCAAGGTGGGATGTGTAAGATATTTCACACTGACTGTTGTATATACATTTCTGATAATGAGGACATTATTAAAGGGCATCTTGCTAAGATAAGAGAACTACAGAATAAGGCCAGAGATATTGCTAAAGATGGATGGAACCCCTTTCAGGGTTTAGGAGGTTTTGGTGATTTTTTATATGGCATAGCAACATGGTTACAGAAACTAGGCGCTTACATTGTGATGTTTCTATTTCTCATGTTTGTTATTTACTTCCTCATCAGGCTATGCCTCTGTGTGACTACCCGCTGTACCAACAAATGTACCACCAGCCCTGATGAACCCATTATTGTGAGAAAGCTAGGAGAGAGCTGAACAGGACGCCGTCTCTCTGCGCCAATGTAACAGGAGTTACCAGCAATCGGCTGAACGTAACGCGGAGAAGAATGGTGTCAAATAAACAAAAGGGGGGAAATGACATGGACATTCATTGTACTGTTCATTTAAGCACAAGAGAATCCATTTTGTTCTCACTGTTGAAATGTGTTCTGTAACCTTCACCTAACACACAGACACTTCTCCTACTAAACGCTCTCTACTCCCCCCTCCCTTTCCAAGGTTTTACTTTTGCAATTGTTCTATTCGCTAGTTTATAATAATATATTGCTATTTGTTACTTTTTAATAACATCTCACACCACCCCTTTCTTATCTATGTATAAAATAACATGTAATAAACTTTTTCACGGAACGGACATTTTAAACACAGAGATTGAGTCCTGTGAATCTGTTCCTGCAGCTGCAGTATTAACTTTGTTTTAGAGTCCCAATCAGAAATCAGTCATATCAAGTGTGTTGAGTTATTTTGAGGGGACGGCAAATTTACACTGTCATACAAGCTGTACACTCACTACTTTACATTGTAGCAAAGTGTCATTTCTTCAGTGTCGTCACATGAAAAGATATAATAAATTATTTACAAAAATGTGAGGGGTGTACTCACTTTTATGAGATACTGTATATACATGCAATTCTGCACTGCTGCCTATAGGGTGCTCACACACCGCTTCTGCTGTAAATGATCACAGTAGAAGCTAATCTGCGGGTGCCAGGAACTGGATGTCCACCGGTACCTGATGATCATCAGGCAGAGACACAAAAATGAGCTCTGCCTATGTAAACAAAGGGGAGGTTCGTTCTGACAAGGGGGAAGGTATGGGTTTTGTGTCCCTGCAAAGCAGGGAAAAAATCCATCACTTCCCCTCGTAAAAGCAGCACACACTTGGTGGTATCGACTTAAGGTGTGGTTTAGTATAATACTGATTGGTGGAAAAATGGTCAATGAAGGACCAGTCATCTGTAAAAAAAAATGGCGCTTATGTTTATGACATGTCCAAGGCATGTACCGTTGTGTTCTAGTAGCTTCTCAGTGTGATATTGGACTATGGAAGAGATTCCTTAATGTTATTTCCACCTTTCTTATCTTATTTACAGACTGCTTAGTTGAGAACTTGTCTTTTGGATCTGTTTTGGCATATATATTTTAGGGAAATCTTGGTGATCTGCTACAACTATGATACAGATGACTGGTCCTTGATTGACCAATTTTCCACCAATCAGTGTTATACTGAACCACACAAGTCAATACCACCAAGTAAGGTGATCAGCGATTTTTAGGGGACTGCGACTTTGCGACGGACAGATCGGACACTTTTGACACTTTTTTGGGACCAGTGACATTATTACAGGTGATCAGTTCTAAAAATAGCCACTGATCACTATATAAATGTCACTGGCAGGGAAGGGGCTAACAGTAGGGGGCGATCAAGGGGTTAATTGTGTCCTAGGGAGGTGTTTCCAGCTGTGGGAGGAGGGGACTGACAGCGAGTAGAGAGAGATCGCTGTTCCTGATCACTAGGAACAGATGATCACTCTGATCTTCTCCTGTCAGAACGGTGATCTGTTTGTTTACATTGACAGATCTCCATTCTGGCTCTCTGTGGAGCGATCGCGGGTGGCCGGCGGACATAGCACATCGGCTCCAGCGATGCGCTGTGCGTGCGCACGCCTGCTATAGCTGTTAAAGGAACCGACGTATAGCTACAGCGATTCGCGCAGCCGAGCCAACCTGCCACAGTGTAACTGTGGTGGCTGGTCGGCAAGCGGTTAAAGTGGATGTAAACCCCATTCATTAAGTTTGAGCTGGGTACATATATCTGCAGCGTTTTCTTATCTCTCTTCAAAGTCCCCTGGCTTTCTCCTTCTCCGTTCTTCTGTTATCAGCATGATAACTTCTGACAAGTTCTCTGTCAACTGTGATAAAACCAGGATTAATTTTGTGTCAGGGTGGGTGCTATAAATAGATTATCAGAGAGCTGGTCTATTCACAGCACAGCTCTGCAAGTCTCTGCCTATGTGGAGTGGGGGTGTGTGCCTTTCCTCCAATCAGCTATCTCACAGTGTATGGCAAGAATCCACACCCACAGGTGATTCGGGAAGAGAAAATTCGAACAGGACATGCACATTCTAAACAGTATATAAAGCTAAAGGCAGCAGATGTACATGTAAAGCTTATGTAGGAGTATTTGTTTAATCTCTGTGTATCATCTGAGGCTTTTCACTTCACTGAGTATAGGAGAAGGTTTATATCCACTTTAAGGAAAATCACTTTTGGTGTAGAACTTCGCTATTTTTTTTACCTTTAAAGGCACCTGGTGTGTCTCCACATCTTTCCTTGGCCTATTTGTGCATGTAACTCTCTGGTTTTTGGATCTCGGATATAGCTTTAATACCTTGCTTATAACTGATGTAAATTAAATGTACATGCTGCATGTATACTTATTTGATGTCTCTTTATTCATCTAGGAAAATGTAAATGAGCTCCTGAAGAAGCCTATATCGCAAAACATGTAGATGTAAATGTCTTCATCCAAATAATTGTGGTGACAAAATTACAACTTCAAAACCCGCCATGCCTTTTGCTAAATACCTTGGACTTTCCAAAAATGGGTCATTTGGAGGTTATTTGTACTGCCCTGGCATTTTCGGGCCTCAAGAAATGAGTAAGACTGGGTTCACACTAGCTGCAGCCGTGGCTCACAGTAGGTGGTCCAGCGCGTCCCTGTTCTCTGTTTTAGGTGTGAATCAGGTCCGAATTGTTGCCTGAATTCGGACCTGAAACAGAGCCAAAGACGCACAGGACCCTGGGAGCTGGGAGTCGGGACATCGCAAATCCCGCCCACTGCTTCACCATGCAGAGCGACATGCCACCCAGACACAAGTAGGACACCATTGTAAGGAGAGAGTGGGGAGGAGTGTATGGCAGCCAAGGAGTGAGTCTCAGGAGGTGGAAGGATGTGCAGTCTCCTCATGATGTGTTTGGATGACTGGTGGCAGCCAGCTTTGCTGGGACTTGTAGTGGCCTCTGTGGGGGCTGAAATATGGCAGCCTCCTATGCTGGGACTTGTAGTGCCTTAGACCGGTGGGGGGACTAAGGAATCCTCAGTCCCCCACAGAGGGCACTACAAGTCCCAGTAGAGTGGGCTGCCATTCTTCAGTCCCCTGTAGTCTAGGGCACTACAAGTCTTAGCATAGGAGGCTGCCATATCCCACCCCCCTGCAGAGGGCACTACACGTCCCAGCAGAGCAGGCTGCTTTTACTGAACAGTTGAAGGAACTGTGGGGGGGGGTTGTACTAGGAGGGGAGAGAAGGAGGCATAGGTTTGAGATGAGGGAGGATTTTTTTCTGAAAGTGAGGATTTTTGCTGGGAGGGGGGGAGGGGGGAGGATTTGTGATGAGAGGGGGAATATATGCTGGGAGGGATGGGGGAGGATTTAAGATGAGAGGGGAGGATTTATGCTTGGAGGGGAGATGGGGAGGATTTGTGTTTAGAGAGGGATTTATGCTGGGAGAGAGAGATCGGGGAGGATTTATGCTGGGGAGGAGAGATGGGGGAGGATTTGTGCTGAGAGGGGGGATTTATGCTGGGATGGAGAGATGGGGGAGGATTTGTGCTGAGAGGGGGGATATATGCTGTGAGGGAGAGATGGGGGAGGATTTGTGCTAAGAGTGGGGATTTATGCTGGGAGGGAGAGATGGGGGAGGATTTGTGCTAAGAGGGGGGATTTATGCTGGGAGCAAGAGATGGGGGAGGATTTGTGCTGAGAGGGGGGATTTATGCTGCGAGGGAGAGATGGGGGAGGATTTGTGCTGAGAGGGGGGATATATGCTGTGAGGGAGAGATGGGGGAGGATTTGTGCTAAGAGTGGGGATTTATGCTGGGAGGAAGAGATGGGGGAGGATTTGTGCTGAGAGGGGGATTTATGCTGGGAGGGAGAGATGGGGGAGGATTTGTGCTGAGAGGGGGATTTATGCTGGGAGGGAGAGATGGGGGAGGATTTGTGCTGAGAGGGGGGATTTATGCTGGGAGGGAGAGATGGGGGAGGATTTGTGCTAAAATGTGGGATTTGTGCTGGGAAAGGGGAGGTTGAGGCAAGGGTTTGTGCTGAGAAGGGGGATTTGTACTGGAAGGGGTTATATGAGGGTGAGGATTTGTGAGGTGAGGTGAGAATTTGTGCTGAAAGGGGGTATTTTTGCTGCTAGGGGGAGATGGAGGGGGCGGGGGTCTGGAAGGGGTGTGGCTTACAGATGATAGGGCGGGTCTTAAATAGGAAGGTGTGTGGCTTCGACAGGAAGGGTGAATGAATTTAGTCAGGCCTTATGCAGCACAAAACTTAAATACACCACTGCTCATAAGTTTACATACCCTGGCAGAATTTATGATTTCTTGGCCATTTTTCAGAGAATATGACTGATAACACAAAAACTTTTCTTTCACTCATGGTTAGTGTTTGACTGAAGCCATTTATTATCGATAGTTCAACTACCTTTTCCCGCAGATCCTTTGACAATTCTTTTACTTTCCCCATGACTCAAAGTCCAGAAACGTCAGTGCAGCACTAGTTGAAAGATGCAAGGGTCTGTCAGGAGTCCAGAAACTCATTGACCTTTTATACACACACACTAATTACAAGCAAACAGATCACAGGTGAGGATGGTTATCATAATAGCCATTCAAACCCCTTTGTGTCAACTTGTGTTATCAGGCCAAAATTCAGCCAAACACTAACCATGAGTGAAAGAAAAGTGTTTGTGTTATCATTCATATTCTCTAAAAAATGGCCAAGAAATCATAAATTCTGCCAGGGTATATAAACTTATGAGCACAACTGTATATCATACATATACATAAAAAGGGGAAATCTAATCCCCAAAAATGCAAGACAGTGATACACATACAGTATATATTGCATGAGAGCAAATGATGGTCAACATGTTTCGCGGTTGTATTTTTATAGCCGCTTCATCAAGGCTTGCTTACTGTATAGTTTAGTCAACATCTAACACAAAAAAATACAAAGTGAATACATATATACATTACAATCCATACAAAGGAGAAGAAAAAAAAAGGGGGGGGGGGTGGAGGGGGAAAGAGAGAGGGAAGGAACAAAAAAAGTAAACAAAAGAGCATAAATATCTACCTAATGGCCATCTGAGGCGTCCAGCTAAGGGGAGGCCAAAACGCACAATACATGCCGTGCTCAGAGTCCGCACATTGTGGACAATACCTCCAAGTAGTAAGGCTATTGGGGTCATCCCTGAAAGGATAAATCTAGAGAGCCATAAGATAATAACAATACTAGTACATATATGTAAATTCAATTGCAGTTATCCAATAATAGTAAAATATGCCAACCTTAACAGACAATAATTGTCTGATACTGTGTTACCAATAATTATGAGATCCGATGTCACAAAGTATTCACCAGGATCCAACAGCCTCCAAGCAGAGGTGAATCCAATAACATGATCAGGGCACACATAAACAAAGGAAAAATAAGCCAAAAAGTATTTAAAAAAGACGCAGTTAAGGTTCAACAGCCAGACCAAATCCTATGTAACAGAGAGTCAGGCTTACCTGCTAATAGCAGCAAAAACAGGTGGTCTGTAGACTATCACCTGCGTGGCATGCCAACCATGTAGGATCTGCTTCCTCCAGCAAGGACTCAGTCAGGCGTGTCATAGGTCTGGGTCTCCTGAGGATCCCGAACCCCAGCATGAAGCCCCAATGCGGACCTCCATCTCTATATAACCAGTGCACAGAGCGGATGATCCACAGGATGCTGGTCTGGTCCTTTCTCCAAAGGACCAATAATATTGCAAGATGGCGAAGAGGGCACCAAATCTTAGTGAGGTGAACCTTTGCAAACAGAACAGCCCAGAGCTCCAATGTTTGTACATAATAGATTGGCCCACGTGCATGCCAACGCCAGACCGCAAACCAAAAGTGACATCATGCCGTGGGTCTAGGGACTGACGCTGCGTTCCAGCACCGGCTAATGCTCAGTCAGAAACAGAAGGGCATGCCCAGATGGCTGGAAATTGGAGTACAGCTAAGAAAGGAGATTAGAGGGGGTGGAGAAGCATGGGCCAATCCAGTTTGAGAGATGCTGCACCAGAACATATCCCAGAGGTGACGTCGGGCTGTCACATATGGGTATGGAGGCTAGTAATGTATTCCACCATCGGCCATCGCCCAGACCCAATGAGGGGGACGTGCCCGGATGATTGTACACAAACTTCCAACCAAAGAAGCACAACAGATAAAAAAGGAATGAAACAAAAAAGATCATCTCGATAGACAAGGGAAACACTGTACACATGTCCATTAAACACTGACCAATAATCATCCACAAATCAGCATATATATTAAATGAGTAGGACAGCGCCCTCTAGGTCCTGCAGATAGGCAAAGCATAAGCCCATATCTGTCAGGCAAAACAGGTGTAAAAGGTCCCTTCACAGAGCCCATCTACAGTATAAACGATAATAAGAGACAAAAATGGCAAAAAAACACAAATAAAGGCACCACAACAATAAGAGTATTGTAGGGCATACCAAAATTCCCTAGCGAACTGGTAAAAAATGGCCCATGTGCCTGAATTCAAAAATAACCCTTGGGGACCTAGTCCTGGGACCTTAAAGGACCAAATAGATATGAAAAAAGAAATAAAAATAAGGTAAGGATAATCTCTATACAAACTCAATTAGAAAGAAAAGGGGCATAACTGATAAACCCATTAGGGCCTGGGGCATGGTTAGCCCTCAATGTAAAAATCCATCGAGATTCCAAGCGAAGGACAAGATTTTCAAAGTCACCACCCCGGGGACCCTGATGTACTCTATCCAAAACTCTGAAACTCAATGTATCTATGTTGCAGGACTGACAATCGGCAAAGTGTCTGGCAACCGGACTAATAGGGATTTCGTCCTTAATGTCCGCTGCATGATCATTTACTCTCTGCCAGAGCATACGTCTGGTCTTCCCAACATAAAAGGCATTGCATCCACCCGTGAGTAGATAGACCACCCCCCTAGTCTCACAGTTAACAAAGTGCCTAGGTTCAATCAAGGTGGATCCTATATTGAAGCTCTCATTGCTCGGGTGAATATAGCGGCAATAGTCACAGTGCCTACATTTGTATGTGCCCGTTGGGCGAGTGCCACATGGGTCTTGGCCCGCCTGTCTGTTAAAGTGGCTAGCTGTAAGAGTATCTTTGAGTGACCAATTTCTTTTGAATGTAATATGGGGGTTTGAGTCCACAAAGTGTCTCCCCACATTGTTCTCGATTAATGGATACCAATGTTTGGACAAAATCCCCTTTACGTTATCGCTTTGCTTAGTGAATTTAAGAATGGGTCTGGTATCGATACGCTCTGATCCTTTCTCATCCTAAAATAGTAGTAGGTCCCGTAGACTTTCAAGAGCCTTTTTGTATGCTCGATTGAGAGCCCTATGGCTATAGCCCCTCTGTAGAATCCTATTCCTCAAGGCATCCGCCTGCATTTTAAAGTCCTCATCATTGGAACAATTACGTCGGACTCTCAGACTCAGATACTGTCCGAGGGGTATGGCCCTGATTAAATGTCTATGATGGGCGCATGTAGCATGAAGTAAAGAATTCCCAGCTGATGGTGAGATCCAGAAAGGGAATAGTCAATCTGTCTACGTTTAACGTGAAATGCAGGTTGAATGAATTGTCATTCTGTTCTTGAATAAAGTGAATAAGTAGGTCCATGGGCCCAGTCCAGAATATGAGGATATCATCGATGTACCTCTGCCACAAGGACATGTGGCGGAAGTACATTGATAAGTCCTTAAATCCAAAGACCAACTGCTCCCACCCCCCCAGGTACAGATTGGCCTATGAGGGGGCACATGCCCACCCCCTGCACCTGGAGGTAGTGGGAGCCATCAAATATAAAAACATTGTGGGCAAGAATAAAAAGAAGAAGTTCTAATACAAATGCATTGTATTCATAATCATCTGTACTTCTCTCATTCAAAAACTGCCTAATCATGGTTACTCACAAATCATGAGGTATACCGGAATATAATGCTTCCACATCAACTGACACTAATAGGGTCTCAGTTGCAATGTTGAGGCCATCGAGGATCGTCAATAAGTGTATTGTATCCTTAAGATAGGTGGGCAAGGTTTCTACATGGGAGCGTAAGTATTCATCCACCAAAACACTGGCTTGTGAAGTGATACTCTTAATTCCAGAAATTATAGGATGACCTGGGGGATTGTGTACATTCTTGTGCATCTTGGGCAGTGCATAGAAAGTCGGTTTCACGGGGTGACTGATAATCAAAAAATTCCTGGTGTCCTTACTGATAAGGCCCTGTCCAATAGCTCTACCCACTAGGTTATGAAATTCCTTTTGAAAGGAGGTAATCATTAAAGGTGAGATTTTTTTGTTGGATAGAATGTCCTTGCACATTTTTATATATGAGGTTTGTGTCATAATGACAACATTGCCGCCCTTGTCAGAGGGCTTGATAATGATGTCATTAGTTTTCAAAAGAATGGATAATGTTTCTTTCTGAAGGTCATCAAGATGAGACCATCTGCCTCTATTTCTTAGGAAATGTTCAAGGTCTCTCGTAACTGATTGGAGAAAAAGGTTAACCCGTGGACTGGTTGAGGTAGGAAACTTTGTAGATATGTTTTTATATTGTTTGGGTAAAGAGATGGATTGGGTTACTATATCTGGGTCTATGTCTTGAATAAGGGCATAAAAATTGACTTCCCCACTTTCTTTTGCCAGTTCATTAAGTGTTTTTAATGCTCTATATTCAACATGAGTAAATTTGTGTGGTTTGAAAATGTATGACTCGTCCTGGGGTAGGTCCGTTGCATATTGGGAGCCTTCAAAGTGACATTTAAGGTTTAATTTCCAAGCAAATAAATGTAGATCCTTGACCGTATCGAAAAAGGTCAATATTGGTTTCCATATTGGTTTCAGGGTACTAGTTAAGCCCCAAACCCAGTAGTGACATTTCCTCAGCCCATGCTTCTCCACCCCCTCTAATCTCCCTTCTTAGCTGTATTCCTATTTCCAGCCGTCCGGCCAGCCCCGCTGTTTATGACTGAGCGGTAGCCGGTGCTGGAACACAGTGTCAGCCCCTAGAACCACGTGCAGCAGCATGACGTCACTTCTGGTTTGTGGATTGGTGTCAGCGCGCACGTGGGCAGATCTATTATGCACAAACAATGGAGCTCTGGGCTGTTCTGTTTGCACAAGGTCCACCTCACTAAGATTTGGTGCCCAATTCACCATCTTGCGATATTATTGGTCCTATGAAGAGAGGAACCGCCCGGCATCCTGTGGATCCTCCCCTCCGTGTACTGGTTATATAGAGATTGAGGTCCTCATTGGGGCTTCATGCCGGGGTTCGGTATCCTCGGGAGACCCAGACCTTTGAAATGCCTGACTGAGTCCTTGCTGGAGGGAACAGCTTCTACGTGGTTGGCATGCTACGCAGGGGATATTCTACAGACCACCTGTTTTTGGTGCTATTAGCAGGTAAGCCTGACTCTCTGTTATATAGGATTTGGTCTGGCTGTTAACCTTAACTGCGTCTTTTTTAAATACGTTTTGGCTTCTTTGCCTTTGTTTATGTGTGCCCTGATCATGTTATAGGATTCACCTCTGCTTGGAGGCTGTTGGATCCTTGTGAATAATTTGTGGCATCATATCTCATAATTTTTGGTAACGCAGTATCGGACAATTATTGGCATATATTTTTTACTATTATTGGATACCTGCAATTTACATATATGTACTAGTATTGTTATTATATTATGGCTCTCCGGATTTATCCTTTCAGGGATGACCCCAATAGCCTTACTACTTGGAGGCATTGTCCATGAAGTGCGGACTCTGAGCATAGCATGTATTGTGCATTTTGGTCTCCCTTTGTCCTGGACCCACCGGGCATTTTCCCAGTGGGCCAGGGCCGCATGTCTTAGGAAGACTGTGACATGCAGGGCCAGCCACAGTTGTATGGGCGGATTGCAGGGCCGTCCGCGGGTGAATGTGTGGATGCAGAGCCAGCCGCGGGTGTATGGGCGGATTGCAGGGCCAGCTGCGGGTGGATGTGTGGATGCAGAGCCGGCCGCGTGTGATATGCTGCATATGCGGGAGGAGTGGAAGGAGTCTCACCATTCCCCCGCATACCAAGCCGCTCCATAGCAACCTAGGCCACTGCTGAAGTGAAGGTCCCGGTTCGCGCATGTGCCTCGCAGCCGACGGTCACCTGGCAACCAGGACTCCAGATAAGAAGGAGGGATGAAGAGTCTGAGGCCTTCCACACCACCACCTTCTGTATATGCAGCTGCAGGATCTCAGACCCTCCTCCTGCACCAGAAGACTGGCTAGGTGCTGCCGCCGCTTATAGGGAAAGCAGTCTGGCTGGTGTACACCCACCTCTCTTCCCGTCCACTTCTTTTCCTGCTGGTCAAGGGATTTGGATCTGATGCTCCAGGGCCAGAGAGTGCTCCTTTGATAATGGTAATTATGATTATGCTCTTTTTTTCCTCTTATGTGACTGCAGTCTTCTAATCAGCCAGCTCATGGCCAGACTTTTTTAATCAGTGTGCACCTGCTGTCTGGGCAGTGGCGTAGCGTGGGGGGAGGGCAGCCAGGCTTTGGCCCCGGTGCAAAATTTAGAGGGGGCTGTCCAGAGTGTGCTGCCCTTGATGTCATGTCAGTTTCAGTGGCGGCAGGAGCGTGGCAGAATTCTCTGGGTGCGAGATAAGAATAAGCAAGTCCACAGATTAAGGGGCGCAAATTACCTGCCTTGCCCCAGATGCTGACATCCTATGCTACGCCACTGTCTTTGGGCACTCTTCTTCAGCAGTGGTGTGCCTGGCTCAGGCTGAAGGGGAGACCAGTCTACCCAGAAAAGTTGACTGTGGATGAAATATTTAACATGCATTGTAAGCACTACTAAAAGTAATACTCAAAAAGCCAGTTATAAAGCAATACTCCTTTATGACTGGCTCTGTGAGTAATGCTTTATAACTGGCATTGCAGTACTAACAAAGCCAGTTGTAATGTATTACTCACAGAGTTATAAAACATTACAAAGCCAGTTATAAAGGAGTTTTTCTTAATAACTGGTTTTGTGAGTACTCCGTTATATCTGGCTTTGGCCCCAATCTGTCACATTAAAGCGGACTTCCACCCAAAAATGGAACTTCCGCTTTAAGTGCTGGTGACCCGCTGACATGCTCCCACTTCCTCCCCTGGCACCGCAGCGCCAGAAGAAAGATCACCTTTCCCCCCTCCCTTCCTGCAATCTTCTGGGACACATCACAGGCCCCAGAAGATTGTCCGGCCATTCACAGCGCTCAGCAAGGCTTGCGCATGTGCAGTGTGTGTGCCCTGCTGTGAAGCCACAGCCGGGCGCCCAAAGTTAGAATGCCAGCACCACAGAGAGGGTTGGGGAGAGGAGCGAGGCTTCCTGCACCCACATCGCTGGACCGTGATACTGGTGAGTGTCTGATTATTGAAAGTCAGCAGCTACACTTTTTGTAGCTGATGACTGTTAAATGGGTGGAACTCCACTAATAGGTTACGGTAACTTTTTTAGTTTAAAATGGAGTCCACTTTAAACTAAAAAAGTTACCGTAACCGAATTCACACATCCTGGGACCCCAAATCCCATTACCAACACCCCTCCACGAATGCCTATCCCCCCCCCCCCCCCCCGGACTGCTCAGTCTAAAATACCTGGGCTTATTTTTCATCCTAGTCCAGGCCTGTTCATTAGGTAGATATTTATGCTCTTTTGTTTGTTTTTTTTTGTTCCTTCCCTCTCTCTTTCACCCTTTTCCCTTTATATTTGTGTCTTCACACATATGTCTGGAGTTGACCGGTTAACACTCACTTTACACTTTTCTCCGTTTTTTAACCACTTGCCGACTGCCCACCGTTGATTGACAGCGGCAGAATGGCACTCCTGAGAAAATCGCGTAGCTGTAGAGTGGGCGCTTTCCGGAGTATAGGGGGCCGCCATGTCCCTGAGGAGCTGATGCACATGCCGGCAGCCGCAATCTCCGCCGGGCACCCGCGATCGCTCCAGACAGAGCGAGTACGGGGATTTGTGTGTGTAAACACACAAATCCACGTCCTGTCAGGGGAGAGGAGACAGATTGTGTGTTCCTAGTATATAGGAACAACGATCGGTCTCCTCCCCAAGTCCTCTCCCTTCCCTCCACAGTTAGACCACACAGTAAGGGAACACATTTAAAGTGGTTGTAAACACCCCCAAAAAAAAAAAACAGCAAGACAAAGGCATAATGAGCTAGTATGCATAGCATACCTTAGATCGAAGCCCCCGCAGCGGTCCTTGTTCACCGCTCTGGCCGGCGACATCACTCCCGGATTTACTTCCGGGTATCGTGGGCTCCGGTGCTGTGATTGGCTTAAGCCGCGATGATGTCACTCCCACACATGCGCATGGGAGCCACCGGTAACGGCACAGTCTAACTGAAGCAATAGCACGTACGTGCCATTGCTTCAGTTTGCTTAAGTGCGCATGTGCCGATGACGTCGGTTTAGGAGATATCCGGGGTAGCTACAGGTAAGCCTTATTATAGGCTCACCTGTAGCGAAAAGTGTGTTGTAAGGGTTTACAACCACTTTAACCCCTTGATCGCCCCCAGTGTTAACCCCTTCCTTGCCAGTGACATTTAATCCGTGCACTGATCGCTGTACGAATGACAATGGTCCCAAAAATGTGTCAAAAGTGTTTGATCTGTCCACTGCAATGTCGCAGTCCTGATAGAAATCGCAGATTGCTGATATTACTAGTAAAAACAAATAATAATAAAAATGCCATAAATCTATCCCCTATTTTGTAGACGCTATAACTTTTGCGCAAACCAAACAATATACGCTTATTGCAATTTTTTTTACCAAAAATATGTAGAAGAATACATATCGGCCTAAACTGATGAAGAAATTTGTTTTTTTTTTAAATTTTGGGATATTTATTATAGCAAAAAGTAAAAAATATTGTTTTTTTTCAAAATTGTCGCTCTTTTTTTGTTTATAGCACAAAAAATAAAAACCGCAGAGGTGATCAAATACCACCAAAAGAAAGCTTTATTTGTGGAAAAAATAGGACATCAATTTTGTTTGGGTACAACGTCGCATGACCGCGCAAATGTCAATTAAAGCGACGCAGTGCTGTATCGCAAAAAATGGCTTGATCAGGAAGGGGGTAAATCTTTCCGGGGCTGAAGTGGTTAAAAATTGAACAAAACAAATACAAGACAAAGTAATAATGTGGACGTTGGAAGTTGAAACTAATGAGAGCTCCGGGGACCAGGGATCGACACTCCCAGTAGTGTTGGTTTAAACTTAAACTTAAACTTCAGTGGAACAATTCTCAGGTTGAGAGTGGCTGAAAAGGTATTGTCAGGTTCCTAAGATAGTGAGCCCTTGAAGAAGGCCAACTCGGGATTCCCCAGGGTGCGAAGTCTAAGCCCCAGCCTGTTTCTTCACCAGGGACCCTGATGGTGGGGATGGACTTGCAGCAGACTTGAACCAGATCGCAGCCTCCAGATACGCCTAGCTGAAGATGCGGAGACCACTCGCATGTGCAGAATACAGATGGCAGTAAACAGAAGAAGATCCAGGAAACAAGCTGAGGTCAGGGCACATAGCAGGTGTTCCGTCAGATTAGGTGACCCGTCAAATCTTGTAATGGAAGTCACGTTCCATCACAGCCATCTTGGTACACCCCACACTCATTCGCAGTAAGCCTACAGTCTGTAGTCGCCAAGCGGACATCTTTCTACACCCACCAAAGTCTTGCATTGCACACTTATTTTTACCACGAAACTGAGCTTATACTGTATCATGAAATACAAGATTTAGAAGTCTGTGACACTGTTTTGATGTTGAATTTTAAAAGCAGCGGTCTTCTGTCAGATTATCAAACCTGTGAGATCAGCAGACTTGCCGCTGCTTTTAAAATTCAACATCAAAACAGTGTCATGGACTTTTAAATACTGTATTTCATTATATAAGCTCAGTTTAGTGGTAAAAATAAGTGTGAAATGCAAGATTTTGGTGGGTGTAAAAAGATGTCTGCTTGGCTACTTTAGACTGTAGGTTTTAGTGTGGGGTGTACCAAGATGGCCGTGACGGAGCGCCACTTGTGTTACGAAATCTGACGGGTTCGCTAATCTGACAGAACACACGGCAGGCAAATACAATAGATAAACCCGGGGCCAGTACATTAGAAGTCAGACACAGAATACAAGTAATATGTGGGAAAGAAACTAGGAAGTTGCTCAGGCAAAGCGAGCTGCACTGAGCATGTCTATATATAGAGAAGCTGACGGATATATAGTAAATCCACAGTGATGCCTATAGGTGAACACAGAATCCAGCAGCACATGTGAGTAGAATCACGGGTCCAGCAGAACCACTACAGCAAGGAAGTAAGAATTTTTCAAGCGGGAACCTGCAGGCTAAACCGAAATAGGTATGTGCAATCATATTTTACAGACCTTTTTGGGACATTTTGATATCGTAACAGGATTGCTATACACATAACCATAGGCAGGGGCATTGCTAGGTGGCAAAAAGACCAGGGGCTTCAGCCCGAAGTCCAAGGCCGGCACGGGGAGTGTTTTGGCTTGGCGGTGGGGTTGTGTGGCGGGGGGTAAGCTCACTTGCTGATTGCTGCCTGGCTTACCAGTGTCCATCAGTGCTAACCACTAAAATCACCTACCTGACATACACTGACCTGACATACACTGACCTACCTACCTGACATACACTGACCTACCTACCTGACATACACTGACCTGACATACACTGACCTACCTACCTGACATACACTGACCTGACAAACACTGACCTACCTACCTGACATACACTGACCTACCTACCTGACATACACACACTGACCTACCTGACCAGGAGACAGACTTCATGTTGTCAGACTTCAGCAGCTCAGCCGTGGTGTGCGAGGCAGCCCAGAGGAGAGGAGGAGAACTGAGGAGGAGGAGAGCCCAGCGCCAAGTGGGCATCAATGTGGCGCGGCGGCTGCATTGTAATTCCCGCCTTCTGGAGACTGCAGCGCCTATGATGGACGTCATATGTCTCGCGGTCCCGCCATTGGACCAGTGGGTCGTCCATCATAGGCGCTGCAGGTTCCAGAAGGCAGGACCTACTATGTGACTCGGCCGCACTCGGCCACACTTGTCGGAGCTCAGGATCAGATCGGTCCCCGCTCGGCGGGAGACGGCGGCGCTCGGGGCTAATGATAAAACAGTGCCCACCCAAGACCCAGGGTTTGTTGGCGACCCACTCGGGGCTTCAGCCACGGTCAGCCCCCCCTGCCAACGCGCCTGAGTCCATAGGTGTGCGCAGCCTATTGCATTAGGGCAACCTTTCTCAACCTTTTTACCCCAGAGGAACCCTTGAAATAATTTTCAGGTCTTGGGGAACTCTTGATAAAACTAATTAATTGGTGGTGAAGAAAGTGGGAAGAATGCAACCATTACGGATAACTAAAAAGATCATTGGCTTCATGCAACTGGCTTTACCAAGTGGTATTGACCTTGGAATTATATAAGAACCATCAATTGGGAGGTCAATCAGCCACAACTCAAGGAACCTCTAGCAACCTCTGGAGGAACCCTGGTTGATTATGGCTGCATTAGGGTGTGCACCCCAAAGCTCAGACACACATGCGTTTCTCTGCAGCCTCAGCTGCACTGGACAGTCAATGAATGGGAAGTGCTCTGTGCTGAGTGGCTTCCTGTTCATTCACAAACTGAAGCATGGTAAGCACAGTTTCCTATGCTTGAGTTATGATTGAACACAGTGAGTAAGTGTGTTCACAGTATTGATTTAGAAAAAGAAGGAGCCGGTAAATTATATATTGATCAGCCCTTCCCCCACTTTCCATCCTGAAACATCCCCCAAAGCAGCTGGGGGGGAGAGGAGAGGAGTAAAGCCAGCAGTACTGCAGTTGGGGGGGTGAGCAAAACAGGGGGGAAGCCCAGGCAGTAGGGGGAATCGGCTTTGCACAGAGTGATTGCAGTGTGCCCAGGTACACCTGGCACAACCCCTGCATACACCTATGCACATAACAACCATCTATCTGTCTGTCTGTCTATCTATCTATCTATCTATCTATCTATCTATCTATCTATCTATCTATCTATCTATCTATCTATCATAATTAAAAGCAGTAATTGTTTTAACATAGATTAAGTACATAAATACGGTAAGATATCCATTTTAATTTATTTATTTTTACAGAATGTGGGCTACTTTTAAGGCCTTTTCAAAAGAAATATTTTTTTTGAATTTGCTTTGTGCATTTGTGCCACATTTTTTGCTCATTTTTCTTTATTTATAAAGTAATGAATAAATAAAAAACAAAAAAAAAACCCACTGTCTTAATGTTTAAATAATCTGCCTTGATTAACTGGCTTTAATGCTAACTAGGGAAACACAAGAGAGAACTGACCAGGCACTGCAAGATAATTATTTTCACACTTGTTTTTTTATTGAACTTTACTAAAAAAAAAAATCAAATACAGTTGCAATTTCCGATTCTAAAGATTTTTTTTTTTTGATGTTTTTAATCTTATTTCAGCCTAATGGGTTCACTTTGTAACATTGATGATGGAAAAAGGATGTCTGGTAAAATTAACTGTTTCAAAGGAAAGTACAAAACATATATACTTCAGCACATTTAGAAGAAAAGGGTTCACTTTTTTGCCAGCTGCTAGATGATAACATAGTTTTTGTGTTCATTTATCCTATATAGCAATATATAAAATGTATAAAAAACAGCTGCCTTTTTTAAAATACAGACTAATTAAAAATCACAAAAAGTGTTAAAACAGACTCCCACAACTTAGTATACACAAAGTGCAAATAAATGACTAAAATCTTAATTTTAATATATTCTTAAAAATCACAGTAACATACCTTGAGGGTAAGAGTGCAAAGGGATTAGAACGCTTGCCAGTTTTTATTGCTTTATCTTTGAAAGTGAAAGTAAAAGTAAATCCCACATTTTGGGTTGTCCCCAGAAAAATAAGAGAGAAAATCTTCCAATGAGGAGACTAGTTCTGGTGTCCTGGGGGTCCCCAAGGAATGTATTGTACGGATTTTGATATATTTTTTAAAGAATCTCTGAAACTAAAATTTGTTTCTTCTTCATGTGACCAGTACATCATCAATATCACTCTCCCATAAAGTCACATGCACCCCAAACTCAGGCATGTACCATGATGATAGGGGGTAATTTGGTTCCCACTTATCTTTTTACAAAAAGCCTTGTATTCTTTTCATTGCACGCAAAACATTCTGTGATTGGACGAGAGGGTAGGAGGTGGGGAGGTAAACCACAGGATCCCCTTATGCTGCTCCTAAATTTTTTTTTTTTCCTGGAGTGGTGAAGACCTCATGGACTCCTGAAGTCAGATGGCAACCTGAGGTTCTGCATGGATAAGTCCATAAAAAGATTGGGTGCTGCCAGTTACGTTATCCTTGATCCTACCCAAAGGTATTGACGGGTTCCCATGATAGTCAGGATAAAGGAAAAGGCAGCTTTTGCAACACCAGATGGGCCGCATGTGTAAATGGAATTCCTTAAGTTCCATAGAGCACATGCTTCTACATATGTCATTTTTTAGCCTTACCAGACTTTCCCACCTAAACAAGGTCCAGGTCCAATTCAAAAAACACATGCAATAGGTCTGAAAGAAGCCTGTTATCGAGGCTGCAGCAATGGATGGGGAGGTTTATAAAAACTTTAATGGGCAAAATTAAAGCAATAAAAAGTTGGCTTGTGTTAAAAAAAAAGATAAGGTAAGAGCCTTGTCAAGGATTGTAAGATAATACTGCAAGTTTGCTTGCAAAACAACCAAATTGACCTTATCTCACAATTCACGTTAACAGAAGGTTTTGTTGTATATTTGCACGCATTTGCAATAATATGTGTAAGCTGCAGTGTCTACATCAAGGCTCCTCTGTATACTGTGATCCTAACTGAATAACTTTCAGTCTCCCAAGTTGGAGCACATACTGTATAGCAATGGGTAAATCAAGGGCAGGTTCCCCGTGCATTGCCCTTCCATGTGAATGAATGAAAGAATGAATGAGTGACTTGTATAGCGCTACCTATGCAAACTGAATTGGCTCAGGGCACTTTTTGCCGCCAGTGTCCATCTGCGGTATTGCGCGGTCCTTTTCCCCACGCTTACAACACATACAACATACACATATTTGGCCAATTTTTCGACAGGATCTAATTAACCTACCAGCATGTCTTTGGAGTGTGGGAGGAAACCGGAGTACCCAGAGGAAACCCATGCAGGCACAGGGAAAACATGCAAACTCCAGGCAGATGGTGTTGTGGTTGGGATTTGAACCAGCGACCATGTGCATCTTCCTGCAAAGGCTGGTGCAATGTTGGTGTGGTTGCCACTTTTTTAATACTGGACATTTGTGGCTAACTCTCCTGCTATAGGAGTTCCAATTAGTGATCTCACCAAATGGTATAGCAAGCCCTCCCATGGTGAAATGGAATGAAGAGGCAGAGAGCTTTTCAAGAGCTCAAGGCAGGAGCAAAAAGACCAGTATTAACCACCCACCACTTCAGACAAGTTTTTTTTTTTTTTACCAACAGATGCCCCAGAAGAGTGGAACTAGCGGAAAAGGAATGTCACTGAGGAATACCTCACTGAGGTGAGGTATTACCTTTTCTGAAGGCAGTTCCAATTGGGCCACCCACTGCAGATGCTGGCTTGGACCAAAGAAAACATTGCAAAGGTCACAAAGTGGTTCCTGGTTCTGCAAGATTTTTAGTCCATAGAACAATGTTATGGAAAGGCTCCCCCGGGGGGGGTTTGGCAGCAAGGTAAGTAATTTGAGTAGTATATATATATATATATATATATATATATATATATATACATTCTTTCTTAAAGTTTACATAAGATAATAATAATATATGTATATGTATAACAACATAATAATAATAATAACATGGCAGTTAAAATATGAGCTCTGGTAGGAGAATAAAAACCATTCCAAATACATAAAATGCAAACAGAGAATTATACATGGCATTACATATCAGAATGTCAGTTGTATAAAATCTGACGCGTTTTGACCCATGCAATTAGGGTCTTCTTCAGAGGATTAGTTTGCTGCAAAGACATTACATATACACATGTCAAATTTTAACAAGTGATTCATAAATCATAATATATAAAATATGGATGTAACATATATTTACCCAATGGGAGATGTGTTCGGAAGAGCCCTCCTAACCAGAAATCCCTTAAAAAACTGTCAAATGATCCTTTGTGCTCCCTGGCCAGACGGTAACCCCGAAGGAAAAAAGCACTCCAAAAGGTATGGCTTACAAGAAGTCACACGTTTAGGTGCCCCCCCAGGGTGTGCCAGGTTGGGTGGTCACTGGTCAGCACCTGCAGCAGATTCCCAGATTGACATTAGAGGGTGTATTAAAGAAAGGTATACAAACTACATGAAATTTGGGGTTAGCAAACAGGAGGTCAGAGCATTCTCAGCAAAGACTATATACCGTATTTATCGGTGTATAACACACACTTTTTTCCCCTTAAAATCAGGGGAAAACCGTGGGTGCGTGTTATATGCCGATCCCCGCTGTCTCTGAGGGGAAGTGGAGCAAGCGCCGCCGAAACAGACCGAGCCGAGTGTACTGTGTACTAGGCTAGGCTCGGCTCCGCTCGCAGTCATGCTCAGTCCCACCTCCTAGCCTTTATGTTCCGCCATTGGACAGGTGTTGTGTCCCTTATAGGAGCCGGGCCAAGGGATGGGACAGGTGCAGATGGACACTGGGCAAGCCTGCAAATGGACACTGGACAAGGCTGCAGATGGACACTGGGCAAGGCTGCAGATGGACACTGGGCAAGGCTGCAGATGATGAACACTGGGGAAGGCTGCAGATGGACACAGGGCAAGGCTGCAGATGGACACCGGGCAAGGCTGCATATGGACATTGGACAAGGCTGCAGATGGACACTGGGCAAGGCTGCAGATGGACACTGGGCAAGGCTGCAGATGGACACTGGACAAGGCTGCAGATGGACACTGGACAAGGCTGCAGATGGACACTGAACAAGGCTGCAGATGGACACTGGGCAAGACTGCAGCTGGACACTGGGCAAGCCTGCAAATGGACACTGGACAAGGCTGCAGATGGACACTGGGCAAGGCTGCAGATGGACACTGGGCGAGGCTGCAGATGATGGACACTGGGGAAGGCTGCAGATGGACACAGGGCAAGGCTGCAGATGGACACTGGGCAAGGCTGCAGATGGACATGGGACAAGGCTGCAGATGGACACTGGGCAAGGCTGCAGATGGACACTGGGCAAGGCTGCAGATGGACACTGGACAAGGCTGCAGATGGACACTGGACAAGGCTGCAGATGGACACTGAACAAGGCTGCAGATGGACACTGGGCAAGACTGCAGATGGACACTGGGCAAGGCTGCAGATGGACACTGGGCAAGGCTGCAGATGATGGACACTGGGGAAGGCTGCAGATGGACACAGGGCAAGGCTGAAGATGGACACTGGGCAAGGCTGCAGATGGACATTGGACAAGGCTGCAGATGGGCACTGGGCAAGACTGCAGATGGACATTGGGCAAGGCTGCAGATGGACACTGGACAAGGCTGCAGATGGACACCGGGCAAGACTGCAGATGGACACTGGGCAACGCTGCAAATGGACACTGTGCAAGGCTGCAGATGGACACAGGGCAAGGCTGCAGATGGACACTGGGCAAGGCTGCATATGGACATTGGACAAGGCTGCAGATGGACACTGGGCAAGGCTGCAGATGGACACTGGGCAAGGCTGCAGATGGACACTGGACAAGGCTGCAGATGGACACTGGACAAGGCTGCAGATGGACACTGAACAAGGCTGCAGATGGACACTGGGCAAGACTGCAGCTGGACACTGGGCAAGCCTGCAAATGGACACTGGACAAGGCTGCAGATGGACACTGGGCAAGGCTGCAGATGGACACTGGGCGAGGCTGCAGATGATGGACACTGGGGAAGGCTGCAGATGGACACAGGGCAAGGCTGCAGATGGACACTGGGCAAGGCTGCAGATGGACATGGGACAAGGCTGCAGATGGACACTGGGCAAGGCTGCAGATGGACACTGGGCAAGGCTGCAGATGGACACTGGACAAGGCTGCAGATGGACACTGGACAAGGCTGCAGATGGACACTGAACAAGGCTGCAGATGGACACTGGGCAAGACTGCAGATGGACACTGGGCAAGGCTGCAGATGGACACTGGGCAAGGCTGCAGATGATGGACACTGGGGAAGGCTGCAGATGGACACAGGGCAAGGCTGAAGATGGACACTGGGCAAGGCTGCAGATGGACATTGGACAAGGCTGCAGATGGGCACTGGGCAAGACTGCAGATGGACATTGGGCAAGGCTGCAGATGGACACTGGACAAGGCTGCAGATGGACACCGGGCAAGACTGCAGATGGACACTGGGCAACGCTGCAAATGGACACTGTGCAAGGCTGCAGATGGACATTGGACAAAGCTGCAGATAGACACTGGGCAAGGCTGCAGATGGACACTGGGCAAGACTGCAGATGGACACTGGGCAAGACTGCAGATGGACACTGGGCAAGGCTGCAGATGGACACTGGGCAAGGCTGCAGATGGATACTGGACAAGGCTGCAGATGGACACTGGACATGGACACTGGGGAAGGCTGAAGATGGACACTGGGCAAGGCTGCAGATGGACACTGGGCAAGGCTGCAGATGGACACTGGGGAAGGCTGCAGATGGACACTGGGCAAGGCTGCAGATGGACACTGATAAGGCTGTATTGATGGGCATTTAAAATGTAAGTTTTTTCCTTAAACTTCCCTCCTAAACTTGGGGTGCGTGTTGTAACGAGCCCCTTGCTCGCTCGGTTCCACTCTCCCGACACTCCTCTGCTGCTATAGAATCAGACTGCAGATCGCAACATCTGATTGTTCGGTCATCCAATGTTCCGGGATTATAACTACAGCTATGTGCCGTTCTAACCCAGTTGTGATAGCTCAGAACAAACACCAGGCAGGCTGTATGTAAGTTCAAACAGGAATCTCACTTTATTGCAAAATACAGGCTTTTATACACTAAAAGTGGAGGTGCAGACCTCCTGCTCATATTACTCTAACAATACAGCTGTAACCTAATTAACCTAATTAATCTAATTAACATGAGCTAATTAACTAATCCCTTTAGACAGCCTAGATGACTCAGACATGACCGTTAGGCCAGACTGGCCGTCTTGTAGTTCAGAAAATCCATTCAACATTATCACAATCAACATAGATTCTTCTTCACACAATAGCAGAGTTAATTAACACAAACAACAATGGGGATCTAATGACTCTTAGATCCCATACTAGAGACTTATTTACAATACACATTTTAGCAGACAACAGACAGACAGGTGCTGGAATTTACATCAGCATCTCCTAACAGTATCTGTCCCAGCATTATGAATCAGCCACTATTCCAATATGGCAAATCCAGGGTCCCCAGAGTCTGTGCAAGGGCCCACGATCGATCGGCAAGAGGCTAGCATACAGTCCCCTCCAAAAGTCTCTCTCCTGGCTAGGTCTGTCACACATGTTATACGCTGATAAATACGGTAATTATTATTATATTTTATTTATACTTTGCAGGGTAAAGGTTTGATCAAGAATAAATGGTCTAAGCAACCAAGTGGTGTTACATGTTTGGATGGAAAAGGTGAAAATAGATGAAAGTGTGCAAGGGGAAGGTAAAATAGGTGGAGCCAGAAAATGGGGGGGGGGGAGAAAAAAGGAATAGAGTGGTAAAAAAGAGACACAAAAGGAAAAAGAGGAAAAAGAAAAAAGGAAAGGAGGAAAATAGAGAAAATGAGAAATGAGCCTGAAGGATGAATGAGTGAGTGGATGTGAACGTGAGATGAATGGGTGAATGGTGCACTGGGTGTGAATGGGAGCAGAAGGGGAATGTGGATAGGGGTGAAAAAGTCCATAAAACAAGCTTTTGCCCACTTTAAATGAGGCATAATACTGCACATATAGATAGATTGTACTTGAAATATCAGTTTATTGAATAATACATGAAAATCGTGTACATACATTGGAGAATTAATTGAAATAACAAGCCAATTCCTAATATTCAGCAAACATCAGTAAAACATGCACATTATATTTGTACATACTGTATATCATTTTGAAAATGTAGCAAGGTCTTTTACCTCTACCAGTCTAATGAGAACCTTTGAGGCCACAGACCGCTGACATCCCCTAATATGTGGTGGGTTGTGAGGCATACTGTAGGTGCAAAGATGATGAAAGTCATTGGGCGCCAGTTCTTGGATGCAAAAGAGGTTTTATTTCTTTTAACAGTCCTTTTTATAGTTTTGCAAGGGAAAGAGGGTTATGGCCAGGACACTCTTAAGTAGTTAAAGATTCAATTGGCAGACCCCGAGACTTCAATAGAAGGACAGCCATGCAGGGAAAGGCCTCAGCAAGATGCTGTCTCCTATGGTAACAGTCCTTTAACAGTTCATATCCTAACTCAAACGTAACAGTTCTTTCAGTTCCACTACAACTGCTCCTTGTAGTTCTTCAACACTGAGCTCCCGGTCTCTCACTAGACCCTCTGATTCACTGACTATGAATCCCTTGAGCTCCTCCAAGGTTTGCGGTGGTATCTCCCTTAAGTATCACCCCCACTTCTCTGCTGAGTGCTTAGCTTGGCACTCCAGATACTTCTCCAGATGCTTTACCCCTGCTAACTGGCTCAGTCCCTGGCTTCACACACAAGGCTGCTCTGCAAGCGTCACCTCCGCTGGCTGGGTCCCTGACTTGATCACCGCCTGAAGTTTCCCGATTCCCACCATTGCCCTTTCGGTAAGAATATGGTTCCTGTACTTGCTTCAGTTACCCACAGTGGTCCCTGGTAAAGGCGATTGGTCCATTCATGGCGACAGCATCCCTTCTACCTCCGACCACTGACAGGAGCTCCGGCTGGCAGAACTGTCACTTCTGGTTGGACTACAAGCCGCAATCCCTACCCTGCGCTGCTCTCTCACTTCTGGATAGGCCCTCACACAGCCTAGCAGCCAGATGCCCACGGGATAGACCCAATCTCCAGCCTAGGAGCCCGAAGCGTACGACGCATGTCCACCCCGACAGCCATCCAGGTGGCACAGAACATAGATCACCTGACCTCACCCAAATATATATATATATGCTCTCCCAGCAGGCCAAGGGATTCAAGAAAACCCCTGCTCATTGGCTGAGATATCCATATACCCATTACCTGACCTTGGGTTGCCCTTCTCGTAACTAGTACCACCAAGTGCCCGGCCACCTAGTGGTAGAAGAGAAAAGTGCAACAAGGCCAAACTTAGGGAGAAATCAATAGATCCCTATCAATCGACAAAGATAACTACTCTTGGCAAGTAAATTTGTGAGGCGCTCCCTGCTTAAACTCCAGGGTGCTACAAAAATATTCCTACATAACCAAATTAATAAAAAAGGAGTGCATCCTGTAACTTCTGTACATGTGTAAACTAGAAAACAGAATTTCTAGATATATTTAAGCACAGGGGGGTTAAAGGTGCTGTTCAAACTGCTATCATTCGTAAGTAAAAATAACAACTACAAACCAGCTTGATAATAGGTATAAAATTATTATCCACTTCCTGACCGCCCCATAGCAGATTTACTGCTACAGTGAGTAGACATGTGCACTGACAAAAAATGTGTTCATTTTTGTTTTCATTTCATTCGTTTTTTTTTTTTTTGCTTTTTTCAGCAATACGGAAATTTGAAAACTCCGAAATTCGGAAATTTGAGAATTCGGAATTCAGAAACCTGAAAATTTGGATTTTCACATTTTTTCATTTTCGAATTCTGATATTCCAAATTTTCAAATTCCGAATTTCTGAATTCCAAATCTCCAAATTTTCAAATTTCCGAATTTCGAATTTCCGAAAATTTGAAAAAAAGAAAGAAAATCAGTAAAATTCAAAATAATAACTAATTATAACTAACTATTAAATTATAGGTATTGAAATTTCCTTTCAAATTTGGCTTTTTGTGAACATCTAAACAAATGGAATGGAACAAATTAATAATAAATAATAACAATAAAAATGTTTTTTATTATTATTGTTTTTTATTATTATTAGATCGTTACGTTCCATGCGTTTAGATATGGCATTAGTTATTTCAGATAATTCGTTCAAATACGTTCACTAACAAAGGAAATTCCAATACTTATAATTTAATATTTATTATTAGTTAGTTATTATTTCAGATTTTTGGGTTTTCTAATTTTCAGATTTTTTCATTCCTCTGAATGTTCAGATTTTCATTCTTATTTTTGCATTTTCAAATTTCCAAATTTTGGAATTTTGGAATTTCCTCATTTCGAATTTTCAAATTTCCTAAACTTTCCAATTTCCGCAATTTTCAAATTTCCGAATTTCCAATTTCTGAATTTCCAATTTCCAAAATTCCAATATTCAAAATTCTGAATTTTCGATTTGAAAATTCCGAAATTCCGAAATTGAAAAATTCGGAAATTAATTTGTCAAAATGCCTTAAAAAACAAACTTGGAACGAAACACATTGCACATGTTTAGCAGGGAGGCTGTTCTGTGCAGAATCACGTATATAGACAGTATATGTAATTGTGCACTTCCAGGGAGGGGGCACGCCGCTTCTGCTGGCGCGCCGCTTTTTCTGTGATTAGTCACAGCAGAAGCCGATCAGCGGGTACTGGCCAATAGTTGTTTGCCAGCACCCGCTGATTGCCGAGGAGAGAGGCTGGATGGAGCTCTGCCTATGTAAACAAGGCAGAGCTCCATCCTGACAGCAGGGATGTGATCGATTTTCTGTTCCTGCTCCATCACATCCCTTAATAAAAGCAGCACACATAGTGCACACAAACACTGGTAAGGCACACATTTGATCGCCCTATATTATTCACTTATTGGAATTATTGTTACCAAAATATGTAGCCGAATACATATTGGTCTAAATTTATGAAGAAATTTGATGTTTTGTAGCAGAAAGTAAAAAAATATTGTTTTTTATTTCCGAAATTGTTGTTTTTTTTTTTTTTTTTTTTTATAATGCAAAAATATAAAAAAAAATCCAGTGGTGATCAAATGCCACCAAAGAAAGCTCTATTTTGTGGGGAAAAAATGACATAAATGGGTACAGTGTTACATGACCGCACAACTGTGAGGTAAATGAATGCAGTGCCGTATCGCGAAAAAAATAGCCTGGTGACGAAGGGCGGTATACCTTCCAGAGGTCAAGTGGTTATTGTGACACCTCCAGATGATGACCACTACAGGGTGCCTGACCTGGGAATTGTGGAAGGGACCCATGGGACTCCCAACAGGACTACGGAAGAGTAACATTGGGCGGTACAGAGATAGAATTCAATGTACATAAAAAAAAACAAAGTCCCACCAAAGGTGGACAGACAAGCCTGTGAAACAAAAGCCAAGTATCTGTTTCTAAATACAAAAGGCTACCACCAACTTCTGCCCAGAAACACAGTCCAGGGACCTATCAAAGAAATGCTGATGGACTGTCACACATCCACTGTATGTTGGCAAAACATGCTCCTACCCACAGGCCTTAGAAGAGGAGAAGAGGAGGAGATGTGTCACCAAGGTTTTCAAGGTTTCAGCACTTGCCGACCGCCCAACTGGGAATTTATGTAATTACTTTGACATTAAATACTGGGGTTATGGCTTCAGCTAGATGCCATAACCATAGCTCCCAACTGTCCCTGATTTTGAGGGACTGTCCCTGATTTGGAGCAATCTCCCTCTGTCCCTCATTCCTCCTCATTTGTCCCTCATTTTGGTCTGATCCATATAAATGTATATAAAATGCGCCTTTTATTTATCAAAATAAATAAATAAAATAAATAAATGTTTTCCAGCACTAAACCTTTCATCTGATTTCTAAATTGCTGCATTTGTAAATTCCAAAAGCCAATATAAAGGAATCGTAGTTGTAAAAAAAGCATTTGTGGGTTTAACCAATCTTGTTTTTTTGTACAATTCTCCTTCAAGGGGGCATGGCAAGGGGTGTGTCCTATGACTGCATACTTTTGCTGATAGGTGTCCCTCATTCCCATCTCAAAAAGTTCGGAGGTATGCATAACCCCAGTTATTTTTTTTTCTTATAGCTAACGATAAAACAATTTTTTTTTTTTTTTTATATTTTGCTTTTAAGGGTGGAGGAGAGATTTGGGGTCTTTTAGACCCCTGATCTCTCCATAAAGAGGACCGGTCATGCTGTATTGTTATCACAAGGGATGCATTCCTTGTGAGAGCAATAAAATGGATCGGCAAAAATATTTTTAAAGGGACAGTGTAAAAATGTAAAAAAGTAATAAAATAAATAAAAAATAATAATTTTGAAGCACCCCCGTTCCTGCGTGCTCGTGCGCAGTAGTGTACGTACATCACACCCACATATGTGATGTATCACCGCAAACCTCTGAGCAAGAGCAATAATTCTAGCAATAGACCCCCTCTGTAACCTGTAGAATTTTTTAAAGTGTCACCTATGGAGATTTTTAAATACTGCAGTTTGGCGCCATTCCACGAGCGCGCGCAATTTTAAAGCATGACATGTTTGGTGTCTATTTACTCAGCGTAACAATATTTTTCATATTATACAACAAATTGGGGTATGTATTATGTTTTTTTTTTCTTTTTTAATTCATTAAATAGATTGTAGGGGGTAGGGGGGCGGAGTGTTTAGTTGAATATACCCCTAGATGGTACCATTCCCATTATGTAACTGTGCAAAAAACATAACATTGGATGGGACTTTAACCGCTTGCCGTTCAGCCGCCGTCATTATACTGCGGCACGTTGGCTCTCCTGTGCGAACCACCATGGGTGTACGTCGGTCTTTGCACAGAAAATAGCGGGCGTGCGCGCCCTCCGTGCACCACGGGAGCATGCCTACGGGTCCAGCGGACTCGATGTCCACCAGCGACCCGCGATAGCGGTGTACAGAGGCAGAACAGGGAACTGCAGATGTAAACAAGGCGATTCCCCGTTCTGACAGATGACATGTCAGAGATCTTCTGTTCCCAGTGAGCGGGAACAGTGATCTCTGTCATGTCCCAGGCAGCCCATCCCCCTCCTAGTGTTAAGCCCTTCACTGCCAGTGTCATTTTTACATCAGTGCATTTTTATAGCACTGATCAATGTAATAATGTCACTGGTCCCCAAAAAGTGTCATTTGGGGTCAGATTTGTCCGCTGCAATGCCACAGTCCCGCTAAAAATCAAAAATCGCCATTACCAGTAAAAACAATAAAAAAATAATAGTCCCTAAATCTATCCCATAGTTTGTAGATGCGATCGCTTTTGCGCAAGCCAATCTATATATATATATATATATATATATATACAGTATCTCACAAAAGTGAGTACACCCCTCACATTTTTGTAAATATTTTAATATATCTTTTCATGTGACAACACTGAAGAAATGACTCTTTGCTACAATGTAAAGTAGTGAGTGTACAGCTTGTAAAACAGTGTCAATTTGCTGTCCCCTCAAAATAATTCAACACACAGCCATTAAACCCAGCCATAAACCCTTGGCAACAAAAGTGAGTACTCCCCTAAGAGAAAATGTCCAAATTGGGCCCAATTAGCCATTTTCCCTCCCCGGTGTCATGTAACTCGTTAGTGTTACAAGGTCTCAGGTGTGAATGAGGAGCAGGTGTGTTAAATTTGGTGTTATTACTCTCACTTTCTCATACTGGTCACTGGAAGTTCAACATGGCACCTCATGGCAAAGAACTCTCAGAGGATCTGAAAAAAAAGAAATGTTGCTCTACATAAAGATGACCTAGACTATAAGAAGATAGCCAAGACCCTAAAACTGACCTGCAGAACGGTGGCCAAGATCATACAGCGGTTTAACAAGACAGGTTCCACTCAGAACAGGCCTCTCCATGGTCGGCCAAATAAGTTGAGTGCACGTGCTCAGCGTCATATCCAGAGGTTGTCTTTGGGAAACAGATGTATGAGTGCTGCCAGCATTGCTGCAGAGGTTTAAGGGGTGGGGGGGGTCAGCCTGTCAGCCTGTCAGTGCTCAGACCATACACTGCATCAAATTGGTCTGCATGGCTCTCATCCCAGAAGGAAACCTCTACTAAAGATGATGCACAAGAAAGCCCGCAAACAGTTTGTAAAAGATAAGCAGACTAAGGACATGACTTACTGGAACCTTGTCCGGTGGTCTGATGAGACCAAGATAAACGTCCTTGGTTCAGAGGGTGTCAAGCATGTGTGGCGGCAACCAGGTGAGGAACACAAAGACAAATGTGTCTTGCCTACAGTCAAGCATGGTGGGTGGAGTGTCATGGTCTGGGGCTGCATGAGTGCTGTCGGCACTGGAGAGCTACAGTTCATTGAGGTAACCAGGAATGTTAACATGTATTGTGACATACTGAAGCAGAGCATGCTCCTCTCCCTTCCAAGACTGCTGTAGGGCAGTATTCCAACATGATAACAATCTCAAACACACCTCCAAGACAACCACTTCCTTACTAAAGAAGTTCTGGGTAAAGGTGATGGACTGGCCAAGCATGTCTCCAGGCCTAAACCCTATTGAGCATCTGTGGGGCATCCTCAAACAGAAGGTGGAGGAGCACAAGGTCATCCACCAGCTCCGTGATGTCGTCATGGAGGAGTGGAAACCTGTGAAGCTCTGGTGAACTCCATGCCCAAGAGGGTTAAGGCAGTGCTGGAAAAATAATGGTGGCCACACAAAATATTGACACTTTGGGTCCAATTTGGACATTTTCAATTAGGGGTGTACTCACTTTTGTTGCCAGCAGTTTAGACATTAATGGCTGTGTGTTGAGTTATTCTGAGGGGACATCAAATTCACACTGTTATACAAGCTGTACACTCACTACTTTACATTGTAGCAAAGTGTCATTTCTTCAGTGTTGTCACATGAAAAGATATAATAAAATATTTACAAAAATGTGAGTGGGTGTACTCACTTTTGTGAGATACTGTACTGTGTTGTGGTATATATATATATATATATATATATATATATATATATATATATATATATATATATATATATATATATATACTGTTCGGGGTTCTAAGTAATTTTCTAGCAAAAAATACAGAATTTTACTTGTAAACAACTTGATGTGATTGTAAAAACAAATAACCGAGTACCTCTTAGCTATGAGTAAACACGAAACGCGTCAGTTATTTTTGTACCACCCCACAGTCGTGTTTTGTGTACCCCATGATCCTGTATTTTGAATAAAAAGATGGATTTATCCATTCCAGTGTGCGGCTGTCCAGGTCTTCTTGTTCTCTCCAACCGAGTACCTCTAGTCACCACATACAACCCAGCACTTGAAGGGATCAAAAAGATAATCTAATGCCGCGTACACACGAGCGGACTTTATGGCAGACTTTGCCCGGCGGACGGGATTTCGTCGGACAATTTGATCGTGTGTGGGCTCCAGCGGACTTTGTTTTCTTAAAAGTTGGACAGACTTAGATTTGAAACATGTTTCAAATCTATCCAACAGACTCGAGTCCGGTCGAAAAGTCCGCTCGTCTGTATGCTAGTTCGACGGACAAAAACCGAGGCTAGGGCAGCTATTGGCTACTGGCTATGAACTTCCCTATTTTAGTCCGGTCGAACGTCATCACGTACGAATTCAACGGACTTTGGTTGATTGTGTGTAGGCAAGTCCGTTCATTCAGAAAGTCCGTCGTAAAGTCAGTCGAAAAGTCCGCCGGGCAAAGTCTGCCGTAAAGTCCGCTTGTGTGTACGCGGCAAAAGATTTACAACCCATTATAACAGAGGATGAAACTCTGAAAGGAATATTCCAACAACCCCCATTTATGGCTTTCAGACAACCACCCAACCTCAGACACAAACTGATCAGCAGGAAACTTCACTCTGATTATGAAGTCACAAATAATGGAAGCAAATCCTGTAATAAAAAAAGCTGCAAACTATGCAACCAGATCAAACTATCCAAAAGTGTCACACACACAAATGGGACCTTCAATATCATGGGATCTTACAACTGTACCTCCAGTAATGTTGTGTACCTCATCCAATGCAAAAGGTGCAGCAAAGGATCTTATGTTGGTGAAACTGGACAGAAGTTGCAAGCGAGGATGAATTTGCACAGACATACCATCAAGGAACATAAAGAAGACAGTTTATGCACACCTGTGGGACATCACTTCTCACAACCGGACCACACTATAGAAGACCTCAATGTTTTAGTTCTTAAAGGGAATTTCAGAACTATCCAGGAAAGGAAAACGTTTGAACTAAGAATGATAATTCTTTTTGACACAAAAAATAATGGCCTGAATTTAGATATTGGTTTCCTTACCCATTATACTAAAGTTTTACGACCCCTCTGTGACTATCATCCCCCCTCCATTCTATAGCTCTCCCTCTGTCTTATCTCACTAACTCTGCTGCTATCTTTATTACCATTGATTTGTACTGTATGTGTTTGTTTTTCTCTTTTTTTTCTCTCTCTTTCCCTCAGAGATGTGTTTTTTTTTTTTTTTTAACATTCTGCTTAAAAATTTGTGAATCAGTACTGCTTGGACCTTGAAGAAGGGGACATACCCCGAAAAGCTTGTCGTGAAAAATTGTATGTTAGTGCAAATAAAAAAAATTATCACGGACAGTACTCAAAATGTCAGAAAAAGGCTGGGTCCTTAAAGTGGTGTTCCGGCCAAAATTATAGTTTTTAAATAAAAATACCCCTATAATACACAAGCCTAATGTATTCTAGTAAAGTTAGTCTGTAAACTAAGGTCTGTTTTGTTAGTTTATAGCAGTAGTTTGTTATTTTATAAACTTACAGCAGGCCATAGCCATCTTAAGTGTGGGCATCTGAAGCCAGACTGTATTTCTTCATGGATCTCATCCTTGCAGATCTCGCACATGCTCAGTGCAGCACAATAGAAAATAGACCCCTGTATGACTACCGGGACCAAGAAAGTGGCTACTAAGGCAACAACAAGTCAACACCTGGGTATGTATATAAAATATCAATATTTATTACTCAATTAAAAAGCCTGCTTCAACACGCATAAAATGCATCAATATGCAAAGCAGTAGCTAATGCATATCATGTGTACCGCCAGGTGCTCTCAATGGACACTACCTTGGCGGGCACTACAATTTGTGAACTCATACCAAACAAAAAGAAAAAAACACATGAACCTGAACAAACAAAAACAACAACAGAAGTACATATAGTACAACCACAACACAGACAGTCCGGACGCCGGCTACCCGCTCACAGTGAAACCGAATGCAGTAACCACCGCATGGACACCGCTACCACTGGTAGGGTGGGCGAGGGGTGTTAGGATCGAACCCCAAATGCTACATTCCAGCAGGGATGTATTCAGTGTCACTGTGAGTGGCCCCCAGGGATGGCGTAAGTCTAATGTGTACGGTAATTGGCTAAGGCTCAATTGGCATATAGAATGGGACAAATGGTGCTATCACCAGGGTATGGCAAAACTGCTAAATATGATCCAGTGCTAAGATGATGTTGTCGCAGATAACATGTGCCTAGCATAAATGGGTCATCCCCTAATGGGGAGTTCAGGAGGCAGTCGCCAAAGTCCCACACGGGATACTGCGTGCATCAACTGAGGACTATGATGGCATTTTCATCCTCTGTATCATCTGTCAGATCACGTGAGGCAGTCCAATCCCACAGCTAGAACATCTGTGTATCAATCAAGTGTCTTAATGCAATATGGTAAGCATGAACAGTCACTTCATTTTGCTAACCATAGGATCAATTGATCAAAACATACGTCTTCCAATAGGCATGAAAAGCCCTTAATACTGGCATAAATCGTAGCAGCACACACTTATAGACAGGTATATGCAAATGAGGTAGGAGGTGAAGGATGGAGAGGGTAATTGAGGTATGGTTTACGTTACCACCTGGCCGGTCAGGGTGGATGGATCACTGTATCCGTGCCTTGATCCACATCACCGCGTGTCAGTGCTGTCTTGGCTGCTCACGTGTGATGGTACAGTCTCCTCCTATCACCGTGTAGCTGTCAAGGGTGCGGAGCTCATGGAGTCAATCCGTCGTGACCCTAATTGAGCGGTGGAAACGGTGGAAGCGCTTGTCTCCTCTGTTGAACATCCTCTCCATCCTTCACCTCCTACCTCATTTGCATATACCTGTCTATAAGTGTCTGCTGCTACGATTTATGCCAGTATTAAGGGCTTTTCATGCCTATTGGAAGACGTATGTTTTGATCAATTGATCCTATGGATAGAAAAATGAAGTGACTGTTCATGCTTACCATATTGCATTAAGGCACTTGATTGATACACAGATGTTCTAGCTGTGGGATTGGACTGCCTCACGTGATCTGACAGATGATACAGAGGATGAAAATGCCATCATAGTCCTCAGTTGATGCACGCAGTATCCCGTGTGGGACTTTGGCGACTGCCTCCTGAACTCCCCATTAGGAGATGACCCATTTATGCTAGGCACATGTTATCTGCGACAACATCATCTTAGCACTGGATCATATTTAGCAGTTTTGCCATACCCTGGTGATAGCACCATTTGTCCCATTCTATATGCCAATTGAGCCTTAGCCAATTACCGTACACATTAGACTTACGCCATCCCTGGGGGCCACTCACAGTGACACTGAATACATCCCTGCTGGAATGTAGCATTTGGGGTTCGATCCCAACACCCCTCGCCCACCCTACCAGTGGTAGCGGTGTCCATGCGGTGGTTACTGCATTCGGCTTCACTGTGAGCGGGTAGCCGGCGTCCGGACTGTCTGTGTTGTGGTTGTACTATATGTGTGTCTGTTGTTGTTTTTGTTTGTTCAGGTTTATGTGTTTTTTTCTTTTTGTTTGGTATGAGTTCACAAATTGCAGTGCCCGCCAAGGTAGTGTCCATTGAGAGCACCTGACGGTGTACATGATGTGCATTAGCTACTGCTTTGCATATTGATGCATTTTATGCGTGTTGAAGCAGGCTTTTTAATTGAGTAATAAATATTGATATTTTATATACATACCCAGGTGTTGACTTGTTGTTGCCTTAGTAGCCAGTTTCTTGATCCCGGTAGTCATACAGGGGTCTATTTTCTATTGTATGCTTTGATCTCTGGCTATAACAACATTACCAGACTTCGGTAAGGGTTAATAGGGTATATATCATTTTTCCCTACCACCAGGATATGTATACAGTAGGACCTGGTTTTTCTTTCTTCTTTAGTTATATCAGTGCAGCACAAGCAGTGTAATAGCTTTCAGGTCAGGTTTCCATAGCAACAGCAGTGTAAGAGGAAGTTGCCGCCCCTTCCCAGAAGGCATTGCAAACAGGAAATGATGCGATGGGCCACGGCCAGGGAGCAGGAAGTGAAAAATGAATACAGCAGATATACAGTAGGTGCTGAGAAAAAAACTAAAAATATATCCAATTAGTTTACAGTGCACAGTTTAGTGAGGGATGCTGAAGAGTTGTAAAAGTGGGTGGAACTCCACTTTAAGTGGGAAAGAAGGAAAATAAGGGATCTTCTGGCAGGATCAACAGTTTAAAAAATTATGTTACAGGAAGGACTCACAAAAAAATGGTGTATTAATACTATTGGCAGACTGGGTCCTATATTTTATATTTGATTTTGTCTATAATTCCACTTTAATAAGAATTATGATATAAACTCAGTTTTCATGCAAAAGCCTGCTTAGAGGAGATCTCCTTTAAAGAGACAATTTTTGAAAAAAAAAAGACGCAGAAAACGTCCAGGAATCCTCTTCTTAGGCCCTGTAATTTGTAGCATCCGTCCGGCGCTGTGGCTTGATGACGCTCTTTCTCCATTTATCCTAGCAAGATTCATCTAATATCCGTTCAGCTGGCATGTCATATATATGCATCATAAATTCTTCCCTGAAGGAAAAGATAGCTCACCCTGACAGGTTGACTAATACGAAAGTGAGGCTGAGGACTTCAAAGACATATGATGCCGGCTTAATAGTTCCACCAGCAAACTCTTTCTAACTAATATCCACAGCGCCTTATAGCCGCGGACCTGCTTGCAGCTTTCATAAGCTTGAACACAAGCCAAACCTCTAAAATAAATAAATAAATAATTTTCTCCAGTTAAAAAGATTTATAACAAAAAGCTGCATTGTTTATGCCTTATTAAAATGTAAATTCTTTTTTTTTTTTTTTTTCTTTTGGAGGATATTATGTAATAAACAATTACTTTTTCCTGTTCATTTGAATCGATTGCCCATTTACCTTAGTGGAAAAAAAGAAAATACTAAGAATTTTTCAATTACAAAAAAAATAGCTTGTTTCTGCACTAAATTACCTTGACAGTGTGCTTTAGGACAGGCAGCCAGGGGGGCAGTAAAAGTGGGTGACTGATACGCGTTTTTTATGCAGTTTTACTCCCCCCCCCCCCCCCCCAGATGCCCACCTGAACTGTCACAATACAGACAGACAGGACTGTACAGCTGCTGTTTCGAGGCCACAGTGTTTTTAACTTGGGGGGGGCAGAGCATGAAAAGTGGCGGATCACTCTTTAAAGGGCACCACAAACTGAAAGAGCCCTTAATTCCAAAATGCAAACCTCTCTGATAACATGATCTAGTGTCTCCCAGCTTGGGAGACACTTGATCATGGGAGTCCCAAGTGGTTGTTGACTGCAAAATACACTATATTACCAAAAGTATTGGAACACCTGCCTTTACACGCACATGAACTTTAATGGCATCCCAGTCTTAGTCCGTAGTGTTCAATATTGAGTTGGCCCACCCTTTGCAGCTATAACACCTTCAACTCTTCTGGGAAGGCTTTCTACAAGGTTTAGGAGTGTTTGGGAATGTTTGACCATTCTTCCAGAAGTGCATTTGTGAGGTCAGCCACTGATGTAGATGAGAAGGGCCTGGCCCACAGTCTGTGCTCTAATTCATCCCAAAGGTGTTCTATCGGGTTGAGGTCAGGACTCTGTGCAGGCCAGTCACGTTCATCCACCCCAAATGCGCTCATCCATGTCTTTATGGACCTTGCTTTGTGCATTGGGAATATTGTATGGGAATGTTTGACCATTCTTCCAGGAGAGCATTTGTGAGGTCAGGCACTGTAGTGGATGAGAAGGCCTGGCTCACAGTCTCCGCTCTAATTCATCCCAAAGGTGTTCTATCGGGTTGAGGTCAGGACAGTCAAGTTCATCCACCCCAAAATCGCTCATCCATGTCTTTATGGACCTTGCTTTGCGCAGTCATGTTGGAACAGGAAGGGGTCATCCCTAAACTGTTCCCACAAAGTTGGGAGCATGAAATTGTCCAAAATGTCTTGGTTTGCTGACGCCTTAAGAGTTCCCTTCACTGGAACTAAGGGGCCAAGCCCAACCCCTGAAGAACAACCCCCACACCATAATCCCCCCTCCACCAAATGATTTGGACCAGTGCACAAAGCAAGGTCCATAAAAACACGGCTAAGCAAGTTTTGGGTGATATCTTGGCATGCTGACTCCTTGAGGCTTGGTTCACACAATTACGAATTAGATGTGGGTTCCCTGCATCCAATACACAATAGAAGGAGATTTTGACTGGCTCTCTTTGGAGCTGGTTCACATATCTATGCTGCGGCTCCGGTGCAAATTTTCACAGGAGCCCTGTGCGTCTTTTGGTCCGTTTCAGGCCCGAATTCAGCCAAAAATTCAGGCTGAAATTGGACAGGACGTACTGGTTCAACATTTCAGGGGTTGCTGGGAGCCGCATGCGCTGATGGTATGAACCAGCCTAAGAGTTCCCTTCAATGGAACAAAGGGGCCAAGCCCAACCCATGAAGAACAGTCCCACACCATAATCCCTCCTCCACCAAATAATTTGGACCAGTGCACAAAGCAAGGTCCATAAAGACATGGATGAGCGAGTTTGGGGTGGAGGAACTTGGCTGGCTTGCACAGTCCTCAGTCCTGACCTCAACCCGATAGAACACCTTTGGGATGAATTAAATCACCAATTACAGGCATAACATAAAGAAATGAACCGCACAGTATAAAACCCTTTAAAAGTAACTGATTAGGCTTTAAAAAAAAAAGAAAGTTTTAAAATGAATTGCGCATTCAAACAGTATTCCCAGCCATCGAAGATGGCGTTTTACCGTCACTTCCGGTTGACGCGATGACGCAAGCATGCCACTCCGCCCTACGTGTTTTGTCACAAGGGACTTCTTGTGAGGCAACAGTGGTGGTAGTTTTCTTCAAGAGGTGAGGGTTTAGATGCAGCACACTTTCATCTGTTCAAAGGAAGGAGTATGACTTTTTTCACTCTGAAGATTGTTTTTTACATGGAAGTTTTCACACAAGAACTATATTTATTGCTTTTTTATTGTAGTAGCACAGCACTTTTTTATGGATAGAGGTAAGAGGCAGAGGCAGAATGGAAGAACTTATGCATCACTGTGATGGAGTGAATAGATACGATATAGGGAAAAATTAGTCTGACACTGATAAAGAAACTAACAGTGTATGGGAGGAAGATAAAAAAGAAAATGAATATTAAAAAATGTAGAAGATAATATTAAAAGATGTAAAAGCTAATACTAAAAAGTGATGGAAAATGAAAAGATGAATAAAAAAAAGAAAGACTAATACCTATTATTTATTATTCATTATTTTTTTATTCGACTATTTTCCATCACTTGTTAGTATTAACTTCTACATCTTTTAATATTGATTTTCTTTTTTATCTTCCCCCATACACTGTTAGTTTCTCTTTCAGTTCCAGACTCTATTTCCCCATATCTTATCATATCTTATCCATTCACTTCATCACCTTATTCGTTAGCTCAGCTACACTATATTACCAAAAGTATTGGGACGCCTGCCTTTACACGCACATGAACTTTAATGGCACCCCAGTCTTAGTCTGTAGCATTCAATATTGAGTTGGCCCACCCTTTGCAGCTATAACAGCTTCAACTCTTCTAGGAAGGCTGTTCACAAGGTTTAGAAGTGTGTCTATGGGAATGTTTGACCACTCTTCCAGAAGCGCATTTGTGAGGTCAGGCACTGATGTCGGACGAGAAGGCCTGGCTCGCAGTCTCCACTCTAATTCATCCCAAAGGTGTTCTATTGGGTTGAGGTCAGGACTCTGTACAGGCCAGTCAAGTTCCTCCACCCCAAACTCGCTCATCCATGTCTTTATGGGCATTGCTATCGGCAGGAGGGAGGGGCCAAAAGCGCTGACGAGGGACCAGAGGAGAGGAGGATCTGGGCTGCCCTGTGCAAAACTATTACAGGACATAAAATGTTTGTTATTTATTTATTTTTTTAAAACACAAGGCTTTAACCACTTCAGCACCGGAAGGTTTTTTCCCCCCTTCATGACCAGGCCATTTTTTGCAATACCGCACTGTGTTACTTTAACTGACCATTGCACGGGCGTACGACACTGCACCCAAATAAAATTTACGTCCTTTTTTTTTTTGGTGGTATTTGATCACCTCTGCGGTTTTTATTTTTTGCTCTATAAACAAATAATTTGACAATTTAGAGAAAAAAAACAAACAATATTTTTTTACTTTCTGCTATAAAACACATCCAATCGAAAAAAAAATCGAATTTCTTCATCAATTTAAGTCAATATGTATTATGCTACATATTCTTGGTAAAAAAAATCATAATAAGCATATTGATTGGTTTGTGCAAAAGTTATAGCATCTACAAACCATGGGATATACTTATGGAATTTTTATTAATTATTTATTTTTTTTTTACTAGTAATGGCGGCGATCAGTGACTTATAGCGGAATTGCAACATTGTGGCAGACAAATCGGACACTAAGTGCCACTTTTGACACTTTTTTGGGGACCAGTGACACCAATACAGTGATCAGTGCTAAAAATATGCACTGTCACTGTACTAATGACACTGGCAGGGAAGGGGTTAACATCAGGGTCAATTAAAAGGATTAAATGTGTTCCTAGGTAGTGCTTGCTAACTGTGTGGGGGAGGTGCTTGTATTGTGTGAAGGCAGAGATCCGTGTTCCTGCTTAGAAGAAACACAGGATTACTACCTTCCCTACTGACAAAACGGCGATCTGCCTTGTTTACATAGGCAGACCGCCGTTCTGCCTCTCTCCGGAATGACCGAGTCCCGGGGGACATCGCGTCCGCTTGACCCGCTGATTGGCTCCTGCTGTATCCAAACACTGTGGGATCAGGTTGTCGTCAGTGCGTGTGCGCGCCCTAGACCCGTACAGGTACGTGATTTGCACAGGAGAGCCGCCTTTCCACTGTATATGTACAGTATACGGTCAGCATTCGGTTAATATTACTTTAATGGATTTTGTACCAGGCGAATGCCGGCATTCCTCTCCTACATGTAAAAATCACCATTTTATTGCTAGAAAATTATTCAGAAACCTCAAACATTTTATATATATATATATATATATATATATATGTGTGTGTATATATATATATATATATATATATATATATATATATATATATATATGTGTGTATATATATATATATATATATATATATATATATATATATATATATATATATATATATATATTAGCAGAGACCCTAGGGAATAAAATGGCGGTCATTGCAATTTTTTATGTCACACAGTATTTGCGCAGCAATTTTTCAAACCAATTTTTTTTAGTAAAAAAAAACACTTCCATGAATTAAAAAAAAAAAAAGAAGAAAACAGTAAAGTAAGCCCAATTTTTTTATATCATGTAAAATATGTTACGCTGAATAAATAGATACCTAACATGTCACGCTTTAAAATTGCGCACACTCGTGGAATAGCGTCAAACTTTGGTACTTAAAAATCTCCATAGGCAGGGGCGCATTAATGCACAGGCTGGTCTAGGCTGCAGCCTAGGGCCCCACGTGTGCAAGGGCCCCCGATTGGCCATGATATTTTTATTAAATGATATATATTTATGTATATGTAGAATAAAAACCATGCCTGCGTGTTATACGAATACGCCGATAAATGTTTTTTTACCAACAGGGGGCGGAGATCGTGCGGTCCGTCCCGGGTGCCACCCATTGGGGGGGTGTCAGGCCAGCTGTACCACCTCTCCTGGCCCTGGGACAGCGCTGCCAGCATACTTTAAAGTTGAGAAAACATTACTGCCAGCCCTTTCTCATGCACAGCTCCTCGTGTGTCACTCTCAATGTAAATGGAAGTCTCTTAATACCTCAATTAAAGCCGCTCTGTCTGGCCGCTCTCCTCCTCCCGCTCCACCTCCTTCCTGAGTGTAGCCTTTGATTGCAGGAGGAGAGCGGTCATGTGACCGTCAATGAAACAGCAGAGGAGAGCAGTCACATGACCGAGTCATGAAGAACGGTGTTAATTGAGGTATTTAGAAGCTTTAATTTACAATGAGTGACACAGGAGGAGCGGTGTATGAGAAAGGGCTGGCAGTGATGTTTTCTCAACTTTAGAGTATTCTTTCCCAGGAGACTGGGGGTCTCCTGGGAGTGCAGGGGGGATTTATAATGAAAGAGGCCTGTGTGATTGCAGGCAAAGGGGTCTGTGTACTATGCAGATGTCTGTGTACTGTGCAGGGAAAGGGGTCTGTGTACTATGCAGGCAAAGGGGGCTGTGTTATGTGCAGGGAAAGGGGGCTGTGTTATGTGCAGGGAAAGGGGGCTGTGTTATGTGCAGTGAAAGGGGGCTGTGTTATGTGCAGGGAGTCTGTGTACTGTGCAGAGGGTTGTGTACTGTGCAGGGAAAGGGGTCTGTGTACTGTGCAGGGGGTCTGTGTACTTATCACGGGGTCTGTGTTACGTGCAGAGGGTTGTGTACTGTGCAGGGAAAGGGGTCTCTGTACTGTGCAGAGGGTTGTGTACTGTGCAGGGGGTCTGTGTTATGTGCAGGGGGTCTGTGTACTGTGCAGAGGGTTGTGTACTGTGCAGGGAAAGGGGTCTCTGTACTGTGCAGAGGGTTGTGTACTGTGCAGGGGGTCTGTGTTATGTGCAGGGGGTCTGTGTACTGTGCAGAGGGTTGTGTACTGTGCAGGGAAAGGGGTCTCTGTACTGTGCAGAGGGTTGTGTACTGTGCAGGGGGTCTGTGTTATGTGCAGGGGGGCTGTGTACTGTGCAGGGGTTCTGTGTACTGTGCAGAGGGTTGTGTACTGTGCAGGGGGTCTGTGTTATGTGCAGGGGGGCTGTGTACTGTGCAGGGGTTCTGTGTACTGTGCAGAGGGTTGTGTACTGTGCAGGGAAAGGGGTCTGTGTACTGTGCAGGGGGGCTGTATACTGTGCAGGGGGGCTGTGTATTGTGCAGGGAAAGGGGTCTATGTACTGTGCAGGGGGGCTGTGTACTGTGCAGGGGGGCTGTGTACTGTGCAGGGGGGCTGTGTACTGTGCAGAGGGTTGTGTACTGTGCAGGGGGGCTGTGTACTGTGCAGAGGGTTGTGTACTGTGCAGGAAAAGGGGGCTGTGTTACAGTATGTGCAGGGGGTCTGTGTACTGTGCAGAGGGTTGTGTACTGTGCAGGGAAAGGGGCTGTGTACTGTGCAGGGGGCTGTGGGAAGTTTTTTTCCTGAAACTTCCCTCTTAATGTTAGGTTGCACTCTGAAAATGAAACAAAGGCGCCACTCTAAGTGCAGTAAAAAACATGGAGTTTAATAAAACTGTAAAAAGGTACTCACAAAGGTACATAGTGAACAAGCATGTTGGCAAAAGCTATACTGGGAGTGAGTCTGGTCCGTTTCCTGGATTGCAGTGGTGTCCGATGGACAGGCTGCGCCAATGGATGCTGGCATTTCCTGCCGTTGGAACGTATGATTGTTCTGCTGTTGATTATTGCTTGCTTTTATGTGCTGCTGCTGCTGTTTATGGTATTTGTATGGCTTTTATTTTATTGGAATATTACACAGCGTTTCGATTGGTCTCTGTCAGGATGTTGTGATTTTTCCTCAGTTAAACAGGAGCTGCTGCAGACGTTTTTGGCCTAACTGTTGGTTTAGAAAGGTAAAATCTGTTACCAGTTTGCAGGTGTATTTTGAATGCTTTTTTTCTGTGGCATTGCTGTTTATAGTAGGCTCATGTCTGAATGTGTTTGGGCTGTAGACCTGAGGGTTGCACTTGAGGCGTGTAATATAGGTCTACCCTTTTACACATGGCACTAAATAATTTATTTTCTGGTAAAGCATGCTTAGGAGGGGGCCACACAATAAGTAGCCTAGGGGCCCATGACCACCTTAATCCTCCACTGTCCATAGGCTACACATTAAAATGTTTTACTGGTTACCAGTTAAGAGTTACAGAGGAGATCCAGTGCTACAATAATTTCTTTCGCTCTAATGTTTGCGGCGATTCCTCCCACGTGTTGTTTGAAGGTCGTTTACATATGCAGATGTATGTGTTCGCTTCTGCGTGCGAGCACGAGAGGACGGGGTGCTTTATTTTTTTTTTTATTATTGTTTATTTTATTTGGATTTTTGTATTTTTTAACACTATCTCTTTATTATTATTTTTTTTCCCTTGATTACTTATTCCTATTACAAGGAATGTAAATATACAAATTATTTGTATTTTTTTTTTTTTTGTTATTTTTTTTTGTTATTTCTGATATGTTTGATATATTAGAAACTTTGTTTAGAAACTTCCTGACTACTACATTTATTTTATTAGATACACTTCTCCCTCACACACTTGATTGCTTTCCATATGTTTAGTTTTTTGACTGTGCTTTTCAGTTATGTTAAATTCCTATTTTCCTAATTTATTTATTTTATTTTCCTAATTTATCACCTTGAACTGAGGAAGTGATCATTTAAAGCCACAAAACACATTTTAGTCAGTGGAATAAAGTAATTGGATGTTTTCCTCAAGTCTAATGTAGGTGTCTTTGCCATGCGTTCTATAGACAGGCTTTTTTTTTTGTACTCACTCATCTTACCAATTCATTCACCCATCCTGAGAACCCCACAAAGCACCCAGGTTTAGACATGTGCACTGCTGAAAAATGTGTTTGTTTTCGTTTCTGTGTCTTTCGTTTTTTGTCTTTTCGGAAATTCGAAAATTCGAAAATTCAGAATTCGGAAATTCTAAAATTCGGAAATTCAGAAATTTGAAAGTTTGGAAATTCTAAAATACGGAAATTTGAAAATCCGAAAATTCCGAAAATAAGAAAGGAAAATCCGAAAACTTGAAAGAACGAAAATCTGAAAATCCAAAAATTCTAAATAATAACTAACTAATAATAACTAACTATTAAGTTATAGGTATTGGAATTTAATTTCAAATTTGGCTGTTAGTGAAGGTAACGAATACAAATTTATCTGAAGTTACGAATTATCCAAAATAACGAATGCGGCATCTAAACAAATGGAACGGAACAAAATAATTACAATAAATAATAATAATAATACGTTTTTATTATTATTGTTATTTATTATTATTAATTTGTTACGTTCCATTCGTTTAGATACGGCATTCGTTATTATGGATAATTTGTACAAAAAATACATTTGTATTCGTTCACTAACAACAATTGTGAAAGGAATTTCCAATACCTATAACTTAATAGTTAGTAATAGTTAAGCTAGTATTAGTTAGTTATTATATCAGATTTTCGGGTTTTTGAATTTTCGTTCTTTAGACTTTTTGGATTTTCATTCTTATTTTTGGATTTCTGAATTTCCGAATTTCTGAATTTTCGGATTTTCGAATTTCCGACTTTCAAATTTCCGAAATTTGGACTTTTCGAGTTTCTGAATTTCAAAATATTCTGAAAAATTTGGATATTTCCGAATTAACGAATTTATCTAAATTCGTTAAAAAAAATTAATTCGGAACTAAACGAATTGCATGTGTCTACTAAGGTTTGAGAATGCCCGGGGCATAGAGTGCCACCACACTAAACCTGTGTGGTGACAGGTTTTCTCCACTAAGGCCTCAACTGTTGTAAATCCATTTTTACATTTTTCCTTCTATTGTGAAAGCATTTATCCCTATTTATAAAGGAATCTACTACACTATAAGGGCTCTCCTGCCTCCCCCTCTTTCTTTTTCAGTGGAAACTCTGAGCTTTAACAGAGACCCCTGGTCAGCTCCTCGGCAACCTTTCGGTCCGCAATCTGCCACTACACCCTAGACCCCATGTCAGAGGTGTCAAACTCAATTTCTTTCAATTCGTTTTCTATTGGAGTTTTAACTTATTACATATAAAACTTGTCAATTGTTATATTTATAGGAGGTACACGCAGGCACCTCTAAGTTAACATATGGAAGCCTATAACAAGCTAAAAAAAGATATATATAACCCTTCAACGAGATGCATAATTTTACTATGTCCTATCCACCTAGGGCAGGGCGTTGGACTTCTCTATTTTGCCTTTCTAGTTGAGCTATTAGGTGGATGGTGCCAAATGTTGGCACAGGCCTGTTACATGTACTAGGACAGGGCTTCTCAACCAGGATTCCGTGGAACCCTAGGGTTCCTCCAGAGGTTGATAGGGGTTCCTTCAGCATTGGGCTATTTCTGCCTTTCAGATACGTTCCCACTGACACCATTGACATTTTTAACTATCTGTAAGGAGGTAATTCTTCCCAATGACCACAAGTGTAAGGACTTTTTTTTCCCCACTGACCATCACACTAATGTATCATGAGTTGTAGATTTAAAATTTTTAGCAGGGGTTCCCTGAGATAGGAGAACTATTTCAAGGGTTCCTGTTGAAAAGGTTGAGAAAGGATGGACTAGGAAGTGAAGAAAAAAACACAAATAACTAAAAGTAAAATAATGAAACAATTAATGTTGCTTGCAACCATCATTAAGATTAAATGTAGTAATTCAGTAACTTCAGAGCCGTAAACATTCTCAGTATTATAATTCTGATCATTTGAAAATAGAATTCCACATGTTTCATTTACATTGAAAATTTTCCAAGCCTTGGTTGTTAATTGCTAGGTATTTCTCATAGTAGTAGTGGGAGTTAACCCTTCTAACGACTTCAGATACATTTAATGCGTTGGATGTTTTCCAAGCAGAAGTGATAGTTAGCCTTGCTGCAATGAGAATATGGGACACGGTCTTGTACTGTAAGGGGAAGGAGTCTATTGTCAGGATTAACAGAGCCACATGTGGGGTTGGGTTGGTTAGGGGACCTGTGACTTGTGAAATAAGGGAAAAAATGGAGTTCCAGAAAACTCTTAATGGATTTGCAGGTCCACATGATGTGCATTAGGTTGCCTACACTGCTACATTGTCTCCAACACAAGGGGGACGAATCAGAGTGCCATTTAGATGGTAGTTTATATGGTGTGATGTTCTATTTTTAATGCATTGTCTCAATGGTTTACGCAATGGGATACACTTATGTCAATAACCAAAGCATGTTGCCATTCTTTAAGCGAAAAGGGTCTGGAGAGGTCTTTTTCCCAAATGTCAAACTCAATTTCATCGAGGGCCGCATCGGCATTATGGTTGCCCTCAAAGGGCCAATTGTATCTGCATCTGTATCTCTAAGACTATATATACAGAGTTAACCACTTCAGCCCTGGAAGATTTGGCTGCTCAATGACCAGGCCATTTTTTTGCGATTCGGCACTGCGTAATTTTAACTGACAATTGCGCGGTCGTGCAAAGCTGTACCCAAACAATATTGACGTCCTTATTTTCCCATAAATAGAGCTTTCTTTTGGTGGTATTTGATCATCTCTGCGTTTTTCATTTTTTGTGCTTTAAACCAAAAAAAAAGCGACAATTTTGAAAAAAAAAAACACAATATTTTGTACTTTTTGCTATAATAAATATCAGCATTTTTTTTTTTAAAAAAAAAGCAAATTTTTTTCTCAGTTTAGGCCGATATGTTTTCTTCTACATATTTTTGGTAATAAAAATCGCAATAACCGTATATTGATTGGTTTGCGCAAAAGTTATAGCATCTACAAAATAGGGGATAGATTTAAGGCATTTTTATTATTATTATTTTTTTTACTAGTAATGGCGGCGATCTGCGATTTTTATCGGGACTGCGACATTATGGCGCACACATCGGACACTTTTGACACATTTTTAGGGCGATTGACAGTTATACAGCGATCGGTGCTATAAAAATGCACTGATTATTGTATAAATGTCACTGGCAGGGAAGGGGTTAACACTAGGGGCGATCAAGGGGTTAACTGTGTTCCCTGGGCGTGTTCTAACTGTAGGGGGAGGGGACTGACTATAGGAGATGACAGATCGTGGTTCCTAGCATGCGTAAGCTGCAAGGCCTCTTCATGGCACCCTGTGTATTGCTTGCAGTCCTAACGCTTCTAAATTTATGAGCGTCTCCACAGTGGAAGCACATCCATTCTAATGGATAGATAAGGGGCAGGTGAGCCTGGAGGTAGCCCAGTCCTCCTTAAAGGCACAGTGGGCACATTGGACACCCAGCACATAGCACAATGGCAGCGAAGGTGCTCAGTGTGTCCTCAGACCAAATTTACACCAGTAACAAACAAATGGCCCCTGCCCCCAACTATAACTGGCTTTCACAGCAAGGAGCACATGGAAGGGCAAACACATTAATGATAAAACCAGAGAAAATTCCCAGCTCAAATGACCAAACAAATGAGATGTGGGAAGGGGGATTCTGGCGCTCCAAATGGTGTAATGCCCTAGATGTAAAACAATGGATGATGGTTATAATAGCAACTCCTAATAATTCCGTACGGATAACTAAAGGGTGTCCAGTACCTCTGTGAACATGTTAAAAAGCAAAGAGAGGGGGAGGCACCTGTTTTTTTTTAATTGACAGACCTCAGTCCCAACACCTGTTCTACTGCGGTGACTTCACGTCCGTTTCCGCGTTCCAGCCTGGAGCTTCCTGTCTTGCTGGGACATACACATAGCCGGTTACAAGATCCACATCCCCACCAGCCAGGAAGCCAGCAGCGGAGCCTGCAGAGCAGGATCAGGGCACCCAGGTGCATCAGTGATTGTGAGTTGGGGACCTTGGATTGTGGGCTCCTTGAGGGTAGGGACCGATGTGAGTGTGTGATGTATGTGTGGAGCGCTGCGTAGATTGACGGTGCTATATGGGTACCTTAAATAAATAATGATATAATAGATGAGCATCTTAATGAGACACAATGTACAGGGATAGGGGCAATTGTAGACACTCACTCAGGTTGAACTGGATGGACTGGTGTCTTTATTCAACCTTACTAACTATGTAACTATGTAACCCCAGGACTGATCACATCCCGATGGGCATCTCCCCCTTTTTGGATTCTGTACATGTTAATTTTGTACACTTCTTATGCTGAACTTTGAAAAACACATTCAGTTGGCACCTTCCCCTCTCTTTGATTTTTAACAATTCACCATCCAGTCTGCTTACCAACCGAATTAACCTGTCCAACAGTCTGTGTTAAAAACAGGTGTGTACAGTGTGCAGGGCTGAGGAGTGCACTACATACAGAGTGCAGTGTTTAGGGGTGCAAGGTTTAGCTCTCTTTCACAGGCTGTCCACATCTCATTTCCAACCTCCTCCTCAGTTCTGACCTCTGTACCACTCTCCCCCATCCCCCACCTCTGCAAACATCCCTCTCTACAGTTGTCATCTCTCCCCCCTCCCCAAAAGCTTCCTCGAATCTCCCCCAACCAGCCTGGCTCTAGTACCTCCCAGCAGTGTAGTGGTTCTGCCTCTCTCTCTCACTTGTAGGGAGATCAGTGGTTGACATCTGTCCCCATCATAAGCGCATTAAGGGCAGGCAGGGATATGTAAGAGCCACAACCTGCTGAGAGGAAAGCTGTCCTTGTAAACACAGAAGGCATTGTTTACAAGTGATAGTGGTAAGTGGGGAGCAGAGGGGGTGAGAGCCGGAGGTGGCGGAATGGAGTTCTGCCTCGTTACGGCTGAAAAAATCCCTGGCTGCATGGCCACATGAAATGGCCTGGAGGGCCATGTTTGGCCCCCAGGCCTCTTGTTTGACATATGTGCCCTATGTGAATCAGGAAGGGTCACATAGTACCCCTACTCATTTACACCAAAAAATGAAAAGTAAGAATACACACACAGTTTTTGACAAGTTCCTTAATAAAAAAAAGTCTTGACCTTGACTCATTGTCCGGTGATGTCGATCCATGGTAATTACAATGAACTGCACCCGGTGACCGCTGGGCCTGGGTCTCTCAGGTGATGTCATTGACCAAAAATGTTTACTTTAGCAGCAGGGATTGGGAGACATCATTTGGCATGAGTGATACGGCGGGTTCATGAGTTTTTGTACTATGTACCACATTCAAATGGTGGTGGTGGAGAGGGTTAGGATCTGAGGAACCCCTTAATGCAAACATAATCTAATAAGGCCCCCACCCGCAGGCCCCCACAACCACCAGGCTAGGGTTTTGGGCAGAGGCCCTTGTGCTTATCAACATGGGAAACTTGGGCCCCCCCTTCCCCAATGTTGAGGGCATGTGGCCTAATATGGTTCAGGAGGTGAAGTGCACACTTGTCCTCTCCCCCTTTCTAGCCTGTGGGGGTAGGGATTGAGGCTGAAGGGTCTATACTGGACATTGCATTTTCACTGGTGCTTAGTAACATTGCCCTGTATTGTTACTGAGCTAGCTACTAAGATGCTGGTGGCCATATGCACCACAACGACCAATGGATGATGCCTAAGCAAAGATGGATCTGTCTTTCTGGAGAGAAAAAGTGATGAAGATATTGTTGTTAGGGGGAGTACTGTGATCTATACGAGAGGTAATAATTACCTGGGATGTGTTATACCTACACATTCATTAGCCTGCATGACCTTAATATTAAAAGATATATCTGATACCAATTCAACATTAACTGAGAGTTTCCAGGAGCAGTTGACATCATTGGTCTAACTCTTGAGATTCAGGTTGTGGTGGTCCATGAGAGTCTGAGGGGTTCGGCCAGAAAAGGATGGCTAATGGCCCATGGGGCAGCTCTGGGTGTCCACCGCAAAAGAAAAAAGAAAGGCAGAAAACCACCCAAAGTAAGTGACCCAAAATGGTGATTATCTCAAAAAGTTTAAAAATGGGGTAAAACAGAAAAAAAAAAAATACTATTGATCTATTGAGGCAGTGGCCACCTTGATGGGTAGAAATGAATAACATTCCGTAGGCCCATGTTGAGAATACCCTGACCCCATGCAGGATTAAAGAATTTGCTCTCTATGCCATGGGTGTCCTGAATCCTCTGAGGGGGTTCTCAGGCAGGTGTTAAACTAGTTGGGTTAGGAAAGCCCATTGGTGAGCCAAATGTGAGAAGTGCCCTTTAACGTATGTCTAAGAATGGGGCAGAGTCATGTAGTTTAATGAATATCAGATTGCTTTATTTCACCAAAAATGAAAGCGAAATAAAGCAATCCGATATTCATTAAACCAGATGACTCGGACCCATTCTTAGATATACATTAATGGGTGCCTCTGCTGTTCTAACCAGCTATGGGCTTTTCTAGACCTCTTCCAACTCACATGGTGCAACTCTTGTTTCCTTCTCTGTTTCTCCTAAGCAAGTCACCAAACTCAGGAGGCATTACTAATTTTAAAATTCTGATGTCTGATGCACTCTACGTAAGCTCCAAACTTCAAAGACAGAAAAAAAAAATCCAAAACTCGTCATTGGCGTTCCATCTCAGAACAGTCTATCAATCATCACCTGACAAGCCGGCCAACACACATCCCCTCCTTAATCATCCTTGATTGTCATCGCCCGTTTCCCCAGCCTCTGCCCTAAAATATATAACCTTTCAGAACCGTCCAAGTATTGTTTTCCACATCGCTGTAATTGTTATTAAAGTCTCATAAAGTGTAAGTGAGATTTGCAGGCCTTTACAGGGAGAGATGAAGTGTCCCATCGGAGGTATTTCATTCCTTCTCTGACTGCTCCACAGCATATGGAGCTGTATCTTCAGGCGCTGACATTAACGCGACAGCCTCGGGTAACCCATTTAGCTGTTCTGGCATATGACAATAAATATAGCATCCAATGACATAAATTAGACAACCATTAAGATGAATATTGAGTTGCCACCTGAACCATCTTAAATGGAAAAATAAAAATTCCATACATTGCCAATTGTGTTACACTAAGATCTCTTGGCGTTCTTTTTTTTCTAGCCATAAGACAAAACAATCCCCTATGGCGGCCACAGCGCATCAAGTGTTTTATAATAGTCTAATTGTAGCTAATGGCTTGTGCAGCTAATTAAGGTCCTATGAATTAGAGTAATCAGTCAGACTCAGCTTCTGAACCAGATAGTTCCATTCAAGCGTCCCTTAAGCAAGCAACAAAATACAGTCAAATCATCTGCATGGCTCATTAGACTACCAAGAAATTAATAGAAAGGGTTCTTTTCTCTTACTTATTGTAAAAATATTTACTTAAGGCCTATTGATTAGTAAAGTGCTTGCATTTTCTCGGGCTGATTGCCTTGTGTTGTTATTTTTTTTCAGCAATAATAAAAAAGTCTACTTTTTCAGCTATTACTAGAAAAAGAGTAATGATAAGTGGCAAATTTTTGGCCAAATTTTTTTTTGGCCAAATGGAGACTCTCAATCACTCAAAAAAACCTTTATTTAGTGTTTTCTTTTTTTTTTTGAAAGGAAGAATTGTCTTTCATCGCGCCACCGGCGCGCGCATGCGGCCACCGTCCGCGCCTCACGGTGTGACGCAAACAGGAAGAGAGCCAGCAGGGACCCGTGGCTCCTATGGCCAAATTTATCCGAAGTGGCCCCAGTGGTGGGACCAACATGGGAATCGCACGCGATGGGCAGCGTGGCATCAATCCCAACCCCCTCTTTAGCATCAAGTGGGAATCATGGTCGCATCAATGAGACCTGCGGGCTGCACCAAAAACAGTTAGCCTATGAAAATTGATACACAAACATGAGCAATAATGTAGTACTGTGGTATACACAATATATGCAACATATGGTCAAAATAAAAATACAATAATTCCATGCAAGATGTACAGCACTGTGGAGAAACTGTATGCAAATTAAGCCCAGAGGAAGAAAAAAGAAAAAAAAGATAAGGAAAAAACAAAGTGCTGGAAAATTATTCCAGATCCTTTATAATAGTAACTTAGTATCTATGTGGCTCATAGCTCTCCTTTTATGCATTAGAGATCCAGCTCACACAACCCTGACTGGAATCCCGACAGGTATGGTTTGAAATTGAAGGCCTCATTGAGGCCTTCCATCTTATTTCGTGTTGTTGAAGCAGTTTATTAGAGTCCCCCCCCCTCGTGAGTCGGCATCTATATGGTCCAATGCAAGGAACTTCACAATGGGAATGGAGTCCCCGTGCACTGCCAAGGGGTAGCTCAGGATCCTTTTTAGTGATGCTCACTATATGCCTATAAACTCTATGCCAAAATTCCAGTTTGGTTTTACCCACATAGTAACAGCCGCACTCACATGACAATAGGTATACTATGCCAGGAGTGCGACAGTTTACAAAGTGCTGTAGTTTGAATTAATCGCCATTAGGCAGTGTAATATGCTTCCGTGTGTCCATGTAGTGGCAGTAATTACAATGGCCACAGCAAAATGTTCCTGTAATTTTGTTGGTCTTTAGTATAGTTCCCTTACATTTGCTGTGAACAAGTTTATCCCGTAAAAAAAGGGGCTCTTGTGTATGTAATCTGGGGCTGCTCAGAGACACAAAAGGCCCCAGAGTTGCATCCATGCTTAAAAGATACCAATATTTCTGTAAAATGGTACTGATCTGTTTGTGTTGATGACAAAACCTTGTTACAACTCTAGCGGTAGTGTTATCTTTTGTTGTTCTCTGTGGGAAGAGTAAATCATAGCATTTCTAATGCCCTGTACACACGACCGGTTTGGCCATTGGAATAAACTGTGAAGGTTTTTCCAACGGAGTTCTGACGGAATTCCGCTCAAGCTGTTTTGCATACACACGATCACACCAAATTCAGACCGTTCAGAACGCGGTGACGTACAACACGTTTGACGGGACTAGAAAACGGAAGTTCAACAGTCAGTAGCCAATAGCTTCCGTCTTGTACTTGCTTCAGAGCATGCATCGTTTTTGGTGCGTCGGAACAGCATACAGACGAGCGTTTTTTCCGATAGTAATTTGTTCCGTCTGAAAAATATAGAACATGTTCTCTATCTAAGTCCGTCTGAATTTTCGACGGAAAAAGTCTGATGGGGCATACACACGGTCGGAACATACGATGAAAAGCTCCCATCGGACTCTTTCTGTCAGTAATTCCGCTCGTGTGTACGCGGCATTACTTTTGGCTTTTTTGTTAGCCATTTTGAGAATGCTGTTGGAATAGCCCCTATCACGTGGTCTTGTTCTTATGCCCCGTACACACGGTCGGACTTTGTTCGGACATTCCGACAACAAAATCCTAGGATTTTTTCCGACGGATGTTGGCTCAAACTTGTCTTGCATACACACGGTCACACAAAGTTGTCGGAAAATCCGATCGTTCTGAATGCGGTGACGTAAAACACGTACGTTGGGACTATAAACGGGGCAGTGGCCAATAGCTTTCATCTCTTTATTTATTCTGAGCATGCGTGCTCTCAAACTTTGTGTGTCGGAAAATCTGATGGAAAATGTCAGATGAAGCCCACACACGGTTGGAATTTCCGACAACACGCTCCGATCGGACATTTTCCATCGGAAAATCCGACTATGTGTACGGGGCATTAAAGTTTGGGCCTCTTTTTCAAAAAGGGCATTATCGGAACAATTCCGTCGCGCCCTGATGTATTGTCCGTATGAGATGGAAGCTAGTAATGGTTTTGGGTGAAAGCTGGAAGCCTCCAGTATTATATTGCCAGCTGTTGGCTTGCAAAATAATTCACTCTATAGATGCCCATCAGGGTGCTTTCTTATTGTAAGATCTAAAAAATAAAATAATATTTGGGCTATGAGTCACGGTAAATTTCAAGTTAAATGATACCACAACGCTGGGTGATGCACAATACATGGGTTGCAAAGCTGTAAACATTTGAAAAAAATTAGGAGGTATGATTTGAGGGAGCAAGTGGAATGATGTGTCCCATGACTTGCTGCCCACATGAAGGCCAAAAAAGTGGGTGTTGCTTCATTGCGCATGGCTTACAGTGTTGTACGTTTTCCATCCTTGTTTTGCTAAATTTTAGAGGGAATAGGGCCTGAGAGTACACTAAGGACAGAAAAGTGCTGAACTGAATTTATTACAAAATACCATTTAAAACAAAAAAATGTGCAGGAGAGGAATGTGAAGGATATGACAAGGTCCATTATGTGCAGGGGGCCAAGATGGGAAAGTGGGGTAGATTTACCAAAGCTGGTGCACACCAAATGTGGTGCAGCTGTGCATAGTAAATAATCAGTTTCTAGATTTTATTGTCAAAGCTTAATTGTACAAGCTGAAGTTAGAAGCTGATTGGTTACTACGAATCACTGCACCAGATTCTGTGTGCACCAGTTTAAGTATATGTCCCCCATTGTGTACAGGTGAGGAGTGTGCAGGGTATGTGCTATATACTGAAGAGGAGTGTGGGAATTATGACTGAGGTCAGTATGTACAGGAGAGGAGTGCGGGTGGTAATATGTACAGGAGAGGAGAGTGAAAAGTAGGACTTGGAGTAGTGTGTACAGTAGAGGAGTGTGAAAGGAAGGACTTGGGATAGTATGTACAGGAGAGGAGTGTGTAACGTAGAACTAGGGATAGTATGTGCAGGAGAGGAGTGTGTAACGTAGGACTAGGGATAGTATGTGCAGGAGAGGAGTGTGGAAGGAAGGACTTGGGATAGTATGTGCAGGAGAGGAGTGTGGAAGGAAGGACTTGGGATAGTAGGGATAGTATGTACAGGAGAGGAGTGTGGAAGGAAGGACTTGGGATAGTATGTACAGGAGAGGAGCGTGGAAGGAAGGACTTGGGATAGTATGTACAGGAGAGGAGTGTGGAAGGTAGGACTAGGGATAGTATGTACAGGAGAGGAGTGTGTAACGTAGGACTAGGGATAGTATGTGCAGGAGAGGAGTGTGTAACGTAGGACTAGGGATAGTATGTGCAGGAGAGGAGTGTGGAAGGAAGGACTTGAGATAGTATGTACAGGAGAGGAGTGTGGAAGGTAGGACTTGGGATAGTATGTGCAGGAGAGGAGTGTGGAAGGAAGGACTTGGGATAGTAGGGATAGAATGTACAGGAGAGGAGTGTGGAAGGTAGGACTTGGGATATTATGTACAGGAAAGGAGTGTGGAAGGTAGGATGTGGGGTAGTATGTACAGGAGAGAAGTGTGGAAGGAAGGACTTGGGATAGTATGTGCAGCAGGAGAGGAGTGTAAAAGGTAGGACTTGGGGTAGTATGTACAGTAGAGGAGTGTGAAAGGTAGGACTTGGGGGTAGTATGTACAGGAAAGGAGTGTGGAAGGAAGGACTTGGGATAGTATGTACAGGAGAGGAGTGTGGATAGTAGGGTAGGGGATATCATGTACAGGAAAGGAGTGCATGTGTGCTAACCTGGTAACCAACTACAAGAAATGTCTTACCTCTGTGCTTGCCAACAAGGGTTTCTCCACCAAGCTCTCAATATTAAACCCTACGGACTAAGACTGGGATGCCAATAACCACTTCAGCCCCGGAAGATTTTACCCCCTTCCTGACCAGAGCACTTTGCGATTCGGCACGGCATTGCTTTAACTGGCAATTGCGCGGTCATGCGACGTTGCACCCAAACAAAATTGACGTCCTTTTTTCCCCACAAATAGAGGTTTCTTTTGGTGGTATTTGATCACCTCTGTGGTTTTTATTTTTTGCGCTATAAATAAAAAAAGAACGACAATTTTTTTCCTCAGCATAGGCCGATATGTATTCTTCTACATATTTTTGGTTAAAAAAAATTTGCAATACGCGTATATTGATTGGTTTGCGCAAAAGTTATAGCGTCTACAAAATAGAGGATAGATTTATGGTATTTAAAAAAAAAATTGCAGTAAGCGTATATTGATTGGTTTGCGCAAAAGTTATAACGTCTGCAAAATAGAGGATAGATTTATGGCATTTTTATTATTATTTTTATTATTATTATTATATTATATAATTATTATTTTATTAGTAATGGCGGCAAGCTGCGATTTTTATTATGACTGCGACATTATGGACACCGGACACTTTCGACACTATTTTGGGACCATTGTCATTTATACAGCGATCAGTGCTATAAAAATGCACTGATTACTGTGTAAATGACACTGGCAGAGAAGGGGTTAAACACTAGGGGGTGATCAAGGGGTTAAGTTTATCCTTGGGAGTGATTCTAACTTTGGGGGGATGGGCTACCACTGACATGACAGCGATCACTGCTCCCGATGACGGGGAGCAGTAGATCTCTGTCTTGTCACTAGGCAGAATGGGGAAATGCCTTGTTTACATAGGGATCTCCCCGTTCTGCCGCTCCGTGTGACACGATCGCAGGACACTGGTGGACATCGAGTCCGTGGGTCCCGTGGGCACGGTCACGGTTGCACGCAGTGGGCATGCGTGCGCCCACAATGCCGCTTCTTAAAGGGGACATACCTGTATGCCCATTTCCGCAGCCGTGCCATTGTGCTGACGTATATCGTCGTGCACTGGTTGGCAAGCGGTTAAAGTTCATGTGCGTATAAAGGCAGATGTCCCAATACTTTTGACAATATAGTGATCTATATATATATACCGTATATACTCGAGTATAAGTCGAGTTTTTCAGCCTCGACTTATACTCGAGTCAAGCACTTTTCTGCAGCAAAAAATTTCATTTTCCGAACCGAATTTGGGGCCCTGTATCTCAGGGCCACTTTGTGCTAGGAACCCCAAATTTGGTGTGCAAACCCAGTGGAACTGGGGTTCCTAGAACCAAGTGGCCCTGAGATACGGGGCCCCAAACCCGGTTTGGAAAATGTCATTCTCTGCTGCAGAAAAATGCTTGACATTTTCTGAACCGATTTTTGGGGCCCTGTATCTCGGGGACACTTGGTGCTAGAAACCCCAGCTTTGGATATTTTATGGTGAAGAGTTTGCACGCCAAATTTGGGGTTCCTAGTACTAAGTGGCCCCGAGATACGGGGCCCCTAGGTCGGTCAACTGTGTCCATCTACAGCAATGTAATTTCGGGACCATTTGGCTTCAGAGACCCCAAATTTTGGCTGAAGCTAGGGGGCATCTAGGAACCCTTAACTACCGAGTTTGAAGTTCGGGGGACCTATGGCTGCAAATGGGCACAGTGAGGTATGCAAATGGGCACAGTGAGGCTGCAAATGGGCACAGTGAGGTATGCAAATGGGCACAGTGAGGCTGCAAATGGGCATTGTTGACCCTCTTTTCCACTTACAGTAGCTGTGCATTTCTCACCCTCGTCTTATACTCGGGTCAATAAGTTTTTCCCATTTTTTTGTGGTAAATTAGGGCCTCGACTTATACTCGGAACGACTTATACTCGAGTATATACGGTATATATAAACATTAGCACACATTGATCAATTTCTTCCTAATTGGTTTACCTTTATGTACATATTTATAAAATATTTAAAAGGACTTTCAGGGCTTCTATGGCCACAGCATACACTTTCATATTACAACATCAGATTTGTAACAACAATGGAAACAATAGTTATTTTTCGGAATTCAATACAAACCTACTTTACAAATGTCCTGTCACGTTGTGAGTTCTGCTGTCTGCTACCCATCTCTTTCCACAACTTCCTGGATTCCCCAAATGCTTTGCAGCTTCTCCTCTGCTGTTTACTTTCAATCTCTGAAGAACTACATATCCCATGGTACCTTGCTGCCTGCAAGTAGTAATTCCTGTACTGATTCCTTCCTCTTAAATTTCTCCTCTACGCACCTCTAGATTTCAGAAGGCAGGCTCTGTGAAAGGTGTGACATAGCAGTGCCTACACACAGGAAATAGTGACTACGTGTCACAGAATTCAAGGAAGTAAATGAGTGAGGATCTTCACAAAGTAACTTTACCAACTTCAAGAGCATTCAGAGCAATAAGAGTAGGCTAGAAATAATGAAAATACAATGTGGAAATGAATATATGATTTTATGATTTTACATATTATAGATACACTTAAAATTATCTTTATAATGATGCTTTTATCTGCAGCGTAAAGTTTTGCGATTATGTATCCCACATCTATTTTTCGCTATTAATTTTGCTTTTCAAAGAATGAAGAATTTAACAACTCTGACAAGGTGCTTGGCACTGACTACAGATTCCAAGAAATTAAACGCTTCATGGATAAACATTTGCCCACGGTCATCCTACAATTGCTTCTTGAACACAAAACATTTAAACTTGCTGGACATGAACAAACAATATTAGAGACATGGGCAGTAAAGTGAAACCGTTTGCATGGAGCAGATGTAATGTACAGATGTTACAATCGTTCATGAAGCAAAATAGAATTATTAAAAGGAATCACGACCAGGTAAGGTTTGTGGTTGGAATATTTATCAGGCACAAATAGATGCCTTTTTATCTGCAATAATTGGACACATGATAAAATATGTCTCTGGTCTTCTTTGGGTATGACCTTTGTATCAAGATAAGCCTGCTTGATTGATGAGTTATTTTATCCTTGCAGCAACTCCATTTTCTTTTTTTTTTCTTTTTAAAGGTTATGCCCCAGTAGTCTTGAGAAATAAATACCTAGCCCATTGTTATACTTACTCTTTTCAAGCCCCTGCAAAGTTTGCACCAATTTCTGTGCTCCTGTTGTTCCTCTTCCTGCTTGGGTGATGCCTAGCATCAGGGTCGCACACAGGGGGCTCGGACAGCAGGGAGAACAGTGCGGCATGGGAGGACAATTACAGAACAATGCACTGCGTGTCTCTCCCTCCAGCAGCTGAAAGCCAGTTCCTCCCCCACTGTCAGGGCACCAAAGGCAGGAGAAGGACTCTAGGACCAGGCATCTGTCAGGGCACCAACGGCAGGGGAAGGACTCTAGGACCCAGCATCTCCACCAGCATTTCACATGGGTCTTTATAAGGAAGCCTGTCAGTGCTTGAAGTTGCTGATTGAGCTTCAGCTTGTTACCTGTGTTCCTCTAATTCCGTGCTCCTGTGATCCCTAGTTTCTTACCCGGCTTGTTCCTGACCTGTCTCCTGCCTATCTCCAGTCCCTGACCACTGCTTGTATAACAGATACCCTCTGCCTGCTTCTGATGTTTGACCTCAGCATCCACCTGACTTTACCTGCTCTGCTTCCCACCTGGTTCCTGATCCCGGCTTGTGCTGACTATCGTACTGTCTCAGTGATTCTGCAGCCCTGTCGCATCTCACAGGCGCCACCGGCCTGCAGACTCTGTTCATCACATCCGCAGCGTTCCTGAGTCCATCTGCTAGCAACTCAGCAGGCGACCTGTGCTACCTTGTGCCCGACTCCTCCTGTCTCACCTCCTGGGGAGTTCGGAACTTAGCCCAAAGGGAAGCCCTCTCTCCATTGGCCTCTAGCACCCGGTACCTGATAGTATCAACCAGCCATCATCTCTCCGATCATTTAGCACATCCGCCTTCATTCCAGTTTCCTCTGGAGCCAGGAAGCCCAGGCAGCTTTCGGACATCTGAAAAGCTTGTTCACCTCTGCTCCGATGTTGCAACACCCGGACCCAGCACTCCCTTCCGTTCTTGAGGTACATGCCTCTGAAGTAACAACTGGAGCTGTGCTCTCTCAGAGTCTGGGCCCAAAGGCCCTGCTGCCCCCACTAGCATTCTGCTCCAAAAAATTAAGCCCAGCCGAAAAAAATTATGATGTAGGCGACAGAGAACTCCTGGCAATTAAAGTGGCCTTTGAAGAGTGAAGGAATCTGCTGGAGGATGCCAGTCACCCAGTCATGATTTTTACTGATCACAAAAATCTAGAGTACTTGAGGTCTGCTAAAGGCCCCAGCAGGCCAGATGGGCCTTTTTTTTTTCAAGTTTAATTTTCACCTAACTGTTGTAATATGTTCACCGATTTATGTGGGACATTGTTGTGTGTATGTACACATGCAGTCAATGTTGACCGAATGGTTGATTTGTCCAACTGAATTTTAACATAGCAAGGGAACAAGCTGAAGATTCTTTGATGTGTTAATCATATGCAAGTCTATTTGAACATTTCAAAGGGTATTCAGGTGGTATGTTAATCTAATCTAATTACATATATCTAAAGAGGACTTGTTGATGTTGATATGCGGGAGTGCAAATTGGGGCGGTTTATAACTGCAACTGTTCACGGCTGGGGGTTGTTGCCTGTTTGAAAGACTAAAGCTAAATTGAAAGGCCAATCAAATTGCTCAGCCATTCAATATTTAGTGAATATAACACGGCATTCAGTCTATAAGTTTTAAGAGTGGGGCTAGTCTGTGTGTAGGGGAGGCTTGTCTGTGCATGGCTGGGAAGACTGAATAATATGGGTCTCTGAATTATATTTCCTCTGTCGGATTTCTTTGTCATCTGTGGACTTTGGACTTTGTTCTGTGTTGGAAGTCAATAAAGTGCATCTCTCTGGAAGAATTGGGTTGCTGCGGAAGAGTACTTACCTCATCATCATAATAATACCTAAATATTAATTATCATACCCACTCTACATCATATCACCCAGTATACATTAATAGTTTCGATCACTACACTAACATACAGGCCCTGATCCAAGAATGGGAACGCAGACACCCTATCCCAGAAGTTCCCTGAATCTGTTGAACCTGCTCCCCTAAGCACCATTCTCTCTGCCCATAATTTTTTGTTATTACTACCCAACTTGAAATCAGTTGTTGAAAGGGCTTCTGCATCATGCCCCTAAACATAGCATGCCTCACTGAGAAGACGGATTATTCGGGTATCAAGATAAGGTCTTCATACCCCAGGAGGCAAGGCTTCAAGTTCTTAAAACATTCCATGGTCACCAGTTAGCCGGTCACTTTGGAACTCGCAAAACTAGTGATCTCATCCAACGATCCCTTTGGCGGCCCAACTTTAGTTGGGACTGTAGAGCCTATGTCAGGTCCTGCACTGTGTGCCTACACAGCAAGGGCGACAAGACAAAGTCCTGGGGATCATTGAGACCCTTAACTATCCCTAACCGTCCATGGGAAATAATCACCATGGACTTCATTGTGGATCTTCTGCCCTCAGAAGGATTCACTACCATCATGGTGGTGGTGGTTGCCTGTCAAAAATGGCCCATTTCCTGCCTATGATATGTATACACCTTCTGCTACAGAAACTGCTCATGTGTTCATCAAAGAAATCGTAAGACTCCATGGTTTACCCAATAACATTGTCGATCAAGTAGTAAAGTTTACCTCCAGGTTTTGGAGAGTTCTTTGCACAGGCCTGAAAGTGGAACTCTGCCTTTCATCAGCCTACCACCCCCAGAGTAACGGGAAAACCTTGGAGCAGTACCTACACTGCTTCTCAGCTTTTTCTCAAGACAATTGGGCTTCTCTGCTTCCATTCTGGACAAATTACGAATTCCCACTTCCGCCCTGCCAGAAACCTTATCTAAATCAGCAGTACCAATGTACAGGACAGACTTGGTTTTATACAATAAAACTACCAAACCCTACAATAATGTATACAGAAGGTGCAGTCCAACTACAAGAGGTTCTTTGACAAGCAACAAAGGGGAATCCTTCCTTTAAGGTCGGGGACGAGGTATGGCTATCAACTGCCAACCAGAAGCTGCCATGCCCTTCGAAGAAGTTGGGGCCAAGATACAGAGCCTTGAAAAAGTATTCATACCCATTTAAATTTTCCACATTTTGTCATGTTACAACCAAAAAACGTAAATGTATTTTATTGGGATTTTATGTGATAGACCAACACAAAGTGGCATATAATTGTGAAGTGGAAGGAAAATGATAAATGGTTTTCCAAATTATTTACAAATAAATATCTGAAAAGTGTGGCGTGCATTTGTATTCAACCCCCTTCTACTCTGATACCCCTAACTAAAATCTAGTGGAACCAATTGCCTTCAGAAGTCACCTAATTATTAAATAGTGTCCACCGGTGTATAATTTAATCTCAGTATAAATACAGCTGTTATGTGAAGCCCACAGAGTTTTTTTAGAGAACAAACAGCACCATGAGGGTAAAGGAACACACCAGACAGGTCAGGGATAAAGTTGTGGAGAAGTTTAAAACAGGGTTAGATCATAAAAAAAAAAAAAAAAACCCAAGCTTTTAACCTCTCAAGGAGCACTGTTCAATTCATCATTTGAAAATGGACAGAGTATGGCACAACCAAGACATGGCCATCCACCTAAACTGACAGGAGGGGCAAGGAGAGCATTAATCAGAGAAGCAGCCATGAGGCCCATGGTAACCCTGGAGGAGCTGCAGAGATCCACAGCTCAGGTGGGAGAATCTGTCCACAGGACAACCATTAGTCATGCACTCCACAAATCTGGCCTTTATGGAAGAGTGGGAAGAAGAGGGCACCAACGGCAGGAGAAGGACTCTATGTCCCAGCATCTGTCAGGGCACCAATGGCAGGAGAAGGACTCTAGGAACCAGCATCTCCACCAGCACTTCCCATGGGCCTTTATAAGGAAGCCTGTCAGTGCTTAAAGTTGCTGTTGATCTTCAGCTTGTTATCTATGTTCCTATGATTTCATGCTCCTGTGATCCCTAGTTTCTTAACCGGCTTGTTCCTTACCTGTCTCCAGTACCTAACCCCCACTGAGCCAAAACGGTGGTTTGTGTGTGTAAACACAAATCCATGTTCTGTCAGGGGAGAGGAGACAGATTGTTTGTTCCTAGTAAGTAGGGACAGTGTTTCCTCCCCCAGTCAGTCCCATCCCCCCACAGTAAGAAACACTAACTAGGGAACACATTTAACCCCCTAAATAGAGGGGTCCGCGCTTAGGACAGTGAGAGAGCTGCTGCCTATTCCTAATTGGTATCTCAAAAGATCCAGTAATAGAGTATAGTAGTAAGGGAATAAAAACGGCGCTGCCCTCAATATAATTGGGTGCTATAACCTATTACGGTACATAACCTGAACTAAGTGTTCATAGTGCAATCTCACCAAATTGTGCAAGAGTAACCACAAACCAAAAAACCAAAACATCAAAAAGACAAAAAGCCAATGCCGTAACCTCAGTGCATACGACACTGCTGCATTAAGTGAAGTAAAATAAATAAAAAAAGAAAAATACAATAAATTGAAGTAGGTCCCCCAATGGGTTAAAACAGAGTGATAAAGTATGCGTGAACAGTGATTTGCTAAAAAGAAAAAATAAAATAAAAAATAAAAATAAAAAATAAAAAATAAAAAATAAAAAATATATGTTTTGTGGATTTCCTCAAAATTCAAAAGTTTTGGGACAAAATGGCATCAGGGGTGCTGTGAAGTAAGTGATAGAAAATCTTTTTAAATGAATATATATATAATGTTAATATAATCTCCATGTGTCGTTAGCATGTATATATAAGATGATGCTACACTTTCCAAAAATATTGAGACACCATGGCGTGTGTAAACCAAAAAACAACTTTTGTGAACCATAAAGAACTTAATTATGGCACAATGTTAGCACACTCCCTGTGAGTTAAATGCAATTATATGAAACAGCATACAATAGCCATAAATCAGTTTGACAAATGCATATGCAATAATCATTAACTCCTATAAAATCTATGCAAGGGGTCATACATAAATGATCAGATGGAACAGACAGAGTCCAATAGTATAATGTTGTTAATTTTATCCTTGGGGACACACTCCAGTGACTTCCGTGCCTTACATTCAAGACGGTGACTTTGAGGTGCTCACCCCCCAATGATACCCCACTCACCAAAGATGATCACCCCTGCAGGGGTACCGAGCAACAGAGTGGGTGTTCCAGGGCAGGTGATATTCACTCCAGGTGTGCTTCCCTTCCTCTACAGCTTTCGATTCTTACAGCTACTCCAGGAATCAGATATGTTCTCATATGGTCAGGATATTCCAACGGTTTACCAGCTTCAACTCTCCAGTATACCGGAGAAAAAGAAACACAAGGGGGCCTCCTTGGTGAAGTACGTTATATAAAGTTTATTGCACATAACCGTTACAAAAAAATCCCATTTCAAATGTTCACAGGCTCCAGGCCAAAAAACCGAAGTAAAATCTAAAACAGGCACCGCTGTGTGCAAGGTTGGAACCGGCAACGAGTGATGGTCATGCGTTCCACCGTGCGTTCCAGCCAGCACTTCCGGGTGTGATGTGTGAGCGTGACTCCGCCTTACGCGTTTCGTCATAGGACGTTTTCAAAGGCAGTGTCAACGCCTACGCTTCACGCTCTAATATAGTTCCACAATACACCTAACCACTCCCCTTAATATGGTAATATCGCTCAGGGGGAGGGTGTGATACGGCCGCTAGACATCAACTGTGTGTTCCTACCTGTGCAGGTCTGGGCATTAACCTCTCATTTACCTGACTATACACCGCTATCCATGATCCAATCATACACTGCAGTATCGGCCCCCAGTATATTCTGTTATATACAGAGCAGTGATATGTGGTCACATAGGAATTAACATCCTTTATTATATGTGTATATGTTAGAGCAACTAGCGGTAAATAATTTATATTGTAGTTAAGTGATGATAATAAATAAAAAATAGAAAAATAAATTTGGTCTGTCTTTGTGGAACTATATTGTAAATAGTAAATACATAATAAAATACATAAATTTATATAAAATCTATATTTAGAGCATATCCTAATAAGGTCCCCAGTAAAAACTAAAGAACCTTCAACAACAATTTTTAAAAAAAATTTAAATACATATATCGTAAGATCCCCAAAAATTTATTAGACATTATATAAAAACAAAATATAAAAGTCCCTGTGTTAAATCAGCCTATATGTGCATATATCAACGTAATAAACACTCCATAAAAAATATATAAAAAATATTAAAAATATATATATATATGTATATATATGTATAGAGTACACATGTTACATATGTTGTGGAATGCCCATGTCACCTCCAATACGTGGGTAGGACTACCCGTCAGTTGTTCGTCCGTATCCGGGAACATATTAAAAATATTAGGAAGGGGTTCTCAAATCATAGTCTATCCAGACATTTTGATGAGGTCCATCATAGGGATCCAAGTGTACTCATCTTTTATGGTATTGACTCCGTCCAGGAACACTGGCGTGGAGGAAATAGAGAAACTTCAATATCCAGAAATGAAACTAGTTGGATATATCGATTGGGTTCCCTTGCCCCCAAAGGGCTTAACCTGGATATAGATTTGAATTGCTACATAGCCAACCCCTGAATAATAGTAAGATCTGTTCCCCAGTAGATATAACAACCTGATAGTGGATATCTGAAATAATTATTCTTTTTCATTGGTTTCTCCATAATAGCCTCTATTCAGTTATGACTCTATCATTTTTCTAGCTCCCTATTATCTTCTGACTCTAGTAACATCTGATCATAACCATATCTGGTTTATGGGTTTGTCCCAATATTTTTGAACCTGGTAGAGCATGATGTACCCAAGAGAGCACGATGACACGGTGCAAACTGTTTTACCCAGAGCTGTAGTATGGGTGTCCCACCCATGCTATATAGGTTCTTATTCTTGATTAATAATATTTTTATAATAACATCACCTATGATGTATAGGTTTCTACTCTTGATTAATAATAATATCCTTATAACAAAAATCCACGTATACACAAATCCACCATACCAATATTATTTTAATAGCCTCCATTCTGTTATGACTCTATCATTTTTCTTGCTCCCTAATACCTCCTGACTCTAGTAACATCTGATCATAACCATAACTGGTCTATGGGTTTGTCCTAATATTTTTGAACCTGTAGAACATGGTGTACCCAAGAGAGTAATATGACACAGTGGAAACTGTTTTACCCACAATCTACAGTATGAGGTACCCATGCTGTATAGGTCCTTACTTTGTGATTAATAATATTTTTATTTTTATATTAACATCACCCATGATATATAGGTCTTTACTCCTGATTAATAATACAATCTTTATAGTAAAAACCCACGTATATACACATCCATCATACACATCCATCATACCACTACTACCTCTACTACCTCTATACATATATATACATATATATATATATTTTTAATATTTTTTATATATATTTTTTATGGAGTGTTTATTACGTTGATATATGCACATATAGGCTGATTTAACACAGGGACTTTTATATTTTGTTTTTATATAATGTCTAATAAATTTTTGGGGATCTTACGATATATGTATTTAAATTTTTTTTTAAAATTGTTGTTGAAGGTTCTTTATTTTTTACTGGGGACCTTATTAGGATATGCTCTAAATATAGATTTTATATAAATTTATGTATTTTATTATGTATTTACTATTTACAATATAGTTCCACAAAGACAGACCAAATTTATTTTTCTATTTTTTATTTATTATCATCACTTAACTACAATATAAATTATTTACCGCTAGTTGCTCTAACATATACACATATAATAAAGGATGTTAATTCCTATGTGACCACATATCACTGCTCTGTATATAACAGAATATACTGGGGGCCGATACTGCAGTGTATGATTGGATCATGGATAGCGGTGTATAGTCAGGTAAATGAGAGGTTAATGCCCAGACCTGCACAGGTAGGAACACACAGTTGATGTCTAGCGGCCGTATCACACCCTCCCCCTGAGCGATATTACCATATTAAGGGGAGTGGTTAGGTGTATTGTGGAACTATATTAGAGCGTGAAGCGTAGGCGTTGACACTGCCTTTGAAAACGTCCTATGACGAAACGCGTAAGGCGGAGTCATGCTCACACATCACACCCGGAAGTGCTGGCTGGAACGCACGGTGTAACGCATGACCATCACTCGTTGCCGGTTCCAACCTTGCACACAGCGGTGCCTGTTTTAGATTTTACTTCGGTTTTTTGGCCTGGAGCCTGTGAACATTTGAAATGGGATTTTTTTGTAACGGTTATGTGCAATAAACTTTATATAACGTACTTCACCAAGGAGGCCCCCTTGTGTTTCTTTTTCTCCGGTATACTGGAGAGTTGAAGCTGGTAAACCATTGGAATATCCTGACCATATGAGAACATATCTGATTCCTGGAGTAGCTGTAAGAATCGAAAGCTGTAGAGGAAGGGAAGCACACCTGGAGTGAATATCACCTGCCCTGGAACACCCACTCTGTTGCTCGGTACCCCTGCAGGGGTGATCATCTTTGGTGAGTGGGGTATCATTGGGGGGTGAGCACCTCAAAGTCACCGTCTTGAATGTAAGGCACGGAAGTCACTGGAGTGTGTCCCCAAGGATAAAATTAACAACATTATACTATTGGACTCTGTCTGTTCCATCTGATCATTTATGTATGACCCCTTGCATGGATTTTATAGGAGTTAATGATTATTGCATATGCATTTGTCAAACTGATTTATGGCTATTGTATGCTGTTTCATATAATTGCATTTAACTCACAGGGAGTGTGCTAACATTGTGCCATAATTAAGTTCTTTATGGTTCACAAAAGTTGTTTTTTGGTTTACACACGCCATGGTGTCTCAATATTTTTGGAAAGTGTAGCATCATCTTATATATACATGCTAACGACACATGGAGATTATATTAACATTATATATATATTCATTTAAAAAGATTTTCTATCACTTACTTCACAGCACCCCTGATGCCATTTTGTCCCAAAACTTTTGAATTTTGAGGAAATCCACAAAACATATATTTTTTATTTTTTATTTTTTATTTTTTATTTTTTATTTTTATTTTTTATTTTATTTTTTCTTTTTAGCAAATCACTGTTCACGCATACTTTATCACTCTGTTTTAACCCATTGGGGGACCTACTTCAATTTATTGTATTTTTCTTTTTTTATTTATTTTACTTCACTTAATGCAGCAGTGTCGTATGCACTGAGGTTACGGCATTGGCTTTTTGTCTTTTTGATGTTTTGGTTTTTTGGTTTGTGGTTACTCTTGCACAATTTGGTGAGATTGCACTATGAACACTTAGTTCAGGTTATGTACCGTAATAGGTTATAGCACCCAATTATATTGAGGGCAGCGCCGTTTTTATTCCCTTACTACTATACATTTAAACCCCTGATCCCCCCCTTGTGTTAACCCCTTCCCTACCAGTGACATTTACACAGTAATCAGTGCATTTTTATAGCACTGATCGATGTATAAGTGTCAGTTGTCCCAAAAATGTGTCAAACGTGTCTGATCTGTCCGCCACAATGTCGCAGTACCACTAAAAATCACCACCATTGCTAGTAAAAAAATAAAAATGCCATAAAAATGCCATAAATCTTTCCTATAGTTTGTAGACACTATAACTTTTGTGCAAACCAATCAATATACGCTTATTGCAATTTTTTTTTACCAAAAATATGTAGAAGAATGTATATTAGCCTAAACTGATGAAGAAATTTGTTTTTTAAAAACATTTTGGGGATATTTATTATAGCAAAAAGTAAAAAATATTGTTTTTTTTTTTCAAAATTGTCGCTCTTTTTTTGTTTATAGCGCAAAAAATAAAAACCACAGAGGTGATCAAATTCCACCAAAAGAAAGCTCTATTTGTGGGATGAAAAGGACGTCAATTTTGTTTGGGTACAACGTGGTACGACCGCGCAATTAAAGCGTCCGAGTCAAAAAATGACCTGGCCATCGCAGGTGCCATTGCAAAAAATGACCTGGTCATTAAGCAGGACTGTAAGTGGTTAAAATGCAGTAATACATGGTCTCACCCTGCTCTGCACATGCTCAGTTGCTTTCTATTCTTGGCACTGTACCTAAAATCAAAGCCACTAATGGCAAATCAGCTGATAGCGTGAAGATTTACTGTCGCTGAAGGGGGAAGGAATCAACAGGAAAGACACAGGCTGTGTGGAGGGAACACAGATTAGGAAGGGACAAATGAAAAGCAGGAGAGGTGACAGGACAAACTCTGCTGCCAGGGAGACAGAAAGGAATGAAAATTACAAGAATATTGCCTTATCTTATCTTATCTCCCTGATATTCTCTTCTTTCTCCCTCGTGAGCAGCCTGTGAACTTCAGCACTGTAAAGCTTCCGTCAGCCTTCCTCTCTATCTGAGCCAAGAAATACAATCAAGGCTGGAAATGTACATATTATAATTGAAGAAAGTGACATAGTTTTTAAAACCGGGGGGGGGGGGGGGGGGAGCTTTCAATAAGGAAGTGACAGCTCTGGGCTTCAACAATTACAATACACCCTAATTTTGGCAGCATAATTAATAATGTAGAATGTATGTGCTTTTTTTAAAAAAACATTAATTGTTATAAAACTGTTATGAGTAAAGTTCTGCTTTAAAATTTCATACATTTTTATAATTTTTCCTCTAAAACATTTATCCTTGGATCTTTAACCACATGCCGACCAGCGCACGACGATACACGTCGACACAATGGCACAGTTGGGAAAATGGGCATACAGGTACGTCCCCTTTAAGATGCGGCATTGTGGGCGCGTGTGCTCCGCCGGTGGTGCACGCTTGCCGCATGCTCTGTGACCGTGCCCGAGGGTTCCATGGACTCGATGTCCGCCGGGTGCCCGCGTTCGTGTCACGGAGTGGAAGAACGGGGAGATGCCTAGTGACATGACAGAGATCCACTGCTCCCTGTCATCATGTGAGTGGTAGCCCATCCCCCCACAGTTAGAATCACTCCCTAGGACACACTTAACCCCTTGATCGCCCCCTAGTGTTTAACTCCTTCCCTGCCAGTGTCATTTACACATTAATCAGTGTATTTTTATAGCACTGATCGCTGTATAAATGACAATGGTCCCAAAATGGTGTCAAAAGTGTCTGATGTGTCCGCCATAATGTCGCAGTCACAATAAAAATCACAGATCGCCGCCATTACTAATAAAAAAAAATTATAATAAAAAGCCATAAATCTATCCCCTATTTTGTAGACGCTATAACTTTTGCGCAAACCAATCAATATACGCTTATTGCAATTTTTTTTACCAAAAATATGTAGAAGAATACATATCGGCCTAAACTGAGAAAAATTATTATTTTTTATATATATATTTTTGGGGGATATTTATTATAGCAAAAAGTTAAAAATATTGCTTTTTTTTTTTCAAAATTGTCGCTCTTTTTTTGTTTATAGCGTAAAAAATAAAAACCGTAGAGGTGATCAAATACCACCAAAAGAAAGCTCTATTTGTGGGGAAAAAAAGGACATCAGTTTTTGTTTGGGTGCAATTTTGCGTGACCTCGCAATTGTCAGTTAAAGCGATGCAGTGCCGAATCGCAAAAAGTGTTATGGTCAGGAAGGGGGTAAATCCTTCTGGGGCTGAAGTGGTTAAAATACATAAACTTCCATCCATAACTGGCCCATTCATAGGCATATAACAATCAGTTTCACAATGGGTAAAACACTTGTTTCACAGTGAGCCATTGCCCTTCCCACCCTTCAATAAATTACTTGAATCTTTATTATTTATAAACAGGAGATTCCCCTGGGTACTGCATAATGATGACATCAAGGGGGGGGGGGGGGTTTCCAATGGTCATTACAATGCGTTAAATGTGTTTTGGGGATCCTACTTCCTCAGGCTCTGTGAAACACTTGGGAGGTGGTATCCCATCCAAATAAAAGAAATAAAACAAGAAAGAATCGTAGTAGTGAAAATACCACCCTGCTAGCCCCAGCCAATTAATACCCAGCAGGTTGTACTCCCTGAGAGGGAAGAGTCTCTAGATGTATGTGCAACAACCTTGAATCATATTACAGAGTAGCTTGTCCTGGATTATTCATGCCTGTTTTTGAGAGCAGCACTACCCACAAATGGACACTGGATCAATGGAAGAAGAGGTAGCAGTGGTCACATGACTGCTATTTTCAATGCACTTTTTTCTCCCCTAAATCAGCAACCTTGTGCCCCCCCACCCATTCCCATCAGCACAGCATACACAACAAAATTGAAGCATAAACATGTCCACAGAAACAACAATAATATGATACTGATACAACCACAAATATACACCCACATAAATATACTATCCCTGGACGACGACAGATTGTGACGAAACGTACGTCGGGAGGAGTGACGTGTTGACGTCATCGCTAAGCAGTCCTGAGAGGATGGGTGTTCGTGAGCCGGACGGCTTTTTTATAAAATGATTCATTTTAAAGCTTTCTATGTAAGTGCAATTCTTTATTAAAACTATTATTGGTTTACCTGATTTACACTATGGAGAGCCTTTTTTTATTTCCGGGTATACGTGTCTGATGTATGCTTATGAACATTGGAGAGATCGAGGTATACTGGGTCCTGGTGTATTTCCTGTTTGCAACATTCAATTACTCTCCTGTGAGCTGACATTTCCACACTTCCAGGATAAAGGCCTTGGTTCGGTTGATAGCCACAAGCGTATACTGCTTGCCCTCTGGTAAGCACGCCCTCTGTGTGGTGGAGGTGCACACGTTTGTTGTGGTGTCATTCGAGATTTTTTCACTTATTTCAACTATCAAGTTATTCTATACTGTTCATTTGACTATGTTCAACATTATGATTTTTTATGCTTTTTAAGTGTTTTTTTATTATTTCACTTATTCAGTATTGTTAGTGCAGCTCCATTTTTTTAAATAAATATAATCAGTACCAAACTGATGGATCTACAAAAACATAATCAGTATCCTGAAAAAAAAAAATATAAAAAAGATGAAGCGCTACCCTAATACCACATATATATATATAATGTTTACCTAGAAATGTAAACAATAAGTCCTAGATAAACATTATATGTGTGTGTGTTATTAGGGTAGCGCTTCACCTTTTTTTTAATATATTTTCACTTTTCCTGCTAATAATGGTTGATGTCAGCAATCTTAAATATTTAATCACACGGTTATTCAATATTAGTAGCGCAGAAGTACCTTCCATTTAATAATCAGTATCCTACTGACAGAAGAAGAGGAGCCAGTCAGTACTGTATAGACCCAACCAGAAAAATGTTTGACAACCAGTACCAAAGACATGCACAGGGGGTGTGCCAGGTGTGCCTGGGCACACCCTAATTACTACGTGAGTTGCTGATTCTGCCTCCTGGCCAGGCTTCCCCTTGTGCTTCACCTCCCTCCTCTCCTCTCCCCCCCGGCTGCTACGGGGGATGTTTCAGAATGGAGAACAGGGAAGAGGCTAGTAAATATGTCATTTACCGGCCCCTTCCTTTTCTAAATGAACACAGTGAACACAGTCACTCACTGTGTTCATTCATAACTGAAGAATAATAAACTGTGATTACAATGCTTCAGTTTGTGAATGAACAGGAAGCTGTTCAGCACAGAGCACTTCCTATTCATTCACTGTCCAGTGCAGCTGAGGCTGCAGAGAAAGGCTTGTGTGTCTGAGCTTTGGGGTGCACACCCTAATGCAATAGACTGTGCACACCTAAGACCAGTACTATACTATACTGGCACAAGTGGAAATATGTCTCAAAACACAAACATAACTGCAGAATCACCATTCGTACCATAATGACAAAAGCAGAAACAAGTCAGGGGACTAAATCAGTATTTTACTGGCACAACCCAAAACCTAAAGATGTTTCAGTAATCAAGTATACAGTACAAAAAAAGGTGGGTACAATCGGCGTGTTGCAAAATCTTTCACACCATCTACCACCCATGTTGTGTAGGTAACACGTGGATTATTTTTGACGAGCGTGGCCCTTCAATGCTGAAAATGCCAGTTATAGGTTGGGGTGGTTGTGATTTGTGTGTACTGTTGGTAATTGGTGAGGGGACGCACTGGATACCTTCACTGTCATTGTGCTATGCTATGTCTAGTATGTCCCTGTACCCTTAAGGTGGGGTGGGCTTCCTCCAGGCATATCTGCCCTTATTCTATCCATTATTATATATGTGCTCCAACTTCGGAGACTCTCAAAATGATAGAGTTATGACTAGGGTTACCACCTTTTCTTCAAATCAAACCCGAACAATTTAGCAGTGCACAGCATTTTTTTTTTATTTTAATAGTATAAACTATACATATATTTTGCATTAAATAACATTTCTAATCATATGGCATTAATAACAAGAGTCCCCCTTTACATCAGAGTCCACAGAGTTCCCCCTTTTACATCTGAACTCGCAGAGTTCCCTTTCACTGTAAGGGGGGATTCTGCAGACTCTGATGTAAGGGAGAACTCTGGGGACTCTAAGGGATGTTCTGGGAACCCTGATTTAAGGGGGAACACTGAGAACTCTGATATACAGAGAGGACTCTGCTGTAAACGGGAACTCTGTGGCCTCTGGTGTAATGGGGAACACTGATGTAAGGGGTGCTCTGAGAACCCTGATTTAAGGGGGAACACTGATGCACGGTGAGGACTCTGATGTAAGGAGGAACACTGCGGTCTCTGGTGTAAAGGGGAACTCTGATGTAAGGGGTGCTCTGAGAACCCTAATTTAAGGGGGAACACTGAGCACTCTGATGTACGAGAGAACGCTGATGTAAGTGGGAACACTGCGGCCTCTGGTGTAAAGGGGAACTCTGATGTAAGGGGTGCTCTGAGAACCCTGATTTACCTTAATGTACTCACTCAGAGGCAGGAGAGAGAAGGAAGAGACTTCAGTCACAGACAGGGATGGATGGTGAGTTCATCCACCCCTTGACAGTCAGCACCTCTCATCCAGATGTATCTGAGGCTGCTGGACTTCCAATCTCCAACCCCCACTATTCTTTTCTGAGGCACAGCGCTGGGGATTGGAGTGTGGGCAGACACAGAGGCATAGGTGTGCGCAGCCTATTGTATTAGGGTGTGCACCTCAAAGCTCCAACACATATGCATTTGTGACATATTAACTGGCCTCTACCCCACTCATCATCCTAAAACAATGGGAGGAGCAGGTGATCATACAGGGGGACCTGGGCAGCAGAAAGAAAAGTAACTGGGACAAGAGGGGTGGCATACATTGGTACCAATCCCCTGTATTTTCCTGCCGTGGCAGCTGAATATCTGCGAGAGGAAGAGGAGGAGAAGCCTACTTTCAGCTGCTGCAGAAGAAAATACAGATCGGTTCCTTAATTTCCACTCCAGCTGCCTATCCTGTCCAGGTTCTGGGGATCGGCAAGTAAGGATCTCCCGTCAGTGTGGAGGGCAGGGTGTGGGTGAATTGTTATTATTGTTAGTGTTGGCTTTGGGCAGTGTGAAAGAGAGTGTAGAAATGATATAGACTTCTCAGAGATTAGTTGTGAAGGAGTTGCCATCATCCCTAAACAACATAGAATAGGAACCTCAAAAAATTGGGATTTTTAAGGCAACAAAAAGCAAAAGTATTTAAAAATTGAATAAATTTATTGGTACAAAAATAGTATTAAAACGTAAATTAAACACATGGACATATACATTTGAAGAAAAAACAATATAATATATTACAGATGTGGCAAAAAATCCAACGCGTTTCAAAATAATTAAATTTCTTCTTCAGGGATAAATTTTGCCATAATCTGAAAGGCATAAAGGTAACATAAGTATACATACATACATATCTACAATACCAGAAAAAATAATGTATAAAGAAAGCTTACAGTAATCATGATTGACCCAACGAATTCTCAGTATAACGTTCCAAAAATTTCCCCATCCGGTTAGTGAACAGTCTTTTATCGTGCAGAAGAGCCCCCAGATATCGAAATCCAAGGAGAGACGCCAAATTACCCCAAGCGAAAGAACAACGCTTGGGGAGAAGGGGGGTGTGTACAATCTGAAAAGATATATATATATATGTATATTTATATATCCTCTGTGTGGAAAATATCATATCTGCGGAGATCAAAACCAACCTTGTATGAAATATGAATTGAGTGTGTCTTCGAGTATAAGAAGATTATTTTCAGTATGTAATGGAGAAGGAAAATTTTCCTTCCTATAAAAAAGAAAATATAAAAAATATAAAGGTTATGAAAAAAAAAAAAAAAAAAAATACTCAAAACAGAAGTAAATGGAAGAAAAATATGAGGGCTGGCAGAGCCAATAATTAAACAGCGTGTGGGCACAAAGGCCTGAAAGATACAATAAAGCAGCGGAGATAATGCCAAAAGGAGATAGTCATTCCAATCTTCAATGATAAAAAATTCTATAAAATAAATGAAAAACCCCTGTTGACCATATATTTATGGCCGAGTAGAGATAACCCCAAGTAGTGTCCACAATATGGGAAAAGAATCCAAGAGAGAAATGGTAAGGAGGTAGAATGTATCATTCAAGGAGAAAAAATACGGTAATGATTAAGGCTTACCGAATATAGAATCCGCACACAGGTCCAGAAGGGACAGAGATCCGTCCTGAATCAGAGCACCGGCCCAAGGACTGTCCGTTCTCCTCAATAGGTAACAGAGAAATGACGCTGGCGGCTCAGGGGCTCCCGGCTTTCTCCTTATGAGTCAGTGCTCTTGTTACGTTTAACGAGCGTGGGATAATGACGTCACTCCGTCAAACGGAAGTGGCGTCACTTCCCTCGCTTCATTATTGGTTAAGAAAATGTGTCCATATTGTCGGGACGTAGGAAAGAACAGGCCGATCCTCCACCCCGCCCCCCCCCCCCCGAGGGCGTCAATGGCCGGAAGGGCGCTGTGGAAGAGACATGCATTGCGGACACTGAGAAAGGAGCGCTCACGTGTCCGGAAGTAGAGACAGGCCGGCACTCTGCTCCGCCCACTCCTCAACCTCCATGGTCATAGACACATGTAAGGACAGGGGCTGACAGTACTGCTGCAAAGGACATCCGCAGCAGATTCCGGAGGATGCAGAGACATCCTCAGCCAGATCTACATGTGCATGGGAACATGTCAAAAGACAGCTTCCAACCCATTGTAGATCGAGAGGAAAGGTTTATTGTAAAATATGTAGCCTAGTCTCAAATAGATATAAATAATAAATAGAAAATCAATCAATGAAAGATTGTCATATATGGCTGGACAAGTGGGAAAGAGAATTACCACATGTCCAGTATTAAAGCAGAGACTCATTTGTGGGAGGAAAAGAAAACCTCAAAAGGGGAAATAAATCCTCCGAAGGAGAACAAAAAGCCCCCGACACAGAAAAATCCATTGTGAGCCAGCAGATGGCATCCAAAAGGCGCCACTAGATGGCAATGGAAGAAGGGGGCCCTTAAACCGAAGTTTGGGCCCCCCCACTGTGCCGGGTGCACGATATGACCACAAATCCGAATGGGGGGGATTGGACCGCCATCTAAGAAAGACTGTCCTATCACGAGAGCTGAAGCAAAAATTTGTACATACAATTAAATGAATGAATAAATCATAAAAAATAGTGTCAAGGACGGGAAGGGGAGAACAGGGCAAAAAGTTCTCCCCACCAGCCCATGAACTACCAATTGTAAAGAACAGCAATGGAAAATTCATAAATCATACATATACATTGAAAAGTACCCCAATAGACATTATCATTTCACATATTAATCCATAGGCTGTATAAGTGTGGAAATATATGGATAGGAAGTGGGGAAATGGGGAAAAGAGAAGGGAGGAAATAAAAGAGAGGAGAGGTTCAAGCCATGAAAATACAAGAGAGGCAGGGAAGATTAAATTCAGTCTGTTTTGCCAGAGCTAAAGCCTTCAAGAAAAGGTCTAAAACGTTCTGCCTCGTTTAGGCCTGGCGGGGTGGTGGCATCAAGATGTCTAATCCAACGCATTTCGCGTTGCAGAAGAGTCTTATTCCAGTCACCCCCTCGCACGCTCGTTAAACGTAACAAGAGCACTGACTCATAAGGAGAAAGCCGGGAGCCCCTGAGCCGCCAGCGTCATTTCTCTGTTACCTATTGAGGAGAACGGACAGTCCTTGGGCCGGTGCTCTGATTCAGGACGGATCTCTGTCCCTTCTGGACCTGTGTGCGGATTTTATATTCGGTAAGCCTTAATCATTACCGTATTTTTTCTCCTTGAATGATACATTATACCTCCTTACCATTTCTCTCTTGGATTCTTTTCCCATATTGTGGACACTACTTGGGGTTATCTCTACTCGGCCATAAATATATGGTTAACAGGGGTTTTTCATTTATTTTATAGAATTTTTTATCATTGAAGATTGGAATGACTATCTCCTTTTGGCATTATCTCCGCTGCTTTATTGTATCTTTCAGGCCTTTGTGCCCACACACTGTTTAATTATTGGCTCTGCCAGCCCTCATATTTTTCTTCCATTTACTTCTGTTTTGAGTATTTTTTTTTTTTTTTCATAACCTTTATATTTTTTATATTTTCTTTTTTATAGGAAGGAAAATTTTCCTTCTCCATTACATACTGAAAATAATCTTCTTATACTCGAAGACACACTCAATTCATATTTCATACAAGGTTGGTTTTGATCTCCGCAGATATGATATTTTCCACACAGAGGATATATAAATATACATATATATATATCTTTTCAGATTGTACACACCCCCCTTCTCCCCAAGCGTTGTTCTTTCGCTTGGGGTAATTTGGCATCTCTCCTTGGATTTCGATATCTGGGGGCTCTTCTGCACGATAAAAGACTGTTCACTAACCGGATGGGGAAATTTTTGGAACGTTATACTGAGAATTTGTTGGGTCAATCATGATTACTGTAAGCTTTCTTTATACATTATTTTTTCTGGTATTGTAGATATGTATGTATGTATACTTATGTTACCTTTATGCCTTTCAGATTATGGCAAATTTTATCCCTGAAGAAGAAATTTAATTATTTTGAAACGCGTTGGATTTTTTGCCACATCTGTAATATATTATATTGTTTTTTCTTCAAATGTATATGTCCATGTGTTTAATTTACGTTTTAATACTATTTTTGTACCAATAAATTTATTCAATTTTTAAATACTTTTGCTTTTTGTTGCCTTAAAAATCCCAATTTTTTGAGGTTCCTATTCTGTGTGAAAGAGAGTGTAACAGACACTCTCAGCTTAGCCAACTGCAGCCAGCAATCCTGCTGGGAAGCCATAGTCCAGACTGAATAATGTGTCCGGGTTTCAGGCAGTCTGAAACTTGGACGCATGATTCCAAACCCGAACTGTCCAGGTGAATCCCAACAGGTGTCAACCCTAATTAGGACTGCAGTACGCTGGGGTGCCGTGACAAGGCCACTGCAGCTTAAGCATATATTTGCAAATGTGTGCAAACTAAACCTCTTGGTTTTAACGCAATCTGATAGACAGGACAATTCAGTTTGTTGCAGGCTGTCCGGTAAGTGAGCTGTGGATTTTTGTTTGTTGTTTTTTGAACAGGCATCACCCTTCCATGTGCTCCTTGTTGCAAAGGCCAGTTATAGGTTGGGGTGGTTGCCATTTGTTTGGACACATGGATTAAAGCAGCAGGATAGACACATGGCATATGCTGCAACAATTAATGATGTCTTACCAATGCTTCAACGATCCATATGTCACTTTTCCAGGATAGGTGGTAGATGGGTTTCCGGGAGGGGAGAGAAGGAGAAAGAGAAGCTCCATGTACAGAATGTGTTGTGTTGGGATATTTACAACATATATGCTGTAATATGTTGGCCGATTTATGTAGGTTATTATATATGTACACATACAGTACAGTACCTAGGTATGTGAGGCATGGCCTGTTAATCTAATTACGCGTTTCAAAGGAGACTTGTTGATAAAAGGGGATACTGACCAAACAATATTTACCTCACATATCATAGGGGACAGATAGTGACTCTGGGCTATGTTGATGTTAACATTCAAGAATACAAATTAGGGCAGTTTATGACTGCAGCTGTTTATGGCTAGGGGTCATTATCTGTCAACCTGAAAGACAGAAGCAGATCAAAGGCCTAATGGAAACGGCCAATCGAATTGCTCAGCCCTTCCGGTGTATAAGCTGGCAGTCAGTTGTTTTTTTTTAATTCCTCCATGAAGGTGACAGGAGGAACTGGGTTCTCTGAAGGTTACTGTTCATTGTCATATCTACTCTGTTGGATTTTGTCATCTGTTGCAAGTATCTTATGGACTTTGTTCTGTCTGAAGTTTCAATAAATGCATCTCTCTGGAAGAATCAGGTTGCTGCTGGAAGTGACTCACATCATTATAATAATAACTAAATAATTACCCACTCACACGACTACATCACTACAATATACAGCTCACTCTCACCAATTATGGACTATCCAAGTGCCCAGGCTCAGCTCATCAAGCTTGGTCTCCGCCAGGTTCTCACTGTAAGCTTCAAGTCTGCCACTAACAAAATCCCCTCCATAGGTTCAGTTATGATCCTATTCAATGACGTCCCTGGGGGGGGGCAGAGGGGGCCCTGACCCCCCCCAACATATGTCTAAAAGGGAGAGCGTCCCCAGTCAGCTCCTGCGGGTGATTCCTCCCCCCTCCCTCTGCTCGCTGACACTGCATAATGCGAGTGCTCACACAATCACGGCCGCCTGATCTGCTCCTTCCCCTGCATCCTCATTGGCCAGGAGAAGAGCGAGTTGCAGGAAGGACTCCACCAGGACTCTCAGTTACTGAAAAAACAGACTGATTTCTCCCATCCTTAGGACAGGAGAACCAGCCTGTAAATTCCAAGAGATGCAAGATCAGCACTGTCAATAGCAGGGGCAGGACAGCAAGAGGAGGCTGGGGAACCCCACAGTGGTAGAACACCAGGGCCCAGTGGCAAGACAACCTTTGCAACACTGATAGTTCTCCCACTGCTTTGGACCCTTATATTTTCTTGGTATGCTGGTGACATATATCTCTTGTTTTCTGCTACCCTGGGGGGGCCCCAATACAGTAGGAAGGGAGCTCACTGCAGAACATGTGAAAGGGATCGTAGTAAAGGGCCCCAGGATATATATATATAATTGCATTTTATAGTTGCCCCCCTACTTTTGTCCCTGTCCCCCCATGTGCCCCCCCCTAAATATGAAAGCTGGAGACGCCACTGATCCTATTGCAAGCTGGAGATACAGACTCCATCCTCATCTTGCAGGGACAACCAATGCTTGGCGCCAATGCTCTATGACCCTAGGTCATCAGGGTCTACCGTGGTATTCTTGGGCCTTTTTTAATGCTTGAAATTTTGTTGAAAATCAGTCTATTTACATTTGACTGCCATCAAATCCACTGCCATCTGTCTTTTTTTGGCGTATTGGAAACGGATTGGATGTGGGCGGGTGTAAACGGACACATGTCCGTCTACACCTGCCGCTCCATAGAGAAGAATGGAGGTTCCAATTGGGTCCACCTGAAAAACTGACAGGTGGACCCGATCAGAACGTCCGTGTGAAAGGGGCCTAAAGCACATGGAGATAGGCTTTATTTAGAATAAATTGTATTGAATGTGTTTAGAGTTTTAGCGATACTCTTTATTGGCTAAATAGAGTTTTTACTTGAGTAATTAAGATCTCTGCTTGACCTTCATAAGTTTCATAAATTTTATAAAAAGTAGCTAATTGATGACTAACATGACACAATACTCTACTACTATTGACCACTTGTTTAATGGGCACTTAAACCTCCCTTCCTGCCCAGACCAATTTTGAGCTTTCATCGCTGTCACACTTTGAATGACAATTGCGCGGTCATACAACACTGTACCCAAATAACATTTTTATCATTTTTTTTTCACACAAATAGAGCTTTCTTTTGGTGGTATTTAATCACCACTGGGGTTTTTATTTTTAGCTAAACAAACAAAAAAGACGTAAAATTTTGAAAAAAACATTTTTCATAGTTCGTTATAAAATTTTGCAAACAGGTAATTTTTCTCCTTCATTAATGTAGCGGGCACCTACTTTTGTGTAGGTGACCTTTTTGTTAGCTTACAATTTCAGGTAATTTTAGGCAGGTTTGTACCATATAGCAGGCCTGTTTGTTTATTTGGAATCTGAGTGACAGGTAGTTTGTGTGTGAGTTCTGGCCAATCATTAATTTGTTTGGCAGGAGGCGGGGCTCTCATATAAAAAGCCAGGTCACATGGTGAATCAGGAGTTTGAGTTTGGAGAGAAGCCCAGCCTGGTTCCCGGAGGGGAGAGCTTCCCCCTCCAGGGAACCAACGGAGCCACCCTTGCGAGGAGGGTGGGGAACCGGCACCCGTAGAGGAGTAGATGACACCGTACAGCATGTAGTCGCTGGTGTCGTTGGCTGCCCCTGCGGGGAAGGGAGCATGCCAGAAAGGGGGAAAGGGATGAAAGAATCATTGCAGAAGAAGTAGAAACTAAGCGGAAGGAAACTGGACTATTGATCACGTGAGTGAAAGCCCAAGGGAAGGGTACTACCAGAGGCTGAGGGATGTTGGTACGCAAGTCAGTGAGACAGGCGGTGACGGCCTGTGACTTTGGGTTCAACAATGCCCCGGGATTCCAATCAGTCAAGCGGGAGGAGTTATTCAGAGTGACTTTTCTTTAGCTCCACTTGGAAGTACCATGCGGATGGGAAGTAGTGGTAAAGAGGTGGCGGTGAAGCTACTAGTACACATATAGAGATACAGACTGTTCTTGAAAAGTTCTGCAGATGAAGAAGTTATTCAGAGTGAATCTTTATCAATTATTCTCTATCAAATCTACTTCCATCTTCCCTGATGAAGAAATAGTGATTTTCCTAATATCCGCAATGATTCTAGGTCTTTGCATGAGAGGCAAAGAAAAGATTACAAAGCAACAAAAGAGCATCTAAAAAAAAAACCCTTCTCCTATCCCAGTTCATGTTACTTAAATAAAAGCAAAAGAAAAATGCAATATGGACTATGTCTGGTTGTGTGGGCTGCGATGGGTCAGGTGGTAAACGTGAATTACGGATATAATAATTAATCAGCAGCTCCTTCGGGGGTAAGCGCTACATTAATATGCGCTGATGAGGCTGCACTGATGGGCACTGACGGGCTGCACTGATGGGCACTGATAGGCTGCACTGATAGGCACAGATAAAGCGGCACTGATGGGCACTTATAAGGCGGCACTGATGAGGCGGCACTAATGGGCCCTGATAGGTGGCATTGATGGGTGGCACTGATGAGTGGCACTGATGGGCACTGATGGGCGGCACTGATAGGTGTGATTGATAGGTAGCACCGATAGATGGCACTGATAGGTGACACTGATGGGCTCTAATAGGTGGCACTGATGGGCACTGATAGGTGGTACTAATGGGCACTGGTAGGTAACACTGAGAGGCAGCACTGATGATAAGGGCACTGATTGGTGGCATTAATAGGTGGCACTGTGCGCACTGATAGGTGGCACTGTGGGCACCGATAGATGTCACTGTGGGCACTGGTAGGTGGTGCTGGTGGGCACTGGTAGGTGGCACTGTTGTGCACTGGTAGGTGGCACTGGCAGGTGGCACAGGTGGGCACAGATGATCAGCACAAATGATCCTGCGATCGGGACCGATGTCCCTCTGACAGCAGCCGGTGATCTGCTTTTTTTTTCTTAGTCGATTATGGGCTCTGTTTATATCACATGATCACCTGTCATTGGCTGACAGCTGATCAGGTGGTAAGGGATAGGGATCGACCCCTTACTCTGATCTGTGATCAGCCGAGTCGCATAGACTCGCTAATCAAAGAGCGCACAGCGTGGGCCCTGCGGGGGGGGAGCACGGGAGGACGTCATATGACAGCGTTCTGGCAAAGTAGGTCCGCGCTGTAGCCGTCATTAGCCAAACTCCAGCTAAAACTTTATAAGCAGTTACAGCTAACATGTTTTTCCCCTTTGGAATAACCATTTTACATAAATAAAACTGATAATTGTAAGCACCCCTGTCATCAGATTTTTTTTAAACCCCTAAAAGAGTTAATTTGCTTTTTTTTAAATTTTTTTTAAGCCTTTAATTCTCAGGTTTTTTTTTATTTGTTTTTTTTTTTAAAAATCTGTTTTTTTTTTCTCCAATTTCTCCAAAAAATTATTTATTTATTTTTTTTTTGTACCTGACAATTTATTACCCATATTAAGCTAACAATATCTTGAAGAGCAAAAGCAAGGGTGGTCGTTATTGTGACTGAACTTTTTACATAATGTACACGTGCCACAAAAAAAAAAAAAAATCAATAGTGTAAAGAGAACAAAATAATACATCTAATGAATAAACCCAATACATGCCATTAATCCTTTTGTGAAATGAAATTGTCAGTTTTGATTAAAAAAAAAAAAAAAAAAGTAGGGACAGTTCTGTGTTATAATGTAGTAAACTGACTCTTATATGTGTAGTATCTATGTTATCCTATTTTTGTGTTTATAAAATTGTAGAATCTTTATATATATATATATATATATATATATATATATATATATATATATATATATATATATATATATAAATATATGTATATATCTATTTATTTATTTTTTTTCCTTGTAGACATTTTTTTTATTTTCTTACTAAGGGATGAAATCCTTGCTACAAGAACAACATTGATTTATCAGGATTACTTCCATTTGAAAGGAATAGCCCTGTGTTCCATCCATCTTACTTTGGAAATTATTGGCAGTGTGTGACCCAGGAAACAAGGTATGATGAATTGAATTATACTGCTGCACTAACGACATCAGGTGTTAGTGGAACTATGTTGTGGAATGTGTAAACATCAACTTCTAAATCATGTCCCCAAAGCTACAGACCGCTTTACCCCTGCATTAAAAAATAATTACTTTTATTTCGGTAACATACTCAGATTAATCACTTAAGGACCCGGCCTATTTTTCAAACTTGTTGTTTACAAGTTAAAATATTTTTTTTTTTGCTAGAAAATTACTTAGAACCCCCAAACATTATATATATTTTTTTCCAGACACCCTAGAGAATAAAATGGCGGTCGTTGCAATACTTTCTGTCACACTGTTTTTGTGCAGCGGTCTTACAAAAGCAATTTTTTTTTTATTAAAAAAATAAAAAAAAACAGTAAAGTTAGCCCAATTTTTTTTTATATTGTGAAAGATAATGTTACGCCGAGTAAATTGATACCCAACATGTCACGCTTCAAAATTGCGCCCGCTCGTGGAATGGCGACAAACTTTGACCCTTAAAAATCTCCATAGGCATAAAAAATTTCTACAGGTTAGCAGTTTTGAGTTAAATACAAGGTCTAGTGCTAGAATTATTGCTCTAACTCTATCGATCACGGCGATACCTCACATGTGTGGTTTAAACACCGTTTACATATGCGGGCGCGACTTACGTATGCGTTCGCTTCTGCGCCCGAGCTCGCCGGGACAGGATGCTTTAAAAAAAAAAAAAGTTTTCCTTATTTATTTTATTTTTTATTGCTTATTTTTACACTGTCCCTTTAAAAAAAATGTTTGGATCACTTTTATTCCTATTACAAGGAATGTAAACATCCCTTGTAATAGAGAAAAAGCATGACAGGACCTTTTTAATGTGAGATCTGCAGTCAAAAAGACCTCACATCAAATATTCACACTTAAATGCAATAAAAAAAAAAAAAAAAGAGTCTTTTTTTTTTTTTTCCAAAAAAATAAAATGTCTCCCTTAAGGCCATTGGGTGTAAGTGACATTTGACGTCGCTTCCGTCATCCAACATCATTGAGTCGAGTGGGGGCCATTATTCCCTCACTTGACTCACAGCCTCAGAGGGGAAAGGATCGTCTCCGCCGCTACGGGCGGCTCTGGTAAGCGGCGGAGAGGACCGAAACGCGGCAGGAGGGGGGTGGGCATGTGATTTTGCAGCGAATCTGTGGATCTGTTTTATTCTCTTCCATTTCACCTCTCGAAGTTTTACCCCTCTTTATTACCAGGCCATTTTATGCAATACGGCACTGCGTTTTTTTAACTGACAATTTAGCGGTCGTGCAACACTGTACTTTTTTTCCGCACAAATAGAGCTTTCTTTTGGTGGTATTTGATCACCTCCGTGGCTTTTATTTTTTGTACTATAAACAAAATAAAAAGACTAACAATTTTGAAAAAAAAAAAAAACAATATATTTACTTTCTGCTATTAAACACACCCAATAAAAAAAATGTAAAAAATCAAACTTCTTCATCAGTTAAGGCCAATATGTATTCTGTTACATATTTTTGGTAAAAAAAAATCCCAATAAGCGTATATTGATTGGTTTTCGCAAATGTTATAGTGTATATTTATGGAATTTTTTTTACATTTTTTTTTTTACTAGTAATGACAGTGATCAGTGACTTATAGTGCGACTGCGATATTGTGGTGGACAAATCGGACACTAACTGATGCTTTTGACACTTTTTTTGGGAACCAGTGACACTAATACAGTGATCAGTGCTAAAAAATATGCACTGTCACTGTACTAATGACACTGGTAGGGAAGGGGTTAACATCAGGGGGGATCAGGGGATAAACTGTGTTCCTAGCCAGTGTTTTTGTACAGTGTGTGAGGGGCTTTCACTAGGGAAAGGCATGGATCCCAGACCCTGCTTTACAGGAATTCAGGATCCATGCCTTCTCTACTGACAGAACGGCAATCTGTCTTGTTTACATAATCATCAATCATTCAGCCTCTGTACTGAATGATTGACGGGTGCTGGCGGACATTGAGTCCAGGGTACCCGCAGCCGGCGAGCAGACACCAATTGTGCAAGTTCTCCCACATAAAAAGATGAGAGAGGCCTGTAATTGTCATCATAGGTATACCTCAACTATGAGAGACAAAATGTGGAAACAAATCCAGACAATCTGATTTTTGAAAGAATGTATTTGCAAATTATGGTGGAAAATAAGTATTTGGTCACCTACAAACAAGCAAGATTTCTGGCTCTCAGAGACCTGTATCTTCTTCTTTAAGAGGCTCCTCTGTCCTCCACTCATTACCTGTATTAATGGCACCTGTTTGAACTTGTTATCAGTATAAAAGACACCTGTCCACAACCTCAAATAGTCACACTCCAAACTCCACTATGGTGAAGACCAAAGAGCTGTCGAAGGACACCAGAAACAAAATTGTAGACCTGCACCAGGCTGGGAAGACTGAATCTGCAATAGGCAAGCAGCTTGGTGTGAAGAAATCAACTGTGGGAGCAATAATTAGAAAATGGAAGACATACAAGACCACTGATAATCTCCCTCGATCTGGGGCTCCATGCAAGATCTCACCCCGTGGGGTCAAAATGATCACAAGAACGGTGAGCAAAAATCCCAGAACCACACGGGGGGACCTAGTGAATGACCTGAAGAGAGCTGGGACCAACGTAACAAAGGCTACCATCAGTAACACACTACGCTGCCAGGGACTCAGATCCTGCAGTGCCAGACGTGTCCCCCTGTTTAAGCCAGTACATGTCCGGGCCCGTCTGAGGTTTGCTAGAGAGCATTTGGATGATCCAGAAGAGGATTGGGAGAATGTCATATGGTCAGATGAAACCAAAGTAGAACTGTTTGGTAGAAACTTGTCGTGTTTGGAGGAGAGAGAATGCTGAGCTGCAACCAAAGAACACCATACCTACTGTGAAGCATGGGGGTGGCAACATCATGCTTTGGGGCTGTTTCTCTGCAAAGGGAACAGGACGACTGATCCATGTACATGAAAGAATGAATGGGGCCATGTATCGTGAGATTTTGAGTGCAAACCTCCTCCCATCAGCAAGGGCATTGAAGATGAAACGTGGCTGGGTCTTTCAGCATGACAATGATCCCAAACACACCGCCCGGGAAATGAAGGAGTGGCTTCGTAAGAAGCATTTCAAGGTCCTGGAGTGGCCTAGCCAGTCTCCAGATCTCAACCTCATAGAAAACCTTTGGAGGGAGTTGAAAGTCCGTGTTTCCCAGCGACAGCCCCAAAACATCACTGCTCTAGAGAAGATCTGTATGGAGGAATGGGCCAACATACCAGCAAGAGCGTGTGACAAGCTTGTGAAGACTTACAGAAAATATTTGACCTCTGTCATTGCCAACAAAGGATATATAACAAAGTATTGAGATGAACTTTTGATATTGACCAAATACTTATTTTTCACCATAATTTGCAAATACATTCTTTCAAAAATCAGACATTGTGATTGTCTGGATTTGTTTCCACATTTTGTCTCTCATAGTTGAGGTATACCTATTATGACAATTACAGACCTCTCTCATCTTTTAAAGTGGGAGAACTTGCACAATTGGTGGCTGACTAAATACTTTTTTGCCCCACTGTATATATGTGTGGTTCTGCGCAGCCGGCCCACATGGCGCAGTAAATGTACAGTGTGCGGTCGGCAAATGTTTAAAGGGGTTGTGAAGGCTGATATTAATTCCTGCCAGCCCCTCTGCAATAAGAAGATATACTATATTGTGTTTTTTTTTTTATTCAACTGATAAATACCTTATTTCATATTGAAAATGTGTGGTCACATGACCGCCCGCTGCTCTCCCTCCCCAATGTATTGTTTACAGTGGGAGGGGCTAAGTTTGTCCTTTTGTGAGCACACATTGGCGATGTGAACAAAGGCATTTAGCTGCAGGATTAAAAAAATTAAAAAAAAAAGACACACACTGTCTAGTACATATTCTTATTGCAGAGGGGCTGGCAGGAATTGACAGTAACTTTTTACAGGCAAAATAACGGGGAGGAGAAGAGAGGAGAGGGGAGGGGTGGGGAGTGGAGGAAAGGAGAGGAGAGGGGAGGGGAGGAGAGAAGTGTGACAGGAAGAGGAGGAGTGGGGAGGGAAGGGGAGGAGAGAAGAGGGGCGGGGAGAGGAATAGGGGAGGGGAGGAGAGAAGAGGAGAGAGACAGGGAGTGGAGGAGAGGAGAGGGACAGGGAGTGGAAGAGATGGAGAGGAGAGGAGATAGTGTTCTCACTGCTGACTGTGGAACTGACAGGCAGAGGGAGGGGGAGATGCAGAGATGCACGTGGGAGAGCTGTTATGATGGAGGCACCTAAACTGACCACGCTTCCATGGCTCAGCAGTCATAATAAACGTGGTCAGCTCACAAAGGGGAAGCCAGGGCTAGGCAGGTTCAAAGGGTCAATTGAAAAGGCAAAAGCATTATGCTACAGATTGTACCTTAAAGGGACAGGAGTATGATTTTCTTGGGGAGTAACAATCCCTCTAAATAAATGCTCAGAGATAGATAGATAGATAGATAGATAGATAGATAGATAGATAGATAGATAGATAGATAGATAGATAGATAGATAGATAGATAGATAGATAGTATCTCACAAAAGTGAGTACACCCCTCACATTTTTGTAAATATTTTATTCTATCTTTTCATGTGACAACACTGAAGAAATGACACTTTGCTACAATGTAAAGTAGTGAGTGTGCAGCTTGTATAACAGTGTAAATTTGCTGTCCCCTCAAAATAACTCAACACAGCCATTAATGTCTAAACCGCTGGCAACAAAAGTGAGTACACCCCTAAGTGAAAATGTCCAAATTGAGCCCAATTAGTGTCATGACTCATTAGTGTTACAAGGTCTCTGGTGTGAATGGGGAGCAGGTGTGTTAAATTTGGTGTTATCGCTCTTACTCTATCATACTGGTCACTGGAAGTTCAACATGGTACCTCATGGCAAAGAACTCTCTGAGGATCTGAGAAAAGGAATTGTTGCTCTACATAAAGATGGCCTAGGCTATAAAAAGATTGCCAAGACCCTGAAACCGAGCTGCAGCATGGTGGCCAAGACCATGCAGCGGTTTAACAGGACGGGTTCCACTCAGAACAGGCCTCGCCATGGTTGTCCAAAAGAAGTTGGGTGTACGTGCTCAGCGTCAGATTCCGAGGTTGTTTTTGGGAAATAGACTTATGAGTGCTGCCAGCATTGCTGCAGAGGTTGAAGCGGTAGGGGGTTAGCCTGTCAGTGCTCATACCATACGCCACACACTGCATCAAACTGGTCAGCAAGGCTGTCGTCCCAGAAGGAAGCCTCTTCTAAAGATGATGCACAAGAAAGCCCTCAGTTTTCTGAAGACAAGCAGACTAAGGACATGGATTACTGGAACCATGTCCTGTGGTCTGATGAGACCAAGATAAATGTATTTGGTTCAGATGGTGTCAAGCGTGTGTGGCGGCAACCAGGTGAGGAGTACAAAGACAAGTGTGTCTTGCCTACAGTCAAGCATGGTGGTGGGTAGGGATGAGCTTCGTGTTCGAGTCGAACCCATGTTCGACTCGAACATCGGCTGTTCGCCCGTTCGCCGAATTGCTAACGATATGGGCCGTTCGCGCTAAATTCGTGTGGCGCGTCACGGCCCATAATTCACTGCGGCATCGCAGTGCATTGCTGGCTGATGATTGGCCAAGCATGCACTATGACCCGCATGCTTGGCCAATCACAGCGCCGTCAGTAGAGAGAGCTGTAATTGGCCAAAGCCAGGGTGGCTTTGGCCAATTATGGCTCAGGGGATTTAGTACACACCCCACACTATATAAGGCCGCCTGCACGGCGGCCCTGTGTAGTGTGTGTTCCGGTGTGCTGAGAGATAGAGAGAGAGACAGTGTCATTTGATTTGAGTTAGATAGATTAGGCAGAACAGTCAGTCAGTTAGCTGCACTTACAGTGTATTGTGTATATATATGCATCCCAGATGTTGCATATATATATATATACACTGTATTCAGTTTAGCTAGATCCGTTCCTGTTATCTTCTATCTAGACTATTTACATTTAATGCAGTGCGTCCTGCTCACAGTGTTCAGCTAGATCCGTTCCTGCTATTTACATTTAGTGCAGTGCGTCCTGCTCACAGTGTTCAGCTAGATCCGTTCCTGTTATCTTTTAGACTATTTACATTTAGTGCAGTGCGTCCTGCTCACAGTGTTCAGCTAGATCCGTTCCTGCTATTTACATTTAGTGCAGTGCGTCCTGCTCACAGTGTTCAGCTAGATCCGTTCCTGTTATTTACATTTAGTGCAGTGCGTCCTGCTCACAGTGTTCAGCTAGATCCGTTCCTGCTATTTACATTTAGTGCAGTGCGTCCTGCTCACAGTGTTCAGCTAGATCCGTTCCTGCTATTTACATTTAGTGCAGTGCGTCCTGCTCACAGTGTTCAGCTAGATCCGTTCCTGCTATTTTACATTTAGTGCAGTGCGTCCTGCTCACAGTGTTCAGCTAGATCCGTTCCTGTTATCTTCTAGACTATTTACATTTAGTGCAGTGCGTCCTGCTCACAGTGTTCAGCTAGATCCGTTCCTGTTATTTACATTTAGTGCAGTGCGTCCTGCTCACAGTGTTCAGCTAGATCCGTTCCTGCTATTTACATTTAGTGCAGTGCGTCCTGCTCACAGTGTTCAGCTAGAGCCGTTCCTGCTATTTACATTTAGTGCAGTGCGTCCTGCTCACAGTGTTCAGCTAGATCCGTTCCTGTTATCTTCTAGACTATTTACATTTAGTGCAGTGCGTCCTGCTCACAGTGTTCAGCTAGATCCGTTCCTGTTATCTTCTAGACTATTTACATTTAGTGCAGTGCGTCCTGCTCACAGTGTTCAGCTAGATCCGTTCCTGTTATCTTCTAGACTATTTACATTTAGTGCAGTGCGTCCTGCTCACAGTGTTCAGCTAGATCCGTTCCTGTTATCTTCTAGACTATTTACATTTAGTGCAGTGCGTCCTGCTCACAGTGTTCAGCTAGATCCGTTCCTGTTATCTTCCTACTGACAGGCAGGCTTGTCTGGTTACAGTATATAAAGCTACCTGAAGAAAATTACAGGTGTTCTATTTGATCCTATTAGTACCACGGTCAGGCAGCTAGACTATTTACATTTAGTACAGTGCGTCCTGCTCACAGTGTACAGCTAGATCCGTTCCTGTTATCTTCCTACTGACGGGCAGGCTTGTCTGGTTACAGTATATAAAGCTACCTGAAGAAAATTACAGGTGTTCTATTTGATCCTATTAGTACCACGGTCAGGCAGCTAGACTATTTACATTTAGTACAGTGCGTCCTGCTCACAGTGTACAGCTAGATCCGTTCCTGTTATCTTCCTACTGACGGGCAGGCTTGTCTGGTTACAGTATATAAAGCTACCTGAAGAAAATTACAGGTGTTCTATTTGATCCTATTAGTACCACGGTCAGGCAGCTAGACTATTTACATTTAGTACAGTGCGTCCTGCTCACAGTGTTCAGCTAGATCCGTTACTGTTATCTTCCTACTGACAGGCAGGCTTGTCTGGTTACAGTATATAAAGCTACCTGAAGAAAATTACAGGTGTTCTATCCCAGCTTAGTGCAGCTACAGGCCATTAGTATGTCTGGAAGGCCAAGAAGGAGAGGCAGACAGTCACAAGCCAATAAGAGAGGGCAAGCAGGCTCTGTGTCTAGTGCTGGTCGTGGAGACGGTGCATCCTCATCAGCACGTGGCCATGGGACACGCTTGGCCTTTTTTTCGGCAGCTGGCCGTGTTGAGCCGCAACATGCGGAAGACTTGGTCGAGTGGATGACCAAGCCGTCCTCATCCTCCTCATCCTCTCTCACCCATGCCCAGGGTGCTTTGCCTGGCAAAGCAGCGGCCTCTTCCCTCAGCTCAATGTCATCAGTGACTCCTTCCCTAGCTCCACCATGTCCTCATGAGGATTCCCTCGAACTGTTTGACCACAGTGTTGGGTACATGCTCCAGGAGGATGCCCAGCGTTTGGAAGGCTCTGATGACGATACTGAGCTCGATGAAGGCAGTAACATGAGCACGGACAGAGGGGGTGCCCAAGAAGGACAGCAATCTGGCAGTCATGCTCCCCCTGCTGCAGCATACTGCCAGGTTTGCTCCAGTGATGAGGAGGGAGGGGATGATGAGGTCACTGACTCAACGTGGGTGCCTGATAGGAGAGAGGAGGAGGAGGAGGAGGAGGAGGAGGCGGCGGCACATCACCAACGAGGCAGGATGCAGGGGCCAGCCTAAGGGCAGCACATTGACTGCATCACACCCCAAAGCTCCACATGTGCAGGGCGCTGCAGTCTCTGCGCGTTATTCAAAAAGTTCTTTGGTGTGGGCCTTTTTTGAGACGAGTGCATCAGATCGCACCGCTGCTATTTGCAACATATGTCTCAAGCGTATCTTGCGTGGCCAAAACATCTCCCACTTGGGTACCACATGCTTGACCAGACATATGTTGACCTGCCATGCAGTTCGTTGGCAAGCGTATCTAAAAGACCCACACCAAAGAACAAAGAGGATCTCTCCTTGCTCCTCATCAGCTGAGATTTCCAACCCCACTAGACCTTCAGTCCTCTCTGAGACCTGCAGTGAGAGGAATGAAGGTGTAGAATTAGGTGTGTCACAGCCAAGTACTTGTGGGCAATCTGCTTTTGGTACACCGACGTCAGATTGTACCAGGCAAATTTCCCTGCCCCAGCTGCTGCACCGCCGAAAGAAGTTTGCTCCCAGCCATCCACATGCCCAGCGGTTGAATGCTAGCTTGGCAAAATTGCTAGCACTTCAACTGCTGCCTTTTCAGTTGGTAGACTCTGCCCCCTTCCATGAGTTTGTGGAATGTGCGGTTCCTCAGTGGCAGGTACCCAAACGCCACTTTTTCTCACGGAAGGCGATTCCGGCTCTCTACTGGCATGTGGAAGGCAATGTCCATGCCTCGCTGGGCAGGGCGGTCAGCGGTAAGGTGCATATTACCGCTGACTCATGGTCCAGCAGGCATGGACAGGGACGTTACCTAAGTTTCACGGCGCATTGGGTGACTCTGCTAGCAGCTGGGAAGGATGCAGGACAAGGTGCAGTAGTGTTGGAGGTTGTTCCGCCACCACACCTCCAAAATGCTGATTGTGACACACCTCTCTCCTCCACCCCCTCCTCTTCTTCTTCCTCCATGGCCTCTTCCTCGGAACCAGCGGTGCTCCGTAGGCGTTCAAGGGGCTACGCAAGTACGCAGGCCAAAAGATGCCATGCGGTGCTTGAGCTGGTGTGCTTGGGGGACAGGAGCCACACTGGGGCAGAGGTTCTGTCAGCTCTGCAGGGGCAGGTTCAGAGGTGGTTGACGCCACGCCAACTTAAGGCAGGAATGGTGGTTTGCGACAATGGCACCAACCTCCTCTCTGCCCTCCGACAGGGACAAATGACCCATGTGCCCTGTTTGGCTCACGTCCTTAACTTGGTGGTGCAGCGGTTCTTGGGCAGGTACCCGGGCTTACAGGATGTCCTGAGGCAGGCCAGGAAAGTCTGTGTGCATTTCCGCCGGTCATATAATGCCAGTGCTCGGCTGACGGACCTCCAAAAGGAGTTTAACCTGCCCAAGAACCGCCTAATCTGTGACATGCCCACCAGGTGGAACTCAACGTTGGCCATGCTGCAGCGGCTGCACACGCAGCAGAGGGCCATCAATGAGTACCTGTGCGACTATGGCACAAGGACAGGGTCAGGGGAGCTTGTTTTTTTTTCCCCACGCCAGTGGGCCATGATCAGGGATGCATGCACTGTCCTGTCACCATTCGAGGAGGCCACGAGGATGGTGAGCAGTGACAGTGCATGCATCAGTGACACTGTCCCCCTTGTCCACCTGTTGGAGCACACGCTGCGTGGAATAATGGACAGGGCACTTGAGGCAGAACAGAGGCAGGAAGAGGAGGACTTCCTTAGCTCTCAAGGCCCCCTTTATCCAGACAGTGTTCCTGCGTGCCCGCCGATCACACAGGAAGAGGACGAGGAGGAAGAGGAGGAGGAGGAAGATTGTGTCAGTATGGAGGTGGAGCCTGGCACTCAGCATCAGCAGCAGTCTTTAAGGGATCAGTCCCAAGGAACACATGGACTTGTACGTGGCTGGGAGGAGGTGGCTGCGGACCATGTCGTTCTTAGTGACCCAGAGGACTCCGGACCGAATGCCTCAGCAAACCTACGCTGCATGGCCTCCCTGATCCTGCAAAGCCTGCGTAAGGATCCTCGTATTCGTGGTATCAAGGAGAAGGACCAATACTGGCTGGCAACCCTCCTTGATCCACGTTACAAGGGTAAGGTTGCGGACCTTATCTTGCCATCGCAGAGGGAGCAGAGGATGAAACATCTTCGGGAGGCCTTGCAGAAAGGTCTGTGCAACGCGTTCCCAGAGACTGGGAGGTTACAAACTCCTGTTTCTGGACAACGTGTTGCTGAGGCTTCGGTCAGTCAAAGAAGGAGCGGTGGAGAAGGTGGCCGTCTGACCGATGCGTTCAGACAATTTTTTGGTCCGCAGCCCCAAGGTATGATTGGCTCCAGCAACCATCGCCAGCGTCTGTTTTACATGGTGCAGGAATACCTAGGGGCAAGATCAGACTTGGACACCTTTCCCACCGAAAATCCTCTGGGTTACTGGGTCTTGAGGATGGATCACTGGCCAGAGCTTGCACAGTATGCAATTGAGCTACTGGCCTGTCCTGCATCCAGCGTTCTTTCGGAACGCACATTCAGTGCTGCTGGAGGCGTGGTAACCGATCACAGGGTGCGTCTGTCCACCGACTCGGTCGATCGGCTGACCTTCATAAAAATGAATGAGTCTTGGATCACCACCAGCTACCAAGCACCTAATGCTGATGTAACCGAATAATTTTTTTTGAAATCTCAGATCCCTTCAAAGACTGCCTATGCTGATGCTGAGTGACTATCCCTGAGTAATTATCCTCTTCCTCCTCAATCATCACGCTGATAGCTTGTAAGAACATTTTTGGTTCTGGGCGCCACCACCAGTGCCTAAGGCACAATTTTTCAGCCCCTGTTTAACAGGGGCGTGTAATTACAATTTTTGATGTAATACTTTGCAGCAGGGCTCGTTCCTGCATTCCAACTAGAGTGTCTGTGAGGGGTTGCAGTGTTGTGGCACCAGCACCAGTGCCTAAGGCCCAATTTTTCTGCCCTTGTCTAACAGGGGCGTGTAATTACAATTTTTGATGCAATACTTTGCAGCAGGGCTCGTTCCTGCATTCCAACTAGAGTGTCTGTGAGGGGTTGCAGTGTTGTGGCACCAGCACCAGTGCCTAAGGCCCAATTTTTCTGCCCCTGTCTAACAGGGGCGTGTAATTACAATTTTTGATGCAATACTTTGCAGCAGGGCTCGTTCCTGCGTTCCAACTAGAGTGTCTGTGAGGGGTTGCAGTGTTGTGGCACCAGCACCAGTGCCTAAGGCCCAATTTTTCTGCCCCTGTCTAACAGGGGCGTGTAATTACAATTTTTGAAGCAATACTTTGCAGCAGGGCTCGTTCCTGCGTTCCAACTAGAGTGTCTGTGAGGGGTTGCAGTGTTGTGGCACCAGCACCAGTGCCTAAGGCCTAATTTTTCAGCTCCTGTTCAACAGGGGCATGTAATTACAATTCTTGATCTAATATTTCACAGCAGGGCCCTGTGAGGGCTTACAGTGTTGTGGCCACAGCAACACCTAAGGCCCAAATTTCTGCTGAGTATATAGGGCAGGACCCTACTTTCAAACATCTAACTTACAAACGACTCCTACTTGCAAACGGAAGGAGACAACAGGAAGTGAGATGAAATCTACCCCTAGGAAGGGAAATTCTCTCCTGTAAGAGTTAATATGGGAAAACAATTTCTCTTTTCCACTGATGCTTTCCAATCCTTGTTCCACAAAAAAACCCAAATTTTCAAAAAACATTTTTCATTGGGACAAAAAAGTGAGGTGAAATCTTCTGAAGAGGAGGAAAGACAGCAAAACAAATGTCACAGGGGTGATAACCCTTCCCTATGTTTTCCAAAAAGCTTAGAAAAGATTTTTTGGCTGGAGCTAAACACGTTAAAAATGTTCAAAATTACAAACAGATTCTACTTAACAACAAACCTACAGTCCCTGTCTTGTTTGCACCGCCTGTATACTGCTGTTCAGAGTATATAGGGCCTGGTGGCCCCACACCTTTGCTTATTTTAATTTGGGTGCGGGGTTCCCCTTAATATCCATACAAGACCCAAAGGGCCTGGTAATGGACTGGGGGGTACCCATGCCGTTTGTCTCACTGATTTTCATCCATATTGCCATGACCCGACATGACATTAAACCCGCAAGCAGTTTTAAATGAGATTTTTTCCTTTAAAAATGACATTTGGTGCAGGGACTGTTCTAAACATGGGAAACACGCGTCACTTTACAGGCATACTATAGACACCCCCCAGGTACGATATTTAAAGGAATATTTCACTTTTTTTTTTTTTTACTTTAAGCATCATTAAAATCACTGCTCCCGAAAAAACGGCCGTTTTTAAAAGTTTTTTTTGCATTGATACATGTCCCCTGGGGTAGGACCCGGGTCCCCAAACCCTTTTTAGGACAATACCATGCAAATTAGCCTTTAAAATGAGCACTTTTGATTTCGAACGTTCGAGTCCCATAGACGTCAATGGGGTTCTAACGTTCGTGCGAACTTTCGGTCCGTTCGCGGGTTCTGGTGCGAACCGAACCGGGGGGTGTTCGGCTCATCCCTAGTGGTGGGAGTGTCATGATCTGGGGCTGCATGGTTGCTGCCAGCACTGGAAGGTTACAGTTCATTGAGGGATCATTAATGCCAACATGTACTGTGACATACTGAAGCAGAGCATGATCCCCTCCTTTTGGAGACTGGGCCAACATGATAACGACCCCAAACACACCTTAAAGACGACCACTGCCTTGCTAAAGAAGCTGAGGGTAAAGGTGATGGACTGGCCAAGCATGTCTCCAGACCTAAACCCTATTGAGCATCTGTGGGGCATCCTCAAATGGAAAGTGGAGGAGCGCAAACCTCTAACATCCACCAGCTCTGTGATGTCGTCGTGGAGGAGTGGAAGAGGACTCCAGTGGCAACCTGTGAAGCTCTGGTGAACTTCATGCCCAAGAGGGTTAAGGCAGTGCTGGAAAATAATGGTGGCCACACAAAATATTGACACTTTGGGGCCAATTTGGACATTTTCACTTAGGGCTGTACTCACTTTTGTTGCCAGCGGTTTAGACATTAACCACTTTCCGACCGGCTCACGCCGCTATACGTCGGCAAAGTGGTATGGGTGCGCAAAAGGATGTACTCGTACGTTGCTAGAGCACGCCCTCTAAGGATCGTGCCCGAGGGTCCCACGGACTCGATGTCCACCGGTGGCCCACGATCGCGGCACGGGGAGGCAGAACGGGGAGATGCCTATGTAAACAAGGCATTTCCCTGTTCTACCTAGCAACATGACTGGGATCTACTACTCCCAGTGATCGGGAGCAGTGATCTCTGTCATGTTCTAGTAATCCCCCCTACAGCTAGAACATGCTGAGGGAATACAGTTAACTCCTTGATTGCCCCCTAGTGTTTAACCCCTTCCGTGCCAGTGACATTTACACAGTAATCAGTGCATTTTTATAGCTGTATAAATGCCAATGGTCCCAAAATAGTGTCAGAAGTGTCCGATCTGTCCGCCGCAATGTCGCAGGCATGATAAAAATTGCAGATCGCCACCATTACTAATAAAAACAAATAGTAATAAAAATTTCATAAATCTATCCACTATTTTGTAGACGGCTTTTGCGCAAACCAATCAATATACGCTAATTGTGATTCTTTTTACCAAAAATATGAAGAAGAATACATATTGGCCTAAACTGTGGAAAAAATGTGTTTTTTTTTATATATCTTTGGGGGATATTTATTATAGCAAAAAGTAAAAAAAAATTGTTTTTTTTTTCAAAATTGTCGCTCTTTTTTTTGTTTATAGCGCAAAAAAATAAAACTGCAGAGATGATCAAATACCACTAAAAGAAAGCTCTATTTGTGAGAAAAAAGGACGTCAATTTTGTTTGGGTACAACGTCACACGACCGCGTAATTGTCAGTCAAAGTGACGCAGTGCTGTATCGCAAAAAAGGGCTTGGTCAGAAAGGGGGTAAATCCTTCCGGGGCTGAGGTGGTTATACAAACTGTACACTCGCTACTTTACATTGTAGCAAAGTGTCATTTCTTCAGTGTTGTCACATGAAAAGATATAATATAATATTTACAAAAATGTGAGGGGTGTACTCACTTTTGTGAGATACTGTATATATACAGTGCCTTGCAAAAGTATTCACCCCCTTGGTTTTTTACCTATCGTGTTACATTACAGCCTTGAGTTCAATGTTTTTTTAATCTGAATTATATGTGATGGATCAGAACACAATAGTCTAAGTTGGTGAAGTAAAATTAGAAAAAAATATACATAAAACTATTTTTCAGATATAAAAAAATAATTGGCATTGTATTCACCCTCTTTGTTATGAAGCCCATAAAAAGCTCTGGTGCAACCAATTACCTTCAGAAGTCACATAATTAGTGAAATGATGTCCACCTGTGTGCAATCTAAGTGTCACATGATCTGTCATTACATATACACACCTTTTTGAAAGGCCCCAGAGGCTGCAACACCTAAGCAAGAGGCACCACTAACCAAACACTGCCATGAAGACCAAGGAACTCTCCAAACAAGTAAAGGACAATGTTGTGGAGAAGTACAAGTCTGGGTTAGGTTATAAAAAAATATCCAAATCTTTGATGATCCCTAGGAGCACCATCAAATCTATCATAACCAAATGGAAAGAACATGGCACAACAGCAAACCTGCCAAGAGATGGCCGCACACCAAAACTCACGGACCGGGCAAGGAGGGCATTAATCAGAGAGGCAGCACAGAGACCTAATGTAACCCTGGAGGAGCTGCAGAGTTCCACAGCAGAGACTGGAGTATCTGTACATAGGACGACAATAAGCCGTACGCTCCATAGAGTTGGGCTTTATGGCAGAGTGGCCAGAAGAAAGACATTACTTTCAGCAAAAAACAAAATGGCACGTTTTGAGTTTGCGAAAAGGCATGTGGGAGACTCACAAAATGTATGGAGAAAGGTGCTCTGGTCTGATGAGACTAAAATGTAACTTTTTGGCCATCAAAGAAAACGCTATGTCTGGTGCAAACCCAACACATCACATCACCCAAAGAACACCATCTCCACCGTGAAACATGGTGGTGGCAGCATCATGCTGTGGGGATGTTTTTCAGCAGTCGGGGCTGGGAAACTGGTCAGAGTTGAGGGAAAGATGGATGGTGCTAAATACAGGGATATTCTTGAGCAAAACCTGTACTACTCTGTGTGATTTGAGGCTAGGATGGAGGTTCACCTTCCAGCAGGACAATGACCCCAAACACACTGCTAAAGCAACACTTGAGTGGTTTAAGGGGAAACATGCAAATGTGTTGGAATGGCCTAGTCAAAGCCCAGACCTCAATCCAATAGAAAATCTGTGGTCAGACTTAAAGATTGCTGTTCACAAGCGCAAACCATCCAACTTGAAGGAGCTGGAGCAGTTTTGCAAGGAGGAATGGGCAAAAATCCCAGTGGTAAGGTGTGGCAAGCTCATAGAGACTTATCCAAAGTGACTTGGAGCTGTGATAGCCGCAAAAGGTGGCTCTACAAAGTATTGACTTTAGGGGGGTGAATAGTTATGACTTTTTCTGTTATTTTGTCCTATTTGTTGTTTGCTTCACAATAATAAAAAAAAAAAAAAAAATCTTCAAAGTTGTAGACATGTTCTGTAAATTAAATGATGCAAATAATCCATGTTAATTCCAGGTTGTGAGGCAACAAAACACGAAAAATGCCAAGGGGAGTGAATACTTTTGCAAGGCACTGTATATATGTGTGTATATATATATATATATATATATATATATATATACATATATATATATATATATATATATATTCCTTTCCTTTAAGTAAATGCTCAGATTTTACAGCAATTTTTTCCCATTCCTTTGAGAAAAGAATAAAGAAGAAAATAAAAGTAGGAATTTGACTATATCGCTATCTAATAATGGGAGCAGAAATAGATTCAGTCACCATCAGGATAAATACTTTTAAGTAAAAAAAACCTGCTTCTCCTTGAAGATGAATGAAAGCATGAATTACTAAACCCATCTGTAAGAAACCGGGTTTCCAGGCCATGCACATGAGTCACACATGCATTTAAAATTCAATTTTATTGGGAACCAGCAGGCTTTTAATAGAGAAGTAGCTATGTTCATGAATGATATGCATTACCAATGGTATTTAGCAAAAAAAAAAAAAAAAAAATGAAAAAAAGTTCCCAGTGGGATTTTGCAGATAGAGCTAGTTTGGAATAAAATATACGCGTAATCCATACGACAAGAGATGAGTTGAATGTACTCTTATTTTAATCTTCCCTGTTGTAATTTAATTAGGCCCCTGGGTACTTCATTATCAGAAGACCATTCGTTGATGATATTGCTGGCGTATAATTTCACCATAAATTTTGCAAACTCCCTAGTTGTTACAGGAAAATAATGGTTATGTGAGATAATAATTACCCTAAATTCTATTCCACTGGAAGTTGTGTTTATCATTGGAATCTGCATGGAAATTGCTTGTTTGAAACATGGTTAAGCTGTTTTGTTCGGTACTGCTTCTTCATTGCCAACGCATTTCTTTCTTAACTATAAATAGAAACGCTTTGAGTTTCTGCAGAAAAACAAGGCAACTTTGTGAACACTAGGTAAGGTGAAATGCATAGCGAGGCCCTCTAGTAATAAACGATAATGAACAAATTCATAATTACACGCTTGCATTAGAGGGATCAGCTTCCTGAGGGGGTGACGTTGTGAAGTTAACACGCAATGGTTTAATTTTTATTTCTTTTGTAAGTATACACTTAGGGAGCAGACAATGTTGTTACTTGCCAGCAAGGAAATGTAAAATTATAAAAAAAAAAAAAAAAAATGATTTTTTTTATTATGTTGTACAACAAAATTAACAAGATGTGGGATTTGTTTTGCGTTGGAGTGGTTTGTTTATTTTAGTTAACATAAAGATTTTCAAGAGATTCCCAGGCGTGAATTTTTAATGACAGTCCACTCATTTGAAAAGGATGCAAACACATTGAGAGCGATGGGAGTATAATGGAGGATCTAGGAGATATAATGTTTCGGTGAGTAGAAGGTAGTGATTTGTAATTGTGTTGGTTTTATCTCGGGCCTTCAGTAGAGGATTAACAGTTATATTATATGGTCATGAAAAGGTAAATTAATTTCCCCCTGACAATTCCAATTTCAAGGGACACTTCCTAATTCCAGTTTCTATGTCAGGTTCCTGTGTGTCAGGGCTGGGCTCAGCCCTTCCTTCTCTGAGCTGGCCGCTCAGCTGTCGGCTAATTGCCAGCTCCCATCTATCTCCACAGTTACCCAGCTGTTGTTGATTCTGCTCGTCAGTCCTGCCTACTTAAAGTCATTCAGCTCACTTGATCTCTGCCTTCGCCTTTGTCAACATCACAGAGACTTTCTCCTGCGTTCCTGTTGAAGACTTGCTTGGCTGACATTCCTTCTGGCTCCTGATCCTGCTTGCTGTACTACTACATTTATCTCTGGCTCTCTGACATTTGCTTGGCTGACTACCCGATCCGGTTACTGAACTCTGGCTTGTTTAGACTATGCTTACTCTGTTTACCTTATTATTATTATTATTAAACAAGTGTGATTTAACTATACTTCTGTCTCGGTCTGATTCATGGTCCCTGATAGTAGGCGAAGGCCATGAATTCAGAAGATACAGGCAATCCACTTGCTAGTAATATTTTTTCCAGATTGGATAAGCAAGATCACCGCATGGATCAGTTTGCTATAGTGTTACAAACGCTTCTGAATCGCACGACTCACCTGGAGTCTCCCACTGTTGGTGCTCCGGTACAACCTGAGTTGCAGGCTGTCCCTGCTGCTGTGACAGTCTCTGTAAGAGGTATGTCTGGGTCTGCTTCCCCAGCGATTTGGGGGCGATCCAGTTCAATGCAAAGGGTTTCTCAACCAGGTTGAGATTTACTTTGAGATGCTGCCCCAGGCGTTTCCCACGGACAGAAGCAAAGTAGGTTTCGTGATATCTTTGCGTTCTGAGAGAGCCTTGGCCTGGGCAAACCCTCTATGGGAGACGCAAAAACCTGTTGTCTTGAGTTACCCTGACTTTGTGGCCTCCTTTAAAAGGGTATTTGACGTTGCCGTACGCTCCGCTTCTTCTGCCAAGTGCCTCATGTCCATCAAACAGAGTACGAGGACTGTTGCTGACTTCGCCATTGAATTCCGTACTCTGGCAGCAGAGGTTGCTTGGAACAATGAGGCCCTTGTGGCTTTTCTCATGGTCTCTCCGATTCCATCAAGGATGGGATAGCAGCCCGAGATATACCCACTGAGCTGGAGAGGTTGATCATGTTTACCATCCTCATTGATTCCAGACTCAGAGAAAGACTCTCTTTTAAGGTGCACTTGCGGAAGCCTCCTGTACGTTTGCCTCCTAGCTTTGCAGTCCCACCTGTGCCTCCCTCACCTCCCATGCCTCCTAGTACCGAGTACAGGCTCTAATCAACTCTGGGGCTGCAGGCCTGTTCATTGATGCTGCCTTTGTATCGCAGCACTCGATTCCGCTGCAGGTGCGTGACACTCCACTTGCCATTGAGGCTCTTGACGGGAGACCTCTACAGCCTGCCCATGTGACTCATGAGACGGTTCCATTGTCCATGGCTGTAGGGGCTATTCACCATGAGATAATCAAATTCCAAGTTATTTCCTCACCTAGGTTTCCACTGGTTATTGGTTATTCTTGGTTACAGAGGCACAACCCTTCTTTTGATTGGCTCCATGCTGAGGTTCTCTCCTGGTCACCACAATGCAGTGAGACATGCTTCCAGAAGGTAGCTAAGGTCCTGTGCACCTCTTCACTCTCCTCCCTGCCGGAGGAGTACCCTTGATTTTAGCGATGTCTTTGACAAAGGTCAAGCCGGTAGTTTGCCTCCACACCAGTCTTATGATTGCACAATTGACCTTCAGCCTGGTGCCATACCACATCGTGGCCGGGTTTACCCTTTGTCGGTCTTGGAGGATAAGGCTGTGGAGGAGTATGTTGCAGACGCACTTTCTCGAGGTTTCATCAGCAAATCCTCATCTCCTGCTGGTGCTGGTTTCTTCTTTGTGAAGAAGAAGAGTGGTGAACTGAGACCTTGTATTGATTATAGGGGTCTCAATCATTTCATGATTAAGAATGCCTACACAATTCCGCTTATTACAGAGTTATTTGACCGCCTCAAGGGAGCAACGGTTTTCACAAAGCTTAATTTGAGAGGGGCATACAATCTTGTGCGGATTAAGGAGGGCGACGAGTGGAAAACTGCGTTTAATACCAGAACAGGCCATTATGAGTACCTTGTAATGTATTTTGGCCTTTGTAACGCCCCGGCAGTTTTCAATGAATTTATTAACGATGTCCTCCGAGATTTGTTGCAGTTATGTGTGGTGGTTTATCTCAATGATATCCTCATATTGTCCAAGTCCCAGGAGAGCCACCCCACAGATGTCTGTCGTGTGCTTCAGAAACTAAGAGAGAACAATATTGTAAACTGGAGAAGTGCAAGTTTCAGCATGAACAGGTTAAATTCCTGGGCTTTGTCATTTCCACTGCTGGTTTTTCGATGGACCCAGAGAAACTTTTGGCAGTCTTACAGTGGCCCCGACCCATGAGTTTACGTCCTCTGCAGCGTTTCCTGGGCTTTGCCAACTATTATCGGAAGTTTATTAGTAACTTCTCGTCTCTGGTCAAGCCCCTGACTGATATGACCAGAAAGGACAGCAACCCACAGAGTTGGTCTCCGGAGTCCATTAAGGCCTTTGGGAGTGTCAAGGCTGCCTTTGTTTCTGCTTCTTTGTTGGCACATCCTGATCCTTCGTTGCCTTTTATCCTAGAAGTTGATGCTTCTGAGATTGGAGTTGGCGCCCTTCTGTCTCTACTTCCTAACTCTGAGAGCGCTATGCATCCATGTGGCTACTTTTACAAGAAATTGTCACCTGCAGAATGCAATTATGAGATTGGTGACAGAGAGCTGTTGGCAAACATTTTAGCCCTGAAAGAATGGAGACATCTCTTTGAAGGTACCACTGTGCCGGTTCTCATTCTTTCTGACCATAAGAATCTCACATTCTTGTCTGAGGCTTAGCGCCTCTCTCCCAGAGAGCTCTTTTCTTGTCGAGTTTTAATTACATTGTCTCATTCTTACCCGGCACTAAGAATGTAAGGGCTGACGCCTTGTCATGACAATTTTCCTCCACTTCCGAGTCGGTTCCGGTTCCTGTGATTCCTCCTGATCGTATTCTGGCTACGGTTTGCACCAGTCTTACTTCTCCTTTGGGTGACAAAATTCTTGTTGCTCAGGTCCATGCTCCTCCTGAGAAACCTTGTGACCGCTGCTTTGTCCCAGAGAGTTTCCATACTGCTGTGATCCAGACTTACCATTCTCCCAAGGCAGCTGGCCACCCTGGGAAGAATCAACTCGTTTGGGCCATTTCCCAACAATTGTGGTGGCCTAGTCTATGGGCTGATGTAATTGCCTTTTTAGCTGCCTGTTCCATGTGTGCTCAGAGTAAGACAACTGGTCATAACAACTGGTCAGAGTTTGCTCACAACAGTGCCTTGAATTCTGCTTCCGAATTGTCCCTGTTTATGGTGAATTATGGTTTCCAACCTTTCATGTTGCCTGACTCGTTTGTTCCGCAGAGTATTCCTGCATTAGAGGAGCATCTCCGTGGTCTTCGTTTCACTTGGGCACAAGTTCAGGAGGCTTTGCAACATGCTAACAATAGGTACAGACTCCATGCTGACTGCAGACGCCTGCCTGCACCTTTCTACCAGGTTGGGGACAGAGTCTGGCTGTTGACTCGCAACCTCCGACTTCGTGTTCCTTCTTTGAAGTTCACACCTCGGTTTATTGGGCCTTTTCTTATCCTTCACAGGATTAACCCAGTGGCTTACGCCTTGGACCTTCCTCCTAGTATGCGCATCTCAAATGTGTTTCATGTCTCCTTATTGAAACCTTTGGTCTGCAATCGCTTTACCACCTCGGTGCCACGTCCTCTCCCTATACAGGTTGAGAACCATCTGGAGTATGAAGTACAATCCATTGTTGACTCCCGTAGGTTCCGTGGGCGCATACAATACATGGGGCATTGGAAGGGGTACGATCCGGAGGAGCGCTCTTGGGTCTCATCCTCAGACGTTCATGCCCCTTTCCTCCTCCGTGATTTCCGTTTCAATGTTTTTATTGAAATTTTGCAATGAAAGTATAATATGAACAAAACATATCACATAATACTCCTCAATAGGGATGAGCTTCGAGTTCGAGTCGAACTCATGTTCGACTCGAACATTGGCTGTTCGCAAGTTCACCGAACAGCGAACAATTTGGGGTGTTCGCGGCAAATTCGAATGCCGCGGAACACCCTTTAAAAGTCTATGGGAGAAATCAAAAGTGCTAATTTTAAAGGCTAATATGCAAGTTATTGTCATAAAAAGTGTTTGGGGACCTGGGTCCTGCCCCAGGGGACATGGATCAATGCAAAAAAAAGTTTTAAAAACGGCCGTTTTTTCAGGAGCAGTGATTTTAATAATACTTAAAGTCAATCAATAAAAGTGTAATATCCCTTTAAATTTCGTACCTGGGGGGTGTCTATAGTGTGCCTGTAAAGGGGCGCATGTTTCCTGTGTTTAGAACAGTCTGACAGCAAAATGACATTTTGAAGGAAAAAACTCATTTAAAACTACCCGCGGCTATTGCATTGCCGACAATACACATAGAAGTTCATTGATAAAAACGGCATGGGAATTCCCCAAAGGGGAACCCCGAACCAAAATTAAAAAAAAAAAATGACGTGGGGGTCCCCCTAAATTCCATACCAGGCCCTTCAGGTCTGGTATGGATATTAAGGGGAACCCCGGCCAAAATTTAAAAAAAAAAATGACGTGGGGTTCCCCCTAAATTCCATACCAGACCCTTCAGGTCTGGTATGGATTTTAAGGGGAACCCCGCGCCAAAAAAAAAAAAAAAAAACGGCGTGGGGTCCCCCCAAAAATCCATACCAGACCCTTATCCGAGCACGCAACCTGGCAGGCCGCAGGAAAAGAGGGGGGGACAAGAGTGCGGCCCCCCCTCCCTCCTGAACCGTACCAGGCCACATGCCCTCAACATTGGGAGGGTGCTTTGGGGTAGCCCCCCAAAACACCTTGTCCCCATGTTGATGAGGACAAGGGCCTCATCCCCACAACCCTGGCCGGTGGTTGTGGGGGTCTGCGGGCGGGGGGCTTATCGGAATCTGGAAGCCCCCTTTAACAAGGTGACCCCCAGATCCCGGCCCCCCCCTGTGTGAAATGGTAAGGGGGTACATAAGTACCCCTACCATTTCACGAAAAAAGTGTCAAAAATGTTAAAAATGACAAGAGACAGTTTTTGACAATTCCTTTATTTAAATGCTTCTTCTTTCTTCTATCTTCCTTCATCTTCTGGTTCTTCTGGCTCTTCTGGTTCTTCTGGTTCTTCCTCCGGCGTTCTCGTCCAGCATCTCCTCCGCGGCGTCTTCTGTCTTCTTCTCCTCGGGCCGCTCCGCACCCATGGCATGGGGGGGAGGCTCCCGCTCTTCTCTTCTTCTTTTCTTCTTTTCTTCTTTTCTTCTCTTCTTCTCTTCTTCTTCATTTTCTTCTCCGGGCCACTCCGCAATCCATGCTGGCATGGAGGGAGGCTCCCGCTGTGTGACGGCGCTCCTCGTCTGACAGTTCTTAAATAACGGGGGGGGCGGGGCCACCCGGTGACCCCGCCCCCTCTGACGCACGGTGACTTGACGGGACTTCCCTGTGACGTCACGGGGAATGCCACAGGGAAGTCCCGTCAAGTCACCGTGCGTCAGAGGGGGGCGGGGTCACCGGGTGCCCCCCCCCCCCGTTATTTAAGAACTGTCAGACGAGGAGCGCCGTCACACAGCGGGAGCCTCCCTCCATGCCAGCATGGATTGCGGAGCGGCCCGGAGAAGAAAATGAAGAAGAAGAGAAGAAGAGAAGAAAAGAAGAAAAGAAGAAAAGAAGAAGAGAAGAAGAGAAGAGCGGGAGCCTCCCTCCCCATGCCATGGGTGCGGAGCGGCCCGAGGAGAAGAAGACAGAAGACGCCGCGGAGGAGATGCTGGACAAGAACGCCGGAGGAAGAACCAGAAGAGCCAGAAGAACCAGAAGATGAAGGAAGATAGAAGAAAGAAGAAGCATTTAAATAAAGGAATTGTCAAAAACTGTCTCTTGTCATTTTTAACATTTTTGACACTTTTTTCGTGAAATGGTAAGTACCCCCTTACCATTTCACACAGGGGGGGCCGGGATCTGGGGGTCACCTTGTTAAAGGGGGCTTCCAGATTCCGATAAGCCCCCCGCCCGCAGACCCCCACAACCACCGGCCAGGGTTGTGGGGATGAGGCCCTTGTCCTCATCAACATGGGGACAAGGTGTTTTGGGGGGCTACCCCAAAGCACCCTCCCAATGTTGAGGGCATGTGGCCTGGTACGGTTCAGGAGGGAGGGGGGGCCGCACTCTCGTCCCCCCCTCTTTTCCTGCGGCCTGCCAGGTTGCGTGCTTGGATAAGGGTCTGGTATGGATTTTTGGGGGGACCCCACGCCGTTTTTTTTTTTTTTTTTGGCGCGGGGTTCCCCTTAAAATCCATACCAGACCTGAAGGGTCTGGTATGGAATTTAGGGGGAACCCCACGTCATTTTTTTTTAAAATTTTGTCCGGGGTTCCCCTTAATATCCATACCAGACCTGAAGGGCCTGGTATGGAATTTAGGGGGACCCCCACGTCATTTTTTTTTTTAATTTTGGTTCGGGGTTCCCCTTTGGGGAATTCCCATGCCGTTTTTATCAATGAACTTCTATGTGTATTGTCGGCAATGCAATAGCCGCGGGTAGTTTTAAATGAGTTTTTTCCTTCCAAATGTCATTTTGCTGTCAGACTGTTCTAAACACAGGAAACATGCGCCCCTTTACAGGCACACTATAGACACCCCCCAGGTACGAAATTTAAAGGGATATTACACTTTTATTGTTTGACTTTAAGCATTATTAAAATCACTGCTCCTGAAAAAACGGCCGTTTTTAAAACTTTTTTTTGCATTGATCCATGTCCCCTGGGGCAGGACCCAGGTCCCCAAACACTTTTTATGACAATAACTTGCATATAAGCCTTGAAAATTAGCACTTTTGATTATTCATGTTCGTGTCCCATAGACTTTAACGGTGTTCGCATGTTCGAACGAACTTTTTTCCTGTTCGCATGTTCTGGTGCGAACCGAACAGGGGGGTGTTCGGCTCATCCCTACTCCTCAATGACCAAAGCAGTCAAAAGAGGGAAATACAAAGCAGGAACAACGTAGCACTTACACAGATGATGTATCTAAGGTAGAGCAAAGTTCCTGGCTAGTTTACTATCTTATTAATGAATTGTTAATTTCCGCTAGAAGAACGGACAACCTGAGAAGAATTTCAAACTGGGGACTCCCCCCAGGAAGGCCCCCGAGATCATCACTCCACCCCCATGGGGACACACTGTGGAGTGCGAGAGCTTCAGGGTTCCCACCAAAGGGGGTGCCTCCCCACTTCCTGTCAGATCCCCCGGGAAAGTGCTCACACTGGAAAGGAACCCAGGCGCGGCAGCCCCCCGGATGGAGCCGACAGACACATCGTCCAGGATAGAAACCTGAGAGTGACTGGCTGCCATCTAGGCTGGTACGCTAAGTGAGTAGTTTAGGACAGCCTAAAAGAACAATTGAGAATGTTTTGGCTTAGTAAGACCATTATTAGCCGTTAGCTGGTATAAGAAAGATGAGGATAGAACATGAAAAGAAAAAGCAGAGAATAAAGATGAAGAGGAGAGAGGGAGCTAGTAGAAGAGAGAGGGAGGGAGGGGGAGTGGGGTAAATGGATAGAGGTGGTAATCTCGCCGGACTCTCCCCTATGTGAGTAGGTGACCTGGGTAAAGTGAGATAACGACATACCTAGCCCAAGGTTCCCAAATCCCTTTGAAACGTGGGACCGTGTCACGCAGTTTAGCCACGATTTGTTCCTGTGACATTATCCAAGAGATCTTCCGTTTGGTGGCCGATATGGACACCGAAGGAGTTTTCCAGGCTTTCGCTAGAGTGACTTTGGCTCCCAAACACATAAAGAATATAAGTTGTTGTGTATTTTTAGAAGTGTTGGGTATTTTGCAATTCAATAGAATGTATGTGGGGTCCTGTGGAACCCCTGCCCCAGATACTCTCCTTAGAATTTGGAGGAATTTATTCCAGTAACTCGGTATGCGGGGGCAAGTCCACCAGATATGATGCATCGTGCCAATATGACCGCAACCTCTGTAGCAGAGGGGGGAGGAGTCCGGAAATATCCTGGAGAGTCTGGCCGGGACGTAGTACCATTTAGTAAAGATTTTAATGTTAGCTTCAATCAAGGCCATATTTAAAATACCTTTCGATGATCTGCTGAAGGCTTGGAACCACTTAGTAGGATCCCACTGAATGTCCAGGTCCGATTCCCAGGAACGAGCGTATGCCGGGGTGTCCGTCCTATCTGCCAGGGATGCATAGATAATGGATATCCCACCCCTTTGGGGGGCTGATGAAGAGCACCATTGCTCATACATCGTGGCCTTAGGAGTGTTCAACCCATCAGTACAAAGTGAGTGGAGAAAGTGACGAATTTGCAAGAGTCGAAACTTTTCCGAGGTAGGCATTTCCAGTGAACTCAAACAATGGCCTAATGAAATGGGGCCATTGGGAGTAAAGAAGTGTCCTATCATCTACAAAGGCCTTTGTTCAGCCACCAATGAAATGCATGAATGTTCATCCCAGGTGGAAAGTCAGGGTTGTGAAACAGGTGTGTGAGGGGCCTTAAGGGGGAAATCAAGTTGGCGTGGGTATGCAATTGGTCGCAGAGGGCTAGGGAGTGAGACAAAGTGGGGGCTAAGATGGCCGGTCTATGTTTGGGAGGTCTCCATGTTAAGAAGTCGAGTGTGAAATGCGGTACTGCTTGTCTCTCAATGGAGATCCAATCTGGCCTGCAGCTTTTAGTGTAAATGGTTGAGAACTGTGCTAGCTGTGCTGCCTGGTAATAAAGCCACAAGTTTGGTAGTCCCAAGCCCCCTTGTGACCGTAGCCTGAACAAAATTTCTTTAGCAAAGCGATGGCCCCTGTCCCCCCAGACAAACCTAATCACCCCGGACTGAAATTTAGTCAAGACAGATTTTTTAATCGGTATTGGAAGTGATTGGAACAGGTATAGAAGGCGTGGCAGGAGAGTCATTTTGACTGTGTTGAGTCTACCTAACCATGACAGGCCCTCCCCCGACCATTTCCGTAGGTCCTGCTCTAGAGAGCAGAGCATGGGGGGGTAGTTAGCGGCATATAGGTCTCCAATGTTTTTCGTCAGCTTGATACCCAAATAGGGGATTGAGGCACTAGCCCATGTGAAGGGAAAGTGTGGTCGGAGTTGGTCTATGAGAGGTACCGGGACCGAAACATTGAGGGCCACAGATTTAGTCACGTTAACCTGAAGACCAGAGATGAGACCGAAGTCTCTCAAAAGTCTGAGGACATTAGGTGTGGATGTGAGGGGAGCAGTGAGGAACAAGAGCATGTCATCAGCAAATAGGGCGCATTTGTGAACGTCAGGACCACATTTCACTCCCTTGATGTTCTCGTTCGATCTGATGGCAGGGTCTCGATTGCAATAGCGAAAATCAAGGGTGAAAGGGGACAGCCCTGTCTAGTTCCCCGACGAATATTGAAGGGTTCCGAGTAATGACCAAGTAGCCGCACCTGTGCTGAGGGTGGGGAATATAAAGTGTGAATTATCGTGCGAAAACCATCGCCAAACCCCAGCGTTCTAGAATGTCAAAAATGTAGAGCCATGATACAGAATCAAAGGCCTTCTGTAGATCCAGCGACAGCAAGAAGCCCTCTTGTGCAGGGCCTCCGTCCCACCGGGACTGCAGAAGGGAAATCAAGTCAATAGCTCTGCGAACCTGGTCCGGTCCCTGTCTCCCCAGGATGAAGCCCACTTGGTCCCTATGTATATAATTTTTTTGTTTACATAATCTTTATTATACCCTATGTATATAATTAGCAATAAAGTTAGACATCCTGTTTGCCAGTATTTTAGTCATTATTTTGAGATCGTTATTGATTAACGAAATAGGGCGGTAGCTGCCCACCTCGCTTGGGTCTTTACCCTGTTTAGGTATGACCGAGATAAAAGCCGAGTTTAAGTCGCTAGGGATAGGGGCTCCATCCCGGAGGGATTTGAAGAACCGGGCCATGTAAGGAGCCAGACGAGGGCCAAACTTCTTGTAATAACATACCGAAAAACCGTCTGGACCCGGGGCAGAATTCATTTTCAATGATTTAATTATTTCCACGATTTCCTCGGAGGAGAAGGGGGCGTCCAGCAGGTCGCGGTGTGTTTGCTGTAGGTGGGGTAGGTTAATGTCTTGGAGAAATCGCTCTCTGGCCTTGGAATGAGTGTGGGGTACTGTCTCATAAAGATGTGAGAAAAAATCATGGAATGATTTCATAATGATGGTAGGATTTTGCGTCAGATTCCCCGACGAGGCACGAATTTCGGGAAATACCAAGGTACGGATCCTCGGGCTAAGCTTAGTAGCTAATTTAGCGCCTATCCTATCCGATTGGTAATAGAAACGCGCGCCGGACCACCGTAAGTGTTTCTCCGCGGAAGTAGTAAGAGAGAGGTTGAGTTTCACTCGAGCTGAGTCAAGTTTGGCCAAGTTATCCGGTGTGGGGTGTTGTTTGTGGGCTTTACTCAGCAAGCGGAAGTCTGTAGTGAGGCGCGAGACTTCCGCCCTGCTTTCCTTTTTAAGTTGTGAGGAGAGTTGTAAGATCCTGCCCCTCATCACCGCTTTGTGTGCTGCCCAAAGACATCCCGGGGAGACCGACCCCGTGTCATTCTCACTGAAGTAGTCGGAAAGAGCTTTGTCTAGGAGCGTGCAATGGGTTGGGTTGCTTAGAAGAGATTCATTAAGGTGCCATTGAAAGGGACCCTTCACCCCCGACCCACCCCTGAGTGACATAGACATTATCGAGTGGTCAGACAGTGGAGTATCATAGATTTTGGAGGAGGTTACTCTCGGGATTACGTGTGGGGGGACAAATATGTGGTCAATCCTGGAGAAGGTGTGGTGAGGGACCGAGTAGTGCGTGTAGTCTCTAGTTTGGGGGTTCATTTCCCTCCAGATATCAATTAATCCAAAAGATCGTACTATTTGCGCTACCCGAAGGCTACGTTTAGGGGGCCGTTTTGATTTGGGCCGCAGGGGGTTAGATTTGTCAGAGGAGTAGTCAAATGGGGTATTGGAGTCTCCCCCCAATATTACTGTGCCCACGAAATGCGGTTTAAGTACCTTCAGTGTGGTGTCAAAAAAGATGTCTTGGTGTGTGTTGGGAGTATAATATGAGACAAACGTGTAGGCTTCACCATTAATCGTACCGGACACTAGTATGTAACGTCCCTCTGGGTCTTTGATAGTGTTCGCATGTACGAATTGAGTTCTGTTGGAGAAGCAGACTGCCACTCCTCTCGTTTTGTTGTCAGCATTAGCTAGGTGGAAGTTCATGAAGCTTTTGTGGAGGAATTTGGGCTGATAGGAGGCGGGGAAGTGAGTTTCCTGGAGGAGAACTACATCAGCCTTCAGAGTGTGAAGCTGTTGCAGTATTTTGCGTCTCTTCACAGGGGAATTAAGGCCCTGTACATTGTGGGAGAGAATCTTAAGTGTCCCATTCAGTGGCGTGGAGTCAGTCATGGGGAGGCAATGTGTGTGGTGCTAAGTGTTTGTGATTCTCACCTGATGTCCCAATCGTCCCTGGCAGATAGGAGACATCCCCAGCAGCATGACGGGCTCCATCTGTGGTACGGCAGATGGGAGATCCAGCGGGAACCTGTAGCTGAGGAGGAGGGGGGGGGGAGGAGAGGAGAAAGGAGTGAAGAGCAGAGAAAAGAGGTAGAGAGGAGTGAAAAAACGAACCATTAGATATTGCATCAAAAAATTTTTACCCATATCCCCACGGACCAGCGAGGGCCCCCCCCCCTGCCTGGACCGGTACCCAAAACCAAGCAAAAATTCTGCGACCCAAGGGTCGAGAGAGTCTGGGTCCGATAGGTGAATGAACAAGGGTTCAGCTATCGGAGCCAGAGAGAGGCGCACTACGACCACTCCGGTCAACGCCGCCTCTGATTGAAATCATGGCAGTACATAAACTAAGCAATGCAAGCCCTGCTATCACATGGTAATAGTGATCAAAAAGCTTCGAGTATTTTGGGAGGAAAAAAAAAAAAAAAACATTATTAAAAACGGAAAAGTACAACCTTTTCCCCGAAAAATCTGGACCCAAGGGGATCCGAAAGGAAGTCCTGGGGAGAAATCAGAAGAGGAAAGTCACCAAAAAGCTGACATCAAGTCTGTCATCAGCACAGACCCAGGGGAGGATCAAAAACAGAGACTGCTGATGCTGCAGGCCCACTCATGGGGGAAAGGACTCTTTCGATCGCTTGGAAAGCTGTTTCTGCCACACTGGCGACACTGGGCTGGTGGGGGATGTTCTCTTGACAGACGATGCTCCTCGAGAGGCAGAAGACTGTGGGACGTCCTGGGTGATCAGACCCAGATGAAGGAGAAGTCGTTCCCCTTCTTGGAACGTGGAAAAATTGTATGGTTTGTTGCCGTATGAGAAGTTTAATCTCAGTGGGAAGGCCCATCTGTAGGTGATCTCTTTGTTCGCCAGGACTTGCAGGAGTGGTTTCAGGGCTCTTCTTTTTTGTACGGTATATGGGGAAATATCAGCGAAGATTTGGACCTGATGACCTTGGAACATCAGTTTCTCTGCTGACCTGGAGAGCTTCATCACTTCTTCCTTGACTGCATAGAAATGCGGTTTCACGATGATGTCTCGTGGCAGACCATTGGAGCGAGGTGGTTGTAGCGCCCTGTGAGCTCTGTCGAGCTCTAAGCGATGAGCTGGAATATTGGGGATTAAACTTTTGATGAAGTCCTGAACTGCCGTGTGGGTGTCTTTAACGGATTCGGGGAGCCCCCTGAGACAAAAGTTGTAACGTCTCGACCTGTTCTCGAGGTCATCAATTTTGGAGGTGGCGGATTCCAGTTGATCCTGGAGATCCTGGATTCTGGAAGTATTTTGGTTAATTCTCAGAATGGCCTGATCAGATTTTTGTTCGATCACTTCAATTCTGGCGCCAATCTGCTGCAAATCTGCATGTATGGAAGCAGTGATCTGTGTAGCTGTGTGGGATAGGCTTTTAGATAACATCTGGGAAAAAGCAGCCATCATAGAGGGGAAATCAGTAGGGGAGGGAGGGAGATCTCTGGCCTGTATGTCCCAGGAGTCCAGGCTGTGAGGTAAATCCAGCTGAGGGGTGAGAGCTGCCCCTCCAAATGACCTCCGTAACAAAGAGTCAGTGGATGCTGGAGAGGGGAACCCCGGGAGAGTACTCACTGTGGCATCCGATGTTTGAGAGGGCGGGAGGGCCCCTTGATCCTGATCTGCAATAGATTCTGACAGGCCAGGCAGCCCCTGTGAGGAGACGGCCGCCATTTTGGGATGGCCGGGCCGCTCCAGGGATCCGTTCAGGGCGTCGATAAGGTTCCGCCTGGAGGAAGACAAGGACATCCAGGTGTGGCTGGAGGTGTCCCCAAGCTGCAGGGAGAAGAGCCGGGCCGGAACGAGGGCTTGCGCCGCCGTTATAGACGGCGTTAGATCCGAGGGGCGCGGAGCTCCCGGGCTAAGCAGCCATCTTGGACGCTGCCGCGCATGCGCTCCCTCCTCCGTGATTTCCATAGAAATTTTCCCCTCAAGCCCAGTGGTCCTCCGAGGGGGAGGGGTCGTTAAGGAGGGGGTACTGTCAGGGCTGGGCTCAGCCCTTCCTTTTCTGAGCTGGCCGCTCAGCTGTCGGCTAATTGCTAGCTCCCATCTCTCTCCACATTACCCAGCTTTTATTGATTCTGCTCATCAGTCCTGCCTACTTAAAGTCGTCCAGTTCACTTGATCTCTGCCTTAGCCTTTGTCAACATCACAGAGACTCCTGCATTCCTGTTGAAGACTTGCTCAGCTGACGTTCCTTCTGGCTTCTGATCCTGCTTGCTGTACTACTACGTTTATCTCTGGCTCTCTGACATTTGCTTGGCTGACTACCCGATCCGGTTACTGAACTCTGGCTTGTTTAGACTATGCTTACTCTGTTTACCTTATTATTATTATTATTAAACAAGTGTGATTTAACTATACTTCTGTCTCGGTCTGATTCATGGTCCCTGATACTGTGGCTTCCACTTTACATCATTAAAATTTTTTCCCTTTTTCAGGCTGATCACAACTCTTATAACTCTTATCTTATAAGTGTAGTGCTACCCCCGACTGGAGCTGCTGAGTTTGACTGATTCTCCCCCAAACAGCACAGGTACCACCAGCCACCCAAGCAACAGTCTATTAACGCTGGCTCCAATAAAGGGTCTAGAGGTTGTCTTTTTTATAGTTTATTGCTGATAGAACTTGTAACAGGAGAGGGGTTAGAGCAGTAATGGTGAACCTTGGCACCCCAGATGTTTTGGAACTACATTTCCCATGATGCACACTACACTGCAGAGTACATGAGCATCATGGGAAATGTAGTTTCAAAACATCTGGGGTGCCAAGGTTCGCCATCAATGGGTTAGAGCAGTAGCAGTTGTAGTTAACAGCGAACAGTCTCAAGGATCAACTTAAAGTCCCCTGGACAGCTGCCTCCTTTCAGCTTCCTCTGGACACAACCCAGTGAGTGAGATGGTGCCTCTCAGGACTAGATTCCTTTGTGGTGCGGTTCTGCTGTCAGCTCTGAGCAAAGTCCTTTGAGCCTTTATTCCTAGCACCTCTGAAGCCTCCTTGAGCAGTTGTTCAGTCCATTGGCTGCCTGGAAGCAGCAGCCCCCACACCTCTGGAACCCTCCTGTATAGAAGGGACCCTGCTCTCTAGTGTCTCAGACTATTTAGCCACACTCCAGCCCCCTTCTGGAAACCCCCCCTCCAGGGATTGGCCAGAATCTGATATATATTTAGGCTGGGCAATTCCTGCTCTAAGCTCCTGCTCTAAGCTCTGGAATCTTCTTCCAGAGGCAGGGGGAAGCAATCAAACTCTCAGTCTGTAAGACAATGAACAGGCCAGACTAAATAATTTTTTATCCTTTAATTACAAAGAAATCCAAAAGCTAAATTTTCCTAGCCACCTACACTAGGAGGGTGCTACATGAATCAGACAGTTGGGACATTTTTATTTCGAAGACTGTAGGTGAGAGGCGATGGATCCTAAACTTCACTTGGCAGTGCCAGGTTGGTTGCTTCTAGACAGGTGTAGTGTCTCCAGTTAGGCAACTCCTGTCCATTTAAAGGGCCTCCAAGAAGGGCCCTTGAGTGTAGAGCACCAGATAATAAGTAGAGAAAGAATGCTATGCCAAATATAAGGAACCTTGTTACAGGGGTATCAGGGTGTCCCCCTTCATCAGGGCTTCCTGGATCTTGCATTATGCAAGGGTGCTGGATGCACAGGAGTAGGGATGAGCCGAACACCCCCCTGTTCGGTTCGCACCAGAACATGCGAACAGGAAAAAAATTTGTTCGAACACGCGAACACCGTTAAAGTCTATGGGACACGAACATGAATAATCAAAAGTGCTAATTTTAAAGGCTAATATGCAAGTTATTGTCAATAAAAGTGTTTGGGGACCTGGGTCCTGCCCCAGGGGACATGAATCAATGCAAAAAAAAGTTTTAAAAACGGCCGTTTTTTCAGGAGCAGTGATTTTAATAATGCTTAAAGTCAAACAATAAAAGTGTAATATCCCTTTAAATTTCGTACCTGGGGGGTGTCTATAGTATGCCTGTAAAGGGGCGCATGTTTCCCGTGTTTAGAACAGTCTGACAGCAAAATGACATTTTGAAGGAAAAAACCCATTTAAAACTACCGCGGCTATTGCATTGCCGACAATACACATAGAAGTTCATTGATAAAAACGGCATGGGAATTCCCCACAGGGCAACCCCGAACCAAAATTAAAAAAAAAAAATGATGTGGGAGTCCCCCTAAATTCCATACAAGGCCCTTCAGGTCTGGTATGGATATTAAGGGGAACCCCAGCCAAAATTAAAAAAAAAAATTGACGTGGGGTTCCCCCTAAATTCCATACCAGACCCTTCAGGTCTGGTATAGATTTTAAGGGGAACCCCGCGCCAAAAAAAAAAAAAAAAACGGCGTGGGGTCCCCCTAAAAATCCATACCAGACCCTTATCCGAGCACGCAACCTGGCAGGCCGCAGGAAAAGAGGGGGGGACGAGAGTGCGGCCCCCCCCCCTCCTGAACCGTACCAGGCCACATGCCCTCAACATTGGGAGGGTGCTTTGGGGTAGCCCCCCAAAACACCTTGTCCCCATGTTGATGAAGACAAGGGCCTCATCCCCACAACCCTGGCCGGTGGTTGTGGGGGTCTGCGGGCGGGGGGCTTATCGGAATCTGGAAGCCCCCTTTAACAAGGGGACCCCCAGATCCCGGCCCCCCCCCTGTGTGAAATGGTAAGGGGGTACTTACCCCTACCATTTCACTAAAAAACTGTCAAAAATGTTAAAAATGACAAGAGACAGTTTTTGACAATTCCTTTATTTAATTGCTTCTTCTTTCTTCCTTCATCTTCTTCTTCTTCTGGTTCTTCTGGCTCTTCTGGTTCTTCCTCCGGCGTTCTCGTCCAGCATCTTCTCCGCGGCGTCTTCTATCTTCTTCTCCTCGGGCCGCTCCGCACCCATGGCATGGGGGGGAGGCTCCCGCTCTTCTCTTCATCTTCTTCTCTTCTTCATCTTCTTCTTCATCTTCTTCTTCTTCTTCTCTTCTTCCTTCTTCTGTTCTTCATGTCTTCTCCGGGCCGCTCCGCAGCCATGCTGGCATGGAGGGAGGCTCCCGCTGTGTGACGGCGTCTCTTCGTCTGACGGTTCTTAAATAACGGGGGGCGGGGCCATCCGGTGACCCCGCCCCCCTCTGACGCACGGTGACTTGAGGGACTTCCCTGTGACGTCACGGGGAATTCTCACAGGGAAGTCCCGTCATGTCACCGTGCGTCAGAGGGGGGCGGGGTCACCGGGTGGCCCCGCCCCCGTTATTTAAGAACCGTCAGACGAAGAGACGCCGTCACACAGCGGGAGCCTCCCTCCATGCCACAGCATGGCTGCGGAGCGGCCTGGAGAAGACATGAAGAACAGAAGAAGGAAGAAGAGAAGAAGAAGAAGAAGATGAAGAAGAAGATGAAGAAGAGAAGAAGATGAAGAGAAGAGCGGGAGCCTCCCCCCCCATGCCATGGGTGCGGAGCGGCCCGAGGAGAAGAAGATAGAAGACGCCGCGGAGAAGATGCTGGACGAGAACGCCGGAGGAAGAACCAGAAGAGCCAGAAGAACCAGAAGAAGAAGAAGATGAAGGAAGAAAGAAGAAGCATTTAAATAAAAGAATTGTCAAAAACTGTCTCTTGTCATTTTTAACATTTTTGACAGTTTTTTAGTGAAATGGTAGGGGTAAGTACCCCCTTACCATTTCACACAGGGGGGGGGCGGGATCTGGGGGTCCCCTTGTTAAAGGGGGCTTCCAGATTCCGATAAGCCCCCCGCCCGCAGACCCCCACAACCACCGGCCAGGGTTGTGGGGATGAGGCCCTTGTCTTCATCAACATGGGGACAAGGTGTTTTGGGGGGCTACCCCAAAGCACCCTCCCAATGTTGAGGGCATGTGGCCTGGTACGGTTCAGGAGGGGGGGGGGCCGCACTCTCGTCCCCCCCTCTTTTCCTGCGGCCTGCCAGGTTGCGTGCTCGGATAAGGGTCTGGTATGGATTTTTGGGGGGACCCCACGCCGTTTTTTTTTTTTTTTTTGGCGCGGGGTTCCCCTTAAAATCCATACCAGACCTGAAGGGTCTGGTATGGAATTTAGGGGGAACCCCACGTCAATTTTTTTTTTTAATTTTGGCTGGGGTTCCCCTTAATATCCATACCAGACCTGAAGGGCCTTGTATGGAATTTAGGGGGACCCCCACATCATTTTTTTTTTTAATTTTGGTTCGGGGTTGCCCTGTGGGGAATTCCCATGCCGTTTTTATCAATGAACTTCTATGTGTATTGTCGGCAATGCAATAGCCGCGGGTAGTTTTAAATGAGTTTTTTCCTTCCAAATGTCATTTTGCTGTCAGACTGTTCTAAACACAGGAAACATGCGCCCCTTTACAGGCATACTATAGACACCCCCAGGTACGAAATTTAAAGGGATATTACACTTTTATTGTTTGACTTTAAGCATTAATAAAATCACTGTTCCTGAAAAAACGTCCGTTTTTAAAACTTTTTTTTGCATTGATCCATGTCCCCTGGGGCAGGACCCGGGTCCCCAAACACTTTTTATGACAATAACTTGCATATAAGCCTTTAAAATTAGCACTTTTGATTTCTCCCATAGACTTTTAAAGGGTGTTCCGCGGCATTCGAATTTGCCGCGAACACCCCAAATTGTTCGCTGTTCGGCGAACTTGCGAACAGCCAATGTTCGAGTCGAACATGAGTTCGACTCGAACTCGAAGCTCATCCCTGCACAGGAGGCATGGTGCATCCAATAACTGTTGTATTCTAGTTTGCTTTTATTGCAAGGTTCCTGGAACCTGTTAGGCAGCCAAAATGAGCTGCTAGAACCGTTCCAGAATTTAATGTCGCAATAGTTCATAGTAGTGATAGAAGGTTCAGTGGAAAAAATCATAGACTGTGTTAGGCAATGCAGGGGCCAAATACTCCAAGAGATGTCAAATGTGAAGATCCTTCAGATAGCCCTTGAACATACAGAAGATCAGAGGAATTAGTGGTGAAATAGTTGAATATAACACCTCTTCTTTCGTAGGTTGTGATTTTTGACTTTCCAGAACAATTAATTTAAGCTGACCCTCTGGCTTCTATACTTTATGATCACTAACCTAGAACAATGTCGATCAGTTAGGTCAGTGGTTCTTATCTTCATACCTATTCCAGGCCAATAACTCAAAAGATTGAAGCCACAGGGCCAAGGAGCTGGCATTTTCAGGAGTAAAAATCTGTAAAAACATTCTCCATGTTAAATCTCATGGTAGGTACCCTTAATTAATGAATATACTTCTTGTGTTTTTCAGATTTGTGATAGAAGTCATGCTCATAAATATCCTCTGCTTCAAGAACGCAGTACTGTACATGGCAGCTTGCTTGAAATTCTGCAGCTTTAATTACACTGTTTGATCTCTGCGTTCCTGAATTTCTCATTGTTCTGTAAACGATGCACTCGCTTGTCAAGGTGGCTTGAAGGGGCCGCACACTCACTTAAATTATTTTTCATCTCCAAGTCCTGCGCTGCGGACAGCATGATAATCTCCCCCTCCAGAGTGAACTTGACAGTCTTTGTGCTTGTTTTCTCTTTGTCCTTTGGAGTACCTATTGTTTCCGTCTTTTCACAGCCAGAATATAGATCACACAAATGTCCTTTGAGGCGATATGTCTTTCTGTTTACATACATTATTCATTTATATCCTAATGATGAATTTGTTCAAGTAAATACACTCAGTGTCTGAGCTGTTTTCTGTCTTGTAAATTAGCTAGGATGTATAGTCTCGGGGAAAGCAGTAATAAAGCAGAACTCTGGTCTAATGGAAAAGGAAAGACATTATTTTGAATCATCGGTTGAATTTGGTAAGATCGACTTGTGAGAATCCAGTTTTGTAAAAAAAAAAAATATATAAAAAATAATTAAAACTCCTCCCCAAGAAAAATACTTAAAATGGAAGGACTTGAGCAAATTTCATTGTTGTCTCTCTTGTAAGCTTTACAAAAGTGAGTGCCAAGTGGGTGATTCTGCCTATAATAGTCACATGACTAGAACAAGTGTTTTCCTTAGAAATGTTGGCATTTTCTTTCCCTCAACCTATGGCCAAAGGATGTTGGATACCTGACTAATAGCTATCATACCTTTATGAGCTTGTTGAACATCCAACTCCAAAACCATGGGCATTAATGTGATATTGCTCCCCCACCTTCCTTTGTGGCTATACAAGCCTCCACTCTTCTGAGAAGGCTTTGCACACGTTTTTGAGGCGTGTATGTGGGAATTGGTGGCTAATTTAGCTAACAGAGCATTTTTGGAGGTCAAGTACTGATGTTGTATGAAAAGACCCGGCTCACAACGCCTTGCCAATGTATCCAATTCAATGTGTTCACTAGGGTTGAGGCCAGGGCTTTGTGCAGGTCATTTGGGTTACTTCTCACTAAACTGGTCAAACCTTATCTTTATGGAGCTGGCTTTGTTTTATGGATGATTGATCAAAAGACCTGGCTCAGAATTGGCATTCCAAATCCATCCCATAGCTGTTTAGTAGAGTTAAAGTGTTTGTTAAAGCACAAGCATAAGTCTATGGCAGCTCCTCAGGCATAGCACACTGTATATGTGTTTTCTAAAAACGAGGCTTGTAAATACCTATTTAGAGCTATCTTCAGGCCAGTCACGTGACTCGTGGCTAGTTTGCAGCTCCGATACATGGCTTCTGCAGGAGGCGCCGAGATCTCCCTCTGACATCAGCCGGGGAGATCACATGGCCGCTTACTTCTCCTGCAGAAGCCATGTATCGGAGCTAAAAAAAAACATCCACAAGTCATGAGACCGGCCTGAAGATAGCTCTAAATTGGTATTTTTGCCAGTGACCATTTAAAAGTTTGCGATTTGTACTAATAGCAGTGGGGGGCAGAGATGGCGAGACACACAACAAGGAGCTGACAGGCAGAGAGGAGGGGGTGAGGGGGAGAGAGGAGACCTGAGAGCAGCGCTGTGGATGATGCAGCTGGCTTTGTACACAGGGGCACAGTCATGCTGGAACAGAAAGGGGTCTTACCTAAATTGTCACCTCAATGTTAAGCCTCGTAAGCACGATCCGATTGTTGGCCAAAAGAGCATCAGACTTTTGTCTGAAGGGCGTGTGCCAGGAACTTGTCTTGCATACTAACGGCACAGAATTGTCGGCCAACAAACACGAGCGTAGTGACGTACTACGTGGAATTTAAGCTCTTGAGCGTCACCGTTTGGGCACCTTCTGCTAATGTCATGTTTGGTGAGCATTGATTCCAAGCATGCGTGTTTGCACTTTGGACTTTTGTGTGACGGACTTGTGTACTGACCATACGAAAATCTGACAACATACCGTTGTCCGCCAAAAATTTACTAGCCTGCCATCCAACATTTGGAAAGTTGGACAACAATTGTCTGAAGGAGCGTACTAACGGTGGGATTTTAGGCAAACAGTCTGTAATCACACAATTCCCTGATGAAAATCTGATCGTGTGTATGAGGCTAGAAGGTTGAAAGTGCTCAATTTATTTGTTATCATTCAATGCAATGCATTTATAAAGTGCCAACAATATACACAAGTGCGTTACATATTGTACATTACCATTATTTATATAGCACAACAATTTACATAATATAAATTTGCATCAGTCCCTTCCCTCAAGGAGTTTACAATCTAGGGTCCCTAACTCACATTCATATACTGGAGCCATTTTTTTACAGGAGCCAATTACCTATCAGTATGCCTTTGAAGTGCAGGAGGTAACTAGAGTACCTGGAGGAAACAAACACAAGCACAAACCCCAGGCAAGTAGTGTCATGGTTGGAATTCAAACTGATGACTCCAGTGCTGCTAGGCAGAAGTGCTAACCATTACACCACTCAATTCCTTCCACCAAGGAGCTTACAATCTATTGCCCCTACCTCACATGCACACATTCACATAATAGGGCACTATAAACAGAAGCCAGTTATCCTACCAGCATGTCACTTCCTTAAGAATCACTGTCTCTGATTCCTAAGGAAGCTGCAAGTTCTTACACCTGTGGCAGGTAGGGTTGCCACCTCATCCCTTTAAACCCGAACACACATGAATTACACAGGTTATGTGGCTGATTAAGGTGGTAATAAAACTCACTTGGGGCCTTATCTGCATTAAATTAGCCTTAGAACCTGTGTAATTCATGTGTGTTCGGGTTTAAAGGGATGAGGTGGCAACCCTAGTGGCACGCCTAGGAACCACTAGTGTCATTCACATAAGCAAAGGGTCACTGGCTGTATTTGGTCAATGATGTTATTATCCTCTCTTGGTCTCCTAGATCCTAATAGCTATCCCAACATTCCCAGTCCTTGGGCAAGCAATCCCCCCACCATGGGATGCCGTCTCTGCCAGGAACACACTCTCTTGGCAGAATGGAAGCACACTTCCCTTCTGGCTGGAGCTCTGAGCTATGCCCAACCCTTCATTATAAGGTCTTTTTGCACCTGGAGACACACATTGCTGGTTTTCAACAAGGTCTGGACACTGGGTTGGAGATGTCTTCCCTCAAAGCACTTTGAAATGTCCAAACTATGGAGCCCAATCCAGGAATACCAAAATCTGGAAAAACAGTTTTCACCACTTCTGGATGATACCCAAGAGTCCAACCATTTAAATAGTGGTACATGATTGGGTGGTAAAGTGAACAAAAGTTTACCTTCATTTCTATGATTTCCTTTGCAATGTAACCACACATTTCTGACCAGTGAACATTTACTCTGCTAACTAAACAGCGTCTACTTAAATGCTAAATTGGCCTCAAAGAATTAGCACAATTCCTATTTAGACTAATGAAGGAAACATGCTTCTTTTATACCTTAATTCTTTCATCATATAGAAGACAATAAATATTTCTATTCTAGGAAAGTTAATCCAACCGAGAAGCAACCAAGGCCTTAACCGGTTTTACAAAGCATAGCAATATACATCGAACTGTTGCAATTTTGATTGATTCAAAGGTGGAAGATTACAGAGATCGGTCATTTGGGGATGAGTCTGATGGAGCTGATCATAGAAGCTTTATAATATATGGTGCCAGTTTTCTATATTTTAATGAATTTTCAAGCAGTTACATAGTATAAGAAACCCCACTGGGCTTCATAGCATGTGGGCTTGGTAGACTGCAGAGAAACAATATCATGTTTGAAGTGCAGACATCAATTTATTGCACGCCTGGTTTATTAAAAGAGGAGTTCTACTCAGTAGGGGTGATTTATGAAAACTAGAATATATATAATATATATATATATATATATATATATATATATATATATATATATATATATGGAAAAAACTCACGCGCTTAAAGCCCAAAACGCTATGCACAATGCTCTGGCCATGTATCACAGTGTAGAAAGACAAAAAGTAAAGCGCTAGAAAATTATAAAATGAAGGATAATAACCCTCAATGCAAATACAAAATAGCACAATACAAATGCAAAATAACAGTTTGTGAAGTGTATAGAAGGGTGTCTCCAAAGTCTAGGTAAAGAAATATCCGAATACCCAAAGTGGAGAAAAAGAGGGGTCACGCCACCCTAGGGTGGTAAAGGGGGAGGCTTACCAAAAGCTTATGACCACGATCAGGTGGTCAAAATAAGCATTAGTGAAGCAAAGCAAGCAGTCAGCTCCAATCCTGGTTGTTCATCCAGCAAATGAAACATCTCAGCCAAACATACACAACTTCCTATTCGATCTGTTAATCGCTAATACTTAAGTAAATGGAAACAGGAGAAAGAAGTCGACAATAGTGAAGTCTGCATAAAAGTACTACTTTTGCACTTACAAAACATATGTAGACATCAAGCAAATACAAAGATCCGTATACAGGGAAAACCTTCGGATCTGCCAAGTTCCAAAATGGTTGCGATGGGGCTGCGCATGCACAGTATCATTGTGCGTTATACAGCCTAGCTCCGTCCTAAGTGTTTCGTCATATATGACGTCATGAGGGGCCATAGTGACGCGGTGACGTGTTCAATACTTTTTTTACCTGCTATATATACACTATATTTGCAAAAGTACTGGGGCGCCTGCCTTTACACGCACATGAACTTTAATGGCAACCCAGTCTTAGTCTGTAGGGTTTAATATTGAGTTGGTCCACCCTTTGCAGCTTTAACAGCTTCAGCTTTTCTGGGAAGACTGTCCACGAGGTTTAGGAATGTGTAGATGGGAATGTTTGACCATTCTTCCAGAAGCACATTTGTGAGGTCAGGCACTGATGTTGGATGAGAAGGCCTGGCTCGCCGTCTCCGCTCAAATTCATCCCAAAGGTGTTCTGTCAGGTTGAGCTCAGGACTCTGTGCAGGCCAGTCAAGTTCCTCCACCACAAACACCTCTTCCATGTCTTTATGGACCTTGCTTTATGCACTTGTGTGCAGTCATATTGACACTGTTCTCACAAAGTTGGGAGCATTAAATTGTCCAAACTGTCTTGGTATACTGACGCCTTAAGTGTCCCCTTCACTGGAACTAAGGGGCCAAGCCCAACCACTGAAACACAACCCCACACCATAATCCCCCCTCCACCAAATGATTTGGACCAGCGCACAAAGAAAAGTCCATAAAGCCATGGAAGAGTGCGTTTGGGGTGGAGGAACTTGACTGGTACTGACCTCAACCCGATAGAACACCTTTGGGATGAATTTGAGTGGAGACTACTGAACCATGACATTTTTTTGTAAAAAACGATGTAAGAGACCAACGCGTTTCACATTTTAGCTTCCTCAGAGCCTCATCGTCATCTTCCTCAAGACAATGAGGCTCTGAGTAAGCTAAAAAGTGAAATGTGTTGGCCTCTTACATCGTTCTTACATCATTCCTTTCTGATACCAGTAAAGTCCAATTTTCCAAGTTTTCTTATAATGTTGCTGGAATTTGGCTGACGCCATTGTGGTCTTGACCATATTTAATCAATGATATCACCCAGGATGCCCACTGATTTTTTTGCAATTTGAAAATAAATGTGCCTCAAAGCTTTGTTTAGTGTCAGTAGTAATATTGCCACAAAATTAATGATTTCTGGCTGCAGCAGCTGGAGATTTGGGTGGTTGGAGGAACTGGTCAAATCTGGCCATTTAGTTTGCCTGTTCAGCAAACTGTGAAGGTCTTGGGTTTGGGTCAAACTCATGGTCAACCCGAACCCAAAGCTTAGTCCTGTACACTTGCCCTCAGGCTCTCATCGCCCAGACACAGGTAGGGAATACTATAGAGAGTATATCTGTAGAGCGACACCCACTGGTGGCTATTGGAAGCACAAAGCATCCAACCCCAAGGCACAGTGCCACCAGCAGGTGGAGAAAATATACTTGCACAAAAACTAACATATTATATTGGGAACTTATTACCTACAGAAACTCTCAGTGGCAATCATATATAAAAATGGCATATAGATGTAGGAGTTATAGCTGTATATAGCTTTTAAGTTTGCATTGTTTCATTGTAAGCTAAGTTTATTTTTCACAGTATTCTATGTGGTATGTTGACTTAAAAAAATAAAAAAGGGTTTATAAATTTTAATGAGTCTTTTTCCAACTGTTTGCCTGGTGGTGGTTTGACACACACAGCAGATTTTCATTTACACCTCTTAGCATTGTGAATAGTGATTATAGGGATCTGATACAAATACTGTATAATTTAGGATTGAATTTCACTGAATTTCACATGAAAGAAAAAAAAATGCTCTTGCCTAGAGCAGTAAGCCTTTCCTTGACAGGATTAAATGTAAGATTTAACCTCACATCTATACATTTAACATTTTGAATAGATATATTGACGGTATTTACAGTATCTCACAAAAGTGATATTTTATTATAACTTTTCATGTGACAACACTGAAGAAGTGACACTTTGTTACAATGTAAAGTAGTGAGTGTACAGCTTGTATAACAGTGTAAATTTGCTGTCCCCTCAAAATAACTCAACACATAGCCATTAATGTCTAAACCGCTGGCAACAAAAGTGAGTACACCCCTAAGTGAAAATGTCCAAATTGGGTCCAATCAGCCATTTTCCCTCCCCGGTGTCATGTGACTCGTTAGTGTTACAAGGTCTCAGGTGTGAATGGGGAGCAGGTGTGTTAAATTTGGTGTTATCACTCTCACTCTATCATACTGGTCACTGGAAGTTCAACATGGCGCCTCATGGCAAAGAACTCGCTGAGGATCTAAAAAAAAGAATTGTTGCTCTACATAAATATGGCCTAGGCTATAAGATGATTGCCAAGACCCTGAAACTGAGCTGCAGCACAGTGGCCAAGACCATACAGTTGTTTAACAGGACAGAACAGGCCTCACCATAGTGGACCAAAGAAGTTGAGTGCACGTGCTCAGCGTCATATCCAGAGGTTGTCTTTGGGAAATAGACATATAAGTGCTGCCAGCATTGCTGCAGAGGTTGAAGGGGTGGGGGGTCAGCCTGTCAGTGCTCAGACCATACACCACACACTGCATCAAATTGGTCTGCATGGCTGTCGTCCCAGAAGGAAGCCTCTTTAAAGATGATGTACAAGAAAGAACGCAAGCAGTTTGCTGAAGACAAGCAGACAAAGGGCATTGATTACTGAACCATGATCCTGTGGTCTGATGAGACCAAGACAAAACTTATTTGGTTCAGATGGTGTCAAGCATGTGTGGCGGCAACCAGGTGAGGAGCACAAAGACAAGTGTGTCTTGCCTACAGTCAAGCATGGTGGTGGGAGTGTCATGGTCTGGGGCTGCAAGAGTGCTGCCGGCACTGGGGAGCTACAGTTCATTGAAGGAACCATAAATGCAAATATGTACTGTGACATACTGAAGCAGAGCATGATCTCCTCCCTTCGGAGACTGGGCCGCAGGGCAGTATTTCAACATGATAACGACCCCAAATACACCTCCAAGCCGACCACTGCCATGCTAAAGAAGCTGAGGGTAAAGGTGATGGACTGGCCAAGCATATCTTTAGACCTAAACCCTATTGAGCATCTGTGGGGCATCCTCAAACCGAAGGTGGAGGAGCGCAAAGTCTCTAACATCCACCAGCTCCGTGATGTCGTCATGGAGGAGTGGAAGAGGACTCCAGTGGCAACCTGTGAAGCTCTGGTGACCTCCATGCCCAGGAGGGTTAAGGCAGTGCTGGAAAATAATGGT